>NC_067288.1:23020000-23647500 GCF_020740795.1 Apus apus | reverse complement strand
TCTGGTCTTTGAAGGCAGTGGAGCTGTGCTGATTTACATCTGCTGGAGCATGATCTATCACTATATTTCCCTGGCTCTTTCTTTGGTGGCTTGTTTTTTCTTTTCCTTTTGCTTGACAAAATAAATGGTGTAATTCCTAGCTCTTACACAGTGTCTTTCATCATTACATCTCAAAGCACTGTGCAGATAAGGGCTGGCAGAACTAGCCCCGTGCCATTTGTATGGGGGAAATATCTGAGGCTCATGAAGTGACTCACCCAACACATGGGACAGCACCAGAGGCTCAGAGATCCTCAACCAGGACACTTGCTTCCAGCCAATCCCCCTCAGCCAATATCACAGGGACATACAGGCTCTTCCCCACAGGTTTTATAGCCTCACAGACTGGTTTGGGTTGGAAAGGACCTGAAGGATTATCTAGTCCCGATCGCCCTGCATGGGCAGGGACACTTTCCTCTAGATGCAGTTGCTCAAAGCTCCACCCAGCCTGGCCTTGAACACTTTCAGTGATGAGGCCTCCACAACTATTCTGGGCAACCTGTTCCTGTGCCTCACTACCCTCACAGTAATTCGTTTCTTCCTAATACGAAACCTACGTCTACCCCCTCTTTCAACTTGAAACCATCACCTCTTATCCTATTGCTAAATACCCTTGTACAGCTTTCCTGTAGGCCCGTTTGCCCACTTGCACACCAAAACCCAGCAACTTGAGGTTGCTAACGACCAAACACAAAGTTCAGGTGCTAGCCAGAGTGTTAGAGTCTGACATATCCATCTTGATTTCTGCCTCTTGCCCTTCCTTCCCAAAACCCTTCTGTTCCTGAGTCATCTCAGCACGGCCACAGACTGATGTGAGATGAGGAGACAAGCTGTGCTTGCAAGACACTGTGAGGAAACCATGCCACCAGGAGTGATGGTTCAAACCTACACCTGTGCTCATGTCTAGGGCAAAAGTTGGGGTGAGTCTGACTGAGGGAAAATTAATAATATTTGGTTTAATACTGCTCACTCAGATTGGTACCAGACAGGGAGCAACCCAGTGATGTCAGCACCTACTTCAGCTTAAAAACCATGCCTTGACTTTGGTTGTTCTCTGAGAATGAGGCCAGACCTTTCCTGTTCAAACTGGGGGCAAATAGTAGAAACTGAGTGGAAATCAGACTAAAACCAAATATAGGCAGACTCTGCCATTCCTACTGAGCCATGGGAAGCAGAATTAGCTACCACTTACTGGCACAAATTGCCTGGAAGCTCATCTCATTTTCCTTGTGCTGGGAAGATACAGACAGTGGGGAAGCACATGAGACATGGATGGTCATCACCAGCATCAGATAATTGATCTGGATCTGTGTGTCCAGCCTCTCACAGCCACAGGAAATACCATTAAGTTCTCATTAATTCTCTTCAATAGAAGACCTTACAGAGAGGTCAAGCACTGAGCTCAGCACTATGTGGGGTCCACAGCCTACCAAAAGGTTATCCTGAACACATCTCTTTAGAAAACTTCCCTCCCCTGAGAAAAGCCCAGTCTATGTTTGTTCATGCCCTTTAGCAAGCTCTCCTCCTTCCCCTGCTCTTCAGATGTACCTGGGGAGCCAGCTCCCACCCCTCATCCTTTGCTCCTTTGGGATAACCGCATATGGCTATTTCAGACAAAATCCTGTCTCCCTGACCACCCCACTGGCTTTCTTGCCAGAACTACTTTCAGTCTGAATCCACCTTTTCTGAGCACTAGCTCTTTGAAGAATATGTCAAATAAGGTCCCTTAAGTCCAGCACCTATCAACTCACATATTTCTACTGAAAACCTCTTCTAAGGCATCACTTATGATCACAACCTTTCTTTTCCTAAAGCCTTTATAGTATGCCTTCATCCTGAACTTCCCCCTCCTTCCCTTAAAACATGTTTTAAATGTTTTTATACCTCCAAGGTCAGACTAAAAAGCCTGCAAGTTCTGTGGGCAGTTTATTTCCTGGACTGCTGGTATGATGTTCACTATTTGCCAGTGCTGTGGTAATGCATCTTATCTTGCTATTGCTGTGGGCAGGGAGCACTGCACATGTTTAGTTATCACAGGTCAGATGATGAGTGGGAACTCATTAAACCACCGTAATTAATTGCTGGCAACCATCTGGCCACCCCTGAGCAGTAGTGAACAACGTAAGCAGCAGAACTAATGTTGCCTACTTGCCAGTATTTCTCTCTCCCATGTGGATCCTCTGATAGCTAATAAAAGCTGAGACTTTATCTCAAAGAACAAAGACAGTCTCTCTCTCTCCCCTTCTCTATCTGAGCACCTGCTCTCACGTAATCTTTAGGAGCTGGGTATCTTTGACACCACTAACATTCAATCAAACATTGATGGAACTGGCTAATGCTTTACAAGTTATGAGGAAACAACAGATATAAAATGCTATGATGGCATCACCCTCATTTCCTCATGCAGTTAGACAGGGGAAAAATAGGTCTTTTAAATCTATCCAGTAATCTTTGTTTGGAGGTAGATGGCAGCTTTTTTTTTATATTGACAGCTGCTTTAAAACTTGGGACTGGGAAGAGCTGCTTTAAGGTTTTATTATACAAAGCCTCCCAACTCTGCACCGTCTTAATGTGCTAAGTAAAAGAAAGTTTTGTCTGACTCAAAGTTATTAAGTGTAATTGAGATCACATTGGGACTAAATGTTATTTTCCTAGATGCCCATGTTGCAAAATATATTAATCTTGTTTGCCTGTAAGACTGATGCTGGCTCTGCTGAAACGGGGTAGATGCTACAATTAGATATATTTAATTCCTCCTCAGCAGTGCTCCTAATATGATTTAATCTCCTTCTCCTTCTTCTTTCCTTTCTACTCCAGTTGTGATGGCCTGTGGTGTCTGCCCAGCTCTAGGCACAGCATGGGAACTCACACTCAATTTGAAGCACTCAGTGCCTCGGGAAGCATTAACACTATGTGACCTGGGGAACAGAAAGCTGAGGAGCAAGGGCCTCTTTGCAGCATATGCATTACACACCATTTCTCAACCATGGGAAGAAAAAGGAAAGATTACAGAGATTTTTGGAAAGCAAATGAGTGCTCTGAGAAAAGGCTGTCACTGCAAGTCACTTACCTTTTCTTCAGGGATCGGGGGGGTGCAGAGACTGATAAGGATGATGACAATCGCGGTGAGGAAACAGAGGATGAGGGCAAAGTAGAGGTAGTGCAAGTCCTTCAGTACAGCTGGTCTTCTGTCCTCCTCACCACAAGATGGGGTGCTATAAACAAACTCCATGATCATCCGAACCAGACCAACAGCTAGCCCAACCATGAGGCCCCAGAAAGCACCCTGAGAAAAGGCAAGCATAAAGAAAAGTTAACTGCATGTTACCTTTGGTTACAGTTTTCTCTTTTCTTTCTTAGATTAAGATCTTTCCTGCTTGATGGAAACTCACACTGACATGCATCAAAGGAGGATGTTTTCAGTTAAAAATCCTCATTTTCTCTTTCTGTCCTTGAACATGACACAGAGAGGGCACAGACAATGCAAGAGTCTCTTCCTAGCAACATGCCTCACACTAGACTTTGACACGTCATTGCTGAAGTGCAGAACAACTTTGCCTTCCATGCTTTCAAATGAGACTGCCAAGAAGTACCACTTGCAGGAGCTTCTTGGAAGCAAACCTTACACCAGAGACTGGGCTAAGATCCACTAATGCCTTCCAGGGAAAGGCTAATTGCCACACTTTAGCTGGACTGGGTTTAAGCTGAGTCTCAAAGGCTTGGTAGTGAGGGGAGAGTTAATTCTTTGTTTTATCAAATTAAAAGTGTGTATCAATCAGTTGCTGACACTCCACTTACAGGCTCATTAATCCTCTTGCAGAAGATTGCCAAGATGAAGAGAGCTGTGATTGGTGGGGCTAGATAGCTGGTTATGGACTGAATGTAGTCAAAGAGCTTGCCACTGTTGGCTGATTGAATGATTGGGATCCAGAGAATACTGATGACTACAAGGATGAGGATGAAGACTCTGGAAGATAAGGATAAATTTGTATTAGCTCTACAGGTGGCAGAGTCCACCTGAAAATGAAATTTCACAGCAAAACACATTTCCAATTGTTCTCAGAATTTCCTCAGGAAAAAAAAATATAAAAAAAAATCCACAGATCACTCTCAAGAAGAAGCTTTCCCTGTGTACAGAGGAAAAAAGAAAATTGTCCTCTTCTAGAAAGCAAATTCCATCAATTGCCAGAGCTAACTTCACAGATTTTAGACTGAGCTGAGCTAGGACTTGCCAGTCAATATGCATGAGAGATGCACAAGTGCAGCATGGCTCCCCCATGAGCTGGATCAGTGCAGACCCTTCAGCCTAGTGTGTCCTAGAGAGTGACACACCCTTTGAAGGATTAGCTCTTGGATCCAACAGAGACAGGGAGCTGCAAGCTCGTGGAAACAACCTTTCTGCCACCTTTCCAACCAGACAACGTTTGGTCTTATGTGGGAGGAGAAGTCAGGCTGTTCTCCACATCACTCCACTTCTTGCCTTTGCCAAATTCCATTTAATTTGCTGCTTATTCAAATTGTTTCTGGGGTCTTAGCTGCCGAATCATAACCCTTCATCTTTGCACTATATGTTATAGAGGTTCCTCCGTACTGCTGAACAAGT
Organism: Apus apus; assembly: GCF_020740795.1. NCBI lineage: Eukaryota > Metazoa > Chordata > Aves > Apodiformes > Apodidae > Apus > Apus apus. Next base: position 23,642,858 of record NC_067288.1, on the reverse strand, counting down.
TTTCCGTCTTTCTGCTCTACAGTGGTGGAGCATAAGATGGCCTGCAGCCTTTACCCAGCCTACAACAAAGTTTAGGAACCTAATGCTGATGACAGGAGAGGGAGAGCACCACAGACAGGCAGAAGGCAGCTTAAATTCTACTATCAGGAGAAGAACTTTATAAGCCCCTGATATAATGCGGTACCAAAGCTTGCTCACAAAGGGCACTATAATTTATCAGAGAGACAAAGAGCTGAGAAGCCCAGCTCTCTGCACTTTTCCCTGGGAAAAAAAAAACAACAAACAAACAAAAAACAAAAGAACAACAAAAAAACACCAGAAAACTAGTAATTGCAATGTATCACTCCTGTCTGCTGCAGAAATAAGGTCTCAAAGACCTCTGGTGACAGTGATTTCAGAGCACCTTTTGGCTTTTCTAACAGTTACGTTTGAGGCAGTATTTATGTTCAGTTTAGAGATGAGAGAGGCAACAATCTACCTAGCACAGCAGTATGCTTAGTGTTTCTCTTTGAGCAGGTCTATCTGAGATGAAGCTGGAAAATGTAATGCTCTTTCCCAGGCTGCATTTCTGTTCTATATTTTAGGCACCAGATTTTTCTCTGTGAGTCCAGGCTGAGGAATGTAGATGCTGCACTCAAAACAGATGATGAGAGCAATGAGACATAAAGAAATGTAAGTACCTGCCCACAATCATCAGCTCCTGCTCGGAAGCCTTTCTGCGGATCCGTTGCCAGATGTCTATAACGAAGAGAGTGCTGCTGCTGTTGAAAATGGAGGTGAGAGAACTCATCAAAGCTGCCATCATTACAGCAATCATCAAACCCCGGAGCCCTGGGGGAGCAAAAAAAAACAGAAGGAAAATCAGGACTAGACCTATGGCCTCTCAGCACTGTTTTTTCATCCCAATGGCTTATAACCAAGCAAGATTTCCTCATCCCTAGGATGGATAAGGTCAGTCTGACCCCCCCATGCAGAGCAAGGCTGAAGCCCACCTCCACAACTGTAAAGGTTTCTTACCATCAGGCATGAGTTCTATCACCAGTTTGGGATAGGCAATGTTGGAACAACCCACTGCAGCTCCACAGATCCTTTTACAGATGTCTGGGTCCACACAGCCCACCTCATCTGTAGAAGACAGGAAAATAACAAGAAGTCAGTGCGAACCCCAGTGAACCAGAGTTTGTTTCATTCAAGGGAATAAATCTTTATGCCCTCTGTAGTTTCATATAAATTCAGGGGTGCAGCTGGAATACAGCTAGAGCAAGTGGAGCTGAAGAACATTTTACAGTATAAAATAAAGGTGAAACTTGGAGACGACACTTTGCAATTCTGTTCAGGGTACAGATATAACTCTCCTGAATGTTGCATAATTTGAACCCTTGATGGCTTGTCGTTTGTGGGAACTGAACTGTTTCCATGAACCTGTCAGCTGGGTTACCAAGGGTGTTGCAGGCTGAATTATTCCTTTTTGAGGAAATCCGGAAGAAAGGCACTTGACACACTTTCTTCCAGGGGTGGTCCTCCTAAGCAGGATATTCTTCCAGGGAAGTGGCATGCTCTGAAGAAACCAGTAAGGAGAACTCCTTGGGAGACCACTACATGAGGGGAACTCTTGCTGTTTCACAAAGGAGGTCATTTTGCACAGTCCACCAGGAACTGCATGAATCTGTGTGGCAGGTTACTAACACTCTCACCAAGTACCTAATAAAAGTAACCCAAAGGACCTGAAGGGCAACCTCAGTGCTCCATGTATTTCATCTCACTGATTTTCTCCAGATAGACAGATGTGTGTGATGTCCACAGCATGGAGCTGTATGTCCCCAAAGACAAATATATGTCCCCTATGGATACTCCCAGTGACTTCTGTCACTGTCGGAGCACTGAAAGTGGAGGAAGGGCACGAAAACACCAGTGTACCACAGGAATCTATAAGAATATGCCTGTAGGACAGCAGTTTCTGAGGTGTAAAGTGCTGAAGAACCTGTGTGGGCTTAGTGGTCATGGCAGGTAGAAAGTCCTGTGGCAGGGAACATGGGAAGGCTCACCTGGGTAAAGAGCTCTGCTGATCATTCCTGGCATGACAATGAAAAACATAGGGAAGATTTTCAGATATCCTCCCAGCACAGATCCACCTTTGGCATGGGAGAGGTTCTTGGCAGAGAGAGACCTCTGGACTATCACCTGCAATCAGCACAGAAAGAGAGTGGGGAGTTAAAGAGAAACACGACAGAGAGAGCAGGATCCACTTCTCTCTGTCTCTCCTCATGGATGACTTTCATCAGGCAGGATCCTAGGGTGTTTTGCATGCCAATGGCAACTTTCCCACCTCAGTTGACTGCAGCCTGCTGCTACTGCTCAGAGCTCAGTCTATAGGAGAAGGCAGTGTGGAAATTTCCTTTACAGGAATCATTTTGCCCTTGACTGAAATGAAACCACCTTGAGGACTGGAGACAGCAGCTGTACAGCAGCAAGAGACAAGGAACGAAGCAAACCGTGGGTGTTCTAGTAAAAGTTCAGTGGTGGGTTTTCATAACTATCCCATCTTGAAGCACAAAAGCACTGTGTCTTGAGAACAAATACTGTTTTCCTTGTTTGTAGCTTGGAAAGGAATAAGAAATGTGGGACCTCTGGGAGTAAGAATGGCTTATCTGGAGGACCAGACCAGGTCATGCAGATCCAGCTCCAGATTCACATTTTCATATCCCTGTCATGCTAACTGCATGAGGGTCCACAGTACTCACCAGCCCACAATGGGATCAAGTCATGTTTCAGCTGACTGATCCACAAGTAGAGTGGACTGGAAATAATAGTATGATGGTTTGACTGGAGAGGGAAAAACCTCCTTTACCTGGTCAGTGCACCAGCACCAAAGAGCCAGCACAGAGAGGCCAAATACAAGGCCAGGCCAAGGAATGTCTCCTGTGATTGGATCCCTGAACAAATGAAAGGCATCTGCACGTGGGAGGTGACAGGTTGTGTTTGGGACTATGATCTTTGGTATTGCTTGGCTGTATTTCTCCTGAAGTCCTTCATACCAGCCAACTTTTTCAAATCCTGGAAAGAGAATGCCAGTGATTTAAAGTCTGGTGCAGCCTGCAAAGTTATTTCCTTATCTGAGTCTCATGATTACTTTTCTCCTATCTTCCTCTCATCTCCTTCCTTTTCATTCCACCCTCCCTTGTGGCAGTCAAGGTTTCCACAGGAGTCAATTGGATTTTGCCTACAGTCCTTGTGGTTTTAACAGTGCATTCTGGAAGAGGATCTATGCACAAAAATCTCCATGATCCTAATCCTCACAATGTCCTCAGCATCTAGACTGTGCTCACACACACTCCAAGAACTGTGGAGCAGGAAGGTGTGACATGAAACAAGATACATCTATATTTCTGTTTACCAAGAAGGCTTAAAGCAAAGACTGATTATGGTCAGTTCCTTGTTGCTTTTTTATGCTTTTATAATCTCAGTTACACCCAGATTAATCCACAGTAACTCCCAAAGTCAACAGGCAAAGCCAGCAGAATTACTCTGAGTTCACACGAGTGTAGTGAGAGCTGAATTTGGCTCCAGGGATGCAGCACCGCAAGCTCTTTGGCAGCTCCAGGTAAACCCAAACTGGTGAGGTGAAGTTATCCAGAAGCTCACCTCCATACAGTTATTGCAAAGGAGGAAACAAGTCTGGTGACTTGGCCAGTAAGACTTGTGCTGGCATCATTTTTGTAAGTGGTTAAAACTCAATTCTGCACCATACGTGAAAGGGTGAGGTACTTGCTAAGGTTCAGTGGCCCTGGGACCATTAAACTAGTGTGTGATGCCACCACAGGCTCCCCTTACCTATGAACATGAGGACCAAAGCTCCCAGCACCATGATCAGGGTCTGTAGTGCGTCTGTGTATATCACAGCTGTTAAACCACCTGTCAGGAGAACCAGAGACAATAGGCAGAGTGCATCATCACATACAATGAAACAGGTACCTCACCTAGAAAAATATTTCCCTTGGCCCCAGCCTGCAATTTCAGGACAAACCCACTGGCAAAAGTTAGCACTGAGCTGGTCTCCAGGACCCCTGTATCTGTCATAAGCCTTCTCACAAGGAATGGCTTCAAGGGCTTGTCCACATTTGTGAGAGGACTTGGAGGCAGCTCAACATCTTAATATCTAAAGATGCTGATGTTACAAAAGAGAAAAAAAGGAGCACATAAGGGCAGTGGTAGCTCTCTGCACAGAGGAAGATGGGTGCCTTTTGAAGTATTAGAAAATCATCCAGAAAACAGTGATGTTCCCCCCACACCAGTTTCCTTGGGCTAGGAGGGAAGACGGGAATAGTCAGAGGTTTCCAACAGCTGGGAATGACAGGGCAGGTCCTACCAGCAACCAAGGGAATCTCTCATTTGGACCAGGACCTTAATACTTTCTCCCATGTAGGAAAGGGGTCACTTATATCCTATCCTTATAATGTTTCTTTTAAAAATAGCTATTTACCAGCTATGGTGTAGACAGCAGTCACTGCTAGCAAGACCACAGTGGACAAGTAGAGGTTCCAGCCCAAAGAGATTTGGATGAACAATGCTCCGGAAAAAATGTCTGTCTGGAATTAAAAAAAACAAGGGCAGTCTGGCATTAGTAGAGCTTTGAGCAAGTGAAATCTAATAAAGCAGCCTGCAAGCCCTCTGTGGCTGAAAGGATTGATGAGGGAGGACACCACAAAGGTGAAGTGGAAGAGGAGAAGGGAGCATGAGGCTGCTGGCTGTGAACCATCTTGTTCTCAGTGTAAGAAAAAAATCCTCCAGGTCAGAGCTCTCAGCACCTGGGAGCTGAGGCAGCAGGAGGGTGAAAATCAAGGTTCTACACTAAGGGACTAAAAAGTCCTAAAAATAAAGACTACCTTACAGGCAGCTTTCATGGCATGTCATGTTTACTGACACAGAGAGGTATTAGTGGAAACTTTTGCTGACTGTGAAGGCAATTATAGGGAGCAGGAGCCCATGTATCCACAGGCAGACACAGAGGGAAACAGGGACAAAGAGCACAGACCAAGGTTCTTCCCAAGACTTCATCTTGATGGCCTCATGATCAGGAGACACTCCTACCTGAAAGACCCTAAGGAATCACTGATGTATTGTGCCTTGATTTAGTTGTCTGAAAAGGTCAACAGCTTACTTTTCTGATCCTGCAGTTCAGCATACTAGAATGACTCCTGAAAAACGGGTTATACCTGCTGAGGACCTCACTAGAAATATAGAAAACCCCATAGCTTTGTTTTGTTTGGACCTACTGGCAGAGAATGTGAAACCAGAAACTGGGTGAAAGCTAGAATTACAAAGATAACATCATTCAAATGCAGAAGGTGATATGGGAGATGTGTATGTTGGGAAATCAACTGGAAAGACAACTGCAAGTCTGGTATGGGGTAAGATACAGGTAAAGACATTTTTCAAGGGAGACAAAAGGGATGGGGCAAGATTTCTATTTGCTGTGCCTAAAACAAGCAGCCAGTGCAACTCTTGACCTCTGCAACCCTGAGACAGGACAACCACTGCCACTACACCACAGGAGCCACCATGTCTTTGACTTCCCAGCAGGTGAGACAAACACCTCTGTAGCCACACTGGATCACAGTCCTTTGGCAGCACTGCTTATTGAGAGCTCTGCTTTTTTATTTTTTTTTTCTTTGTGAGCGGGGAAGTGTCTGCAATGCCCTAGTTGCTAAACCTCTGTTTGGGCAAAAAGCAGAGGGAGAAAAATTCTTCTTGTAACCAAGTGCCTGCTGTCTAGCCAGCCGCTAAATGAGCTCTCCACAAACAATAGCATGGCTTAATAGAAGCACCTGTCATGTCCATAAACTCCACCAGCCACATCCGTCAGCCACGAGTGAATTAGCTGCACAGAGGAGAAATCACTGAGATGAAACAGCAACGACTGAAATCACCGTCCTGCTCTGAAAGGCATTGGCAGATACTGCTCTGTTGAAGGTCATTTTGAAAGGCTGGTTTGTTTTCAGCACGTATATGTCGACTGTGTAGCTCTGCACACTGGTGCTGGTGCAGGAGAGTTCTTTCATTTAACACCCATGTGCCAGTTCTGCTCCAAAAGTTTCTTTGAAAGACCTCACCCTGGGCAATGCTTCAGTCCCACAGAGCAAAGGTCCTGAAGACACTGGTCACAGCAATGGGTGACATGACCAAGAGCTAACCATTAGAGCAGGAAATCTACCCCATAGTCCTAGCCTGGCACTCCTTTTCATGCACCTCCTAGGACCTGAAACATAATAAGCCTGGGAGAAAGACCCTGAAGCCAGCTGCAAAAGGCACATGGGTGCCTCATCTCTAGTCAATGTCTTCCAAGGCAATTTGACATCTAACTACTCCAACAGAGTCTAGTTAAAACTGACTCGTACCGGCTATGAGACAAGCAGGACTGACACTTTCAGTTCCTATAATGGACTTTAGAATACACTCCTCTCCCTTCAAGGACACAGGCAGCTCTTACAAAATCTCAGAGCGTAAGTTCTGCCTCTTTGTTAATGGCATTTAAATGAAGGGAAATACCCAGTATCTTACATAGCTTTTTTTGGCTATCAGCAGGGCACAATGCTACAAGCAGTTAAATAAAGGATCCCGTGTTTTGTCTCAAGCCAGAACATAACCCCCTCTCACCACATCCTTTTTATAAAACACAAGTGCTAGAAAGACAGAAGAATAACCATAACATACCTAATACTGAAAAATCAGCTATGAGAACAGCAGCAAAATTATCACTAGGACTACACAGATTGATGATAATTTAAGAGAATTTCACATCTAGAAGATGCAGCCAGCCAGATCTTCAGATGGGGTAACGCTGCAGTTCCCCTGTCTATATTGCCTGTGGTTTGATCTGATAGAAGAGGAAAAGCAGGGAGGCAATTATGGTGCTTATCCTCTTTAGTCATTAGCTGCCATATCCCTGTAAAGTTCTCACTGTGCATTGCTGTTTAATGAGGGCTCTCTCTCTCTTAGGGCAGGTCTCTGTGATCAACCAGAGGCAGGTATTTACTTGAGCACAGCAGCACTGCTACTGTTTCTGGTAGCTGAGCTAGTCCTTTCAAGGGCATCTGTGCCCTCTCTGAGCAGCACTGCATGGTACCAGGATGACCCACCCCTGCTTTCCACACAAGGGTTGTGGTCAATTGGATACATACGGATATCTTGGTGAATATATAGAGAATGAGGGACAGTACAGACATGTAGATTTGTATCCTTTGCCCTCCAAATCTCTTCTGCAGGTACTCAGGCATGGTCACCACTCCTGCTGCAATGTAAACAGGCACAAAGACCCAGCCAAGAGCCAGAAGCGCCCAGGTAGCCTGTTAAGGAGACAAAGATAAAGGTGTGTGATTCAACACATAGGAACATCCTTCTCCTCTTCTCATTCAGTGAATGTCCTAAGAAAGCAGAAGGATACAGTGGCATGCAATATATTTGGAAAGCTCTCTTAGTTTTAATCCCTGCTTAGAAGATGAGATGACAAATGGAGCAACTATTTCCATATAATCAAAAGCTTTTGAAATTTTCCTCCAAAGCCCCTTGTGTCTCTGTCATGGGTGACACATCCTGTTCCATCTCCTGGCCTTTCTGGCTATCTGGGATATTCTGTTGCTCTGGGTCTCTGAAAGTCGAAGTTATATTTGGTGGCCTTTAAAATCACTGATGCTGTGACAGTGAAGAGTTAAGTGATGCAGAGAAGGATGGAAGCATCTGTTTGTTGCTTGATTAGCAAGTGATGAGGCTGAGGAGCAGACTGTCCCTGCAGAGCATAAAAATAAGCAACAGCAAGACCCTGCCGGGATGTTCTCCTTGCAGGCTGATGCATATGTGCTTCTGTTGCTGGCAGATAAAGGGGCAGTTCAGTTGCTTTGCCACAGGTGAAGGGTCTTTTGGAAGGTATAAAGGCACCTCCTAAGATCTGTTTCTTCTCTGAAATCCAGCAAAAGCCCAGGCAGGAGATCTTGAATGTAAATAGGAGATCTTTAACTTAAGTAAAAGCCACTGGATTATCAACAGCCACCTCCTGTCTGTCTCAGGCCATTACCTTTCATCCAACTGCCTTACATTAGTCCAGATTTTACTTTGATCAGTTATTTAATTTACCAGAAATGAAACTGAGACCTGGGAGCAGAGATTGTGAATGATCGAGGAGAACAGCCACGGCTCCTGCAGTGGCAGAAATTGGCTTAGGTAGAAGATGCTTATATGATCCCTGCAGCTGAGTGATGTCCCATGCTGAAGGGAGAGAATAATGGCATACCTAAGGTCCCTTTCCAATCTGAAAGAAATTAATCTAAACTCGTGAAGTTAGATTTGCCCTGACATACAATCAGGTCTTCATGTGCTTCTAAAATGACTTGAATAGATTTATTTAAAGTAGAGCAATATTGGTATGTCCACATGCACCAGGCTGAACACAGGCTCTGGTTGCCTTACAAAACACTTAGAGGTGATCCTAATGGTTTAGTAAAAAACAGTGCAGAGATATCCCAGGAAAGTGCTTTTGGTGGGCCTTTCCTGTGCTTGGCAAGTATCCAGTCCTATTATCAGTCTCTGCTGATATAGAGAAGAGGGTTAGGGTTAGGTGAGGGATGTTTATTGTGAGGCTGGCACTAATCTCCCTCCTCATCACTACAGCTGAGAAATTTCATTACTATCATCCACAAAAGACCTGGTTTTCATGCTCTGTGTAGTGTCAGTGGCAATTTTCCAGGCTACTTCTATAGGGCAGAATGAGACCTGCCTTTGCACCCAGATGTTCACCCCAGAGATGTCACCTTTCAACAGCTGACAGGTGAATGCAACATTGCCAATTCTCATAGCTTTACACTGAATTTAGGAGCACATGCAGCTATTTTTTTATTTTTTTTTTCAAACTCTCTATACCCAGAATCCTGCAATCACCCAAGTACCTTTTCAGCATTCATTACCTTTTATTTTAATCTTGATGAGTGCAGATTAAAGCTTAAAAATATGGCTATGGGCTTCTGGGAAGGTCAAGGAGCTAACAATTTTAGTGGATTCTACTTAAAGTAAAATAAATATCTCATGTTTTTAAGGCTGTTTTGATGTCTGGGAGCTTCTCTCCTAAGGCTTGAGAACTTGGAGTTGCTGATACTGTTACCACCTGATTTTGGAGACAAATCTCTAGTCCCTTTGTAAGCAGTGACATCGTAGTTGACAAAATAACTAGCTCTTACATTCCACTCAAAGCCCCCAACAGCAAGGCCCCCAGCTGCTCCAGTGCCTGCCAGGCCGATGAATAAACCACTGCCCACGTTGCTTGACATCAGGGATGCTCCAATCTGAAACACATGGCACAAAACCCACAAAGTCACCTTGAGGATCTCCAGTATGAGCCCAAGCACTTCCCTACCTCACTTTTTTTTCCCCAGGGCCTCATCACCTGCCAGGTGCTTACAGAGAGTTGAGGTTTCCTTTTGCTTTTTATGTCTTAAAGTGGGTGTCTGCTCCCTTCCTCTGCCCCCCCTCCAGTGCAAAGCTTAATCTCAGAATAGGTGTTCACTTTAACACTGGTTCTCTGGAGATACCCACCTGTTATGGGGATAACAGGTGGGTGAGGAAAGTCTGGTGGGAGCCCCAGATACCTCAGTGTCCATGAAATGTGATGGATTTCTCCAATCCCTTGTTACTCAGCCAGCAACATGCCTTCTCCAGTCTTGCTGACCGTTGCTTTTCCTCTCCACATCTTGCTGACAACTCAGCCTCTTTTAAGCCTTGCATTGACCATGCATGTGATGGTTTACACAACCATGCTGACAGGAGTGCTCTCTTGGAGCTCCTCCCAAGGGAGGAGATTCTTGAACCATAGCAGGAACAATTTTACAAACATGCAGACCTTCTGTGTTTAATGTCTACCCATAGGTTCAAAGATTGTCAGCTCTGGAGTAGGCTGGAAAATGCCTCAGGTTAACTTTAACTGCAGGCTGTGGGCATGATAGGCTGTCCCCACCATGGCTCATTAACACACTAATTAAAAGAATGCAAGCTCCAAGGCTCTTCAAACAGGGCAAAGACTATCTGACTTAATTACTATTTTTATTTGGCATAAAGCCTCACCTCCCTTTTTGTATGCCAACACCAAATCTCTGTTGGGGTCAAATGAGAAGATACCCAAAGGACAAGTCTAGGTCTTTTGTCTCCAGAGGCTTTTAGCCACATCACCTATGAGCTATTCTCTTCATAGTACTGCTAAATGTGAAGTAAAGAAGGATGGAATTTGTTCTGTTTCTCACCTTTGAACAAAGTAAAACATTAATACATCAACACCCACACTGATTCCTGCCAACAGATCTGCCTTCTTGTCTAAGAAAACTCCAGACTGCAGAGCTGGCTGCTGCAACAGGAGTTTGCAACTGAGCTGGGTACCACTGCTCTCGAAAGATGTAAACAGTTTTCCTGATATCTGTTTCAGACACAGAAATACAGAGGGCAGATTGCACAGAGGCAGCAGTGAAATATCAGGGTTTAGCTGGGGCTGCCTAACACACCACAGAAATCTGTCTCTCCTTTCAAAATAGATAAAATACGTGTAAGCCAGTCGTGCACTCAAGGTGCAGGCCACAAGGAGCTGAGCCTGCAGGAGTGCTGCAGAGGTGGAATCAGCTCTCTGACAAACAAAATTGGAAAGTGAACAGCATTAGAGGCTGCTTTTAACCAAGAACAGTAAGTCAGGAGAGCCAAGAGCCAAACTGTACCCAACAGACTCTGTGGCCAACGATGGATGGAGTCAAAAGAAGTAAGAATGTTTTTTGTTTTGGTTTGGGGGGGCTTTTTTATTACAAAAATAAAGGTAGAAAGGACAATGTTGGAGAAAAAATGCTCCGTGTACCTCCTAATTTTCCCCTCCTAATTAGAGATAACCATCAAGGTAAGCTTTTCCATTACATGTCACTTGGTCAAGACAGAAGTATAAAGAACGAGGAGATTTTAGAAAGGTGTATGTGTGTCTGATGGAAGAGGCTGAAAATCTAGCCCAGTGAATTTATGGACAATGTACATCCAAAGAGAAAAAAAAATAAGAAAAACAATTGTGTTTTTGTTGAGAAGTGCATTCTGTTACTCGTGACTCACTAGAGAGATATATGGTGCTAGAGTCTAGCACTGGCTGAGAAGGATCTTTGTTCCTGTGGCATTTTTATTCCTTTCAAACTTTAAATTATCTTTATATGCACCTTTCACTCCCAAGAAAAGGCACCTTCAATAGATTTTTTTTTTTTCTTCATAGTGAAGATTTATACTTTGGTGGTTTGAAGTTTATAACCTTCACATCGTTAGTCAATAATCTCAACTTTACTCTAAATAGGAAGGGCTCAGAAAATCCTGGGCTTTGGGATTATATTTTTCTTCAGTTTCTAAATGTGTTGTTTCTTCTGTTTTTTTTTTTACCAGAGAGCACATTCCTAGATTACTTAATGCTCTCTTGGCATAGGGACAACAATTGGGGTTGGACTAGACTTTCGAGGTCCCTTCAAACTCCTAAGGTTCTGTAATATCGTTGGTGAGTTGGGGCCAAAGAGTTTCAAACCCAGGTAGGCAGTCAGCACTCCCTCTTCCATCAATGTGAACATTTTTTTACAGCCTTTAGCAGAGAAATTGAGAGCTGAAAAAACCTGAAGATGCTGAGCTACCCATTTGGCCTGGCAGCTCCTGACTGTAGCCCATGAGCAAAGCTGCATGGGGTGATTCCTGGTGGATCCTCTTCATCTCAAGGCTACAGATAAAACATGTATGGACTGGGTCTCCTCACTAGACCTGCCCTCCTTACATCTGGAATTGCTTTTGAAATATGAGAAAGAGGGATGCATCTCACTCACAGGCCACCAAGTCATGGATCTTCCAGCTAGGAAATAGCCTCCAATGGTCCCACGGCTTGCTCGTATCGATGACTGGAAGTACAGGGAAAAAACAAACTGGTTTCCTTTATCCACACATGCTCAAGTCAGAATCAATGCTCACCCCAGGAGCCTCGAAACAACCCATCAACAACCTCCTGCACCACCCTAGTCCTACTCCCTTGGGTGTCACTGCAGTCAGCTGGCTCACCCTACTCAGAGGGGTGTGTGGCTTTGACACAGGCTGAAGAAGGGCCTCTGTGAAAGACACTCCAGGATGGCTAGTGATTCCCTGCTGCAGTTCCTGGTGCCTTGCTTCTTCCCACTGCTGTGGATTCAGAGTTTCCAGCAGCCCCACACTTGTATGGCCGCATCAGGCAGCCCCATCCAGGAACTACACAAGAACTGCATGAAATTCCAAGAGCAATGGCATGTTCATAGGCCAGCAAGCCCCTCCTATATGACTGCAGCTGACTGTGCTTTCAGTTTGCAGCAACCAGGAACTTGCAGTTGGTGTCCATAATAAGATGGTTTGCTGCAGAGGGCCTATACATGTGGCAGCACCCAAATGGGTCAGCAGAACTGCCACCAAGCCAGGAAAAGCCTGGATGCCTGGTCTAAGACTCCAAAAATTGTTTTGTGTATCTGTTAAAACACATTGCTTCTGCCTTTCTTTGTGGAAGTTTCTGGTAGTCCAGCTTTGGAAAGATTTGCCCTTGTCCCCTGCCTGCCCACACCTCGGTTTGAGACTACTTTGCTTCATGGGAAATAGACATCATCCCCACAAAAACCTCCAGGGAATGACCCCTTGGTTGTCCCTATGTGGGGCACAGGAGAGAGGGCTCACAGGAGGACCACTGTCACCCCACAAAACTGCTCAGTAGGCCATGGAATAACAGCATATGCACAGGATGCCCTTTGCAAGCAAACGCCTTTGTACCCACAAGAGGCTCAGGGAAGATCAAAGTCTCTCTCCCTCAGGCAGACCTTAACCCAGTCACCTTGAGGACTCACCCATATCCCAACGACGAGGACAAAGGCGAAGTACAAAACCACAACGATGATGTCTGCCACCCCAAAGGCCACGGCCGCGTCCCCCGGCAGCACCGGCAGCTCCGTGGTGGCTGGAGTTGGCTGGCTCATGGCTTCACGTGAACTGCTGATTTTCTGTCTCACACTGGACTTTGCTGCACGTTTGCCTTCATTGCTTCCCTTGTAATAATTAACAGGATGGAAAAGGTGTGAGTAGGGAGTGGGAGCCAGGCAGGACTAAGGCTTATACGTTCTAGCAGGCTCCAGCAGGAGCTTTGGCTCCATGGTTCATCAGTGAGGACCTCTGCATACCTCTGTGGTGTGAGCATCCTTCCCAGCTGCTCCTGCATCCTTGTACCAGCAGTTCCCTCCCCTGCCCATTTACTCATTGGTGACGTCACTGGGATGACAAATGGATAAGCATCAAATTTTCTTATTTCTCCCTCTTTCACATCACTCTCTCCACAGTAACATGGAGGGGAATGTTCCTCCTCTGAGAAGCCGCCACAGAGGGGTCTGTGTCTTTCTTCCTCATGCAGGTGGTGAGGAGAAGACACAGCAGTGGGTTGGGCTAGCAGGCAAAGGCAGGGGCTCTGATTAATATTCTTGGGAGAGGTTTAGTTTGGGGCTGCCACCTTGGCAGGCTCAGCAGGGCCTGCCAGAAAAAAATAAGGAAGAGCTCTAGCTGGAGGCTAAAAGAAGGAGAACACTACGGACACACATAGGGAGGTCCTGACTGTGGCACTAGCCTCTGAGACTCAAACTTTGCATGGCTGCAAAGGCCCCTCCATTACCTCTATCTGTACTACTCCCCTACCTACTGATGGGGGAAAGGAAACCTCAGCTGAGAGCACCAGCCTGGTCTGGAGACAAGGTGGAGACCCTCCACCACCATCCCAGCTCACCTGGACACCACTAGTTCTATGAATCAGAGCACAGGGTTTGGGTCACACCATCATTTTGCTGGGACAGCTTTGGGAGGGTTGCCTAAGGCTTCTGCCAGATTTGCAGAGCCATCAGAGAGCTGGCTGTGGGGTACAAGCCTTCGCCAGACAGTCCCCTCATCCTCAGAGCAGAACCATCTCCTACCTCCCTCACCCTCTGCCATCCATGGTCCCTCACCCTATGACATACCAGATGGGACATTTTAAACTTAGGTGAGCTTTGTTTGTTATTGGTCTCAAGGGAGGCAACAAAACCTCTCTTTCATTTTATTTTACCCCCTTTTCCCTCAGTGTTTTCTTGCAAATGCTGGCAACCTGCTTGCTCATTAATTGCACTGCCAAAGCAAGGCCCCATCCATCCCTGCTCCCAGTCTGAGGCTCTCTGGAAGCAATGCCTCCCCATAGTCTCATTTTCCACAAGAGGCTTTTCAAGATTGGAATGTTTCAACAAGCTGAAGAGTTACCAGAAATTAAATATCTGGAAGCCTAAATCCCCTGGCGTTAACAGGCAGCTCTCCCTGTGCAAAGCTAGTTTACACTCACCCACACACTTCTCCCTCTTAACACCGCAGCACCCCAAAAGCAAAAAGACAGCTGCCTAATCTTGAAATACATCAAATTCCTGCCCAAACAGCAATCAGAGTCAGTATCTCCAGTCTTCCCAAACCAGGAGTCTTGCTTCCCATGGGAAGCCCAACTCAAAGTACTTGCCTAACCCAGCCCTTCAGCCTGAGTTCCCAAGGCACTGTACCAGCCACAATTAACACTTTAAAACATTTGTAAGCTTACACACTTGAAAGGTAAATAGATCTCCTAAGCCACCCCCAGCAGCTGTGAGGTATCACGAGTCTGCTGAACCCACTAGAGTGGCATTGCCTCACAGTGGCAGGACCCAGTCAAGTGTTACACTGGCAGGACCATCCCAAGCTGCAGTGACCAACCTCATTGCTGCTGCAAGTGGGTTGGGTTGCAGCAGCTGTACCTTGAAGGTGGATGATACCTTGACTGCATCTGCAGTGGTGCCCTTCTTTGCTGCTCGGCAGACTCGTGGCCCTCCTGCCCTTGGTCCTGTGCAGGCAGGAGTTGCTCCACTTCACACTCCTCGGGGTGAGCTGCAGAGCTGTGCTCCTCCCGGGCTCCGTCGGGACGTGGCCGCTGTCCCTGCCCACACTGAGGGGCTGACGCACACAGGTGTTGTGTGACACTCACCCTGGCTCCCAGCCCCACGGCAGGAGCCCCGGCAAGCAGCACAGTGTGAGGTGCACGGCTCCACCAGGTCGCAGCAGCAGGGCAGCTCTTATCTTGGGCTCCACGCGCCCTTAAGTCAACATCGGCAGCTTCCACCCCCGGGAGACGTGGCGTTCCTTGCTCCGGGAACAGACAGGGGAACTGACATGCCAGGGAAACAATACAAATTCAACAGAGCTGACAAGCAGACCAGCAGCCATTGAAGTGAAAGCTATTGCAGCAGAACAAGCCCAGCAGGTGCAAGCAGGCGGATCTCCTTTGATTCTGGGGGAAGCACAATCCTTTGCTGCTGCTTATTCCAGGGAGCTTGGCAAGCACCTCAGAAGCTCTGGTTAACTGCCGTGGCAAACCCATCTTCCCAGCAGGGCAGAGCACCTCAGAGCCTCTCGGTCATGTAGGCAAAGCTGAGTTTTGCTTCCTCAAAGCTAAGGGGCAGGTTGGCTCATGTTACGTGCGTTGGCGGGAGTGGTGGTGGTAGCTGAGGCAGCTGGGCTTGGTGGGGAGGGGCGAGCTGGTGATCATGGGGGACAGAGCTGTTGTGGGGTGTCACCCAGGGCATGAACAAGCCCGGGTGGAGGTATTGGCTGTCTCATGGAGGTAATGAGCACAGAGGGCTCAGCTGCAGAATACAGATCTCCATCTTCTTCTGAAATGTTGCTCCTCTACCTCCCTAAGAGCCTTTCCTCCTCACTCCCTGGTGCACGCCTGGCTTCACATAGTCTTTCTTTTGCTTTCATGAGCACTGAGAGCAGGGCTAGCAAACCAGAGTGCAGAAGGCAGCCTCTGGGGCTCTGATAGAGAGTCTGGGGCTACCTCATGTGCCTCATCTCCTTGGCCAGAGATGGGCACTTTGGCACTGAGCCCTGTAGCCATCTCCTCTCCCAGCACCATGGGGATGCCCAGCAGAGGCACAGGGCAGGTTGCAGAGGAGCAGTTTAAGCAGCACCTCAGAGCTGCAACCTCCTTGCTGGAGGCCTCCTGCAGCACTATTAAGACACCCTGCTCTCCTTGTACTAAAAGTGACAGGACATTTAGTGTCCCCTTGTGGAGTGTGCTCCCTCACTCACATCAGAGCAGCTGAGAATGAGCCTTCCAGGGACTGGAAATTTTAAGTCATGTTTCAAAACATGCAGCTCAAAAAAATAATAACTAAATATGCTGAAGAGCAAGTGTTTCTGGGGCAAAGGATGTTCAGTTAAGTGACAGGCAATTACTTTTGCAAATGTTAATGAATAAATGGACTTCATTACGAAGCTACTTCACAGTCGTCAGCAAATAGCTCCAATGACAATTCGTGAATATCTAAATGGATTGAGAAATTGTCTTGTACTCAGCTACCAATGCAATGAGGGAAGGCGGCAGCCAAGCCTCACTTCTCACCTTACCTCCTGGTAAGGGGATCTTTTCTGCGTGCAGGATGGGCGAGGCATTCAGCTAACCATCATTTTCTTCTCAGCCCTTTCTCAGGGGGAATGACTCTTGAATAAAACCCAGCAGTTTAATTTTTGGTTAGATATGAATGGGCTTTAAATGTATTTAATACTTAAAGAAAAGCTATTCAGCTCCGAGGCTGCGCTGGAGGAAGAGCGTGGTGGGAAGCAGGCAGGGCAGTGGGAAGAGGAGCAGATCCCCGGGAAGCTGCGGCAGTGCTACCACAGCTCTTTTCTTCCCTCTGCAGGCCACACTCTGATTTTCACTCCTGGTCTGTCCCATAAACCTGGAACCAGTCCATCACTTCAGGTCTGCTTGCACTTTTTCAGTTCTTTTTTCTTTTCTAAGCCCCAGGGTGAGGCAGGGGTAGCTGTGCTGAAGGCAGCAGTACAAACACTGTGCAGATGAGTCTGGGAAGGTGCTGGGTTTGGTGGAAACCTCAGTACCTTGGCAGGCTGCTTTGTGCACCCATCACACCAGGGGGAAGCTCAGAGCTCCTGCACTGGAGACTACTCCTGTCCAAACCTGGGGTGGGGAGAACCCTGAGGAGGATGTGTTTGCTCAGCCTCTGCCATGCAACACTGGTGCAGAGGAGCTCACATGGGATGTGCTTTGCTCGGGCTTTCCCCTCAGCAGGGACCTAAGCACATGGACCTCTCCCAGCCAGCAGCAGGACCACCACTTACCCCCTCCTAGCTCTGTCCCAACGACCACCTGCAGCTTCTGCCTGAGCTCTCTGGACCCATGGCCCTGTCACCTGTGCATAGATTAAGGATAGCCTTGACAAACTGGACAGTTTGAAGCTTGCATACAGTTTTTACTGCCCTCAGTTGGGACAGTTGTTGAGAGGAGATGCCTTAAGGCTAAGCATGGTGCTACCAACCAGTCAATCCAGGCTCAAGCGAACATGACTGAGAGTGGAGTCTTATCCCATTCGTCTTTATCCAGACAAGTCATCTGCTGCCCTGAAGAGGGGTTTGCACCTCTCCATTCAGCTGAGCTGCCGTGACTCCTCTGGTTGCCCTTTCCATCCTCATGTGCCCTGCTGGGAATCTTCAGTGAGTGCTGGGAAACTAGGGTGAGAAGCTGCAGGAGGAGTTTTAAGTCATGGCTGCCTAGAAAATTCATTCTAGGACCAAGCTGACTTAGGCTGGATGAAATATGTCACATTTACTGAGTGACTTTTCTGACTAACAGCCAGACTTTGAAAGATATTAGCAAGGGTAACACATTAAGTGACAAAAGAAGGACATTTTAGATGAAGGATGTTGCTCTCCCTTTAATTTACTCCCTTGTACAGCCTTGCAAAGATCTCAGCAGAGTAAGTGTCCTTATTGATGGATATGCCATCTGTATTAAGATGGGAAAATATACTTATTTACTGCTTTCATCATTGTCACAAAGGCACAAAGCAAAGAGACATAACTAATGAAGATTTGCCAACTCCAGGCAGAAGCTTGGGAAAAGTTGTGAGGATAAATATTTTTATAAGAGCATTTTTAATGAATTTAAGACATGTAAAGATCTACCTGTAGTTTGTATTGGACTGGCATTTTGTATTGGGATCTGGGCATTGCTTTTCTGGAAAGATAGTTCACTTTTGGAGTACAAAGAAATGGTGCTCTAAGAAAAGCCAAGGAAGAAGTGAAAGCCACATAAGCCCTATGATCTGAGACAAATTACTGTAGATGCTGCACGATGAGGCTGCTGAGAGCTTTGACTATTAGCTACCATCAGCAAGATGAATATTCAATAATAATTAATCACAAGCAAAAGAGATTAAGAAGCTGCAGTAAGAACAGATCCACCACGCTTCGTCTTCTCTGGATGACAGCCAGCCAAGAGGGAGGGCAGGAGGTCAGTCACACTCTGCAGCAAAGCAGGTAAGATAATGCTTCACAGCCCTGAGCCAATGCACTTATAAATTTTCATTGTGTGGCTCATTTCAAGAGAAAAGGCTCCATGACAAAACCACAGATGTCAACAGCCTGCATGTTTTGGAACTGCAGATCAGACAGGTATTGGCAGCTTTGATCCATCTCCGCTTGGTGACTGCTGAGAAAATCCTTCTTCACATCAGGGAAAAAATGGCAAGGAAGAATTAGATTATTCATTTTAGACTTAGGAGGCAGGATAAGGGCATTCTTTTTGACAGATTAGTCACTGCAAACATTTACCAATTTGGGATTTGGCAGTTGTTCTCACCAGGAGCTGAAGTCTGGTACAAACTTGCTCATTTAGAAATATTGAAGTCCAATAGAAGAAATCAAAGAAAAGTTTCTTCCCAGCTGGCACTTTGTCTCAGAGCTCTGCAGGATTTTTATTAAAGCAACAAGGTCTTCCCCATGATCTTCTGTGCTCCTCTTTCCCTGCCTCATATGCAGCTCCCTCACTCAGTGTCTGTTCCTCACATCTACATCAGGACCCGACAGAAAACATCTCTGCCAGCACAATGTGGCTGCTGACCCTCCCTTGAATGCAGTCTTGAGAGTGCAGCAGTTCCTCTTGAGCCAGTGCTCCAGTGAGCAGTCTATGAACAAATCTAATTTCTTTTCACATGCAGACTCAATGAAAGAATTATTTTCCATTGTCACTTCCCTGTGTTACAGACTGTCATGGAACTGGAAACGAAATCCATGTCTTTTGAGTCAAACCCTCTGCAAGACCCTCTTTTTAACTCCAGCAAGAGCTGACACAAAACATGTCAATCTATTTCTAGTTGGAACAGTTTTCCAAGCAAACTGGACAGATAAGATATAATTTTTTTCTTCTTGTTTTCCTTTGTAGAAAGGAAAATTTTTGAAGGATGCAGCATTTCCGTTGACTAGTTGATAAAATAGATGTTGAAAAGCTCTAAGGGTGAAGGATATATATGAAGTGAGAACAGTCTTCAGAGTTACTATTCTGAACCAGTGAGAAAGGCTGAGCCAAAACAGTTGCTAAAAGAATGAAGGGGAAGGAAAAAAACAAAACAACCCAAACTCAAAAAAAAATCAAACTTAATGGTTTCTTACAGTTTCTGGAGATTGAGGAAACAAAGTCTGAAACTGAAGGAGTTGTCAGGCAGTGAGATAGGGTTACACTTCCTCCACACAGAGCCTGCAGTGTTGGCTTGATTAGGCAAAAGAACTTGGGATGGCTACACAGAAAGCTGCCTTGCTCCCTGTCAACTTGCAAAAGCTAATCAGCATCCCAAAATGACAGCTCCTTCCAGGGCTGAGATTTCTTAAAACAAAACAAAAAAGAATAAAAGTCTTCTTGGTCCAATTTCAGACCCAACTGCACCACAATAAAAAATTAGAATGAGATAGAAAGACTCTGACATTCTCCAACAAGGCTCTCAGTGCTAATCTTCCTCGTGGTAACAATAACAACAACTTCCATGACTCCTGCACTTCAGTGGAGCAGCTTGTATCCTGAAGAATACATCAGGCTTGATAAACTATTGCCATCAACTTGCACAGTGTGATGAGACTTAGTGTGGGCAGATGCTGCTGTTTCATGATGCCCTGGAGAAGCTGAGGACAAAAATGTGATAAAGAGCCCCACGCAGAGCTGGGTTTCCAGGGGAAAGTTTTGAGTACATGGAAAGAAAATCATCCTGTTTGGGGCACTGGCCAGGACACAAGAAATAAGTCCCTTGCTGTTGGCCACAGCATCAGTGGAGTTTTGTCACTGCCAACTCCAAGCCCTAGAAATTCTCAAGTTGGGGGCCATAACTGAGTGATGTTGGCTTAGATACCATGAGGATTTCTTTTCCTTTTTTTTTTTTTTCCCCCTCTAGCAGTGAAGCTTTTTTTTTTTTTTTCTCCTTCTGGGTGCATCTTTATATTTTTCTCCATCACAAGGAATCTTAGCAGTGAGTCTCTCATTTGCATGAAATTTGTGATGCTTACTGCAGTCCCATGACTCCAGAAACTGGGACTGTAAGGAAAACAATAAACTTCACCAGTTTCACAGGAGAACTGCCAATGCTGGTGGCTGAGCTAAGGCCCTGCTCTTCCACTGCTCCACTCTCCCAGCACATTCTCTACTCCTTGACATGCAGCCTTCCAAGCTGCAGCTCCAAGGGCTGGTCTCCAAGAGGACCCCGAGAAACAAGCTCTGCTGTGAGCAATTAAATTGATAAAACCTGTTTTCATGTGGGTGTACAACCCAGGATAAGAGTCTCTGGTGTTGGAGGAAGGTGTGAGGTCTCATCTGGCAGTCAGAGTACACTGCTGCTGTGTATTGTCTCCTGGCTAAAGAGGATTAAAGCTCACATATTAATTTTTTGCTTTACTGGTGCAACTGATACGCTCTTTCTCCCCTGCCCCATTATTTATTTTAATGAACCCTGTAAGAACTTGATATATTCAAAACTACTAGTTCTGCACCACATTCAGTTACTGTTAACCAATGCATCCACTAGTGACTGGGGACAGGGCTGCTGCTCACAAGGACCAAAGCACCTTTGTCACATCCTCCCTGTGATCACCCCAGGAAATCCCTCTTCCAAAATCCAGTGAAGCAAATGACTCAGATGAGTTGTGGCAGTCTCTGTGGCTTTTCACCTCCCACCTACAAGAATCCTGCAGGAAGAGAAGGCAGGAACGGCGTCACAGGGCCTGGGGCTGCCTGGGACATTTGCACACCTATTAGCATTATCCCATAACCCAAAGCAGAAGGGGGGATGTGTTGGGCTGCATGCAAAGGGGACAGATGCCTGCTGGCAGGTCAGGCAGCAGGCCATGCCTGGCCACCGTGTTACGTGATGTACCTGACAAGGTCTGAGATAAGAGGGGCAGCTGCAGCCTGGGGGCAGGAGCAGAGAGAGGGGGTTCCCAGCCAAGCCGGAGGTGCAAACTGCACAGTGAACCTACTGGCCATGCTGTGAGGCACAGTCAGCATTCATGTGATGGCCCTGGACTCATCTGACTTGTATTTTCTTTGGGCAATACGCAGCAGAACAGCTTGGAAGTTGCTGAATTCAATTTAAAAAACAAAACAAACCCCACAAACAACCCCAAAACCCCACTACACAAAGACCCAAGCTCACAGTAACCACTTCATTTTTTGCTCACTTGCTTTTCTGTGCTTAAGTGAGCAGAAAACAGCAGAAATATATTTTTATAGATTGTTTCCCACCTCTTCCCCACCTCCCCAAGGCAGGTTTAATATCTCTCCAGAAAATAAAATAAAGAGTTAGTCTGCAATAAATCATCAAGTTTACTGCAGCACTTAAAACCCACTTATCCTTCGGTGCTCTGCTGTAACAGGATTGATTCACCCCCACACACCCTGAAACAAGGTCCCTTATGTTCAGGTACCTCTTTGCCATCCCTGGTGTACTGCTCTGTCCCTGACGGGCACGGGAAGCCAGCAGCCCCTGCTCCCCAGGGATAGAATCAGAGAATTATTTCGATTGGAAAAGACCTTTAAGATCCTCAAGTCCAACAGCTAACCCAGCGCTACCAAGTCCCCAGGGCTGCCCAGTCTCCGTCCCAGCCAGGGAAGGTGTCCGGCAGCCGGGCGCGGCCACCAGCAGATGGCAGCTGGAGATCGCGGAGGTGCCGCTCCACGCCCGCACCGAGGGAAACCTGCGGCTCCTCTGGCCTCACAAGTGCGGCTTGCTAACGCTGGGTGACCTCCGCATAGACACGGCCTCACCACCTTCCTGCTCGTCACCCCGAGTAGGGGGTGAACGCACTAGGAGCCCCAGCAAAGACAGAGAGAAGAGGCTGGGAAAGACGCAGTGCTTATCTGTTCATGCATAGGAAGAAGAAAAAAAGAAGAAACCAAGCAATTCACAGGCCACATCTCTTTTCACCACAAGCTCAACCTCTGAAAGCACAAAGTCATTTAGGTCTCATTTCCTAACCTTATCCCACCTCAGATTTGCTTATGCAGGTCCCAGCCAGTCCCCAAACGCATTTTGGGCAGAGTAACTCAGAGCACAGGAGCAATCCCAGCTCCTCTCCACACCAAAGCCTCCCCCACAAGACATCACACTGCTGGGCTGTGGCAGCTGCCCACATCAGACTCAGAAACCAGCATGAGCCTCTTGTTGTCACTTGCTCCCTTTCAGTTTCAGGCTCCACTGTTCAGGAAGGTCCCACCTTCCATCCCAGTCAGTCCTGCAACAGGAGCACTGCACCATACCACAACTCCAGCTCCACACCCTCTTCCAGGATGGTCTTATCCTCCTTCTTTTGCCTCTTTCCTTCCTCCTCCTCCTCACAGCTTGTGGCCTGGGTGGGCTGCTTTGGAGAAGAGATACAAATCCCAGTTTATACAAATCAGCTGTGAGAAGTGATGAGCCCCACCTGCTCACCCAGAGCAGCTTGCTTTGAGGACCTGCAGAAGTGAGGGACTCCACCCATTCCCTAATGCATTGACTAATTAATTGACCTCTGTCAAGAGGCCATGATGGGCTCTGCTAATGAAATCTTTTGGGTTGTCCTCTCAGGCTGCAGTTCTGGGGTGTATGGAAGCACCGTGCCTCACCTGGGCCCCTGCACAAATGTGTAAGACAAGGGTAGGTGGTGTGTGCCACCAGGATGAATCATGGGGAGCCTGCAGCACAGCTGCATCTGAGTCCATTGTCCTTCCGAGCAGTGTTTTACAGCCAGGAGGAGCCTTTCTGTCCCAGCTTCTTGCAGCCTTCCACAGGCAGCACAAAGATGATTCACACACAGAAGATTTTCTTGGAAAGGCAAAAAAAAATGGAAATACCATTTTTCCTCCCCCTCCACTCTCCAACCCTCAAAGCTTCAGTTCTGCAGAAACCAACGGGGCCAAAAAAGGGACTAGACAACACATCAGCACTACCAGTTTGATCCAACCCCAGTTCCTCATTTACCAACGTCAGCCTCCTGTCCCAGTTTTCTTTGGCTTTCATCTCTTCCTTTATCTGTGTGCTGTCTCTGGTTTGCCCTTTCTGCTTGCTGCTGCTTTGATCTCTTGAACCTCTGTAATCCAAAGCTGAATCCATGATATCTTATGCTGGACTTCACACATTTTTCCTGTTGTTACACTCCTTAAATTCTTTCTTTTTTTCTCCTCTGAAAATTTAGGCAGGTTCCTTCTGTGTAGCAAATGGGAATTTTAGAAATCCAGCCTGGGCAAGTGACCCTTTTATGGCTCCCAAGACCTTTGGATCTTTGCTTCTGTGTGCTGCTGGTTTTTTAGTCATAACACAGAATCAGTTCCCATGTGCAGGCTGAGGGCCATACCTGGCTTGTGGAGGTCTGCAAGAGTCCCAGGATTAATCGCAGAGGTCTGCCTATGCCATGTTATCCAGTCCCTGAGTGACACAGGGAGCATCTACTATTTCATTAACAGTTTCATTAGACAAACGTTAGAGACACTGGGGGAACTCAGTTTAGGAGCAGACTCATTTAGTTTCAGCCATTTTCTTGTCCAGAAGTGGAGGGTGATTCTTTATTTCACAAGTACAGTGGGAAGAGTAAAAAAAGACAGCAGAAGGATGAATAGGAGCTTTTAAGAAAGATTGCTACTCCCAGGCAGTGATGTAGCCATTGAGCAGTTTGGGGAACACTCACCTTTCCCATCCTGGAGAGTGCAGGAACGCTACAGTAGAGCAAGAGCATGGCAGCAATCATGTGGTTTTCATGTGAAGGGCACTCCTTGCTTGCTTCCTCAAAAAGCAGCCCTTTGTGTTGTTCACCAGTAGTGTCAGAATAGCTAGGTGCAAAGAAAGTGCCCTCATTTTTAATTAAAATGTGGAGAAGGAAAACATGAGAAAACATGGATGTACCTTGAACTTCCTATTTCTTCACCAGAAGGGACGTCGTTAGGACAGAGACTGTCCAAGTTCTCTTGTGGCCTCTGGCTGACACAGACCCCACCAAAAAGGAGCAGTGAGTCACTGCACTGAACCTTCTGCCCCTGTTATCTGGAGTACAGACCTAACTGAAAACAGCCTCTTCCCCTTGTCCCCAGAGCCACTGCAGGGTGGGAGCTCTCCTGCCCTGGCCCCCATGCTGCTGCTGGGGTGCAAACTGCTGCTCAGCTCAGCATCAGGGGTGGCAGCTGGTGGAGCAAGATCTGCCTCTCCCTTAAAACCTGCTGCCCTGAGCTACGAGCCCTGCTGCCTCTCCTCATGCTGATTCCTTTTGAAAGCAAAGCACGTAACATCAGGCTTGTGTTTATTTTCCCTTTAAATTAGAGTGGCTGGATTTTAATTGAGAGATCTACCAGAAAAAGGCACATTTGTGCAGCTGTCATCAGAAATGCATACTTGCATTTCTTTTTCTTTTTCTTTGTTTTCATTTCTTCTCCTTCCTTCCTTCCTTCCTTCCTTCCTTCCTTCCTTCCTTCCTTCCTTCCTTCCTTCCTTCCTTCCTTCCTTCCTTCCTTCCTTCCTTCCTTCCTTCCTTCCTTCCCTCCCACTTCATACAACCCTTTACAAGCTAAACAGCCCCACTTGCAGACATGAAACAGGACAAAAGGGGCCTAAGTCCTAGAGGAGCTCTGGGGGACCCAGCTGAAATGCAGTTGTCACCTCCCTCTGAGGCCAACCCTGTCCCCCATATCTGATGTGCAAAAAGGACGCTGTGCTTCACCTTCTCCTGTTCATGGTGATCCTTCGTGCTCATATATTGGGCTGCAAGCTGGTGGGGCTTGGTCCCCTCCAGGGAGAGGGCTGCAGGGGACAGTCCAACACAAACCATGCCTCACAAGGAGTGTTCCACTGCTGTGGCCTAGACTTCAAATATATGGAGTTTTGGAAGCCAGATGCTGAAGGAAGGCTCCAGCTCCATATCATTCCCAGTCAGACAGCACAGCTGTTTCAAAGCAGCTGCCCAACAGGGATAGGAGTCTTGCGGGTGTCCTGCATGGCCTTGCTACCCCAGCAGCCTCTAACCACTCTTGCTTTGTATCAGAGAAATCTGCCTTACGCTGTGGAAAGCAACCAGGGAGATACAGCCTCACCTGATCCTTTTTCTCATTTGGAACAGCTGGAAAAAGACAGTAGCCTGAGAAACTGGCTGACCTTCTTGATGCATTCAGCTGTCTAGCCTTATATTTGCCCTTTAAATAACTTGCCAAAAAACAAACAAGCCCAAAACAACCTAGCAAAGGGAAAAAAAGAGCCCAAAGAAAATGAGACACTTCCTTTTCCAGCTTTGCCCTTCTGCAGTGGCTGGTCTGAAGTAGTTTAATCTAAACCAGGCTTCAGCAATTGCTGGAGAAAGCGATGTCCGTGGTGGGTATTCAGAGACAGGGGCTCGCCTGCCATACACACTATCCAGGGGTTTATTACCTGCTGAAAAAACTTAATGTGCTTCAGGTGCTACGTGATGTCCAGATGTCGTGGCAGAAGCAGCTTGGAGAGTGCTGGTGATAGAAATGCTGCTGGGTGAAGGCAGAGGCATTTGTGCCAAATGTGATATTTGGTCCCAGCTCATCTGTTAATACAAAAACACGGTAATGGCCAAACTGGTTAGGACCAAAGCTCCATCCAGCCCAATACTCTGTCTGTGGCATTGAGCTGTAGTAGGTCCTCAAGGAAGGATATCAGAACAGGGCACACAGATTGTGGCTCAGGACCAGTGATTTGTGGTGATGGGATTTCCGGAGCCAGACATAGTGTCTTCGTATTTAATAGCCCCTGGTGAATTTTGCTTCCAGGAATTTATCCAGCTACTTCTAAATCTCTTTGTATCCACAGTTTCCTGTGGCAAGCGGTTTCACAGCTTGACAACACGTATTGTTTAGTGTTGCTCATCTTTTCATACCCTGAGGCTGGGTGTGTTTCCTGTGTTGGATGCCAGTCAAGATTAGCCCTGGATCCAGCTCACACAGGAGAAATGGATGGATGGATGGATGGATGGATGGATGGATGCATGGATGAAGTCTGAACTAAAGTGGCTGTTATGAACAGATGTGCAATTATCAGTAGGCCACAAGCAGGGTGTGTTTTAGGAGGTGAGACACAGCTCCTCACCTGCCTGGCTGTTAACAGGTCAAATGTTGCTGTCTGCATTATGAAAAAAAGTGAGTTTTTGAGAGTGAACAGGAACAGGAGAAGGTAGTGAATGAAAGACAGCATGGAAGAAAATGTGGCTGTCAGATCAGCAGAGAACAGTGTGTCTGAAGGCCACATCCCTCGTCAGGAAAGTGGAAATCGTGTTCAAGCAGCTTTATGCCCAGTTCAGGTAAGTAGAAGAGAGCTTCAGGCAGTGTTTTTTGTGCAAACTCTTGGAGGGAAGACCTTATAGTGGGAAATCCTACAGGGAGAAAGGAAACAGCACCCACTGTTTCACAAATTAGTCTGAAATCTACGTATGGTAAAAGTGTCACAGAGCTTTATTGCCCCACCAACACAACTGATGGAGCACAAGTGGGAATGTTTTCTTCTTTAGAGTCCAATTTCCAGAATGGCTTAGCTCCCATATAGGCAACAAAGTCATGGCCAAATGTGGGAAAGAACCAGTTGAAGGGTCGGTGCTGAGCAATTGTGTGTCCCCCCTTCCTCAAATGAGAAATTCAAAGCCTTCTCAGCTGTCTGGCAGCCTTGTCCAAGGGTTATTTATGGATCCAGAGCCAGTTTAGAAGCTGCATGGTTGACCCCAGGCACACGATAGATGGTCAGCACATTTTTCTGGGAAAGTGGAATGCAGTTCAAGATTTCGTGTAACTTTTTTTGTCCACCTGACACACGTGCTCCAAAGACAGTGAAAGATGAGAAAATAATATGGGCTTGATAAATGACCAAAAGAAAGTTTCCAATCTGTAGCAGTTCCCATTATTCTTCTTATTCTTGGCATCAGCAGACTTATGGCAATATTCCCGTTGCCCCCCACAAGCTCTACTCCCCCTTAACAATTTTTGTTTTTCCCCTGTCAAATTCACAGAAGTGGCACCTGGGAGCATTTTTGACCAAAGGGAAATTGAGTGAGCAAAGTTGCCTCTTTTCAAATACATTTTCTTAAGGGACTGGAATGAATGAGAATCATAGTCATAACATGGCTAAACAGTCTTTGTTTAACTTAATGCAATATAATAACCTAAGTGTTGCAACGCAGCTCCTTGCTGTGACATCCTTTTTCCATTTGCTTAATTTTCACCCCAAACACACGCTGTTAATAAGCTGCTGAGAAAATACAGCTCTTGTGACAAAATCCAGAAACTGAGCCCCTGTATGGTGTGTTAGATACACAACTCTTATTTGGACTGGCAAGTGGCACTGAAATCGGTATTGCAAAAGAGATCCGTTTTGCTTGCTGCCAGATGTGATGGACAGATGCAAAGGGGGGGCTGGAGAAGTGGATGGCAATTAGCAGAGGACAAAAAATGAAATAAAATCCAATCTCTGACAGAAAGTAACATGTGAGTTAGAATAGACATGAGATTGCCAGCAGGGAAATGCAGGATGCGGGGTGCTTTGTCAACAGCCAAAGTTAAAATGAAAGTCACCCTGGCACTGAAAACTGCAAGATTGAACTCCTCCTGGTGATTTATAATTTAAGAGAGAAAAAGGCAGACAGACACCCAGTGACTGGGCTCAAAAGAAAAACTCCTATTGGCTTCAGTGGGTTTTGGAGCAGATCCAGCGTCGTAAAGGTTCAAATCTGATCTCTGGAGTCAGAGAGTGCTTGGCCACAGATTTTAATCAGCAGAATCAGGTTCTTAATCAAAGTTTGTTTTACATTTCCTGCTTTTTTACTCTCTTTGTAGCAAATCTGGAAGTCATGCTTGTTTTCAGGGGACTAAGTGAAAGTAAATAAGGACTGCCATAAAATTCGTGACATCTTTAAATTAAAACAGAGTTTCATTAAGGAATATGATGAAACCTTTCCTTTTCATTTTCCCAAACCAGCCCAATGCTTTAAAAAAGCCTGGAATGAACTTTTATTTTTGTACAAATTATGATATTTTGAAAGTTTCACAAAATGTCATGAAGATTGTTGGGGAAGGGGCTTTTCCCTGAAAAAAAAATATGCAAAACATTGACTTACTACATTAAAGCTGTAAAATTATATATTTGTGTAATTTATATGTTAAAACATATACAAAAATGGCACGGGGCCGTGTGGATAATAGGAAGCAAGATGCAAAAACATTGGATACCAGGTCTTTATCCTTCCCACACCTACAGCATTCTGTGACTTTTTCAGCAGCCATTTCCAAACCACGGTTGAAGAGCATAATTGTTAGGCACTGAAAACTAAGGACCAGCCTGCAAAAGCAAGGATTGAATGAAAAGCAGCAACATATTTCAACTCTGGCCACTTAAAACCCTTTCTAACAATTTCAAGCAAGTTTTACACAAGATTGGTGCTCGTGGAAGAAGTGTTCAGCACGTTATTTCCTTTGTAGCAAAGAAAATGACAAACACCTCCATGTTCACCTCTGTAAAAGTGGGATGGTTCATAAGCATACAGAAAAGGAAAGAGATAAATGCTGTGGAGGCTTTCCACATTCTGAAAATGTCTGCTCAGGGGCTGTGATGCTCTCCAGGTTGCTCTCTTAGCCCTGGACAATTTGACACTGGCATTCAAGCCAAAGCAAAGATCCCTTGTTTGACACACTTCCTTTGGGAATACTTAGCAAGTGAGAGTGGGAAGGAGCCAAAGGCAAACTTCAGCCTTGTCCAAGTGATATATCAGGGATAATGAATCCAAGCAAATTTTATTTGGTTATTGATGGGTTTACTCTTTTATTTGTCTAAGTTTTACTTTCAGTTAGATACTCTGAAAGCTGAAGTTTCAGCAGGTGACACCCAAACTATTTTTAACAACACACACAGGGAACTTTGGTCACCAAGTCATGGCAATGTCACAGAGAGATTGGGATCTTCCTTCCTCACCCTTTTTCTAACCAGCTACATGCAAGCAACAAGTTTGTTGACCCTTGTGAAGGCTTTGGTGCAAGCTTAGCAGAAGGGGGAGTAGAACTGCTTCCATACTGCAGGTTTATTTGAAGTCCAATGAATACATGCAGACTGCAGTGGTGAGGAGAAACTGTGATTCACAGAGACAAATGGACCTTACTGGGCTTCTTTAAAAAGTCCCTAAAACCAGTCAGGTCTCAAAACTCAAAAGCCTATGACTTACAAAAAGAAGAAAGGTGATTTTTAATTTCATATGTTAACTAACAAAATGATTTGTGCTTAGTTTTCTGTAGCCTGACTGCAGATTTCTGCAGAATCTCTTATTTCTGTCTGCTAAAAAGAAATAAAAAGGATGATTAAAAGTTTCCAGTGTTTCAGAAGTTATTATCAGGCTTTGTCAAAGAGCTCCCGGGCAGTTCAAAGGGCTGTCTGAAGGGATTACAGCTCTTTCTTGTTAGTGGGATCCTCTGCATAGAGACCTAGCTCAACAAATCTGAGCCAGAGTCATGGTTTTGTGAGCAGAGTCCTTTCTAAGAGTCAGGAGAAAATCCTTCTCTGTGCCATGCTCCTTCTGGGTTCTGACTCCTCCACAGAACTATAGACAAAAGTCTCTGGAGCAGAAATTTCTAGTGGAAAAGAGCCAACATATGTAGCAGGTATTGTTCTGGCCCAGAGACCATGGCTGTGATCATCAAGGAGAGGAATAACTAACTCGGTGGGATAGCTAGAAATCGCATAGCTGAGATGGGAATGTGCTTTAACACTAACTCTAAGAAAAGAAAGAAAAGCTAAGGACATGAAAGAAGGTAAAAGGTTTCTCCTGCAGCTGAAATAAAAAAAAAAAAAGTTCTTACAGCAGTTGCTCTAATACATAAACATTAGCAAAAAACTCTAGAAAATATCTCTCCTTTGAAGAAGGGACACATCTTCATCATTTGAAGGAGCTCCTTGCTGCTGGAGATGAGAAGTCAGCAGAACTGCCATGTCTTATAGGCCTCTGGTTCAAAGGACAAAATTGCTCAGGACACTATGGGCAAGATTGCCCACATAAGCTACAAGTGGAGACAAACTTGACTCACAGACAAATAAAAACTCCAAGAAGCAATACCCTGAAATGCAGCCACGTCTGTCTCCATGAGACTGGGATTAGATCACACATAAATTGTGATTTATTTTTTTTTGTCATTAAAAATACCTTTGGAGTAGGCTTTGTGTAACAGCAGCATCACTGGAAAGAAAAGGTCCTGAAAAATGTCTTCATACTTCTCTATATATGTGTATAAATATTGAACTGCCTTCCTTTCAGACATGCCACTGAACTCTGTGTTTGTTTGGATGTTGAACCTGGAAACTTCTCAAAAGTTTTGCGTATGGATAATTCATGAGTTAGAGCCCAAATTGAAATGCCATGTTACAACTTGTAGAAATGTTAGACAAATATAATGACCATATTTTCCAGTTACCTAATACCCACTCAAAATATAAAACCCGAAAGAACAGAATTGTTTTCATTGCTGTTAACCAGACAATATCACTCCAACTAAATATAGTATGTGATGAAACCAATTTAAATATTGTCCAAGTATTTAACACTGTAAATATTAGACTTAACACTCCATAAAAACAGGCTTTGATGATGCAGGCTGACAAAAGGAGACTAGTTAATTGCAGATTACATCATGGCTAGGACAGCATCACTGCTAGGACAGCCATGATAAATGTGAGGTGCAAAGTAAATCTAATAAAATACAAATAGTCTCTGTTCAGTGTTCACCTTTATCAGTTTTGCTAATCTTTCTTAGCAGAGATGTGGGAAACATGTAGTCCCAGGCAAGGGAGTATCTGAAGTTCAATGCATTTGTGAAGCTTGCATTTAGGGTCAGATTCAGTAAAAGATGCAAACCTGTGTTGGACTTCTAGGATGTGCTTATGTCCCTTTCACTACAATGGGACTCGTATACACTTCTGACTTCTTCCTGTGGTGGGAAGCTTTCCTTAGGCAGGTCTGTTAAATCTACTGGAAGTTTTGCAAGGGATAACCACATGCAAAGCATGGCATGGCTCCATCAAAGGTGAAGGAAATAAAGTATAAAGTTTTGGTTATTGATAACTTAAAGAGATTTATTAAACTGCTGAGCTCAGGCAACTATTCTGAAAATGAGGACAATTTCCTGGCTTTGCAGGTCTGACTTTCCTCTCCTAGCAAACCTGCATCCTTGTGTGTCTACCAGCTCGAGTTAATCTATACTGATATCTACCCAGACATTAGTGTGAGGATGGATTCTGCCCTGTTGTAAGAAGACAGGTCAGAGCTGTGCTACCAGAATGTCCCAAAAGCCCAGAAATGGGATGTTTCTACATGGGGTTAGATTCAAATCCATACCAGCAGGAGCCAAAGCTTCCAGGTGAATTCTGGCTTTTCACTCACATTCTGGAATGATACGGAGGCACAACTTGATCACCCTCTCCCTCTCCCCTGAGGGCTACCAAATTTTGCCATACTGAGGCCTACAATCTCACTTGTCTAGGATGACAGAAGTGTAGTTTAATGGACAACAAAACATGTATTGGTTTCCCTGACAGGGTAGCAAGTAACTCCTCATAAGATCAGAGCTGCTGTGTCAGTGAGCTGAGAAAGTGTCTCAGGGGGGAGTCATTTATTGCTGGAATCACTGAAGGTGTTTCTGGTGGCTGATGATAATGACAAGTGGTTGGCACCACCTTTTGGACATGAAGCTCATGTACCTTCCAGAGTGCTGTTTCCCTCTCTTATTTCAGGGATATTTTATTTTTTTTCTCTTCTTCTGCTCAATATATGCAGAGTTCCTGCACTTTCTACAATTTTCAGTGCCTAGAGAAACAACTAGAAATGCTGATGCTGGAAAGAGCCTCAAGCTAACAAAAGATTTGGTCCCACAGTGGCTCGTGAGGCCTGTTAACATGTCAGAGTCATATCAAAATAATGATATTATGTAGAATAAGTGAGTCCAGCTGTTGATGTTGAAAGTCTTGAGCCACAAAAGGTGAAAAGTGATATAACTTAGGATAGCTGTGGTTTGTGCAGGCCCAGCTACATTGTCTGACTTTGTATTTGCATTACACACAGAGGTGGCTGCCTACAGATATGCAGTGGTTTGGGTGCCTTTGTCTTGAGCTGGTGGCCAGCATTACTTTGGCAGCAAAGCTGATAACTGAAGACTGCACCTGAGCTGAGAGCTATCTTTTGTGTGTGTGTCTGTCTTCACTTCTCTCTGTCTTCTGATGCAGAATCACCCACAGCCATGGTCCACTTTGGTAACAGTTACTGAAGAGGGGTATGTTGCACAGTTTCCAGCAACAGAGAACAGCTGCACATGCCAAGAACACACCGGTCACAAGTGCAGGCAGGAATGGGATGCAGGCACCCCTCCAGCTTCCCTTGTTTCCACTGTATTTGTCTTTCTTAATTAACCCTGCACCATGTTACTGACCCAAAGACATGGCAACAGCCCTGTTGAGAACTGCAGGGATTAAGATATTTGCCTTATAATGCTTCAGCCATGAGGTCATAAATGCCCTTATGCTCTATTTTGTTACGCTGAGTTGATAATGGAGGCTGATAAAACTCCCACTTTCTCTCTGAATTCAAGTGAGCTAATGTGTCTGGGCTCGTGAGATCCTGGCAGGCAGAGAAAGCAACAGCACAAAGTCCCCAATCTCGGATGTAATCAAATAATGAGGCTGTTTGAGGACATTACTTGTTAACATATTAGCAGGTACCAGGGGTAAGTGAGTGTTTATTTAGTCCTGGTGTAAAAGCATGTCTAAAATGATTTATGCCGGAAGCTGTTTCACAGCAAACAGGCTGCTTTCATGAAAGCAGGTCAATCACCATCTCCCGTCTGCCCTCATAAATCATATTCAGGTGCTAATGTAACCAAAAGGTTTCTATAATCTGCACAATCAGCGTGGAGGTCTGGTGGTAATAGCCTGCCTGCATAAATGCCTCCTGCATCTAAAGGCTGATATTTGGGGGGAGTCAAATGACTGATTTAAAAAAGAAAGAAAAGAAAGAAGGTGCCCTTGTGACAAGTCACAAAGTGTACATACAGTTTTCCAGCCATTTTTTACATACACAGGAGTAACTTGCCACTGTCCAGATCTCCTGCTGGGACTTCTTTTTTCCATCAAGATGGCTTCTATACATATACTGTAAGAGAAAATAGACTGTGATTTTCATGTGACAATGAGAGATACCAGAAGCACAGCACCATAAACAGAGATTGGCTTTCTATGTTCCCCAAATTTC
The DNA here is from genome assembly GCF_020740795.1 of Apus apus. Taxonomy (NCBI): domain Eukaryota; kingdom Metazoa; phylum Chordata; class Aves; order Apodiformes; family Apodidae; genus Apus; species Apus apus. The sequence continues at coordinate 23,609,195 of NC_067288.1, read as the reverse complement.
TCTAGACAAAGGTCAATGTTGGATTATCAACTCCTTTTTCAAGCTGGTGAAGTACTTCTTTGAGAGATGATATGAGTCTGGAAGGTGCTCCTGGACGTACATCCAAAACACAGTTTAATCAAGTTCCATTTTGAAATTTGATGCAGATTTTTTATACATATATATATATATATATATATATACAGAATAGACTGAACAAGTTCAGTTGGAAGGCACCTACAATGATCTCATAGTTCAACTGCCTGACCACCTCAGGGCTGACCAAAAGTTAAAGCATACTATTAAGGTCATTGTCCAAACACCTCTTACACACTGACATGCTGAGGGACATCTGAGGAGCATCAACCACCTCTCTAGGAATCCAGTTCCAGTGTTTCACCACCCTCTTGGTAAAAAAATGTTTCTTAATGTCCAGAATAAACCTCCCTTGGTGCAGCTTCGAACCATTCCCATGCATCACTGAATATGAGTGAGAAGAGATCTAATGTCCACATCTTTGTCCTCCCTCCTCTTGGTGTGGAGTATTACAAGACTGTGTTTATCCTTCTTCTCAGTTTTCAGCCTCAACTTGCTTATGGCCAGTTTATATTTACAGACAGATTTTATCCTGCTCTTCTTCTATCTTTCTTATGCAGTTGTAAATTGTAAAACAATTTGGATTGGCCTTGCAGTGATACGTGTCCTTGGGAGTAGAATCAGTAGCACACACCTACTCCTTACAAAGCTGCAACTCTCTCTCCTGCTAACACATTAATCAGCCAGTAAATTCACCATCACTCTTAATGCTGGACAGAAAAAAAAAAAAAAGGCTCCAGAATATTGTAACATAATATTTTGATTTGGGGACAGTATTTTGTGAACACAAGTGGCAAATATATTTGTTGTGAGGAGTGACATCATATTCCTTGTTCGCTGAAAGTGTCTGGAGACTTATTGATAGACTGTGAAGCCCAGACTGTAGGTAATGACTGTGTTGCCAGGACTTCAGTAGTTAATTGCTCTTCATTATTTGCTTCTTATGAGTCATATTATGCCATTATGAAGTCAGAAAGCATTAGGAAATGAATAAGAAAACAGAATGGGATATTGTGCAACATAAATCACGAGTCCTGTGCAAAGGTCAGTGGATTTTTGGTATAATCAGATTGAAGGAAACAAATATAGTTCAAAATTAATATCTGGTGACTAGAAGTAAGAAATTAATTTGTGGGAGTATTCCATAATAAACAGCTATTCCTGGGAGTGGCAAAGCTGGTGAAGATGCACTCTATGGATTTCTGTCTTTTAAAAATTCTCTCCCCATCTCAATAATCCACTTTTTGCTCTTGGTAACAACCTGCTACTAGACTATAGCAGAGTTTTTTGTATATGCTGAACTTCTACAAAATCAAGCTACAAAAGATTAAGTAAAACAGCTCACTAGAACTCAAGAAGGTTGAGTTTGTTTTTTTGATGTGCATCATCAATAAACAAAGCTGCATCTGGAAGGCATGTGGTAGATTTGGTTATAAATACTGCATGTTTGTAACAATCCCTGGATTATGTCCTCTTTGGTTAATTTGTGGTAGACCCACAGGATCCTTTACAGCAAGCATAGGAGCTGGGCAATTGTTAATAAAGCTGATTTGTGAAGAGCAGAGGAACAGTGAGTCTAGGGAAACCCAGGCCAGTGTGCTGGATACATGAATGAGACCCTTCTATATTTATCAGGAAAGCTGATTTCAGGATGTTCCTACAACAAGAGGCCCCCAAATGTTCCAGTCTTTGTCTAGAAGAGTGTCAGGCAGTGATTTTTTTCTTCTAGAAGAAAGTAGTGGCATCAGTCCTTTTTTTTTTTTTTCCCCCCTTTTTTTTTTTCTTCTTCTTTTGACTTTAGAGAAGATGATAGGAATCATGGTCAGAACTTCTACTGCCTTGTCTTTTTCAGGGGCTTTTTCCTTCTTCGTAATGTGCTGAATTATTTGAGCAAATCTAATAAGGCATATTGACAGAAAGGATTGTCTAAGTATTATTCCCAAGTCTTTTTGATTTGCATGTTGATTAGGGTGTGAACTTGATTGGGTGATGCTTTGATTAGTTGACCATCAGCAGATGGGTACCCACTGTCAACTGCTCTGTTCTCTACTCCTCCACAGACTTCCTGTATGACGTTGGGCAAGTTTTCTTGCCCTTCCAGCTTGCTCTGTTTAGCTTGAGGTTCTTTGGCACTGAGGTTTGTGTCAGGCTGTAGACATGGCTAGCACTCAGCATGGGCATGGGGGGCCTCAAACTACACAATTCCAGTACAAAACCCTAATTACAATAAGACTGTTTATTGCACATAGTGGGCCAGCTACACTGTGTGAGTCTCATTCTGAGAACCTCATTTAGGCATCAAAGTCTAGCACGTGACATAAATAGTCTTTCAAAAATTAAGATGACACATATGAGCTGATATTTATTTCTTTTAACCTAAGCCATGCACAGACTGAGGCATTATTTAGTGTCAATTTATTTCAGTTTTCTTCCTTTCTCAGGGAACCATTTATTGTCTTAAGTAATCTATCATTTAGACAATCAATATTGCTTTGAATTCTGACTTAGAAAACAATATAGTAGGAGATATAATTAATATACATATTGCCGATTATTTGACAGCCAGTCAGCAACACACAAAGAATACTAAACAGTGCCTTTTGATATTACTGTTTAGATGTACAATTAATCATCAGCCAAATGTATCAGTCCTAGAAAGGGAAAAACATATTCCAGACTTGTGCAGAAGATGGAACTCCCTTAGAAGTCTTTTAAAATGCGGTTTTCTCACATAAAATTAAAAAATATATAATTGTCATGTTGTTCTCAAGACCCTGTTGTTGTGAGGTACAAGACTGTCTTACCTGTACAAAAGACAGTTAAAGTAGGTATTGGCTTTCCAAGACTTGTTCAGGTCAATCAATAATCAAAGTCTCTTGATTAGACATTATGTAACTGTTGATGCATAATCAGACTAGCAAGCAAGCTGTTCTGTCTCCTGTGCCACACTTGCCTGCTTGTGGATATATAAATGTGGACTAAGGAAGCAATAAACTTTGTTACAGAAACTGTCCTTAATCAAGTCCAAGTGACTCTGTGGTCCAAGTAACCATACAAACCCTGAGCAGGAGGATCCTGCTGCCATGGAGAACTTCCAGATTGAATACATGAAAGAAGACAAATACCAGGAATTTTCAAACCAAAGTAAGGAAGTGACCTAGTATCACATGCTAACCCTACACTGTGCTGCTCTCCATTTCCTGCCTGAGGACCCCTGGCTGGGTTGTCTCCCACTTCAGGCAGCCTGAATTTCTGCGGTTGGGCTGATTTTCACAGCTATGCTGGCCATGATGCCTAAGATATGACTGTCCCTTTCATTATGCGGCAGTTCATGGCAGGATTCCTCTGACCTAATTGTAGTCATTTCAAAGTTTGGTTTCTGGACTATGCCATTTATGGAGAATAGCAATGCAGGAATGGAGGAAGATTGACATCTTCAGTTGTGATTCATCTATCCTGACCAAAACAGCTGAGATGAATGGAAGAGATATTGTGCAATGACTTTACATGAGATACCTGTTGCTTAAAAGATTGAAGTTACAGGAAAATGATTTCACTCTTTAACTTCAATTGTCTGACTCCTAAAACATACCCACTGAATAGCCTTCTCCCTAAACCCCTGTGACAGCCTATCCTCCAGGTTATAAGATGAATGTAGGGCAATGTTTAACATAGATGGGAAGAGAAAACAGAAGGAAGAAGGATGTGGTGCTGGGAAAGGCAGAAATAATGTCTCTCTGGTACCACTAAACAGGCTTGCCGGGATCATGGAGACACATCCTCCACACCTTGGGAGAAGTCCCAGCTAAAGGTCAGGACCAACAGAAGCAAAAGCTCATTCCTTTCCTTACTCTAGGTTTGTTACTGTGCATGTGTGAAAAAAATATTGCTGGATATCTAGCCAGGCAGCAGCAGTTGGCAGTTTTTTCCATCTATAATAGCACTCATCCGTTAACCATAAATAATCTATATTTATTTGAGGGCTCCTTAACAAAGCCATGTGTACATTGCACAGAGCATTAGACTATCAAGGTATAAACTATTTAAAGCAGCCAGTGTTTGAATTGTCATTTTTTAACTTTACCATTATGTTGTTTCAATATCTAAAGCCTCCTTCCCAATGCAGCAAAAATGCAAAACACATTGAGAGAAAATGTAAAACATACTAACTTGATTATTATGAGTGCTCTGGATTGTGTCACAATTCACTATTAATTTAGGCCACATTCCAGTGGCTTCTCCCTTCCCTCTGCATTCTGGACCAATCTGTCAGAGAAATACAACACCGATTAAATACAAAATATATATGTTCATATATATATATATTTTAAAGCCTGTTGCTTGGAGGAAATGTTGGGAATATGCAGTTTAGGGAGTTGTTTTCCATTAGCAAGTTGAAATGATGGGCTGATTTTGAGGGTCATTTGCATAATGAATTTCTTCTGGGCATCAGGGACATCCACACAGTCAATCCTACGAATACCATCACGGGCTTAATGATGAGGTTTGTCTCAACTCCGCCCACCCATGACGGGGACCCAAACGATGGTTAAATCTCCTCATTGAGAAATTGTGGCAGGCAGAACCAATTTCTGCTTTGGGAGAGGAGGAATGGTCTTGTGGTTACAGCTCCAGAATACAGCTCAGCAGTACCGAGTTGTGTTTCTGCTTCTTTTGTAGACTTCCTGTGTGACCTTGGGTGAATCACTTACGTTTTTCCACCTGTAAAGTGAAGAAAATGAATTTTCCTGTTTTCTCAGTTTAAGAATATAAATTCTTGGCGTAAAGGTAATCTCAGCTTGTGTTGGTTTGTGACAGTACCAGGCATGATGGGTTCCTTGTCTTAACAGAACTACTGTGACTGTAGTATTTATTTAGAGCATTTTGACATCACTTCGCCCAAAGCAGCTTTTGGAAGGTATTTTCCTTTTCTTATGCATATAATCAGACTTTTCAAAGATTCTAAGGGTGTTTTGCCACTTTTCTAGTCACATAGCTCACATCGAGTATGGCAGGCATGTTTAAAGAGGCAACAATTCTTCCTAGTCATCTCAGTTGCTCTGTCACAAAGTGGAAAAGCCAAGTTTCAGAGCAACTTCTAGAAACCCTACAGAAAGATTTTTATCTCCTAGTAGAATTCTGCCTCCATAACAACAAAAGGATCCTGTCATGGTTTAGTTCCACCAGAACAGTGGATTTTGAGGTGTCGATGTTCTTGCTTTTTGTGCTCGGTGGTGGTAGTAAATTCTGGGCAAGCTATTTGGGATCCAAACTCTTTGTAGTTGGACAGCACAGCTGCAATATCTCTATCCAGTTTATACCCAGAGGGAACCATAAATGCCCAGCTGAGCACTCTCACTTCAGTTTTCTTGGTTATGGGAGAAGAGCACATCTTTCAGGGAGGATATTAGAGCTCCAAGTCACTGTCAGTTTTCATGGGACAAAAGTTTGAGGGATTAAGTAAGAGAGAAAAAGGAAAAATTTGTGATCTGTGCTAGGCAAATCCCATAGATACATCTGAATAGCAGAAGTTTCCAAAGGCCATGTTGGGTGACCTAACTGCTGAGTCATGACCCCAGTGGGAGCAAAGTTTGGCAAATATGGGGCAAAACTTGGGGAAAATTCTTCCCTCGGTGGGTGATTCTGCTTTAAAAATGATATTTTATTTCTCCAGAGACACAGGCCTTTGTGTGCTGCAGCACAGCTACTCTGCTAAGTGATAAAACCAGACAGTGTAGGATTTGCTCCAGAAAGACTGGAACTGGGTTCCAGTCTAATAACATCACTAGCTATGGCTCCAGTGTATCCTTGTCATTTTCTGCACTTTCTTTAGGTGTCCAAGCTAGGAGAATCATCATACTATGCTCCTGCTGCAGCCTCCAGCAGAGCAACGTAGCTCCTGGAGGACTCTGTCAACCCTGCTGATCTTTTCTGCTGACTGGAGAGGGAGTCAATGCAGGTGTTTCAGTGAAATTTATACAATCCAGATGTAAATCCAGTGGCAAGTCCCTCAGGATCAGACATGTCTGGAAATGAACATTATTGGGCTGATAAGATTTCTGAGCATTTTTTCCACAGGAAACCCACTGATTTTCATCTCTGAGTTTGGCATCCAAGCTCCCTTAAGGCTCCTGGAGTGGCATACTTTGGATTGCCTACGACAAGATATGAGCAGGAGAGCTCAAGCTCACATGGAGAGTCAGGCTGGGATGGCAGTTAGGAGATTAAAACCACTCTATTCTTTACTGTCAACTTTTAAAATGTGTTCAGGAAAGGATTATAATGGCAAGGTTGTAATACTGCTTGTGTAAGAGTCACTGTTTGGAGGCAATTATTATTTGGAGAAAAAGCTGAGAGAAGAAGCCATTCACTTCACTCCTGCCAATATGTCAAATAAAAAGGGATCCACTAAACCACAGACAAGCCCATTTTTGCTTTTGTAGGTGTGCATTTTTTCCATCAGAGATCAAACCATGGAGCTAAAATTCAGTCATGAAACCCTTCCTTGCAGCCCAGGGCTTTGCAGTGCCCCAGAATAGAATGAGATTGCTGTGAAATGGGGTCGATCCCAAATTCTCTGAACTGCAGTAGGACATAAGATCTGAGCTTTAATCTTCACACAGATTAAACTGCTGCAGTGGGACTGGCTTCAGGGCTGATGTTTCTCATCGCTCAGCTATTGAGAGCCTGACAGGAAGCAGAGAAATGTTATCAATTCCCACTGCTCTGAACCATCAGTCTTGCTCTGCTGGCATAGCTGACAGCTCGAAACTGATCAGGTAGCAGCTGCTTTTTGATTTCTTCTATCATCTCTAATCCACTGTCTCACGAAATGGTTTGCTAATACTTTAAGGATATCCCATGGAGGGGAGTGTGGTTTCCCCTCTAGCCAGCAGGTAGAGCCAGCAAGCCTTGCATCGTGTCACAGGTTAAGAGCAATTTCATAGAAACTTGGATAAATAGATAGTTTTCTCTCTCCCTTCCTCCCCCAGAGAAGGCTGTGTAGGGAATGAAGCATTTCACAGTTGGAGAACACTTGCATAGGTAGACCTTCTGTAATGAAGATCTCAATGGTCACTCAAATGACTGCACAAGTAAGACCATGGGTTGGGAATCTCACAGCATCTAAACCAACATCCAAACTGTGCTGGCTCTGAATTTGACTTTAATGTGGGAAAAGAGAAAAGAAAAAAAACACCCAAGCAAAAAAAACCAAAACCAAACAACAACAACACACCACCTTGTTGTTTTCCACAGGCATGTTCCTTACACTACAAGGAGTAGTGGCCCTTGGTGGTGGCCCAGACAAGGCTGCTCTGGGCATGTTTGAAGCCACGATGTGTTCCTGTGTTTTTCTCCACTACAATCATCACTTTGAGTCATCATCTTCTTTCTTTAGCATTTAAAAGTGAAAACAAGATGGTGTGTCCCAGAAGCTCTGTTGACCCGTGTGGTCCACACCACAAACAGCAGAGTTTCATGCTGGCCACCATCTGTGCTTTAGTCTCTGTCAGACCTCATCTGTCTGTCTCATGGTCAGGGATGTGGCCTCATCAATGTGTTTTACAAAAGAGCATTTCAGCTTAGATTAAAATTTGTGTTGTATCTAAGACAAAACCTAAATAAGTTACAAACAATAGTTATATACAAACAATATACAGTTTCTCTTGACAACATATGTACACAAACATCTCTGATTATTTCTGTGAATCCTTAGTGAGTTGCCTTGTAATCACTTTGTATAATCTAATTTTAATATCATTAACCACCATAGAACTGATTTCTTGTTTCAGAATCAAAACTGACATTAAAATCTACCTACACTTTTTATATAAAACATGTAGTTTCTGTTTCTCCTTCAGTGCTTTTAAAAAAAACCTTTTTGCTCTTCAATCCTATTTCTAGGCTTTCCCAGCACAGTCATTTATCTCTGATAGGCACAGCTTTTCAGAAGGAGGTCAAGGATGGTGAAAGTTGCTATCACATCACAGGAGTTGATAGTGCTACTTTCCCCTCAATGCTTTCTTTTCCTTGCTTTGCAAGGTCTCTTTCAGTTCCCTTGACCCTGCTGCCCTGCTTCTTTCTACTGATACAAGAGAATTAATAATAGAGCTCCAGTTTTCACCGGAGCTGCACAGCCGTTGGGACATGGCAGTAAAACCCACAAGGATACACACACAAAACAGCTAACCCCTCCACCTCCTGAAATCCATTTCCCCTGGGGCCTTTGATCTGGTGCAGGTGGGAAAGAAAGCAAAAAGCCTCTGGGAGAATTAAGATCACAGTGCCTTCCTAGGTGGCTTTGTCACTTCCTTTGGGCTCCCTGTGCCAATAATGGTTCCTTTGTCCTAGGGTGGATCAGACCACCAAGGCATTTATCCAAGGGCTGTATGTATAATAAAAAGTATCATTTTGTTTCTTCTTTCTGAAGGTCAGATTCGTTTCAGTGACATAGCAGTTCATGCACAGGCAGAGGGGTAATGGGACAGCAGGTTGGGGAAAGAAGTGGTTTTCTCATCTCCTTCTGTGTTCTGTGGGAATAGCCATGGCTTCTCACACAAGCATATGCTCCCTCCCCCCAGTGTAGATTCCCAGTCTCCTTAAAGCCACTTGAAAAATCCCTCTTTTATTCACTTTCCAAAATTCACTAGCCAAGAGAAACAGGTCATCCCCTTGTCCACTGTCATTGTGGCCTGAAAGGCCAGGACCAAATAAGCATCCAGCCCTGCTCCTGGACATTTTCTGCTGTTGCAGTTGAGTCTTGCCAGGACTGCCAAAGTGCTCGTAAATCTTCTCATTATTTGAAGAGACAAAATCCTGGACAGGTGAAATGGCTGGTAATCACCTAACTGGGACACCTGAAGGAAATCTCTACTGTACTTCTGCACCTAAGTTTCAAGGACTGGTGAACAAACTCATACCTAGCTCTGTGTCAGTTGTGTGCAGGAGAGGTCAAAGAACTATGGAAATTTTTCCTCAGTCTTGTGAACAAACTTAAAAAAGCAGAAGCCTCCAGAACTGGTGTTTTGCAGCTAATGGACATGGAAGAAATGAGTAGGTTGTACAAACTCCTTACATGTGCTCTGCCTCATCAGTGCTGTCAGGCATAAAGAAACTAATGGCAGCTGGGCAGGGAATAACTATATAACCAACAAGCATTGGAATAACCAATAACTTTTATGGAAATGGCCTGCTGCTCTGGAATGCAGGTTCATGGAGAACACAAACACCTTACTCATCCTTGTTTCCTCTTTCCATCCTCTCAACCTCCTTATGGCAACAGGAGCAGCAACCCAAAACTCCAGAGACTTCCCTCTGCCTTTCTGTCCTATTTGCCCTCTCATTCTGCTCCTGCCACCTCCTCCTAGGCCTTGTACTCATCCACAGACCACTGCAATGCAGTCTGTTTCACGGAAGAACTTGGAGCCAGTTTTAAAGGACATGTCCATGCTAAAGACACTGCTTTTTTCCACCACTGATGCTTTCAAACAACATGGAGGGTGTCCTAGGCAGATAGTCTGCTGGGTGTGCCTTCAGCTGTTCTAAACCAAAGGCAGATATGGGACCATTGTGTTAATCTGAACCCCGTTCAGCTGCCACATTTTGAGGATAATTTCACCATTTTTCCTGAGTCTCCCAGAAACCCTTTCCATCGAAGGCTGCAGACACAAGTGCTGAAATGCTGGGTGTCCAAGTGGAATTTCAATTTAGAGCCACCGTGGCGTTGGAAAAGTCCTCGTCATTTTGAAACAAAAGAAGGAAACAGAAAATGAAATAAGAAGGGCTGATGGTGTCTCTCCATATGACCTCTTGTGATCTCAGTAAGGGTCAAAGAAGCCCATTCAGACTGAATAGAAAAAAAAAACAACCACGCTTGAACCCATGATTGTTAGGCTGACTTGGAGGGAACACTTATTAGCTTCTCAAATCTCATGCATCTGTGAGTGAAATATTGAAATGGGAAATTGAGAGCAACTCCTTTCCCCAGCTACCATTCTTAGACAACACTGCTCAGTTGCGTAAGCCCCTGCAGACATTAAAATGTCTTTTCCTTCCTGTAAGACAAGATTTTCTTTTCCTTCCCTTACGACATTAATTACAGGGTGACTGACAGATTATTTGCTAAATTGAGTTGCATCCTGATATCCTATATTTTATTGTGATGACCACCCATCTTGACAGCCATTTGGGCTTGACCTGAGATTATCCACCACAGAAATCATGGCTCTTTAAAAGGGAGAGGATTAATGCTGGCATAAAGTGATCTAAGATAATTGAAGAAAGCCACAAACACTCACCTGTCTCCAGCTTCTGGCCATACAGACTTGCTTCCCCTTTTGTTTCACCATCAGCAACCACATAACTGCATGAGGAGATTTCATTGATCTGGCAATAAAATAAAATAAAAATTAAAATAAAATAAAATAAAATAAAATAAAATAAAATAAAATAAAATGCAGATGTGTTCTAGTTAGGGTGGTTGAAAGCTGGATCAAAGAAGAGATCTGAGTCTCCCACAACCATGAATATCACCACAAAAAAAACACAGGAGTAAATGCCTGGTCCTGCTTAACTATGGGAGAACCATTGTCTCCTCATGGGTCCCAGGGATGGACTGTGGGAAAGCACTGGAGAGCTTTGAGCCTCAAATCAGGTGAGTATCTACACTGTGCAGAAACTGCTAAACCAAGGAATGGCACTCACACCCCTCCTGTCTGACCCAGGTAGGAGCTCCAAAGGAGAAGCATAAGGAACTCAGGTTTGTCTCCTCAGAACAACAGTTGATTCATGTGGAAGAAGGCACAGAAGCTGACCCCTGAGTTGTTAACTCTCTTTCTCATCCCTTGTTTTCACCTCTTGGTCTCTGGCTGTATGTAACATGGATGCAGTGCCATGCATTGGATTTCCAGAAAATCTCACTCTTCCACTGAGTCATGGAAGTATAGCACAGTATCAAACTGAAACAAGCTCTCTGGCATTTGAAAACTGAGAGATTTAAACAAATATAAATTTTCAGCTTGTGTTTTGAAGCTGATTATTGATGACCTCAGAATTTAGTAGCTATCACAACAATGTGAGTCAATACAGAAGTTCAGCTTTCCCATTGCCCAGTGGAAAAAGAAGTGGCAGAGAGTTTTTTATTGTCCCACCTGCAGGCAGGGGCTGAAAACCCTGTTGGACCCCAGGGCTGGTGGAGACAACCTCTGGCTGCAGTTTCGGATTGGTCCAGTGTCCTTGCAGAATCATGGGTCTGGCTGAAGCATTTCTTGAGCAACAGGCACCATTTATCACCACGATGCGGCTGGGTTCCAACAGCGACAGAAGGAAAACACTGGCAATGTTTTCATTAAAAGGTACAAAAGATTTGCAGTGTAGCTGACAGAGGCCATATGTGACCTGCTTAGTGTTCAGCAGGGCTGATAAAGAGCAAAAGGAGTGTCGCGTGAAGATAAAGCTATACCTCACCTTAATGAACAGCAACTCGGGGTAGGAGGTGGGAGAGGATGATCAGGTTTCCTCTGACCTGGAGTTCAACTTCTTTGGATGCAACCAAGAGTGGCTAAGATAGCAAGGTAGATCAGCATAAGGGGGGTAGGGCAAGGGGGGACCCTATTTTCTTCCTTAATGGAAGAGCTGGGCCTGTGGCTGTTCACAAGCTGCCAGCAGCAGCAATGATCTACATCAAAACGGTGTGTTTTGTATCTCACTGCAAAGTCCTACTATGAGAAGCTCTGAGAAAAGTGCAAAAATGTCCCCTGCTTCCATAGATGTGGACATGGAGAGAGAAACATGAGCGCACACACAGTTCCCTTCCCTTGGGCCAGTAAGATAAACTCTAGGACCTAACTGAGATGAAAACAAGGGCTGAAATATGTTCCATGTCCATGGAAATAGAGGCTAACACAGTGCCAGCAGAATTAATTTCTTTTTAAATCAATCCTCTTGGATAAGCTCGTTCTGCCCTTTGGTAAGTCCAAGCTAGTGAAAGAAGACAGTATGAGTCAACCTGTGTGAGGCCATTTTGGAGGTGTGGAGGAGCAAGACCCACCCCCTCTCACCAACCAGCCTTTGCACATGCATGTTACATGCATGGGGGCAGCCACAGCAATGGCATGAACAGGACCACCAAGGTCCTGGCACACAAAGCAAAGCCCCCTGTCACAGAAGTGCCAAAGGACTGGTGGCAGAAATTGAGGACTCTGATCTCTAACCTGAGTCAAGACAAGATGCCTGTCTGTTCTGTTCATCTAATTGTTAATCTTCCCATCTGCCTGCTGTATGCACCTGCTGCATTTTGTCTGACTTCTCTTACTTACATATTTACATAGTGTTTCTTAGTTGTCATCTTTTATTTCATTCTAGTGTTTTCAGCTGCTACTGTGAAATCAATAAAAAAATCTTACTGAAGAAATGTAGGAGAGATAGTCTGTACAATCCTATCAGGTCTAAGAGGAGAGGTAAACAGACCTTGATCTTGTTTTGTGCTGCTGAAAAACACTTGAATAAATCCAAACATTCCCTCAATGTTAAACTGGAGGTCAGGGATAGAGGAAGAGACTCAAAGTTTCTTTGTTCCCTGAAGACTTGAGATCAGAGTAAACCACAGTTTGTAACACCATCCACTGACACATAGCCAGCTCTGGGGTGGCACTTGGTAGTGCTCAGTCCAGCCAGGCCAGAGGCTGTGATTCCTCAGGCTGAAGGCATTTGAGTGCCAGTTCACCTGCAGGGTGCTGGGGCCCTGGTCACAGCAGTGCTCCATGGCAAACACTGCAACTGCTTTATCAATTAGGGAAGTGAACTGCAGCAAAGAGCTGAATGTCCCCAACAAAGGCTAACTTAAATAATTATTTTAAAAAATGTTATTTACTGTTTTTTCAAGGAGCAGCCCTTCACAGCCCCATGGCTCTGAGGCTGGAATATGGCTTCATATAATTTACATGGGCACTTGTTTAGGTGTGTGGGAGGAAGATGTATGGTACAGCATCCTGACACGCTCCCAGTGTAGATCACATGTTACTTGCCTCCCTCTTGCCCTCTGCTCACCTCCTTCACTGCCCCATCTGTGCAAAGGAGGCTTTGTAGACCTGGCAGGGTCAGTGATTAATTACACAAAGATAAACAGAGTTAATATTCTTCCTGGATAGAACTAATTACTCAAGTGTTTGCTTTTATAAACCGCAGATTGATTGTCTCAGGGACAAATCAGTCTAATTGAAAAGACCGTTTGTTTTCAAAAAAGGGAAAAATAACATGATTGTGCCTCATGGGTTTTGGGGGCCTTCTTTTCCCTCTGCTTTTCAAGGAAATGGAGGCAGTGAAAGAGTTGGTGCATATTGTTGCATCCCTCACTGGACAGCACAGCTACCACTGCGGCTGTGCCCCAGCTGCTCCCCAGACCATTTTGCTTTTAACACAGGCTGTTATTTCTCTCACCAGAACACTGTGAAGGATCCTGGTGTGTGAGGTGGAGGACATGCACATACTGAAAAGCAGTGCCAGTCCAACAAGCTCAGGATTTAACTGAACAAAGGCAGTAAGAGAGAAGAGGCATGATTTGGTCAAGAGCACGAGAGTACACTCATTTCTTTTGCTTGCATATTCTCTGAATTAATTCATTAAGCCTCTCACATGTGGGAAAGTGAAAACAACTTGTACATCATTTGTGCCCCAACACACTCAAAACACTTTACAGCCTTTCTGTCACCTGAGTCTGGTGTGTCACCTCCTACCCTCTCCTCTTCATGGCACCTCAGCATCTCAAAGCACTTTGAACTAGCTTGTCTTTCCTTGCAGTCCACCCTCTCTGTTGTCTTCCTTCACTGATGTCTCCTTTGCTCTTTTTCATTTGTCTTTGTTCCTCTCCAGGAACTTAAACACACAGGACTGGACTCATGGAGCAGCTGTGGGACAAGAAAGCTGCCTGGGTGTCATAACAGAAAATGCTGACACATAAGACAAGGTACCACAGGCAGTTGCTATAAAGTGCATGACTGGGCCCTGCTGCCCTGAGAATCTGGTCCAATGGACTGAAGCAAGGAATGGGAAAAGGTTTGGCATCTCAGCAGTTACCTCGATTTATTGCTACACTGAGGTGTCCAGGAGTGTAGACTGTGACTGGGCAGATGATCTCTAGCTCCAGATCCCTGCTTACACCACCAACCTGTTCAGTTCATCTGCATCACTGTCCACATAACTTCTTGTGAGTGGAAGGAAACAAGTTCTTGCTGTGGAGTTGGGCTTGTGAGTGAGCAGAACAGTTGCACACCATCCAGTATTAGCTAGGGAACTACACTAGCCATGATAATGCAGGAGGTGGGTGAAATCCTGTGTGTTTTGCCACATGGAGCAGCAGACCACTTCCCATTTGCAGCTCTGAAAACCTCTCAACAGAGATGAACATCATCAGCCTGCTTCCTGCTACCTATCACCTGACTGAGGCTGTGGGACATGAAAGCCACTTTTCATCCTGGCTAAAAGTAATCAGTCTTAAGTTATCTGTGCTTAGTGATAACCAAGACAAGGGGAAACCACCTCCAAAGCATGTAACTGTGTATAGGCTGGGGCACTGAGGGACAGGAGGCATTTCCAAGGAAGGTGATTGTTAGTACAAGGTAGGGAGGTCGATCTGAGGGCAAAGTGAAAGAACAGCCTCAGGAGCTCTCAGGGAAGACATGAAAAAAGTGAAGAGATTGCCAGGGGAGAGGTAGTAGTGTCATTCTGGGGAAGAGAAAGCTTTGCAGACAGAAAAAGGCTCAGTGCCATGTACAAAGAAACCATCTCCTGCTGCTTGTTTCATCTGCTTGTTTTCAGCTGTGCTTGGAAAAAACAGTAATATGGACATTCTTGATGAATAAATAGCACCCATTTCTTTGCCAGTGAAAATGACCCTGCAGATATTTTGCAAACTAGTCAGGTTTGAAAGGAACAGAAATATCACTGCTGAATTCAGCCAGAAAGAAGTGGAGGGAAACCCCAATAATCTAAGCTTGACCCAACTCTGTCTATCATTTTTTCTATAGAAAAAAAATGCAATGCAAGTTTCTCCACCACAAAAAAGTCAGGTGAGTATTTTGCTTCTTTAGAGAATGCAAAAAAAATATCAGGCAAACATTTTTTCACTATACCTGCATCAGGCAATTAGCCAGTCCTCTCATTAAGCCATGACAAGGATGATGGTTTGCTGCTGCCTCCCAAACTTTGACTTAGGATGAGAAAGCCCAACAGCACCTTGTAAATCCCAGCACTGCTGACAGCCAAAATCAGCAGCAGCTCATTCCCCTGGGAAAAAGATTTGTGAGAAGGGTGTTGAGATCCCCTCACCCATATGCTTTCTGTTGTCACTACACCTATTCCTTCACCTGCTTTCTGTTCATCTCTGTCACAAAATTACTGTGTGAGAGCCCAGAGCTGAGAAGAATTTTCCTTTTCCCTTCTACACTCCCCCTCCCCCCGAAAGAAGGCACTTTTAAGGGTTTGAGCATTTCCTTAAAAAGGGCTTTTCCTTGACTCCTGGCCTTCCCTTGATATCCCTCCCTTTTGTTCTGGAGTTATATGGCTTCAAGTGTCCTCAGCAGCCATCACTGCTCCAGTCCAGCACTGCAATATGCAAAGAGAGGCACAGTGGACAGAGGAAAGTGCAGAGTGAAAAGGAACTACTGGATATTAAAAATTGCTGACCCTTTACAATTGTTAATGCTGAGACAGCTTTATTTTTTCTTGTGGGAGGGCTGGGCAATTTTCACAAAATTGCTGGGCTGTTTGGTGATGAGGCAGAAATTCAACTGCAATAACATGTTCTCCAGTTTCCTCCTTGATTACCAAGAGTTTTGGAGGTGAAGCCACAAGGTTTGACACCTTTGATCAAACTTTTCCTGCTATTGGCAGGAGTTTTCACCCTGAGCATAACATGCCTCATTATGGAGGCAATGACAATCACTTCCCTCCTCCAATTTCAGGGCTGATGCCACAGAAAGCACCTGCTTATTGGTACTGGTGTTATGGAGAAAGGCTGCAGAGAAACAGCTTCTCCCCAGGCACAGTGGGAGCAGACATCAGTGGAATTTATGTGGGACATTTGCCCTCTCCCTGTTTCACTTGTTACTATCATTTCTTATTTCTAGTTATTAATAATAACCATCAGACTGACCAGCAGTAATTCCTATCTGTGCATTGCAAAGAAAACTAGGGTCTTCCTTTAAAGAGGGGGAAAAAAAAAGGACAGGCAAAGGGAGGGGATTGACCAACACCACCCAGTAAACCAGTGGCACACAGGGTTACTTTCAGGTCTCTTAAGACCTGATTCAGTGACACAGCTCAGAGGAAATGCTACCTGGCAATAAATACTTCATCAGCATTAATACACATATACACAGATAAAGAGGTAAAAGTTGCATGTGATATTTCATAACAGTGCTGCAAAATGGTTCATATTGCCAAAATGTTTTCAAGAGGCAGCCCCAACTTTGGCTGACCAATGGGCAACAGCTTTTTAAGCAAAATGCAGTGTTGCACCAAGTCACACCCCCTCCAGAATATCTGGAGAACTAAGACTTCTGTACAACATTTATCCTGCCAGCAAAGTGGTTCTGATCTAGCTTGTTCTCTGTTCTGACCAAACCTGCAAAGATCAGTCACTCAGACTAGGTTTAGATCAACTGTCCAATTTAAAAGGAAAAACAATGTTTAGGTTAGGAAACCACCAGCACAGACAGATCCAGAGTGTTTGCTCTGGTCTCTGACTCCATCCTCAATACACTGTGTGACTGTGGGCATGTCTGGAAATGCCAGTAGTGCAACAGATTTCACCCTAGCAAGACATTTTTCCACCTCCCTGGGATGTTGAGAGGTTTAACAATGACTGCTTTGAAGTCCTTCTGTGACAATGGCCAAATGAACATTATTATTTAGGGTGACCACATATCTAGAATAAAAACTCGGGGCATTTTTCTCATGATTGAGAAACAGTCCAAATGTTCCTTTTATGGTGTTCTGAAAATGTCAGCATTGGGCTATGCCTTAACACGTATATATTTCTCAGAGCAAGGATACAGGGTTTTATTTTGCCATGTAACACCACATTCTGATGAGGTTCATTAAGACAGATGATTGGTAAATGCCATCATTTTGACATTCAGATTTTGGCCTCCACTCGAGACAAAGAAATTAAAAAGAAATAACACCTAAACTCTTATACCATACAGATATTAAGGAAAAAAAATGTTGTTTGTAAGTCAGAAAAAATCCTATGGTGTACAGCTACAAAACTGCACATTCAGGAAAAGGGATATTGACTCAGACAGGGGCCTGAGGTTTAGATTTCCTAGAATGAACCAAAGAAGCTCTTTAAAAAGCAGCCATTTATTTTCACCTGAGAAAAACCCAGAAATTTCAGGACAGCAAACAAAAGTTTCACTTTGACTCAGTGAATATCCTCAGAATATCTTTCACACATAGAAGATACTGAACAAACCCAATTTCAAGCAGAAGATGGGACCAGACAGGAACCTTAGTGAACCACGTTAGCAAACAGTGGGTTCAGGTGCATTTTGTACATCTGTCTTTGCCCTTCCTTTGTGGTGCTCGGTGCACCTTTCTTAAGCATCTATTGTTCTGCACATTTTAGAGCTGTACCTTGAACAAACATTGCATTGTTTCAAACCTGAATGCTGATTACGTTGAAATCAATTAATAGGAAACACAGAATGAGCCAGATTTTCATAAAGGAAGCTGCTGAACAATGAGAAAAAGTAAGTTTTGTCTCACAAGAATTGAGCCAGAGTGAGAGACCTGCAGTGTAACAAGTGCAGTTTGAAACACTTTGCTACTCATATGCCTATTTCTGACTATTTTATCCCAGCTTAACATTTCTTGTAAAATTAATCAGAATATAGACATTAACAACCCGGGAGTTTATTACCTCTATGTAGCCGTAGCATTCCTGCTCAGGAAGTCCAAATCAGGAAGTCTTAGTTTTAAGCCAGAAAATCTCTTTGGAAGGTAAGATTGTTGTAATTCTGGAAGACTTGATCATAGCTTCATAGCATGAAAACATCCTGCCATAAAGTAGAAAGCGAGGCTCCAAGTCAGCAGCTAATTCCAAGTTATTCTCTTTTGACCTGCCTCAGAGCCAAGCCCCAGATTTAACATTCAAGGCTTGAATCATGCATTACAAGATAAAACAAAGTCCCAAACATCTTTCTGCTTCCTCCAGCTATATAAAACCCAAATTTTTTCAGGCAGAAAAGTCATCAACAAGCCAAACACAGCAGGACCATAACATGCAGCCTGACATTGCTGGCTCTAAACAAACAAACAATTGCACATTCATTTTGACAAACATCTGAAGAACTGCACTGCACAGAAAGAAGAGTCCAAGGGCCAGTATTCATTCCCAGGGCAACTACGTTGGCTTTGGTGGAAGTTACTCAATAGGTTTGCAGACCCATTGTGCTTCTCTCACTTCCAGCAATATCCAAGCACATCTGAACCACATTCTTTTGCTAACTGTTCCCTCTCCCCCTGTACAAGAACAGCCTTTCTGAAAGGAGCAGCAAAAAGATCAGGCTTTGTTATCTTTTCTGCCTGCTCCAATATTTCAAGTACTTTGGGGCCTTGCTAGTTCCCTTGAACAGCAGCCATTTCTTGGTTTATTCAGCATAAATTATACAATTATGTTTCATATCATCACAAGGCATCAACAAATGAAGAGCAGACACCCCTTTGCACACAGCCTGTTTAAACAGGATGCCGACAGAGGAAAGAATGTGTAATACAATGACTGCACACTATTTCCAATGGCAAGAGCCCTTTTACACCTGCATAAATAGAGCTGGCCCTGGCTGGTTGTAGGGGCATTGCCTCTTCCAGTTACATGCCCAGCTGTTATACCAACCATTGTTTTCTTTATGGTCTGGTGGGCTTGCCTTCCACATGGACTTAAACTTCTACCTGAGTAGAAGGCAGACAAGTAACAATAGAAAGTAACACGATACTGCAAAGACATGGCTGGAGCTCTTTAGTACAACAAAGTTTCACTGAATAAATGTGCTGCTAAACCTGACCTTGTGGTTGACATAGATGTGAAAGGCAACTTGTTTCAGTTCCTCCACTGGCTATTGTGAAATTTGTTATAAATTCTCCCACTGCCAACAAACCTGATTTTACTGACCACTGTGGCTGTGAGCTCTGTCTGAACACCTCTGTTCATAGTTCAGGTGCAAGCCATAATCTTCAACTTGCAACCAGGATCACTTTTGAGGCACAGTCTCTCCACACATCAGCTCTCCAGAGACCTTCCATGACTCTTCTCTTTCCCTCTGATGGGGTCTGGACCAAATGTTGCAAATAGTGATATGGTAAGGGAAGCCTGGGAAGTCAGATGGATCACTTTGGACACTGAAAGTCTTTCCCAGTCTCTCCTAGTTGCTTCCTGACTGGTCCTTAAAATGACCATGGATACCTGTTCTTGTTCAAAAGACTGACTCAATAAATTCTGCTGCCAGAATTAATTCCTGGAGGAAGGCTCTCCAGAAATGATGAGGAACCTTAATCTACATTGGGTGTCAGAGGTGATTTCCCAAAACTAACCATGATAATAAAAAGTTTTGGGCACATCTTGTCACAAATACACTGAGGGAGGAAAAAAATAAAAGCACATAATTATTCTGGTTAAAAAAGACCTTTAAGATCATTGAGTCCAGCAATAACAGAACTCTACCAACCATTAACCTAACTCTACCAAGTCCAGTTCTCCAGACACTAAAGTCTGGATGGGTGAAATGCCCCATCATCAGCTATCCATTGCCTCTGGATGATCAGAAGATTTTGATGTTTAAAACAGACCTTGAAACCAGATGCAGTGTTAGATTAGAAACCCCTTTAATTGTGTGGCGTTATGCAAGAAACGGTTTGTTTAATTAGAAGGTATTTGGCAGCTTGTTAGATTGTAGAATGTTTGACAACACGCCAATCAGACCCTTGAAGCGATAACAGCAACATAGGACTTGAGCATGTTGAACATTTTGTGCCACATGTGGGGTACGTGTCTTACAATGGAACCATTTTGAGGTGAATTTAACAGCTGGGGAATGTGCTGGTTGAGAAATGCAATTATTTTGCAAAATAACTACTGCATAAGCAAAGTCAATGAAGGAATTTCTCCAGGCACTGTCCAGGCAGGACATCACTACTTTTGATCCTCAGGCTCCCCCACTCTTAACCCTCTGTTCTGGAGTGCTTGGCCCTACACACACTGGGAACCTCTAGATCATTTTTACTAGTCCCAGCATTTATCACTACATGGTACATCTCTTTTAAAACAGGTTTTAAATGGCTTAATCTCTCATCTGTTTGAAGAGGTGGACAGATAAAAGACATTAAGGAAAAATGCTACTCCTTTAGGGCATTAGTTTTTCTGTGATTGATGGACAAGATACTACAGACATGGAAAATGTGAAACCCCCCAGATAAATATGAGTTATCCATCCACATGCAGACATTTCTGCTCATATTATCATGTTTCCTGAGTAGGTTTTAAAAAAGTGAATGTTTAGTGGATACCAGCACAGTTCTTTGCCTTTTTAGAGGGCTAAGCTGATTTCATTGTGTTGAACATGTTGATACAAAAATAAACAGATGACAACTCAGTAGTTTCACTGATTGGAAATGTGAAGGGAGCAGGTCCTTTGGGGTTATATCAGGTAAGCCAGCTTCCAGTTAGAGCAGCTTTTCCCTGTGTGTATTTTTCTGGCCATTTTTATTTTGTTCTAGCAGAGGAAAAAAATGAGAATAATGGAAAAAACATGAACAGAACTGTTAAAAAAATGTCAGTGCACAGTTTCATCTTAGAAATAGGCAAATTTGAATCCAGTTTGGCTCAGCAAAGCCTTCTGATGCTAGCAACTACATTTTTGGCATGGGAGGACTAGCAACTAATAATTTTGGTTTATTTCTTTTTAAAAAAAAAAAAGCTAAAATGTTATGTGTCATAATGACATATAACATATGATATGATAATGTTTGAACATATAGTACACATCAGTTGTTACTGTATATTAAAGTGTGCATCCTTTCATACTTAACATTAGGCTTTGGCATGGAAAGGAACAAATTATCTTAAAGTGGATTCTCAAGAAGTATATTTCAAAATACTGAAATTCTTTGCAGACTGGAAATTTTGGGCTTTGGCTACTTTTCATGAAGAGCACATATGAACAAACTTCCTAAATCTTCATAATGTAAATATTTGGATCAATTTCAATTTGGTTTTTATTTGATATCACACAGATGGGTGATTATTTTATTTTTCATATTATTCCCTGGCACTGTTCTTTTTTTGTTCAGTAATCTGACAAACTCAGGACATTTGGTTTCTGCTCCTGCTCTAGGTTACCCACTGTGCTGTCAGCAAGTCATTTCAATTTGCTGTGCTTAAGTTCCCTACCAGGAAAGTCATAAAGCCTGTTATGGAGCTAAAGACCTTGAGAGATGGTACCAACTGTATCTTCCTCCATTCTGCTTTTAAAGACCTACAGTGGCAGAGACTCCAAACCCTTCCCAGACAATCTATTCCTGTGGCTTTTTTCTTTCCCCTTACAAAGTTTCTCCTCCTGTCTAACTGAAACCACCACTACTGCAATTTAAGCCCATTACTTCTTGCCTTATCCCTAGTGGATATCAAGAAGAGTTCATTACCTCCCTCTTTGCAGCAGTCTCTAAAATATTTGAAGACTGTTATCATGACTGTCTCATAATTGTCTTTTTTCTAGACTAAACAATCCAAGTTCTGTCAATCTTTTCCACAGAAGTTCTATTTTCAGTCCTTCTCATCAGCTTTGTCATTTCTGTTGGATTCTCTTTCTGCAGCCACCATCACACTATCTTCTTCCTGCTACATTCTTGATTTTATCTTTGTAGCTGGAATGTTTTTTTCCCAGGTGAAAATGTCCCAGCTTGCACAATTCAGATTTTAGGTGATGTGGCTCTGCTGTTACACCCCTAGTAAATAACAACAGCATGCCATGAACCACATCAACAGAAGTTAGTGACATAACAGCAACTCAGTCAGACATCAGGGTTCTTTGCTGAAATATGGAGAGATTAAGTAACAACAGTCAGCATCATCTGATCATTGGCATGAGAGGCTTTACTTTGATTTGTTGCTTTCAGGTGTTTTTTTTTTTCTTTTCTTTTCAAAGAAGAATTCTAATGAAAAGATCATGAGATCTATAAGCAACACATCCCGGGGATGTAGGAAACTTTTCAGGAAGTTGTTTGCCTTTAAAAAATATTTGGGTTATAGTTTCTGTGTCAGGTCAAAATAATGATTTTTATTTTATTTAATTCAACTATTTGAAAAAACAAAATTGTTGGGGGAAAAAAGGATACCTGGCAAGTGTGTCCAACTAAATGAAAGCCACCAACCAGGTCTTTAACTTGTGGCATGAATGCTGTTCCCATCTGGGTCATTAACAAAAATTTCAGCAATACAAAACTCCAAACTACTATGATCTATGATCATAAGCAACAAACTTCACCACGTCTATTATATTCCTAAATTTACTTCCCAGAATCACTGTGAAGTGACAGATCTATCACGCCAGGGGTGACTAATGTTCATGGTGATCCTCTTTATACAAAAACACAAGGTGTCTGTTATATAAATCTGGGCTGCTTTTTCATGCTGCATGGATCACTGAATAAATACAACTTAAATGGGAAGGGAATTATTTCAGCACAAGTTTTAGTATGGAGATTTGGAGAAAGGAGGTAAATATTTATTCCTGTGTTTATTTCTTGGAAAGCTCTCTTGGCTATAAACTGTTCCAGGCTTGGAAATTCCCCTCTGAAAGCTAGTCAGAGGCATATCTCAAATAGGTGCAGAGTGAACTTTTATTTCAGATAAGCCATGTATGCTTCAGAGACTTATCTTGCTCTCTCCTAAAGGTGTACAGTTTGCAAAGTTGAGGCAGAAATATCCCAACAAAAAGCTTTGACTCATGATTATTTATTTACCACTTTTCCTGAAATTAGAAGAAGGTCATTTCAGATGATTCTTTCAGTGCTCTCTCTTGCTGGTCCTCATCAGGAATAAGAAATACAATAGAAAGCAAAATGGAGCCACTGTGCATTAAAAGGTCTCATAGAGTTCTGGGCAAAGTATCCCAGTTGACCTCGTTGGTCAAAGCCAACTGACTGGGACCATCCAGGAGAAACTTGATTTAAGTCTCTATTCTTGTTGTGCAGGAGATCATCCACAGCAGGGTCACTGTGACAACCTCTGTATTTTCTTGCCCCTCTGCCCCTCTGCAGGGCATGCTGACAGCAAAAGAGATTAGTCTGCTTATTTTTGAGTAAAGCTAAAATATTGACTAGTTCACTTTTTCCACAGATCACTGTAGCTCCAAAAAGCCACAGCACTGCATGCCCAGGGCAGGCTACCATGAGGTTATGGGCAGTTGCTCCCCTTTGCTGCCCTGGTCTTGCAGATGTTGGGCTCTCAAGCACAAGCAGGGTAAGAATTCCTCTGGCTGAGCTTTTTGCTTTGCTGGGTATGACTCTCCTAAACAGAAGTCATCCATGTTTATACTAAAAATAGATCCTGTTGAAAAAGAGCATCATGGGCCTTGGGAAAAAACCAACCAAACAAACCAATTCATCTCTCTAAACTTTTTTTTCTTAAGTACCCTGTCCTGTCTCATGGATGTTTTGTTTGCTCTCATTGCATCAATAGCAATACTGCCTGGGAATGTCCCTTTTCAGCAGGCAGCCTTGTGCACTGTACCTGCTGCATGAAAACCTCCTGCCCTGAGGAGGTCTGAGCTGCAGATTGACTGAAAAATCAGCTCCTTTCATTTCTGGGTGTAAATGGAAGCCACAAAGATAAAAAGCAAGTTGGATCCCAAAGTTGACATCTAAGCTCTTCCTCCTTCCAGGGATCCATTCTCAGAGATCATCTCTGAGCCCTCTCGTTACAGCCAGCTGGTTAGAGAAGGAACTGTGAGAATTCCACTGACATTCATGTTATTATCATCACTGTTTAACATTCACAAGGGCTTGGGACTTTTTCTCGGATCCCACCCTCCTTGTGAGCAGAAAACACATTAAAAAAATCATAGTCCCAAGGAGCTTGTTATCTAGTTGGCAATAAAAGTGCATCCCTGAAATCACAGAGGAGGAGAGTTGTGGTTGTATGATAGAGATGGGGTTCCTGTAACAATAAAACTCTGGTGCTGGGAAAAACTGAACCTGTTCATATAGCGCTGGCTAAGCTACATATGTGACTTTAGCCTTTAGTTTGGACATCTTCAGCTCCCACAGATCCATATGTTTTATTGGTGGCCACGACCCAGTTCTCTTCCAAAAAGAGGATAAATCAGCCAAATGTCAGGTAAACAGAGAAATCTTTCCTTGGTATGTCCCATCAGTTCTGCCTTTCTCCTTAAAAGCATCCTTCCTCTCCAGCCAGTGGGCCATCTTACATGTGCTATGGCACAAGTCAACTTCAGTCAAGAGGAGAGGACTAGTCCTTTCCTGGCCATCCACCCCAGTGTCAGAGTTGACCTCCTCTTCCTCACAGCTCCTGAAGAGTTTCTGGTAATCTGCAGGACCTTGTGCTTTTCCTCCTGGCGTCAGCAACTTTTCCCTTTTATCACATTTGCTGCTGACTCCTTCCAGTCTGCTGCTCCTTGCAGCTGTCTGCCAAAACCAATATTCTCACAGCTGCCAGAGGCAGCTGAGACTGGCACATCATAAAAGCCAGCAAGGGCCACATTTCCAGATTAAAATAAACCCAGTCACTTCAGCACCTTCTGACAATGTGTTTGACATGTTTGTGCTGTGGCCTTACTCCTTGGCTCTGACAAGACACAGACATGACCATGGCAGCTCATATGGGCATCTTGCTCCCTCTCTGTATGTCCACTAGGAGTGGCCCATAGGATGACACTGTGCCACAGACCTCTTCCTGCTGCTCCCTCATACCCACCTTCTTTCCTTGGGACTACAGAGCACTGTGGTTGAAAACCAGACCTACCCTGCTGCCTTTGGTAGGACTTACTTCCCAATCTTTCCATGATTAGGTGCATATACTCTGAACTTGTTTATTGCCACCTCCTGATCCTGGTAGGAATGGGAAGAGACCTTGGCCTTTACAGTATGATACATCTGGTTTTAGAGGGATGTTGCCCTCTGTGTCCATCTGCAACTAGTAGCAAAAGGGAAGAGCATCTCTACACGTTCCCAGCCAGCCCTACATTCTTCTTTTCTGAAAAAAAAGGGTCTGAAACTGGCACAGCAGCCTGCAATTCCAGAAGACAGGAATTCCTAACCCAGGTGGTCCTTTCCCATTTGTCGTTCCAAAGAAAACTTTGGCTGGTGAACAATGTCTAACAGGAAAGAAATTCAGGACAAAACAAAGAGAGGGAGCCCTGGCCAGAGCAGGATAAACATTGACTGAGTTTTCTGCTTTGGGTAGAAAATATATTCACAAGCTTTGAGGGCATGAGGCCTCTTTGCATTTTCACTCAAGTCAGTTAGTAAAGTTATCAGAAATTATCTGGGGAAAGGTCTCAGGGCACATGTTTATGGGTCGCTGAGGGGGAAAACTCTTCATCTCAGTCACAGGGTAGCAATCAGTGTTTACTGAAAACTCATCTTGCAAGGACACAAACCCCTACATGTCCTTAGCATGCTAATAAAACAGGGGCACATGACACATCAACTGCTTTTAAGGATCAACACTGATCTAGGGGTCTGTCTTTATCTGTTTCTATTTCTGACACCACAAAGCAGGCAAAGTGTTTGAGGACAAATGCCAGACTGCCTTACTGCTTACTTCTCCATATTCTTCCTTACTGCTGTTCTCCCCTTTGGCATAATACAAACAAGTCAAAAAGTTTACAGTGTCCCCTCCTACCACCTCCTTTCATCTCACACTAGGATGCTTTAGACACAAAGGTTGATTTGTAGGCTCAGTGAAATTTTACAGGCATCAAGAAGAATTGTCCAGCCTCTAGACTGCTACCATCACAAAGCTGGCATTAGTGCTACTATGAACATCACTGGGTGTTTCCTATCACAACAACCACTTGCCCCTTGCTGTTGATCTTGCCAGACGTTCATTATTAGAACTGAAGTCATTCTCCTTTCTCCATACTCGTAGTGAATCTCCTCTTTTGAAATAAAGGTTTGAAATTTAGCTGGAAAATGTCTTTAGGCGTAGCCTTTTGTTGTCATATGAAAATCCACCCAAATTTGATTCAGTGAAAATAAAGACTACACCATGTCAGGAGCCATAAGGTGTTTTTAAACCTATTAATGTTGATTTTTTATAGTTAAGGACCTTTCTATCAGCTGCAGTTAGTGGATCTAATTAAGAACCTTTCTAGTTCTCTTCCATTCTACCTCTCACTGGACCTCTTAATTTGTGGCAAAATCTTTGGGGATAAAGAGCTGTCCCCTGCCTCTTTTGGGTTTGGGAAACACATCTTGTGCTGGGTAGCTTATCCATTCATAACATCTTTATAAACTGATGCTGGGAACAACTCAAGCATTTTAGTGGAATTAAAATGGTGCAAATACGTTGTGAGAAGCATCTTCCTTACACACAGGCATCCAAATTCCTCAGATTTTAAAAACAATGAGATTAGAGGTGCCCATGTTTTACTGAGCATGGAAGGAGCTTAAACATTGCTTAGGTTGGATGTCTAAATTTTGCATGGGTAAAGTCAGTTCCAGTATGAAGGAAAAGGCCCTCATAATTCTTGGCTATGTAAACTAAGAACATTATGGCTCCAAATATTTCAGCTGCCACTTGTACACTTCATTAGCAAACAACTTTTTACTACTTTTAAAATTTCTTGAAGCTGTTTCTTAATTTCTGAGTAAAAAAATTCCCATGAGGAGGCAGAGCATCTTCTCATTCAAAAGTCTTCCCTAGAAAACTTATCTGTATGTGGGTTTGTTTTTTTTTGGGGGGGGGGTTGGGGTTTTTTCGTGTTGTTTTTTGTTTGTTGGTTTGGGGTTTTTTGTGGGGTTTTTTTGGGGTGGGTTTTTTTGTTTGTTTTGTTGTTGTTTATTTGCCAGGAAAATGAGGATAAAGTATTTCCTATCAGTGTTGCACTCTGTATTAGTCAGGATGTTCATCATGGAAGTTGCAGTTCTGAGTTGTTGTGACCTTGTCTTCTTCTCAGCTGAATATTATCTCCAAAGAGAAAATCTGGAGGACAAGAAGTTAGTCATATGGTATGTCTGAGTTCTAGTCAGTGCAGAGAGCAAAGGATCTCCAAACATGAGGTCATCTGCTGTATCTGAGCTGCAGTGTTCAGGATGAAATTACTTGCACTAGAGACAAACTCATTCAACTCCTTTACTCATTTTACAAGAAAGTTTTAGAAAACTACAGTTATAAGAAATGCCTCAGGATGCTTCTTACAATTTGGATGAGAACTAATTGAAATCTGATAATACTTTTCATTTGACTGGGGATAAAAAAAAAACCAGTTCTCTCCAATTCCGCTCTGACATGGGATAAAACAAGTATGTCAGTTTCCCATGAGTTGGATTTTTTTCCCATCCATTCCTATATTTTATGCTGTGATGCTATACATGGAGTTGTACAAGAAGAAAAGCTTGCCAAAAATATCAGCTCTTCCTAACCAGCAGGACAGATACAATATATGCAATACAGATGGAAGACAGCACAGGGCAGACACTTTTATAGCATGAAGATTCTCAGCACTGTCAAAAGCAGAGCGTAAAAACAATAAGCTTGACTTTCTTCTCATCTGTCCTGGTGTAAATTAGATACAAACCCAAGAGAGCTGCACCTCTATAAAACCAAGAAATGAGGAGAATTAAGAACTGGACCCATTTCACCTTCTAATCCCTGCAATAATTCAAGTTAACACTACATTACAGACCAACTTTTATGAAAGGCAAGAGGAGAAATGGGTTTAAGTTTTATGTGGAAATTAAAAGTTTGCATAAATTCCTGTCCTCCCCTTTTTATACCCTTACAGCTTCTGAAGCTTAGCAAATCTAAGTTATAAAACTAGATAATCTTTCAGGAAAAAGCTGCACCACCTTCACAACAAAACATGTAATCTAATCTAATCACTGCTATCCAGGTTGCTCACCACCTGCTGTTTCTCCTTCTGCCCTGAAACTACATAAAAAACCTTCTGATTCTCAGCTTATTACAGTCCTTATCCTACCAGAAGTAAGATGTCAAATCAATAAAGGAGCAACCTGAAAAAGATGACTGAAAAGGGGAGGAATAGACATAAATAGGTATATAATCATGAATAGCCTGCGGAAGATGAAAACAGAATAATTATTTACTCCCTTCCAACCCAAGAGTAGGAAAGAAGAAAACAAACTGGAAAGTTGAATACAAAGTTATTAAAAAAGGTCTTTCTCCACAGAGCATGTAGCTAAGTTGTGGAAATGCTTGTCACAGGAGATTGTGGAAAGGAAAGGTTTACAGGGGCTCAGAAAGTCTGGGAGGGTGGGGGAAGGGGAAGCCCAAATCTATCAAGAAATGTTAAATACTGCAACACAAGAGGTCACCTGAACCATATTATGCCAAAGCCTGAGGTGTGCTCTGTGGAAACATCCCTACAGGTGTTCCCTGGACCATTATCCTGGACATTCCAGGTAGGCTGACTTTGAACAGAGAGATAGACCTCTGGCCTGCCTGCACTTGGTTTTTCTTATGTCAATGCATGAGGTGCAACCTGCTGGGGCATAACTGCAGAATTCACATGTTCTTCCAAAAAGAACTCTTGACTTGTGCTTATCCCCAGACGTCTGGCATTGCATGCTGCCTCCCCAGCAAGCCAGTTGTAGAAGACCTGGCTGAGTCTCAGGTTCACATGGTAGCTTCCTTCTTTCCTTTCTTCCTCATTGATCCTGTCAGTCACACATCCTGCTCTCAGCTGCAGAGTGACTCAAAATCCTTTTGACAGTCCTTCAAGGCTGTGGTCCAGAACCCCAGCATTTAGTAATCATGCTATCCAAGCCATTTAAATAATAGATAAAGAAAGAACAAAGTGAAATCTACTTTCTGAGGGTTTTTACAGCCTAACCCCAATGGGACACTGCAAACACTGGTTGACTCAAGAAGCCAGAAGATATTCTCCACAGGAGTGCAATTCTGGTATACAACCCATCTGGATCAATGCAGAAGGAAACAAGGCAGATGAGAAGAAATATGTGGAACATTACTGGAAGATGAAGGCATAAAAACTGGCCCAAGCAGGACTGCAGCAAACTTCCCAGTAATACAGTATCATCAAAATGAAATCCTTCTTGAAAGAGAGTAGAGCATAGGATTGAAGAGCTAAGGGTCTGTGCATGCTGGGGAAAGGGCCAGATGACTGACTTTGCAATGCCTGAAATCAGACTTCTGTTAAGGATTGTACGTGACAAACTCTTTGCAGAGTTAATGAGGTCACTAGAAATGGCACAACATAATAAATTTAATGAGGCAATAAAAATAATTAGAAATAGCCTGGCTTGTAAGAGTTTGGAACTGAACTTCCTCACATTTCAGGGCTGTTTGGATTGAAGGATTTTGGCTTGGCCAATTACAGAGTGAAGAAGTAAACGGGAATTCATATTTATTCTCTGTCTTTTATGTGGTTGGTTGTGTTTTCAGGGCACCCTGCCCTCATTTCTCTGTTCTTATGAAGCACTGAAGTCATATTATCTGTACTACAGCTAAGCTGACTGAATCTGTGTAAACTAATAGGTATTTAGTAACACTGAAGACCATAAAATGTTGAACAATTAGCTGGGAAGAAAGATTTGAGAAAAAGAACCTTTGAGCCTCAAATCCTTTAAAATTGGGATTTTTCTATGTAAAATGTACACAGTAAAATCCACTGTGTTTTTCTCCTACTCTTCAGAACTTGCAAATCTGCTACTGCCTAGCCTTTAGTTACCATCTTCACTGCCCTAAAGTTTTTCAGACTCTGGAATTAGAAGCCAACACAACTCAGAAGTATTTTGTTGATGGAGATATACCTGTCTACCATCTAGAACTCTGCTGTGATCTGGCAGCCAAAGCTACCTAAAGCCTTGGAGATTCCTGAGCCATTAATACTAGTCTTAAGCACAGCAAATTTTAACATCATGGATGTGTATTGCAGTGGATGTGTATTGCAGTGGTTGTTCAGATTTCCTGAAGGTAACTCTAGAACCTTCATCCATCCTTTGGGACAAACAGTCTGGCCACAAGACTGTTACCATTGCTTTGTTTTTTAACAAGAACCAGTTCTGTTGGGGAGTCTTTGTGGAAAGAAGACTTAACAAACTGTATCCTGAAGGGAGATATGACTTTATAGCATATTGGCCTCCTACTCTAAAAGAACCTGCAAGGAGGGAGGTGCACACTTTGTGTTAGTGGAAGGAGCTCTGCAGGCAGCCAAGGGGATCTGCCACCCTACACTGACAGAAGTTCTTTGAGTGTTTACCTTCAGGGTTTGAATTACACTAAAAACAGAATTTAAATGTTTCAATATAGCTGAAATGCTTAATGTCAGGTGTCTAAATTAGATACACTAGATAGTTTTCCTAAATTAATCTGTATATAATATTCTATACTGAATTACATAAGCATTAAGCAAGTCACTACAGAAGTTGCTTCTTGGAGACCAAAGTGATGCCTCATACACAGTACAGCACTAACTGAACTTAAAGATATAAATCATGTGCCATTCCCCCACCAATGCTCTGCCAAAAATCTGTACCATCATGGCAGCCCTTTCTGGTATTACTATCCAGGTATCCTTTTCAGACATGGGCAGGCAGAAATAATCCTGACTATGAGGATGGGCAGGCTGAATTACACAGTCCACATTTCAGCAAACTGAAGATGCCCATGCTATGCACATGGCACAGCCTTCACTTCATAATTGATTTCAAACAAACTATTGATGCATTTAGAGCATGTGTTTCTTGTTTCAGGTATTAGCAAAACCTGCCTCATACTGCACCTGAAATGTGGGCTTCCTTGCATGCCTGAAAAAGGCTTGGAGGCCTGGGTTCCCAAGGAAAGCAAGCTGCTTCCAGGTTTTAGAGGTTTTGTTGAACCAACTAGATAAAAAGAAATCATTAACACCTCAGCACAATGATTTTTGGATCCTGCTGTTTTTAAGAACAAACACCACAAGTCCAAAATCAACTAAGACAAATGCTGCAAGTCCAAAATCGACTGAAGCCAAGAGATCCCTTTCACACCACTAACCTAAAGGTGCCCCGTGTATAAATCTGAAAAGTGCAATGGAGACACCTTCACACTTGTAAGCAAATGACACTTGTCTCAGACAATAACATACTCCTCACACAGCTGCCTTGTTCCCTTTTACTTACTTCACTTCTGTTGCTGTCTGTCTCTGCTGTTTAATCCCACAGCATCAACCCTGCCAGTGTCTGCTCTCACATTCAGAAATACCTGCCCTGGCAGGGACAGTGAAATCTAGGGGACAATGTTGAATTCAAACATGGAGAAGGTATATCATGGTATAAGATCCAGGGGCAGCAAAGGAAATGCTCCATGGTCTCTGTGGGCTGGCAGGACTGTGCCCATGTATGAGGATGGCTTCAGCCCAAAAGGATACACTTTAGCCACTCAAACCAGTGTTCTGCAGATTTAAAACTAAGCACCACCTATGGAGATCAGAGGAGCTGTTATATCATTGAATGAAGCTCTTCTTCTCATGCATGGAACACGTTTATTTTGTCACATCATTTGTAAATCTCCAGTAATGGTGTCAGGTTTTTATCTCCAACCTTTTTTTTATGTTGGGTTTTCTACAAGGTAAATGAAAAAGCTGTCTCACTTGGCTGAGTTACAGAGCATAACTTCAAGGGCATTATTTCATTTCCAACCTTCTGTTACTTTTGAAATAAATCTTGGGAGCTGGACTACTTAGAAAGCAGCAGGACACCCCAGTCAACATTTCCTATTCTTTCCTTTCAAAATATTCTTGCTTTCATTATAAGGTACTCTCAGAAAAGGGAAGGTTTTATTAATTTTAACATTATTTTTTTTTCTGCAGTGCTACACATACAAGGAGATCAAGAGTAAAACCCATGTCAGGCAAAATCCATAGCTGCTAAAAGTGATCCATTGAGTTGTGCTAGATTTTGCATATGTGTGTATTTAACCTCCTTGTAGCTACAGGATTTTGTTGTTGCTCTTTCTTCCCCTTCTTCCAAGTGCTGATGGAGTTTTAAGATTCCAAAGCTAAGATATTTTAAACTTCAGTATTAACTGTATGTTTCCTCAGGGATACCCTAGGTAAACTGAACGCTGATTTTCTTGGCATGCTCTACTAAGATTTTATTGGTATCAACATTTTCTCTGTGTCAGGTCACATGGCAGCAAAGTTCCTCCTGAAAGTTCAACAAAACCCACACTAAGAAAAAGACATTCTCCCCTTGCTTTAAGCCATTAAAAATTAGGCTTTGGGCATGTGGGAAATTTGGGGAGTTATCACAATATATTGATCTGTATATGAGAAACAAACAAGGGAAAACACTGCCCAAGACTCTGGATATCACAGTGTAAGAGAGAAACAAAATGAAGAATAAACATATAACTTTTGAAGAAATATTTGTTTGCACACACAGGTATGCCTACTACGTGTGTGAATATACAGGCATATCAGCCAAAATGTGACTGAAAAGTATCAAAGTGAAAACCCTGCAAAAAGGATACGACAGAGAGACCTGACATGTATCATGGTCCCAAGCTGCTTTAAATTCAGCTGTAATACCAGGCTACAAAAGGCAATTTTGAATCTAGTGCCTATTTTGAGCACCTGCATATACACATAAATGTTAGGAAGTCTGCATGGGAATTTGTGTCTTGTTCTAAGACCTTCCTACCCCTCAGTAAGATGTCCCACAGGTTCTCACAATTGCCATCGCTGAGCTTTCCAAGCCATTTGTGATTTCTGCAGCCAACGGTTTGCTATTTTTGGTGGGGTTTATGGTACCATATGGTCTCATGCCATGCATCAAATTAAAGGCAAAACTACCAACAAGCATCCATGTGCACATGGCATCTAGGATTCAGAAAGGGAAAAAAAGGAAACCCAACCAATTCTTCTGTTGAGAACTGCCTGTGGGAGGCAAGACAGGGGGTTGAATTCAGGCATATATCTGTTCCCAGTTAGGTGGGAATTCTTATTACTTTTAGACCATTTGGATCTTTGAGTAAGAGCATTTCACAGAATGATATTGTTCAAGAGTAATTAGCAGGTATTTTATAAAAAAAACCCAAATACTGTCCCCTCAAACCTAATAAAAGCATCTCAGTATGAAAATACAGGTAATTAATGGGAATATATTTCGTATGTAAACAATCCCACTTGGAATAGATTTTGAGTTTTGAGGCTGGGCTATAAATACTTTACACACAACTTTCCTTATAATCAGCTTTCAGCTGGGCCTGAGTGAATAACTGATCTGTTCCAGCTCACCTTCCCATCTGCTCAGCTCCGCCGGTGCTGTCTGCCTTGACATCCTGCTCTGCTATTTCTCTAAAAACATGAGCATTCACTGTACCCTGTTAGGTCCTTTCAGAAAGCTCAGTCTTTCAAGGATGCCTTCAGTTAACCCAGTAAAGACTCTGCTTAGAGATGATGCAGTCTCTCATTGGAAAGAGGAACTCTTGGAGACCAGACCGGTCTGCCTGTCGGAAATTCATTTACAGCTGCTGGT
Source organism: Apus apus (assembly GCF_020740795.1). NCBI lineage: Eukaryota > Metazoa > Chordata > Aves > Apodiformes > Apodidae > Apus > Apus apus. The sequence continues at coordinate 23,575,385 of NC_067288.1, read as the reverse complement.
AGAGGAAGCACAAAGGTGCTGATTTGTGATGGGGAAAAGGAAATTCATTATGTTTAAAGATAGCAGGAAGTCATCTGTACTTCTCACGCCTGTGGTCAATGTCTTGGTGGGGGAAGACTTCTTATTGAGTGTTTTTTGGGAAGGGATTTCTTAAGGGCTTTCTTATGTAGTGAAAAAAATATCTAGCAAATTTCTGCTACAGCTGCAACAACATCACAATAGAAAAAAAACTCCACCCGGGAATTTCTGGAAAGAGGTTTGAAGGACCTTCTAGAAGGAGGTGATAAAGGAATGTTCATAGTCAATAACCATAATTTATCATGCTGAAAATGAAATCTCACATGTAAAATAGCCTCAGATGAGAAAAAAGAACCACCTTAACAACACCAGTCATCAAGAAGTCTCAATGCCCAGCACTATAACCTTACATGATGCAAGTTGTTCTAGGTTTATTTCCAAGTGTCAGAGCCCTGTACAGGATTGGATACTTGTGTCTGGATTGCCTCTCACATGGGGACATCTCTCATGCATGCTCAAAAATACTCTAAAAGTCTAAGTGTCTCCTATGCTTATTAGTGTTCCTTGGTGCACCCATCCTTTGGAAGTTTCTGTTGGAGCAGTAACTGAGGAAATCACAAGACTACATTATTTATGGAGATCATTTGGTCTCAGAGTTGCAATATGGAAACAATATGTAGCTGGATATCAAAGGCCATGACAGCTGCAGAGGGCCACATATTTTTCCAATATCAGAGCTTGGAAAATGTCTCCTTTCTGTGCTCTTCTGGATCATTGATTTGACTCAGAGCTTGCAAGGAAGGTCTGCAAATCAAAACGTATCAGTGAATTGTTTGTGAGTTATTTTGTGAACAAAGTACAGATCACTAAAGCCAAGTTCCCTTCTGTTTCTAATCACTTCTCCCTTAATTTAATCCCTTTACAGTAAGAGAAAATACAGAATGAGTGAATGGCAAAGTCTATAGAGAGATGGTCATGTAGGTGAGACAAAAAGCAGTTGATTTTGATCAGGCCTGGACTAGACTCAAGGCTAACTGTGTGGTTGACAAAATACAGGTAGGTCTGAACTCAGTTAGCACATTCTTTAGTGTGTAGGGAACAAGGTTTAAAATGGTAGGAGCAACACAGATCTGGAGAAATCCAATGATCTGATTTGACTCACACCAGTCCCTAATTTGCTGTTTTTAAATAAGATCACTGGAAAAAGCAGTGAAGTTGGCAATGTGCTTCTGTTGTCCATGGCAAAGAAGCCATACCCTTGAGACGCATGATTTGCAGCTCTGCTCTCTTTATAATTTGAGTCCATGTAGTACAAAGGCAAATCCAGAAGGGCCACAACCCTGCTTAAGTTTCTGAGCATGGCAGTTTCACCGAAAGAACAGCAGGAAGAGAGTTACTCATATCTCAGGCAGTCCTAAGAGGATAGCTGCAAAGAGATCCTAAATTCCATGGCACTGATAAAGCAGGACAAACATTATCTCAGGTTTTTATTTTTCTTCCATCTTGGCAGCTTTCTTTTCCTTACAGAGACACTGAGAAATCTGTGCAAGTTGCTGCAGAGCAGACAGAAGACATGCTGCTCCTTTTGTTTGCTTATTCCTTCCAGACTATGCCAAATAAAGATATAGAATTTGTTACTTTGCAAATTCTCCCCAGAGAAAGCACTAGACTGATGCTGAAATGTGACTACTGCTGATTCTGATTTACCAATTCTGTGCTCTCTGTTCAATGCTATAAACAAAGGGAGCAGCAAAAAGGTAGCAGCATAAATACAATGAAGCTGAGAGTGGCTTTACGATTGGATCACATTCCTCATACAGTAGTGAATCTGACTTCTTGGTAGAGGAAATAAAAGAAGAAGGAATTGCTTTCTTTCTGTACAAAGAGTGTTGAGGAAGAAGGGCTCTTTTTTCCTGTGCACCTCTCTTCTCATCACAGATGTTTGTGCTCTGGTCAAAAGAGGGGATTCTCCCCCTTTACTCTACTCTCTAGAGACCCCACCTGTAGCACTGCATCTAATTCTGGAGCCCTCAACATAAGAAGGACATGGAGCTTCTGGAGAAAGTCCAGAGGAGGACCATGAAGAATCAAAGGGCTGGAACATCTCTCCTATGAATACAGGTTGAAAGAGTTGAGGTTGTTCAGCCTTGAGAAGAGAAGGCTCCAGGGAGACCTTATAGCAGCCATCCACTACCTGAAGGGGCTACAGGAAACTGGGGAAGGACTTTTTACATGGGCTTGTAGTGATAAGACAAGGAGTGATGGATTAAAAGTGGAAGAGAGGAGATTTAGGCTGACATTAGAAGGAGATTCTTTAGTGTGAGAGTGGTGAGACACTGGAACAGGTTGCTCAGAGAAGCCATGGCTGCCCCATACCTGGAAATGTTCAAGACCAGGGGCTTGGAGGAATGTGATCCAGTGGGAGGTGTCTCTGTCCATGCAGGGGGGTTGGAACCAAATGATCTGAAAGGTCCCTTCCAACCCGAACCATTCTATGATACTATTAATATCCTCCAGTGCTTTGATGATCTGTTTCAAAGGCTGCAGAGAGGTGCTTTCCACTTCTCTGAGACTTCCCCACTAACATCTCTCTGTTAAGCTATGCTATGTCTCCATGACTTCCTCTCTTTAACTACATTGATCCTACCTTCTCTGACTGCATGAAATTATTGCTTTTGTACAGGATTTTTCATTTTACATCTCATATAAGGAGGAGAAGGATTTGCATGCATGCACTGCCCCATCTTCATTCTGTCAGGTATTTCAGGATGTACTCAGAGACCGTCAGTGTTGATAATGTTGCATTTTCAAGTGGCATTTCTTGGCCACATTTATGTGCTCTTGGCCACACACCATGCAACTGTGGTGGTGAATTCATTATAAGACACAGACAGAGATGGAAGGAGGAGGATTAAAAAAATAAATGTGAAATGGAACTGTAGATAGATTTGACATCTGAACATTTCCTTATCCCTCAGCAGACACATTTATTATTTGTACATTTCCAGCAGTGTAGAAAATGTCTTTTCCAAATTCCCTGCATTGAACAGGGTATAGTTTGACCACTGAAGGGAATCCCAACCTAATCTGTATACAGATTAGACCTATAGCTCTGAAACCTCTAAGCCACAAGTATGTCATATGTCTACAGTGAGCATGCTTAAGAAACACAATGTGTCACTCTCTACCAGCTTCAGATTGGACATAAAGGCCATGCTACTGCCATCAAATCTAGGAATGATGAAGGTGTCAGTGTTTGAAGAGCACAATGCTGAAGGAGTCAGCAATTAGCCTCAACAGGCTGGATGAGAAACACAGATATTTCCATTTAGAAAGGAACCGTTTTCTGTCCAGACATCTTGAGATCCTCCAGGTTCTAGAAGATTTGAACTAGAGTCTGCTGCAGTATGTGTTGGCAGGTCTTTCTGCTAACCCCGGAGTGCTCTGGATGGGTGATGCCCAGCTTTGAAGTTGGCAAAAGTCTGAACACTTTGCATAAAACAGGGCAACTTCAATCAAGAGTTAAATGCAGTCAATTGTAGCCCTTTTCCCGACAGCAGAATAGGACTAACCACCATTAGTCACTTGTAGAACAATTAATACATTTTCCCTTTGCAATTTGTAAGGCTAAACCCTATAAAAGGGTGGAGGGATTTTAACACATGGCAGTTGTGTGTGATTTCTCTGTCTCCAGATGGCAGTAAGCACAGAATGAGGCTGCCTTTCTCCATCTGCAGCATCTGTGTGCCACAAAGCCTGTGACTCATTCAGCTGCTTTGCACTGGCTGGGCTGCTGCTGGGTTTGTATAACCATGCTCTCTCAGAACTGGATCCCCAAGTGATGCATCATACAGGCCCAGATCTGCACATGGTTAAGCCAGGAGAATGCAAATTAAGAATCTTTAACAAAATTGGAGAACAGCCACTGAATTCAGGATTCAGTTTCTGTCCCTGAAAGCCTGCCTGCTCTAAAAGCTCCTTGAATAATACCCAACACAACTTACTGACCTGCCTGCCCCTGTGTTTTATAACCAGATTGAAAAGATTTGAAGCTGTTCTCATTCCCAGAAATGCAAATGAAGACAGGTGATGCCCACACATACAGACAGACTACCAATACCTTTCTCAACTCTTTTTTTCAGCAAACTGTGCTGGTCCCTCCAAGTTTTGTGCAGGCCACTACAGAAAGTAGACTTCCCCACCCTCTGTGTGACCAACACCTTTTGTATGAGAGGCTTGCCTGCAAGAGAGGTGGATGGTTTCATACCAGTAGAACCACCAGATATAACAGTAATATAACAATTCTGATACATTTCCTAATACTTCTCCAACAAAATGTACTGAAATAATTCATAACTGTGATCTTACCTCTCTTCATGCAGGTGCATCACTTCCATAGCAGCCATTGGACACCTGTCCCCATCCTTAAATTGGTGAACTCAGCTGAATTCACACAGTGGAATGAATCAAACATCATCTGGTCTTCCAGCTCTACTCCATCCAAGTTTTGTCTTGGGTCACCCATATTCATAATACACCCATTTTCCTTCCTCAGTGAGAAATTATATTATTTTTATTTGTGTACATTACTGTAGCTTGGAAGAGACTCGTGTCAATAACTCACCAAGGTAACTCAGGATGAAGCAACACTTTTACTATCTAACAACCTGTAATAGGCAAAAGTAGGACAAGGGCATTAGATAGAAGAGTCTGAATCTTTGTCTTTAGCATTACTTTAGTCTTTAGACCTTGTTATCTCCATGGTAAACAACAATCTCCCCATGCTGGAGACCTATCAATGAAGAGTTCTTAGTTTTCTCTACTCATGGGAGACACAAGTGGGACAAGCTTGACAGATTCACATGTATATGTTTATATAAACATAGAAAGATGCCCAGCTGCCTTGGAGATAGCAGGCCTAATGACTCTGTGATTGCTGTGTAATGCCCAGGTGTGGCCGTTGTCCCCTCTCTCTGCTCACTAGCAGGCACAGAATATAAATTCATAGTAATTTCCAAACCAAGAAAAGCCAAAGCTACTTCTGGGTGCTGTTAGGAGTCTGCCAGCACACATCACGTGACATGAGGCTTCAGATGGTGGGGCTTTACTTTGCACAGAGCTACAGAGGAACACAGTGAGTCTGGGAATTTGAGTCTTGGTCTGTTTTACAAGGCTCTGAATGTATAAGACTGAATTTATAGAGTTCTCTTACTGCTGTTTCTGAGCAAAGTGGGTCCCTCTGTGAGAAGGGAGGCAAGCAAGCAGCCAGATCATTAGAAAGTTCTGTATTTATTGTGTCCTGTAGTCATCAAGAATGTGGAAGGCAGAAAAAGTATTCTCTCAGGAGAGATACAGATTAGACTCTGAGTCAGCCCTACAGCCAGCTGTTTGAAAAGCCCCAAAAGGAGCTTAACTATTCTAAAATTATTTCGCTGGTGAAACTGTGCCATATGAATTACTTGGTGGAATTAAGTAGACAAGAATGATGAGGAAGGAGGAGCAAGGAGCTTTATTGATTCAGCACTAAATGTTCAGCTGAAAATGGGGGGCAGGCAAGACAGCTCATGGATGCCTATGATTTCCAAGTGATCCATGAATGTTTATTGGGACGTCATGTCTCTGACCCTGGAATGGGATGAAAGCCAATCTGTATAAAATGATACTTTTATATTCCTGGCATAGTTTTGTGGTGAGTAGAATCTGCTGTATGTATATTTTATGTTTCAGGTTGCAGGGCCCTGTGTGGGAGTTTTATATAATGTCTTTCAATATTTATTTGGTTAAACGTTACAATTATGATCCTTAGAGAAAATGATTCTCAGATGCTGGATCCTGTCTGTATAATTTGAATGAGATTATGTGCACACACAGAGACAATCTCTGACTCGTACACAACAGCCACTCTACCCTGTATGCTTCTCCAGCCCTCCACTTCTTCATATCTCCAGTAACATATTTGTCCTCACAGCCACCACATGGGTAACCCGGTGACAGCCTCCCCATGGCAGATTGAAACACAGATATGTTGGCCTAGAGGCAGAGAGTGCCTACAGTTAAGTGTCTCCCTTGGAGTCCCTGTGGTTAGTGAAGACAAACTGTATGTCCAGAAGGCGTCTAAGAGACCCATCAAAGACCTGAACTGCCTGTGGAAGGCAGAACCTTCCAGGAAACTTTATGGTTCCCTGCAGAAGCAGAAAAGCACAAAAGTTTCAGCAGTTGATGTCAACATATCTACACCCAGACAAAGTTAAAGTCACCACTAGAAGTTTACACACACACCCCACCACCCCCAGCCCCAGACTTCCTTGCCTCTTTGTCTTCTCTGGAAGGATCTCCATGTACAAGTCTGATTTGTATCAGGGAACATATGCCTGCTATCGCCTCGTTTCATGAGGCTTTTCTAGAGAACTTAAGAGGATAAATTAAAGGTGTCTACTGCTTTAAAAAAACATTTTAAAAATAGTTCAAACTGGAAAGATTAAGGTAAGAGAAGGGCTGTGTTCACTTACAGGATAGGGGCTGGAAAAGAGCAGTTGTTGTTGAACAATATTTGATACAATTATTGAGAAGTTCTCCAATATAAAGAAGATCTTTTGCTTCTTAACTATTCCAGATCATAGATACTGGAATGATTTGCTGGTAGAAGGATGGTCAAACAGACCCAAGGGTCCTCCATGAGCAACGTAGTTCAAAGCTGGTATAATCATAAATGTGTTCATCAGGAGAAGTCTCCAGTATTATGGTTCACCCCACTGCCTCTTCCACATGGAGCTCCCTGATTTCTGACCTCATTGCAAATTATTCAGATTAGCTTAAATTAATAAAAGTCTACTCTTCTACTTACTTTTCCCATGTATAAACCTATGCAGAGGTTAAAGAAGAATGCCATATCATTTTGAGTGCATGAACAAGAAAACTGGCCAATGCTTGAGAGATGAAGCTGGGTATGGGCTGAGTTTCCTTGGTGGTAGTTGAATCTGCTCAGGTAAATGATAAGACAAACGTGTGCCACACAGGCCACCAGAACTTCAGTGCCTTAGAACAAGCTAGGGCAAACAAGCATGTGGGTCTAGTCACACTAGTAAGAACAATAATGTCTTTACAGTTCACATGTAATCGAAGCAGCCAAAGATCTGTCAGCAGAGCAGGTCTCATTAAACACAAGCATTTGCCAATGGTGAGTGGAACCTGGCATTTCCCAGGCAGAAGTATGTGCACAGACAGACTGCTGCACACACACTCAGCCGGAGGTTTCTGGGAAACATCAAGCCATACAGCTGCATGATGCAGGACCTTAAGACCAATATTTTTGGTTTGCAGATGGCTCATTGAAGAATCTGTGCAGTCTGGGCATGATCAGTCCAGAGCTTCCAAGAAACACTGAGCTGTGGGCACCAGAAATGTTTGGGATTTTCAGTTGTACTGGAGGTAAAATCTGTTTATTTTACTTTAAGAATTGCACAGTAGCTCTCTGCTCTTCCTGTTGGATAAGGAAATGCTAGACTAATACTAAAAATCCTCACATTCCACCAAAACTTACTGTCAAGTAGAGAACAAGCACATGTCTATGAAAAGACAGATGTGAAGCTACCTTAAGATGTTGCACGGACACGAGGGACAGCAAAAAGAGAAGTTAGGCTCTAATCACTGCTATGCTGTTTTATGTTTCCTCTCATAGTCCCATGTGGGTCAGAGGGAGATGGAGAAATCAAATATCCTGAAGTTGAGTTTAGGTCATCAGGAGCCTTCAGGGTTAACGGGAACTGTTATTGCTGTGATGCCAGGGAAAACTATTTCAGAGCTATCAGCTCTGCCAAAAAGAGCAAAATTAATCAAACATTTGAGTTCCTGTGTAGGAAGTAAAAATAATTATTCTACTATTTATTACGGTAAAAAAGTTTCGTTTCAGCCAAAATGTCTGAAAAAAGTATTCAAATTTTATGCGTTTGTGGCTGTAGGAGGATTTTAGTTGGATGGTTTAAAGGAGTCCCTGTGTGTATGTGTGTAAATGTCACAACATACCAAATAAACAAGGGTCTGAGGAGTCTGAATACGGCTGCATTTGAACTTTGGGAAAATTCAGATTCATGGTCTATTTTATTTCGGCACAAAAAACTGAGCCAAAGCCTTTACCCAAACACACCCAAGACTGTGAAAAGTTCAGCTCTGCATCCAACCTCTGCTTCCATGTCTGTTGCTTCCCCAAGCAAGCATGAAATGGGCTGCATTGTCTTTTTGTGTGTCACAGATGGACCACTATTTTCTGCTTCAATTTGGAAGTGCCTCTTGTTGCAGCTCCATAACAAGCTGTCTCTATAGCAGATGTCAAAAGCAAAATTAAATGAGTTTATTTTCCATCCCAGACTGAGAACTTCCTGACAAAAACAAACTCTTTGTGAACATTTAAGTCTGCACATTGCTCCAGTGGTAAGGCTTTGTATTACCAAGAGAGGAGCAAGGACCCAGTTCCCAATATCATATTTTCCTTCCCACGCCACTGGAAGCCAAGAGTTCTTCTGAGGCATCATGATTGGACCTCCAGGGCACTGAAGGAGACCTTCCACTGGTGAAGCTGATCAGAAACCTGTAACTTCAATCATCTGCTAAGCTACTGTGCTCATCACAATGCTTAGCAGTGTCCTCTCCTAAGCCTTTTTTGAAGGGCTCTTCCTGTAAGAGCATTGTTTTTGCAGGCAGAACAACTCCAGCAACCTTGGACCAGAGTGGGCTAGGAAACAGTGATTTCTCCACTAGTTTGTTGAACAGTCATACAGTTCAATAGAAAAATCACATTACACTTATAAAATTCTGCAGAATGGTTCAATAAACACAGGAGACAAACCAATTCCCTGTTTCTTCTATGGAGGAGTCTAAAATAATATATATAGATCCTCTGGGCATCATCCTTATTCTTTTAGATGATACTTTGCCACAAAAGCATTCAAAAAATTAAGTGTGAGACTTACTGTTTTCTCAGTTTTGGGAAGATTTCTCCAAATGGGGAGTTCCACATGAGATGAGTTCCCTAGGGATGGAAGAGCTCTTGGCTGCCACTTTTATGAGAGATATCTGGAGAGGCCACAGTGAGCTAGAAAAGAGACCTTACAAGAGAATGCTATACAAGGCCCATTTTCACAAGGATGGCTACCTCCAAGGCTGTGCAGTTGAAAGTGTGTATTTACCTCCCTGAAAACCAGGGCTGTCTTGACAATCTGCTCCAGTTCTGCATGCACTAATCTTTTGGTTATGTTATGGGTGACCCTTTACACTGTGTTTAATGACTTTATGGGAATGTGGGAAAACATCCAATCATTCATAGTTGAAATATTGCACTTTGGACTTGGTACCAATACAGGCAACCTTGTACTTTATAAAACTGACTGGGAACTGTTTTCCCACCCCTTTTACTTTTCCAAGAACTACAGCCACCACAATAAAGTAGCAGTAGAATTTATGACCATTTACAGTAAGTGGAAACAAAGCACTTCTGGTATCCCATCCCTAGTGCTAGCTCTTTTGCTGAAAGCATTGAGGGTCCTATGGAAATGTTTAATGCACAATCCCATACAAGTATCTACTAGGTCTTTTGAACTGCTTTGACCTGCCCAGAAAGTAACAAAAATCTCTTTCCAGTTGCAAAATAACATACACTTTAGATCAGATAAAGTGACCCAGAAAGGCAGCACTGCTGACTCAAGGCCTATAAATATTCTCTCTCAATGGTATTTTTAGATGTTTGCCAACAGTATGTTTTATAAAAGCCAGTCTTCATGGTAAGGCCCTGTTATATTTCCAAATGAGCTACTGACAAATGCAGAAATAACTTTAAAATAACCTAGACAGGAGATGAAGGCAGGTTGTCTTTAATTTCAGAAAGGACTGAAAGGGAGATCTTCCCAGCTTGGGTGATAGCTCTGCAATTTGAGTGAAGACAAACAGCTCCCAGCCCATCGCTCCAGCACATGGATTGTTTTTAAAAGAAGGAGATATATCTGTCAAGCTGCCCAGAAACCCTTTAGCTGGCAAAAAGAATCTTAAAATGAGACTGTCAAAAGCTAAAAAGGAATATTTTGCAAAGACTTCAGGGGTGTTTGGACTGTGGAGGGGAAGAGAATTCCTAGCAAATATGCCTGGGAAAATAGATAGGCCATTGACTTGTAACAAGAGCTTAATCTGCTGCTGTCAAGCATAAGAGTGTGGGTTCCCAGGGCTGTAGCTTGCTGGACAGAGAGTGGTCAAATGGAGGAGATGTTGCCCATGGTCTTGTGTGTAAAACAGAATTGAGAATGTAGCATGGATGAGCCTAAATTATGTGAGGGAGACAAATTCTCCTGCTCTAGCTCCTGTATTTTCTGGTATTGCACTTCAGGAGCTCCTATTATAAGAACACAACATTCCAGAAAAAGTTTGGTTTAGTTATGAGTAGAATAAATGGGATGGAACCAGGATGCTTTGGAAAGCACACCAGCATGAACCTTCCTGATCCCACATTGCCAGGAAGGACTTTTTATTCCTCCCCAGGCTCATAAGCCCCTCTCTGCCTAACTGAGGGTGGTGGTTAACATGAGTTTTAAAGGTTTGCCTTTGCCCACTCAAAGGCAGGAGAAATACTGCTGAAGCTGGTCCCTGTGAGGTGTCCCCTCATCCCTGCAAAGAGTTTCATGCTGCTTGCAAAAGCAAACCCAGTGCTGCCTAGGAGCCGGAAGAGGATTTTAAACACATTTGACAGCTGTCTATAAGACATGTCGTTCATTTTACAAGTAGTTGTAAAACAGGAAATTCAAGAGAGATGCCTATGGCAGTCTGTGGAACTCAAAATGCAAAATGCAGAGGTTTAACAGACTGTTTTGGGAGCTTCTCTCCAATAAAGACTTCCTTTAGATGTTTAAGGATAATACAGCTTCTGTGCCACACACAGATCTCAGCACTTATCAGATGAGCCTTTACTCTCAACAGTGCTTTCCCTTGCCATTGGTCTAAGCACCTCACCAGCAGTCAGCTGGCTGCTCTGGCAAGTGTGGGGTGAGAGCTTCATTACAAGTTATCCAAAAATGAGGACACTCAGTCACTGAGCAGTGAAGAGCCCCAGGTCACAAGAGGATCAAGAGTGCTGTTGGATCTGAAACACAAGCACCTGACATAAACGATACAATTCAGTGTTTCCCAAAATACTGAATGTTTCTTTGTGTGGGGAGGTAAGAGGAATGGGAGTAAAGAGAAAGGCCTCTTAAGAGCTTCTTTAAAGACTCGTAGTCTCAGATCCTCTGAAATAAGTTGCTGTGTAAACACACCTAAAGTCAAGCACCTAATGCCTTACCTAATAACTTTATGAAGATATTCTTGAAAAGGAAAGCATAATCTGTGATGCTACATATATTGCATATTTGCTTATATCTACCCTACAGAGTTTAAACACTTTCTGCTGTAGTATGTAGAGTAGGAAAAACCTAGAACAGATGTAGCAATTATTAGGCAGCAATGGTACCCCAGGTTTGCAGAGTCTGAAACAGTAGCACCAATCTGCTCCTTGCCCTCAAGACTTACTTCTTAATTGGTTTCATCACTTAAAGCATAAAAGAAGTGCTACAAAAGCTGCTTTCCAAGCCTCTGCTGAATATACACTGTCGGGGAAGGGGGGGAGGTGAAGTGCTTTCAGCTTTTTCTAAAGGACACTCAGCTTTCAAAAATTTGAGAAAAATTTAGTCCTTAAATCATGCTGTGTCTCCAACACGTAATTATGAACTGACCATGCAGGTTGTTTGTTCTTTGTTTGGGGTTTTTTCCTCTGCATCTATGAATTTTTTGAAGTCTGCTCTGCTGGTTCTGATATCATTCTTTGAAACCTACTGTCATTAGCTTCAGAGTTAAATAACATGAAAGTGAAATGAAGCAGTCCAAAATGACTGATTTTCTTTTCCTTTTTTTTCACCAAATGACCCACAACACTATGATTTGGTCTGAAAAAAATACAGTTCTCTCCCTCCCTCTCCTAATTTCTCTTTGTGGCCACTGAGGGCCAGGTCTGACTGATAGGCTTAACCTGCAAGTGACCTCATCTTTCTCTGGCTGATTTGAAAGCAAAATACTTAATTCAGAAATGCTGTATGTTCGTGGTCCTTCTGTAGTACACAGAGATAGTTTTTGCTAACAATTCTTTCTGCAAAGGGAAGCAAAATCCTAGAAACTTGCTCTGACTGCTCTATAGACACACATGAACATGGAGATTTTTTTCCTGGCAAAACTAAGCCATGGCTCTAACTGGTGGAAACAGAAGTTGTAACAATGCATCAGAGGATAAAAAAAAATAAAAATAAATAAATAAATTTAAATATATATATATATATATAAAAGTCTTACATTTCTTGACATGATTTTTTTGCTTTAAAAAGCCTTACTCAGAAAGCACACTAGTAATGATACATTTGCATGTTATTCTTCATTTAAACACATTATAAAAACCCACCATCAACAACAACAAAAAAGCACATCCATTGCTTAAAATTACAACCAGTTTTTAGTGGACTTTTGCATTGCCTTTGTCTTAGAGAAAGTAAACATTTGACTTTAGGGGCTATAGAGCAAATGAAGGGTTGTTATTCTTCCTATCTCAGGAATGGAGCCCTCACGTTGGTTAAGGTTTAATTTTGGAAACCGAGGCCCGAGGTAACATTTCTCTCTTAAAAAACTCCCTAGTCCTCTAGCAGTGCCCTTCTCAGTGAACACTGCAGTGTGAATACACACTTGCCCTCTTTCAGGATAATTTGTGTCCATATTAAGGTTCCTTCCCAAACTAGGGGCCACTTTGAAACAATGCTGTGATGAAAAGAAAAAGAACCAAAGCAGCTTTGAATAACTGAGTTGACACAAGGTGTTAGATTTCCTATGGTATTTAAAGCATCTTCCTGGGGCCAGCAGACATCACAAAGACCTAAGGAAGATCCACATTTATCTGAAGGGCAGCTGGAAGCCCCAGGTAAACAGAATCACAGAATACCTTATGGCACTGGGCACAGTTAGAGAGCTGAATCCTATTAAGACCCACTGAGTATCATGGTCACACACTTTTTAATTTAAAAATAGGCCTCATTGTTTCTGGACATGGACCTCTGTTCCTTGATGGAAGGAAAGACTGGAAGACAGAAGGTGGTTTAGAAGACTGCCAGAGTAAGAAGACGGAGAAGAGCAATGCAATTATTTTTCATTCTTGATACCAGCAAGAGTGTGAGGCTTTTTACTTTCAAAATACCTGAAGAAACGGATTCTACACTTGCTCCCTACGCCAGTGTTTGACCTAGATAAATCAGAGAAGGTTTCTGATACCTTCTTTCCAGAAGGGAAGACACTGCAGATGCTCCAGCTTCTTCTGGACTTCACTCCTTAAGTAGGAACAGCTACTGTTTGAGGTAAAGCAGCAAAAGTTACTTGCAGCTTCTCCCAAGGATGAGTTCTCTTACTTTTCATTGCTTTTTATCAGACAAATCAAAACAAAACAAAAACAACAACACAAAAAAAACCACACCACAAACAACAACAACAACAACAAAATGCTACTTAGAGAAATATTAGTAAAAATTGTTTAAAGAAAAAGCTACTGGAGCTGTTATATTCTTTGCATAAGCCACTGCATTATTTCAAAATCACATTATTTGTGATATGCCTTATCTGAAGGCACAACACTCTCTGAAATGAAAATGGCAGGACATAGCAGAAGTGGCTCAGAAGAGCCTGAATAAAACATCAGCTTTGCTTTCTTCCTCCTTCTCAATTCTGAACAAATACAGCCAGTACTTTCCACCAGCTTAAGCATGCAGAGGCTAGGCCAGGTTGTGAGAAGACTCCACTTGTCATTCATGCATCAAGGAGAAAAGAAAGCACAGCATCCTGAAGCCTTCAAAGTGAGAGCGCACTTCAGGCTTGGGCTTTGCAAAACCACCTGCTCCTATTAGCTGTAAGGGGAAAAAAAAAATAAAAATAGGTTGGCCTGATATTTTTCCACTGTAAACCTTATCTGTCTAAATACAAGTATTGACTTTATGTGCTCTCTGTGCATACCTCAGTGAGTTGCTGGAGCTGAAAACCTCTCTCCAGTGATTGCACTTAATGACTCTTCTCTCACTTTAAACAATTCGTCATGTAAGGGTGTGAAACAATCTGCTTTTATTCCTAGGAGAGCTACTGAATTCGATGTAATGACAAAGATTCCTCACTACATCATAACAAAAGAGAAGGAAAGACTCAAGAGAAGAGGTTAGGATTACAATGGACACACTATGTGGGTTATTACAACATTTCATCACTCCTGGTAACTGCTGTCTCCTCAAAACCAAAACAATCAGGGTGGCACCTGGCATGCACCTCACTATGCCCTCATTAGATGATCTGATGATCTCTGGAACATCCTCCTCCACCATCAGTAAGACAAACCCAGGAAGCATGGAGAGGAGCTCAAATAAGTGGCAGTCCTGGAGCTCCTGGCTTCTTTGGAACTACTTGGCCCTTCAGTAGAGCTAGGATGAGAGCTGTTCCCACACCTTGGATCACCACACCTTCCTAAGAACTGGTAAAAGATATGTAATTACAGGAAGCTCCCAAAACATCACCACAGGATCTTAACTAAAAGATTAAAGCCAGAATACTGTTCTTGTGTCCTCCACCCTCTTGTGTTCAATTTTATCCGGTCACCTCTATATGATGTGCAAAGACTGAGATTAGCCCTGACTACTCCTTTTCTGGGGAGACTAAACTCTGAGTCATAGACACCCAGGCACCAAGAACCCAAAGCCCCTGCAAAGTTACAAAGATGATGTCCACATGATTAGATGAACCACCCCAGGGTATAGAATCTGCTCAGCTCCTTTCTACCCTCATCTCCACTGATCAAATACAACTTTGAGTGAGTTATATTTCACCAAGGAGGCATCCAAGGTAGATAGTAGTCTGTCCCCATACTGCTAAAGGCAGTGCTGGAGCCTCACTGACATGCCTTCAGCTATAAGGGATCTGACATGGGTGGGGGGAAGGTGAAGGGATAAAACAAACCCCCATTATATACTGAGTTCAAAATTGTCTGGGGAATAGCAGACAAACAAACACCCAGTGTGTGGAGCTCAGAGCATCTTAGTCATATATCTCCCAGGACAGCTGCAGCTCAACCAATCTGAAGAATATTTTTGGTTTGAGAATTTTAAAATTTTCAGTAATAGAAGTGTGAGTTCATGCCAAATGACAAGTACAGTTCAAGCAGCAAGCAGAAACAGCCTTGGAGCACCCAGCTACTCCAGGGGAAGCCTACATATACCATCTCCCATCTTCACCTGCATCCTTTACCTATCAGAGCAGTGATTTTATTTATGATCAAATCCTGTTTGAGTGATTATTGTGAAGCTCTCTGTGTTCACCACTTTACAAAGCCCACAATGACCCTAGAAGGTGTTAAGTGGATCTCTCCTTCCCTCTCCCATAAAGTCAACAGCTCACAGAGCTGACAGGGGATTCCTCCCCCTCTAGCCCCATGGTGTGACCCTGCTGTTCCTTCACCCCTTGGATTGGTTCCAACAAGGACTCTGGATAAGTAGCAAGGGGAAGGCTTTACTCAATTACTGCCCTTGTTCAGGATCTCAACCAACTTCTCTGATTCCTGAGTCATCCAAAATGTCAGGGACTTATATCCCACTCTCTCAGGTCCTGGCTGTGATGGAAAGTGGAGCAGTGGTTCTGACAGAAAGCTCTGGCTAAAGACAGCCTTGAAATAAATGGGACAAAAAAATTTCTAGCTTCCTTACCTGGCTGAATGACCCCCCAAAGAACTAGTCTATCAAAATGCACTCCTTAATTCAGTTTTTGTTGCGCATGTTACTGAGAGTCCAGATTTCTTTCTGCCTTCCAGTTTGGCCTTTGTTGTTGTTATTGTGTTTTAAAGGAGTCTGATGGGTATGAAAAACTGTACATCTCAGCACACAGTGCCTGGCTCACAAGTGCATAGGAGTGCCAGGCCTGGGAACATCATTAGCAGACTTGTTTAGAGAAAAGGGTTAGTTAACCACAAAAGTGCTCTGCTGATAATTTGTTTAACTGCTCCGTGGTCAGAAGTGTGGTCAGGCTCACAGCATCCAGGAGCTGTTAATCACCTGTCAGCAGGCTCTTGCAGCGTCTTCTGCAATTGCAGCCCTTGTCGTTTGAGGCCCTGTCAGCAAGGGAAATGAAAAGAGCAATATTCAAAAAGCTTTCCAGAGCTAGCAGAGCTGTGGCTGAATCTCATCTGTGGTGGATCTCATCTGGGAGTGGATTTAGTTTGCTAACGGAAACCCCAATTCTTATGGCAGTAAGGGACCGTGCAATTAGCATCATGTTGCAGCTGAATTTTTAATGACTCCATACAGCCTGTCTTTCTTTTTTTCAGTTACTCCACCTCATTCTTTATAACTTCTGAAGACATGGGCCAGTTTCAACAAAACTAGACACATGGGAGAAGTCTCGTGCGTGTTATGTTACTACATCTCAAAAAACAGGGCAGACAGATGGAAGACAGAGTGCTTAATGCCCCTCCTGGGAGAATACCTTGGGTGCAATCTCAGCTCTTATGTACCCGGACAACTCCTCACCCCCACAGCCACCACTTGTGTACAAAGGAGCACCACCTCACCTCTGTCCCAGACAGAAACACCCAGCCCCTCTGCTTCCTGCTGCAGCCTTGTGTTGCTGTGATTTGCCAAATGATGTATGCACATTTTTGAGAGCAAGCATAACCTTGGAAGGAGCAAATCCATGACTCTCCTCTCCTGATAAGCACAGCTCTTCCTTTACATGGAGCAAAGGCTGTTTGTTTAACCACTGTTTCACACAACTCAAGGAGTATGTTTGAAGGCACTCAGGACTATTTCGGGTTAACAGCTTAGGTCACCTTGACAGGAACCTGTCAGTCATTTTTGGAGCAATGATTCTGGCAATTACCTTGATCTCCAGCTAAGTTGAGCTCATGACAGTCATTGTTAGCTGCAATTTCCAAACCATCTCCGCTATGCTGCTTGACTGCCCCAGCTTGCTGCACAGGGAGAAGTGGGCCATATATTTAGAAGACACTGCAAAGCCCTGGCAAGCCCATGGAAGCCATATATTGGTTTTGCTGGGCTTTAGACATGACTGTTGAACTCCAGCAGCCTGCTAGTGTGGAGCTGTGATTTCAGTGAGGCTGCACTCACCTCATGAGGCAGTGTTAGTGAAGAGGATGAAACAAAGTGACAAGGAATAGATGGACAGAGAGTGATTGGGGGGGGTGATTGGATACATCAGAGACATGGGAGTCAGAGCAATACACAGTGTGCGCTGGAACTCCTCCCTGCTCTTCTGCATAGGGAAATCTTGCTTGATTTCCACCTGGTTACAGGTGTATTCCAGCTCTGGAGCTGGGCTGTGGTGGATGCAAGTCTCTGAGTAAATACTTATCCAGGTCAGACACAAGTCAGACAGTATCTATTGCTTATACAGCTCTGGAAGCTTCTGGACTTAATTTTCAAAACAGCCAGCAAACAGAGTCATGGGAACCAGATACAATCCTGCTCTGCTGGGTTCTGAGGCCATCAGGGACTTAAAAGCTTCTTGTCTGACCTGTAAAACTGAATCAATAGATTTTACCCAGGGTTTCTTGCCAGTGGGCCAAGAAGATGTGGGGAGCAAGGCTACCTCTTCAGGGCTGGCTGGGCTTCCACTAGACTTCCTGCTAGTTACAACCATGGGACCCCACCAGCTTCAGCTGTTTTGCACCACAGTGTATATATAATATCATTTGGCCAAGACTTTTCATGTTTTATCTTGGTAAAGTCCAAATATTTCTGCCTACTCAGTACTCATTTTATCTTAAGTAAAAAGGACTGTTGCCAGCCTGTAAAAGATATATGTGATGGTGATCTGTCAAACCTGGACCTTGGCAAAGCTTTCTGAGACTGTAGACCAGGGCATTTGCCCAAAAGTGTGAGTTCTGTTTCCTTGTTGCCAAGGGACTCGTGTCTACCATATTGATTTTATTTGTGGGAATGAAATAAATGGTCAACAAACATAAAATACAACAAAAGAAAAGACCAAGCTGATTCTAACAGGCTTTCTTCATACCACTTCCTTATGTGGAGAGATAACATCTGTCCACTTAAATTAGAGCAAAATATTGAGAAGATGCTTCCTAATGAGCTGGCAGATAAAGATACCAAAGGGGTGAGAGCTGAGCTTTGGAGAGGATATTATTTTTCCCCCCCAATTCAAATTAAGTCTTTATTATTATTTTTGCTTCTTCTTTCCATTTCATTTGGCAATGGGCTTTTACAAGAAATGAGCTTTTTAGTGTTCTTCCTTCTGTGAACCCAGATTGAATGCAGCCAAAATTAACTTCTCTCTGGGAGGTGAAGACAGAAGGAAACTAATCTTCATTTCCCACCTCCGTCCCCCTGACATTATATCCTTTATTTGCAATGCCCTCACACCATCTCCATATAAGAAAGGGAAATAAAGTAATACACCAAATTGGAATCCATTATCTGGAAATATCTACCCACTTTACAATGCCATTACCATTTGATTTTTCATCTACATCAGATTATACTGTTGCAGGAAAAGTAACTTCCTTAGACCGCTACTAAATTTTGTGATTTATCAGTGAAAAAATGGGGTTTTAGAGGGTTCAAAATATTTCTTTTCTAGTTTGGCAATTAAAAGGAATTATTACAGAGGAGGGGCCAATGGGCGGAGGGAGACATTTGCTGTTCAAAAAAAGAATCTGTTGAAAACAATGGAATAAATGGATGTTGCATATTTTTAGACATACACTTTAGAAGGTGTGTGCCTTTAGACATAAAAACAAATAACTTGCCCTGAATTAAAATACTAGGGAGGGTCTTCTTTGCACTTAGGTATCCAGTAGGGAGAGAGAGGAAATTTGTAGGTTCTGCTGGGAAATGCTCTGACTTCCTAAATGTAACTCTTTTGATTTTGTAATGCAACTTTTCCTACAGGTAATCTTTCAACTATAGACAATGTAAATCTGTCATATTTTTGTTTATGCTGCAGTCAAATACAAAGGTCATAAATTTGAGTTGATTGTAGACCTTGTCTGAAGCACGTGTGTACTTCTATGACACTGTTTATCTTTAGTGTTTGGCCAGATGAGATAACACAGCCTGGTGTGTCAAACATGTGACATGTGTTATCTAGTTACCATGAACACTTTTGTTGCAGGGACATGTTGACACAGTGCTTTTGAGTAGATGAAGACAACATGATGGCTCCACTTATGTCAAGGAACAAGACGAGTGTTCATATATTCATCCCCCTCCCATGCCTAACACAATCAGCTCGAGTATGCAAGTTTGAGGATGGAACTGCTCAGATGAATTCAGCAATAGAAATGTTAAAAAAACCACAAACAACCAATAAATCTTAATTTGGGTACAAGAAGGATTTCATTTTGCTATGGTGGAATTAAAGATAAAAGGGTAGCCGGTTCTTTTATATACACACATGAACTTGCATGGGAACTTGCCTTCAGGTTGTTTTTTTTAAAAAGGTGCTTTTCTTTTGTCAAGAGTAAGAGCACAGTATTTGAGACTGACAGGTCTGATGACACTTGGAGTGAAGAAAATTAAGAAATATCATTCTCAAGTTCGATCTTGACCATTAGCACAAATGACAGCTGAGGCCTCATTAAACATCACATGCCAAATTCTGCCTGTATACCTGATGCATGAGGCCTTTAAAACTGCAGTATTTCAGGTCTGCAGCCTTGCCTGGGGGACTCTTGTCCACTGAACACCGTACTGACATCCTTCACTGTACAGAGAAGTCATAAAGGACAGAATTTAGCTGAAACACTGCATTTTTTTTGGAGTGCAGGGATACATTTCATCCCTAAATAAACAGCTTTTTAAGAGCATGCCTACACAGTGACATGGAAAACAGCAAAGAGATGCAAGAGCTGGTGGGAATCTGAACTGGAAGTCCACTGAGCCCTGTATGAAGGTATCAGATTCAATCAGGAAGTACAACTGCCACTTTTGTGGGATACCAGACTTAATGCCAAGGCTCTCAGCTCCAAAGGTAGGACTGGAACAGGCTGATTTCTGAAGGTAAAGCTACAGAAACCAACCTGGGTCCAGCTTCCTCCCAGCCTCCCTCCCGTACAAACAATTTCCGGGGAGGTGTGGATTGCATGACAAATTCAATTAGAGATGAGCCTGAGGGGGAAAGAGGTTGTCAAAACAGGCGATTAAAATGAATGCAGTTTGAAGCCAACGGGAGTAACCAGCATTAAGTCATGCCCACAAGCAAGGAAAAATAAAGTGCTAGAAGCCACGAGGTAAAGTAGACTCATTTATTTTTTTTTCATTGTGTTTCCCCAGTTTCTCCTTTTCCTCCCCTCCCACTCTCTGTAATGCTACCGCTTGGCTACACATTAAACGCTTTGACAGTCACACAAAATCATCTAACATTTCCATGGCAGTGAAACACTAAAGCATAAACAGTTTATTTCTCGTGAAATTTGTAAAGAAAACAAACATTTTAAAAGGCTCCAATTCCCTCTGCCTTTTCCTCCCTTGCAGCTCCCCAAATTATTTCCAATGTAAAAGACAAGAGAGAAAATAGACTTTAAGTAAACAGAGTCGTGAGTGTTATTTACTATCCCCTGGTTATATGCCAAGGAGATATCAACCAAGCAGACATTAGGAAAATATTTATCCAAGCATTAATATATTCTTTACACATGACACATTGCACATCATTATTTAGCTGGGCTGATAACACGGAAGCTTTACTAACAGTGTATTTCTTCCTGTGCTTAGAAGACTTTAAAGCATTTTTAAGCTTAGCAGTAAATCACAGCCTAGTTTGCAGATATATTCTGTATACACATGCATATTCTGCTTCAGCCATTCTAATCACATAGCTGAAAGTCTTTGCCTTTTCTTCCTTGGTACTTGAATGTCATTTTTGTGATTGAAAAAGGAAAATCAGAACAATCAAAGTCTGCCATATCCTAAATTCCTACTAAAATTCCCAGCAGTGTCCATCTCCAATGCTTAAAGAAGGGACTGATTGGGTGAAGAAGATCAGATAATACAAGAACTGAGACAAATCTGAAAAGACTCCTGAACAAATCAAGGAAACCTTTAAAATGTCTAGAGTACTCTATTGTTCCAGGTCTGGGAAGTGGTGGTCTTATCCTGGTGATGTGTCAATATGTCTGTCCCTGAGACAAATCCAAAGAATTCTTAGTTTTGATCTTTTTCACCTTTTTTTTTTTTTTTCTTTTCCCCAAAATTTGACAGATGAAAATGTTTGGATAGTTCCCATCTATTCTAGAAAATGCAATGAACCTCTGGCTGTTGAGAGTGTTCCTGAGCAATAAATACTAATTCCTAAATAAAGGCATTAAAGCAAACCTGATCCTAATGATCAGAAATGGCATTGATGGGCAAAGAATTAGAGGTATGAATTTGTTAACTGTTTAGGCAGCATTAAAAATGTGGGACCAACTGACAAGAGGACACCATAGATTGAGCTCTAAAGGGGATGAAGAAGAGGGACAAGGCACAGATATGGGTGGATTAGACAATGGGCCATTAAGTTCCTTGCATCAGACCTCACACCAGCCCCATGAGAATTTTGAGCCCGTTACACCATTGTTTTCAGCAAAAAGTCTAGGGAAAAGACAAAGGTGTGGACACTGGACATCCCATAACTCAGCACTGATATGAAACACTTCTTCACACTTCTCGATGATGCCATCTAGCCAACCCTGTCTCCAAGTATTAACAAAATATTAAAAGACTCTAGATCTTACTATGCTTATTTTATATGAAAAACTGGAGCCTGGAGAACTTTAGTGCTACAGCCAGAATCAGTAACATTTTCAGGAACAGAAACTGAGTCATGACTCCTCTTGTCAAGTCTGAACTCCCAGGCCCTCATCAAAGAGCCTGGGCAGACTTGGCAGCTACAGATTTGTGCAGTGATCCACAGGGACTCGTAAAGGCTATAACTGCCTCTAAAAATTACTTCTTAGGCATGCAAAGGCATAAAATTAAAACTTTCTGAGATAAGTTCTAACTTACAGCTCCAGCACATGCCTGCCTACAAATCTGTCTTTTCAGTGCAAAACATCACAAGGAATTGCAGTAATTCTCTTTACAACAACAAGATGCACAGGCCACTCAGTCCAGTGGCATCTCACTTTCACTTAGGGATTTATTAAGCTCTCTAACAAAGGGTTGACTTTATAACGTTCCAATACTTTATCATATTAAGAAGAGACATAAAGAAGGGAATTTTTAACACACTGAGATTTCCTGCACACATTTAAAGGTTTGAGAACTGGGTCTTGTGACCTCTCTGGGCCATTGGCTGGTGACACGTCTAATCGCTTGCATGTGTGAACTGATTTTCCAGCTCTTGAATCAAAAGAGAAACTTCAAACCCCCCAAAAATCCCTAAGACTATTGAAGTAAGTGAATTGTTCCGATTAGGTTTATGACTGCTGGTTTGCAGTTTACCAACTGTACTGCACTCCAACCAAACCTTTGACAGAAAGGGAAGGGGGAAAAAAGTCTGCACATTATTTCCCAGTGAGAAACTCTGGAAGAGATAAGAACATTTCAGAAATAACTGATAAACTACATCCTGCCTGTGTTTGTTTTTATTTGTATTAATGGATTAGCTGAGCTGAATCAAGGATTCTGGGTGAGGAATGTCTCCAAGATTACTGGAATGACAGTGCTCATGTGAGTGATGCTCCACCAGCAGAACAGACTGAACATCACCTATTGATTTCATGGCAAGAGTGAGGCTTGCTTAAGGAAGTGAGGCTTCATCTCATAAATTCATAGATTTAATCCCAAATGGGATTATTGTCCTTGGACTGACTGGCTCTCTGCGTGGCAAAGGTTTTCAGCAACACCTGCCTCAAGCCTGTAACTTCTGTTTGAGCTGTAACACCTCTCTTAGGACTGTAAACAGTCTGGATCGAGATATTCCAAATGACAGAGACTGCCCCTTCTCCCAGAAAATTCCTTCCATTTCAACACAACTTTAATAGTCTGGCAAGATTCAGAACTTGCATTACAGGTGGCAATAACAGTATTACAGAATGGTTTGTTTAGTTTGTTTAGAAAGTCTGCTACCATGTGTTTTGTTAGTATCTTTCCCATGCTTAAGCCGACATCAGTTAATTCTATTTCCTACAGACCTCTGGGATATACATCTCTAGCTTAACTGGTAGAAAATTGCTTGTTGATGCTCAGGAAATAACCGATTTTCCGTCTATTATAATGTGGCCTTACTAAAAGTATAGGCTGCTAATATACAAACCACTGATTGCAGTTTTTATTTTAAAAATGGGTTTTTTCAATGGCCCCAGGCACTGCCTAACAAAGTTGTGCTTAACAGCTAGAGACGACGGATTGCTTTAGGGATATTGCTTAAATGGAGCACAGATCTAGCATACACAACAGTTGCTATTCATCAGGAGCTGGGTATAGGGAGGGGGGAAAGCCTGGCAGCAAGCCAGAAATGTAAAGCAGCCCTATAAGTTGGCAGAGTAGTTTATAATTACTGCTATTAAAATTTACACACACGCATACATACACAAACACACACACACGTATATATATATATATATAAATGCATACACACTGGTGAGATGTGCTGAGATATAAAATGCTGATGTTAACTTCAGGGCAATATTTCTATGATGATTTCATTCCATGATTAAGTATTTCGGAAGGAAGATACAAGATATTAATTAAAGCAGAGGATAAATACCTTCTTAATTAGCTGATGAAATACAATTTGCATGGAAGTGAATTCTTTTTAATAACTGCTGAATGTGCCTGAGGCAAGGTTTCAGTATGTCCCCAGCTTTTCCCTTCTGTCATACTCAGGGAATTCTAAATAAATGTTTAGAGATTAATTCTGATCTTGCTCACTTGTTTTCTGAGTTTACTTGACTTTGGTGGAATTACTCTGGGTTGAGAAATCAGAAAATCAGAAAATGAGAAAGGGAAATCAGGCCAGTTGATTTTGTTGCTTTTTCTTCCCCTTCCTCCTGTGAGTGGAGGGATGAGATATCCTAGGTCTGAACACAGAAAGGAGTAAGAGAAATATTACCGAATAGGTGGGTGTAACTACCCTGACACTATTGTCATGTAAATCCTCTTTTAGGCCTGTTTGCTCACCCTCTTAGTTTTCTGACTCCATTAGATACTCCCTGTTTAGACAAATGCCAGTCCAGAAACTTTGAAGGAAACCTTGCAGCTATGAAATTGCCTGTGGATGAGAGATATCCTTGATTCATTTTGCTTTGTTTTAGTTTGGGTAGCATCTTTGTCTCATTTAAGAGTCTGCAAGGACTGCAGATGCTGAATGTTTTCCTTTAACATCCATGATCAACCTGTGGTCCCAGATTATCTCTCTTCAGCAGACTTAAACTCTGGTCTGAAGTTGGGATTACTGATTTCCTTGTGTCTTCTTCTATGTCATTTACCACAATGGAATCCAAGCATTTAATAAATGATGATGCTAATGGGTTTATTTTCATAACTTATTGGTGAGAAGTCAGTTTGGCTGGTATCACTGCTGCTTTATGAATGGGAAATGGATACACAGTTGCATTAAGGACCGTGTTGTATTAAGAAACCTATTATTTGTGTGTTTTATACAAGCAAAATAATTTATTTTTCCCCTCTACACACATTCTGGGATTTTTTTCTTGTTTTCTTTTAGTGCAACAGGCCAATGTTGGCAACCAACTTGTTAGCTTTCATCCCAAAGTTCAACTACATTACTAACAAGTGAAAACAGAGTTTCATAACTATAGGGTCTGGCCCACCCCAATAATACAGCTGTGTTCCCCCCACTGACTTGTACTAACCACAGGCAAGGTGAAAGATCCTGCCTCAAACAATACTGAAGGCACAAACACAACTTCAGCCTCACCATGCAGACCAAGATAGAACTCATAGGTGCCTCATCATTTTAAAAATCTCCCCATTGCAGGCATAAAAGCCTCAAGGCCAAATTTTCCCTGCATGTTTCTACTCTGGTATCAATATGCTGCCAATGCTGCAGAAAGCACAGTCCCTCTCACCAGGCAAATCTCTTCTACAGCCCAAGATCCATAGACAGCTGTGGAAGAGTTACACCTCCTTACTGCATTACTAAACCTATTCTGGTTGTCTGTTCTGCTTTATAGCTTCAGCAATTTCCTTTAAAAGGCACAAGATTTTTTCTTGGCTTCTTATTCAATTTTCCAAAGCATTTTCACCGTGTAATCAGCAGAAACTTCATACTGAACCCCCTGATCTTCCAAGCTCTCTGGTGCTGCATTCCTACCTGTTGGGGATGATCAGGTGCTTTTGGATGCACTACAGACCCACAAAGAACAGGAAATCTTCTGCCCAGCTGAGGGTGAAAATAGTCACCTGCCCTGATGCTTGACCCACACTCCAGAGTAACACATGATTTTGGAATGGGGAGACTCTCATACTGGATTTTTAACTAATGTTATCTAAGGCAGGACCAAAGACTGATGTCACATGTGGATGACAACACAGTGCTTCCCAGGAAACATCTAATACAGCATATAAGGGGGGATATTACTTTTTTTGTGTGATTTGTTTTTGAAGTGTGGGGGAAGTAAAGGGGGAAGAGTCAAGGAATCCTATTCAGAACTAGAGAGTTCAACAAATGATTCCTACAAAGAAAAATGCTATTCTTTTTATGCCAGCACCTTTTAGTTGTAGGACTTAAAAGAGTTTGGGGTTCTTTGTTAACCACTTGGACTGATGCCCAACAGTTGTTTTCATTTATCCTCGACATTTTCAACTGCTCCCATTGAAGTGAGATAAAGTAGCAGAAAGAAAAATAAACGGGCTTTCTTTCTCCCCTCTCTCCCCAGCCGTGTGGGTCACTGTTCTGTCTTGTTTTATGGAGATCTGAAGGGGTGCCATCCAAGCTGGCTGAGCAGACGTGGAGGGTGAGGCAGGAAGGACAGCCTGCGGTTGCGGTGAGGGGCTCCTAGCTCTCGGGTGCACTTCCCAGCTCCTCTACAACCTCCCTGCACCGTCTTTGCCAAGACATTTCACCTCTCCATGCCTCATTTCTTCATGTGAAAAAGAAGATACCACTCCCTTTCTCTCATCTCGTACCAGTCTATAGACCAGAAGACTTTTCAGGCCAGGGTAATTTCTTACTACCTGTTTCTCACCCTGCCTAAAACAATGGGGCTTTGGTCTGTGCGAGCATTTAGTTAACAGAAAAATGTAGCTAATAACAAGAGTACTTGTCCAGATCTGCATGTTCTCTGGGTTTGCTTTAGCTTCCTCATGGCCAGAGCTGTTGGAACAGTTTTAATCACTCTCTGAATATACTTGACAGCTTTGAATCAAACCCAAACCCAAATTGAAAACTGATTTGAATTGTTATTTCTTTTCAAACCCAGAACTGAACCTACACTCTTACTTTGAAGACTGTGTAGGACTCAAAAAAATCCCAACCAGCAGAGCAAAACTTTCACTGTAGCTGGAGCAGAACTCAGCTAAAAAGATGACTGGTTTGAGTCCATATCCAATTTACTTGCTTGATGATTTCAATTCCCTTTTATTCACCATGTCATGTTAGCTGAATTCATTAGGAAATCCATAATTATTTGTGTAAAAATTAATAACTTCTGAAAGTTTTAAAGACTTTGGCATAAATGGCTAGTTGGTAGAAAGTTGTTATGTAATGTCATGGTTACGTGTAGTCAGTCTTCCATTTAGAAACCACTGGTCAACAAATTAGGGAAAAAACACAACTAACAAACAACTAAGAAACAACCTGTAGGAGGCAAGCACTTCCCTGAAACCACCAAAAGAGAGAAAAGTAATGAAGGTCAGCCTGACAGAAATAGTGTTTGGATCTGATTTTCCAGCTTAGTTCTGGCTGCTGATGTGCCTAAGTTACTTTGCTTGGACTTGAGTTCCTCTTATTTTTGGTTAGAAAACAAGTAAAGAGGAGCTTGGGATGTTGTGTTCCAGACAGTGAAGTGAGCAGTGACACTAAAACCCAGACACAGAGCCAAAACACTCCTGAGGAAAAGTCATCCCAGTGCTTTGCCATATCTCTTGAGATATGAGTTTGCGCCTTGCTCTGGATTGCTACTGAAAAGCTGTCCCCTGTTAACAGAGGTGCATGAGACATCAGGTCATTCCTGCTAGGAATCCAGAGGCAGCCCAGTACAAATGCTTGTTGTGCCTTGTTTATGGCTGGCCAGGGAGGCTGGTGCACCCTAATCATGCTGGCTAGAGCCAGTTGGAATTTATTCCCGCAATTCAGTCACATTTTTTGACCAAGTCTTATGATCCAGCACAAAGCACACATCGTGTTTTGTCTTCTGGTTTTCTTAGTTTGACTTTGAAATGAGAAGTCTTGCAAAAACCAAAGTATTCAAACATTTAACTTTGATTTTCATGAGGTGTTGGTGTTACTTACCAGTCAGTCTTGTGTATTTAGGTACAGTTTCTTTATAGACTTTGATCTCTGCAACTGCAGACAGCCACTGTCAGAAGCCAAAATCATTACAGATTATCTCACATAGGAGACAGACGTGCATGCGACTGTGCTCTTCTTGGAAACCTGCTTTCTGCTGATTTCATAATCATAAAATTGAGTCCATGTTGAGTGAACAGTACAGCCTTGTTTCTGACTGGACAAAGAAAGAAAAGAAGAGAGGAGAAACAGGCCTGGGGAAAGCCCAGGTATGCCAAATGCCAGCAATTACCTGCCTCTGCCCTTCCTTTCACCATCTGTGAACAAGTAGTGACGAGTGACTGCAACAACTGGAGCTATTAATCTACAGCTCAGATGAATTAATTCTATTTTAGCTGGAAAAAGCGTTCCCAAAAAAACAGGGTTTGGCCAGCAAAATTAAGCAAAATCAGAAGTATGAAGAAAAGAAAGCAGCAAATGCTTCAAAAATCCTCATATCTTCTTCATTTTTACTCTTACCCTCCCAGGGAACAGCTTCAGTCCCATCCCTGTCTGAGCCTTTCACAGCCACCAGAACAAGTGTCTGAATGATGTGACAAGGCAGCCAGCAGGTCAGAAGCAGTGGAGCATATGTGTTCATGTGCAGATTAGCTCCTGTGTAATATTTGAGATTTGTTCCCCTAGATGGGGCTGTAAAACACATTGCCCACCACATAGCAGGTAAAACGAAGGAGCAGCCTTCCTTTTTTTTTTGGCAGGAGATGGTTTCAGGACTCCTCTTTGTGAGCACCGTGACAGGGCTAGTTTTGCCATGCCAGCAAAGAGTGCATGGGCTCATGGCATGGCAACCCCAGTTCCTGTTGCCTTTGCACTGGTGAACAAAGAGAAGTCTGAAACATTAGGTGGATCCCTGCTCAGGTGTTATTCATAGCTCAGATGGAAATACAATCAGAGAAGATCATTCAAGACACTCTCTTTGGGAAACAGGAAGTTTTCTAGAGGCAGTAACAGCTGTCTGCTCCTAAGGAAGCCACAACCATTTGTGAAAGCATAAGGCCCATCTTCTCTCCATATCCTTCCCTCCTGCACCCCCAGCTTCACAAACCTCTGCTGCCTACAGGGCTGACATGGCCAGACCCAAGGCACTCTACAAACAGCCCAGTGACAGAGATAAGGCTGGTGGTGTTAGAGCAGATGTCTTCTATCTCTCAGGCTCTCTTCCTTGTTTGTTTGTTGCTGTGACCCATAAGCTGTCTCCACTCAACTGAGCGACTGGCGAGTCACTGCAAATGACTACATGGGGAAGATAAAGGCAGTATCTGGAGCAACGTGTGATCAAATGCACCCAGACACCTGATAAAATCCTCTCTCCCTCTCTCCTCCTCATGGAGGGTCCATAGACAGTCCCTCCCTCAGGCGTCTCTTTATGTGGCTGTGTTTGAAACCCTCTTCAGTGACACCTATGCAGATACTGGCTGGCTTGGGCTAAGTCCCCTACAATAATTATCTGGTCCTCCCCCTCTTCTGCTTTGAATGGTGAAGATGGGGTCAGTGACTTTCAAAAATAAGCCAAACCGGATCAGGTGATCATGTAGGATTAGGTGTGGTTCCCCACTGGGTGTCAAATCCCAGCACACCCACTGCTAGCCCATTATATTTTAATGGGAGGAGGATGATAAGACAACACTTCAAAGAAAGAAGGAAGGCTGTGGAGAGCTTCCTGGATTCCTCTTTAAGAGGAAGAAAGAATCAGCCTTAATTGAAGTAACTTCTTATCTGTTTCCATCATTTTTGTTTCATGAAAGTGGGAGGTTAAAATGGACAAGAAGAATAGCACAGGAAGAGTCTGAAAAAGAAAACAGATTTTCCCTGTTGCTGCATGTCCCCTTTGTGATTTTCTTCCTTTGCCCTGCGTGGATAAAATGACACAAACCTGCCAAAACCTGCACAGAGTCAGATTCTTATCTCCACCCTCCATTACCAGAGCTTTGTCCTTCGAAGTTTGCCAGACCCTGTGCTCTGCCTTTCGCCCTTTGCTTCTATACCTGAAAGGAGAGTTAAGAGAGTGGACCTCTTTTGGCTCTGCTGCCACCTAAACAGATGTAATTTGGCATTTGTGTCATTGAGCTGGAAAACAGTCACCATTTTCACCTCTTAGGTTGCACCTCAAGTAATTTTGTAAGGCACTCAGCTGAGAAGGAAAGGCATTGGCTTTACCCACAGCAAGAGTAATAGCAAAGGGCAGAACTACAAGGATTTATGCTGCTCAAGTGTTTTCTCAAAACCATGCTTTTTTTCACTGACAGCAGTAACAAATGTCTTTTTTAGTTTGCCAATATGGGAAGTAAAATGACAAGACCAGTGAAGATGGAGCAGCAGTCGTAAAACTAGGTGGTGAGAGGTGAATGTTGGCTTCTCCTCATAACCTTTAGTGAGGCCTGCTCACACTCTCCACTGGGTTTTCACCTCAGGCCAGGTGCTTCACAACAGTGAACCCCAAAGAGGAACACAGTGTTTTCTTCTAGTGAAGGCACAGCCTGAACCTCCATGTTCCCTCCCTTACCCATTACCAGATGCAATGGTCTGGGCAAGGGGTACAGGATCAAAAAGCAAAGTAGGCAAAAATCTAAGGTCACCACCACAGACTAGCTTCAAGTTTATCCCTTACTGTGCCAGCAAAGCATGGTTTGTGTGTCTTGTCTATTTTTATTTTTATTTTTGAAGTAAAGCTCCCATTTCCTGTCCCTCTGGGGGAAATTTTTCTAAAGCCCATTGTTGGAGAAGCCATTGCAAGAGGAACTACTCAGCATTGAAGCTGACCCTGATTGAACATCTGGAGCCAGATTCATGAACTACTACTATACCCTAAAGGTAACTGTTGCTGTCCTGTCATAGACACAGATGGTGAGATCATGCTGCTGTTTCTGCTGCACTTTGTTTGACAGAGACATGGATTCAGAACTTTTAAAAGCAGATGTTTTTATATCTCTACCATCTTCTGTGTCTCCCTCCACCAAACACAGAAACCACGTATGTTCTGCGACTTGGAAGAAATGTGAAAGTTAAGACCTGTAGATCCTGGGCAAAAATGGGATTGGGAGCAATATTCCGATGTGAAAAAGGGGAATGGCTTGATAAAGGGGTCTAGGTGAGTTGTGTCAAGTGAGCAGTCAACACAGAGCTCTCACTGAACTAGGAGATAACCTTGGTGAAAACTGAGGTCAGGAAATAGGAAGGCATCACTGACTGCACTTCCAAACTAACATGGAATAACTGAAGTGCCACATTCAGAAGGGGAGCTGGGTAAAATGAAAACCCAACAAAAATCAGGATTTAGATTGTTTTTTTCAAGGAAATGAAACTTGTGAGCCATCCTGTTTGTGTCTCTGTACATGACATGAAA
This sequence comes from Apus apus, assembly GCF_020740795.1. Classification (NCBI taxonomy): domain Eukaryota; kingdom Metazoa; phylum Chordata; class Aves; order Apodiformes; family Apodidae; genus Apus; species Apus apus. The sequence continues at coordinate 23,544,460 of NC_067288.1, read as the reverse complement.
TACATGACAGTATTGCCCAATAATTTTTAAGTCTGACTGCTTCTTCCAACCAAATTTAGCACAGATGTGGAAGAATAAAAGATATGTTCTCATCTGTTTCTTGAAGAGAGGTCACTGGGTAGAGGCAAATCACTCATTCTGCCTTAACCACTGGAAAATCCACATTAAGTGTGCCACCCTTGAAGTACATATTCATAGGATGCTCATGGTACAATCTGTTTCAAACACAGACTTAGATAATGAAATAAGTTCTCCAAGTCAGAGTTTTGCCCTTAGTGAAGATACCAAATGTCAGATGAGCCAAAGCCAGCTCCTGATAGATGTAAATGGAAAACAAGATAAGTGAAAGCAACATAAATCAGGGAAGATAAGCATACTGAGTAAAACCTGTCCAGTGGGAAAATATCCATAATTTCATTCCTATTTACCTAGGTTATAAAACTGCACCAGGTTATGCAATATTTGAAGCCACAGAAGATTGGATTGCAATGAATTCACACACCCAGGCTACAGGCAGGCTACACACTGCTTAAAAACTATGCATATTACAAACTCTTCTGCTTCTAGAATTGAACTAGTAAGAATGAAGTCACTCCTTACCAGGACAGGCTGGACACTCTACACACATCCTAATCCAAGCTGTTGGTTTGTGAGTATGTGGGTATGTGAGCAGTTCCTTATAGCTGAGGAGACTTGACACTACTTTTCCAGTAACCCATTGGACTGAAATGGTGATTTGTGTGAAATCTAGGTGTTAGACTGGGAAAAAAAGGTACACAACTGTAAAATTATGTCTCTCTTTCCCTACTAGGCATGTACTGCTCAGTGTATCATAGGTGTTGGGTAGGAAGGGTTTATAGTGGCATGGAAAACACAAATGAGAATGAGAATGAGAATGAGAATGAAATGAAAATGAAAATGAAGATGAAAATGAAACAGGCAGAGTGTTAAGGTACTAAATGGTTCTATTTTATACTACTGATGCAATCTGAGTAAACCAGCAATTTCCTTTCAGTCTCTGTTTTATGAGCTATCCTATTCAAGCTTTGATAATAAAAGGAACACAGGTGGGTAATTAAGGAGGTGTGAAACACGAACGAATAGCCAGCTTTCTGCTAGTGTTTTTGGCAGTGTGTTCTGGAAGGCTATCTGCATCCAACTGCTGAGTGATTGAGTGACCTCACAGACTGACCTGGGACTAATTTTTTTCCCAAACAGAACAAAACTCAAAAGGCTTATGTAAAAACTCTGCTATAAAAATTGCTGACAGGCTTGCCATCCCAAGAAGTGTTTAGTAACAACACTACCTCAGTTGTAATCATGCTTTTCATAGATCACAGCAGAACATGGAGACAGCCATGCTGGGTCACAGCAAAGGTCCATCTAGCACGAGATGTATCTGGCAATAGTCAGCAGTGGATGTTTAGCAAAGTCTGTGACAGGGCAAGTACAGACTAATCCTTCCCCTTGCATTTCCTTTCAGTTCTTGGTTTACAGATTTACTGGAGAGGTTCCGTTGTAACCAACAAGTTTCATAGCCTTCTGTGAAGCTGTTCTCCACAACTCAATGGAAATCCACCATCTACACATCAACTTGAGTGCCTTCCTTCTGAAGTTATTTTTTCTGTTTTGGTCTCCTGGGGCAAGCTGAGTACTGCTTGCTTTTCGAGTGAGGTCATGAAAGAGACATCTTGATTTGAACTATGAGGTTACATTCCAACAATGGTGATTTTTAATTTGTCGGCAATTCCACAGTTGAACCAATAACAATAAAACTCAGAAACCTTCCCTCCGAAATAAGGATCACTTGCCAGAAGCTCAGTAACACCTGCAGTGTAAAACCAGAGAAAGCCATGCAGTTACATGCTCTCACACAGTCTGAGGTTCTGTCTAGTTCCAGGACACCCTTTACACAGGACTAAACCATACAGTTAACATTTTGATGTACCTAACCATGTAAATACATATTTTTTAACATGTGTAATATGTTTCAGTATGTATTAACAGATAAATATATATGAATATGTTTCATTATACCACATATAAATATACCACCTGAATATTTCATATGCACATAGGAGAGAGTGCTAACTGCTTTTTTAATTTTGTGAAGAAGGCTCACAATGAACAACATATTTCATCCATCTCAGACATCAATTTTCCTCCATATTAATTTTTCTAATATTCAACTCAGACAAATGTAATTTGAAAGTATTTAGATTTAACAATGTCAAAGTTTCATAAAGCTTTATAAGGTAACAAATTGAGACTTTTTTTCCTTCTTCCTGATTTGAAGGCCTTGTTAAATAAGCAACAGCATAGACATATAAACTGTCTTCCTCAAAAGATCAGTCTCTTAAGTCTGCCAGAAAATCTTGAGAAGGCCAGATACAGAGGACACAAGCAGATATACTGATTCACAAAAAGAGGTCCAACGGTCCAGTCCCCTGACTTCTATAGCAGCCAGTAACCAGTGTGCAAGGAAAAAGGAATAGGCAACTCGTGTGAAGATTCTCCTCTAACCTTAAAGCTCTCACTAAGTAGCAGTTCCTAGTCTTCTTAAGCAAGAATTAATTGCCTTTGGACAAATTACATTTCACAGTCTGTGCTGAACTTCTACTCTGCTAATGTGTCCAAACTCTTTTTAAAGTGTTCATTCTGGATAACTGCATGTGTACAGCCAGGTGAATGATGCAGAGCAGGAGCAGGCTGATAGATCACCCTCCACCTTCAGTTCCTGTGTTTTTTTCCTGATCCAATTAAACTCCCAGACATTCCAGTTGCCCATGCAGACTACTAACAAAAAACGGAGAGCTGGAGTTACACATGAAGGAGGAACCTCCCTACTTCCAGAAAGGGCAAGTTTGTTTAGTTCTTTTCCTTGGTCTATTTTGGTCCATGTGAAAGCAAATCTTAAATCACTGGTGCTGCACTTTGTAGCCTCCCTAACCACTTCTCACATTCATGGATATCATGGCACTGAAGAAAAGAAAATGGAAAGGAAGCCTGAGCATTTAGAGAGCTAAATCCTTAAATTATTCCCTACGTATTTTCCACCTGACTTGTGGAGCTAAAAGGGTTTATCTCCTGTTAACATCCACCTGTATCACTGAACTTCCATGTTGCTTGCTTGTTTTACTGGAAACCATGATCTAAACTCTGCTTTGATTTTTCCACTGTCACTTCAGGTTGGTATTTTGTTTTTCTGAGGGTTTTTTTTGTTTGCTTTTCCTAAAGACTAGATTCAGTATGCAGCAAAGTTCCTAAGCCACAAAAATAAAGCTAGATTGCAAAGCTGTTGTCTAGATGTTCCTCCTGGGTCCAGTCTAACTTGTTGGTATCCTGTCTGAAGAATAAATTTTGACCTCCTCCATTTCTGGAAAGGTCCCTCTTATAAAGGAATAAGTACAGAAATGCCATTTCCATGCATGTCCTTCTCATCACCTAAAGCGTGGAAAGCTGGGTAACTACAAAGTGACCCAAATAGCTCCACAGAGAACTATAATCTCGAGATTAAGTCCATTTAGGAAGCCTGACACCAAATATCCAACTGCAGCACAATAAAACCAAAATTCCCCACTGATTATCTCTGCTCATAAAAGTGATTTAGATGGGTTCTCCCCATACAAGAGTTCTCTGCTGGCTGTCTGAATCAATTAACAAAACAAATAATAGCTTGCAATGTTTTTCTTTCCAGCCAGGTTTGTGCTTTGTATGAGTGAGGAGTTAAAACACACATCTTAAAATGTAAAATTGTGGAACCTCAGAGGTCCCTTAGCTGCTGAGTGAAAAAGATCCAGCAGAGCTCATTTGCAGGGAACAGCAACTGAAGTCTTGTAATTCCTGCTAGAGATGCTCAGTTCAGGTAGAACTGTAAGCTGAACTGTTCAAATCCTCAACTCCTCTGTAACCATCCAAACACTGATCTTATTAACAAAATACCTTTATTTTTTCAAGGAAAAACAACTGGAAAGGACTGAGACTTTAACCAGATCCAGTTTTATGCTTTTCTCTGCCCCCAGCTTGATTTTCTTAACATAAAATGGAAGAAATTCACCAAATTCTTCTTAGTTGCAAACTACTCGGAGAAATCTGGGCACTATTTGTTATTGACCTCTAAGTCATACTTTTCTCTCAAAACTCTTCTGTGCTGCAATGCCATTTTCCAGCTTCTGTTATCAGCTGCAGCTTTCTGCACTGGACTTCCCAACAGTTATCAGTATGTGTTGCCTAGGGCTGCAGGCCCAAGGACTCCAGTTGCCTGTGGGGATCTCAGTTTTCTCTTAACATGAAAAATATCCTAATGAACAGAACAGGTTTCCCCACCTAGAAATATTAAATTTTTTTCACACCCTCTGTGTGACACCTGGAACTGCATCCAGACTTTGCAAACACAGGCTCAAGCCAGTTCTCACCATCAATGAGCTCAGGATGCAGCCTAAGCTGCAAAGCTCTCCAGAAAAGACCTGAACCTTCTTAGCACCTTAGAGCAGGCTCAAAGGAGACAACCCAAACTCAGCAGCTTTCACGCATCTGTGACTGTTTTGAGCACATGCTGCAGCCAGACCAGCACTCAGAAGTGCAACAGAGAGCACACAGAACACAGTTGAGCATGTTAATCACACCCCCTGAGCTCTCTTTCAGCCTTGCAGAGCAGACACGGACAATCTACTTTTCTCATGTTTCAGCCTGTCATGGATTAAAGCCTGCTAAGGACACGGGGTCTCTTGAGTTCCTCACAGATGTGGAATATCGCCCGGATCCAGAGCAACATGAAGATTCCCTGTGTGCTTGTTCGTGGCTTCTACAGAAATTTAGCAGCCAAATTCATTCTAGGCTGAACTCCTAGAAACGTAACTAGATTGACTGATACATCTGTTAAACCCCAAAGGGCAAAGAGCAGAGGCTGTTGTTCCCTCTAGCAGTTGTTGCAAGAAGCGCAGCATCATGTCCTTTGAGCCACAAAGACTTCCTATCCTGCATGCAGGTTTGCTGCAAGAAGGAGGTGATCCCCAAGTGACTTCCTTCTCAGTGCTGAGCAGAGCATTGGGAGATGGAGGGAGAAGTCTCAGGCTCATTGGAGCCCCAAGTGCATCAACACCAGTGTAGAGACACACAGGCCAGGTCTGACAGAGGCACAGGCAGCCAGCCGAGGCCATTTACACTCTGCCTGTGCTGTTGCTGTTTTACTATTCAAAGTAGCTGCAAAGAACATTGTTATCCAGGCAAAAGCATGAGGGATTTATCTCCTGGCATAACAAGGGTGATGCACACTGCCAGGTGATGTGACTTAACAAACAGCCCTAGAAAATCCCCAGAGTCAGTGCGGATAAAGGGGAAAGAATTGGGAGCTCTGGGGATCTGGCAAGATAAGTTGCAAGAAGACTGACTAGGAGATCTGTGCAAAGACATGTCATTGTACTCTGCTCATTTTCATTCTCTCTGAAAACTCAGATGCTTCCATTGCTTAGGGAAAGATTTGGAAAAAAAGTGGGCAGACCCCTCAGTATCACACAAAGTCTCCACCATCGTTCAATCTCCAGGGTTTTTGTTCTTTGGCAAAGGCACTGGTAAACATGTTGTTTCTATTGGCCACTGTAAACAAAGCTGAGTCTTGCTTTGGAGCAAGATAAATGTGAAATACAAGTGAGGTAGATGCCTGATAGCCAAACCTGATTCCTAGGAGAAATGAGGGAAATGGAGAAAGGAAGATCCTTGTCAGAGCAAAGATGAATAATATCTTGCAGATGAACGTGTCAGATGCTTGAGAATCCAACCTAGGAACTATCCAGTTTCCAGTCACATCATCAGCGTTTACTCTGGAGTAAAAATTAGTGACTTTTTCCATTAAATTCTATTGATCTATTTCTCCACCAAGAAGTTTCTTCATCTAAATCACCATTTATTATGCAACTGATTGTTTAAGAAGATGTCATGGGAGCCACTGAAGAGTCACTTAAAATGCTATTCATCCTACCACACATAGGAAAGCTGTGTTTCCAACCGAAGCCTTGCTGCATGAATTAAATCTTTTAACATAAAGTGAACTTTGTTTTCAAAATTAAAATAGTGTGTAGATGTATTTTAAGTGTTCACAGACTCTTGCAGCAGGATGGCAAAAACATCCTGCTGTTCATCTGTTTAGGCCTGAAATGCAAAAGGTATATTAAGTTATGAAAGAGAAATACCCTGATTACAGCTTTCTAAATGGGATACAGGTACATGGTGTTTTTGCATCAGCAGGTGTAAACAGGGTTTCCAAGTTTCCATGGGTATTTACACATGGCTCAATCAAGGCCTAAAATAGAATGTGCTTCATATTCCTGGCTCCTTACCTGAGGATAACAATTTAGCACTTTTGCCATCTCAAGTAGCAGAATCTTTCATTTTGACCCAGGAGGTCTTGCTATATTCTCTGACAGCCAGTGATGCCCACAGTGTATTATGAATGCAAAAGAAGTTCACTGTCTGTTCTCTGTATGACAGGAGGATATGTGAGGCACTTCACAGTTTGGAAGTGTGTCTCCTTCCAGAGATGCCTCTGATCACTTGGGATGAGAAAGCAGTTCCCATGAAATATGGTCTGAGAGACAGTCCTCCACAGAAGGGGATACAGCTCTCTTACAATGCCCTTCTTCCTGGCAGCATAACCACAAAACCTTGGAAAAGAACAATTTCCTGGTTATCAGCAGATCATAGCCCTCTTACCTATTTATGTGTATTTTATGCTTTGGGAGGGACACTGACATCACAACCTTGGAAAACTGACATTACACGAAACAGAAATAATCCCCTTCACTTTAAACCTTATATCTCAAGGTCTCTGAACTTCATGATATTATCACAATTTTCAAATATGTTTAAAAGTGTTTCAGGCATTCCACTGAGCAACTAGAAATAGACATTCCTTTCCCAAATCGTCAAAAATCTATGTCCCAAATATAGAATTACAAGAAGAAAAGTAGTGGAAAAAATAAGGAAAAGAAGGAAAAAACTTCCATTTTACTGACACTTCATTCTAGAGAGTGGTATGCTCAGAAGCCTTCAAGTTTGAAAAAGCATTTCATATCTTCTTTTCAAAGTACAATGTTATTTTGACCTTTTTTAAATCTTGCATCCCTCAAGGTTTTAAGACTCAGCACTGAAATCAGACATGCTGATTTCCTCAGAATGAAATACTTAAATTTGTCCCAAAAAAACTTACTCCCCCAAGAATTTGCTATTTCAAATCAAAATTAACAAATCTCTGACACTTTCTCTTCTCTGCCTGATTTTACAATGTAAAATCTGGTCTCTAGCAAGCAGATGAGAAGAACATGGCTCTGAGAGGAACTGCAGCTCTTCAACGTCTCAGAGTTGGTCCCACCATGGTGCCAGAGCCCAACACAGAAAGAAGGAGAATATTCAAATGCCTCGCTTTTTCCACTGTTCAGCTTTTTTGGACTGTTATGTGGATTTTCATTAGGATCCCAAGTTTGGGGAACTTTTATTATTGTTATAAACTCTGCTTGTGAAGTGGATTTTCTAACTCTTTCATTGGAGACACTTGGCTAAGTTAAAGTGTAGTATCAGTTTAATATCTGACACACAGTCTCGTGGGAGCCATATCCTGCCACTGACACAGGAATAGATGTTGTCATCAGAGGGATCCATTCTTCCTCTGCACTCCTAGCAGAGCTACCTGTTTTTAATAAAGGAGATATTCGAGGAAAACATCTGTGTTACCTCACCATGTGACTAGAGTTCAAGAGAATGAGCCACACAATGTGAACATTTCTTGGAATTGTGAACTACTGTTCTATTCAGCATCCAGCTGGAGGTCGACATTCCCAAGTATTTGTAAGCACAGACAGCAAATGCTTGTCTTTCATCTTGAAACTCTGATTCCTGTGTCAACAAGGCCAGGCAGGATTCATGACCATCTCTCTGTCATTTGCAGTTTCAGGCTTCAGATGGCCATGAGACAGCTCCAACTGAATGAGAGGACTAACTCATACATGACAAGTAGAGAACCATCACTGAAGTCCAAAGGAGTTGAATGCAGAAGTGATTAATTAATCTGTTTTTAGTCTATTTAGTAATATTTCCAGCAAGTTGTGTAATGAATCTGCTGTGTAACTGGGGACACAAATGGGTGTCAGCTCATCCTGACTTTAACGAAGGCTGAATACTTTGAGAACCAACCATCTCCAGAACAATGACAAAATTATTCAACTCTAATTTAAAGGAAAGCGACAGCAATCATCACCATTCTGGGAGAATCCAGAACAGAACAGGACAGAACCGTGTGGCAGCTTTCACATTTTTAATCTGACTGCTATTGAAATTCAGAAATGTTCCATTTCCTAAAGTATGACTCAGGGAAGATCACGCTGTAGCATCTGTCCCACTTTGGATCATCTCCTGGCACTGGCTAGACATACTCTTGGGCAGCATCTCCATGGAGTTTGTTTTCCTTTCAGTCATGTGTAAAGGAAAAAAAGGAACTTGGGAGAGAATTACTGTTATTTTTGCATTCTTCTGCAACTCAATCTACTTCCTATCTCCAAAGCCCTTTGTAAAACAATAGATTTTCCAGTAACTTAGGACTTGCCACTAGCCCAAGGCTTTTCAATGCTCCTGGCAGCCCACTGCATTGGCAGAGTTTCCTCTGCATCACCGACCTGCTGCTGATTGATCCCTGTAATCCAATCTATTTTCAACAAGCCACTTCAGCTCCAATAAAAACAAGGGGCTTTGCTGATTGCTGGTTTCAGCTGCAGCTGTTGGAGCCACAAATCTAAAGAGAAATATTTTAAGTCTGAAAAATCTACTGGTAAAACTAAAATTATTCACTGCTTTTATTCAGTTAAACTCAAACCAAAATTAATTACAGCTTTTTTAATGCATTTTACCTTCTTTATTTTATTCCTCTATGTGTCTCTTGGTGTGATCATGGTGTTCCTCTAAGCAAATAGGTAAGGAAATGTTAGGTCTGATTTTCCCCAGGGCTTTGGTATAAGTAAGCATGAAATAGCTTGCATAACATGGGTGCTGCAAAAATGTCATGGACTTTAAATCTTTAATTTAGAAGTGACTGTTATAGTATGCCCCTTCTACAAAGCACCAGCTCCCAAAAAATATCCCAAGATTACAATTGCAAGTTTCTATCTGAGCTGGGGAAAAAGTAAAAAAAGGCATTGCAAGATACAAATACTGACACCCAGCCAGCAAACTAGAGACAACTCCCAGTGTTTTCAGGTACATTATTCCAGTTCTGCAGTTACTGGCAAAACTTAAGCTCTGCATTTTATTTTCAGACTGACTTTGACAAGCTGCAGCTCCACAGAATCACAGAATTATAGAACATGCTGAGTTGGAAGGGACCCATCAGGATCATGGAGTCCAGCTCCTGTCCCTGTGTAGGGCACCTCTAGAATCACACCATGGGCCTGAGAGCATCATCCAAACAATTCTTGAACTCAGGCAGACTTGGTGCTGTGACCATGTCCCTGGGGAGCTTGTCCCAGTGCTCAACCACCCTCTGAGTGAAAAAACTTTTCCAGATATCCAACTTAAACCTCCCCTGATTCAGCTTCCTGCCATTTGTCCGAGTCCCACCACTGGTCACAGAAGCGAAGAGATCAGTACCTGACCCATCTCTTCCCCTTGTGAGGAAGCCATAGGCTGCAATTGATGTTGTTCTCGTAGAATAAAGGAGGTTTTCTATATTCTTTCAAAAATAAAGTTTAGACAGTTTATACATCAAGTAATCTATTTTGGGAAAATATTTCAGAGAAGAACCAATCTTTTCTCTCCTCTTTGTAAATAATGTTAACTAGATTGAGACCAACATTGCTCTTTCTCATCTCTTTTCCAGTCTTCTATAACTGCATTTCTGCTACTAATATTTGTGGCTCCATTGATTTGACTAAAGTTGCTAACAAAAACAAGGATTGCGATGGGATCTCCCAAAGTAGTGGCCATAATTTGAAGACAGCATATTCAACAACCCCCTGTAGCACTAAAAATCATCAAGAGAAATCTGGGATAGGCTGATAGATGCTAAAAGAAGTAGTAGAGACAAGTCTGCAAGGGATAGCTGACAACTATGGTAAAATCTGTTGGAGCTATAAACTTTTCAGAGTTATTTCTGAATTACTTCGGTTCACTGCAATAGTTAGTGGCCTTTGGCAAATGATTCAGCTGTCCTTTTGTTTATAGCTGTAGTCTGCAACAGCTGATTTTACTGTGAAGGGCAAGGAGGCAGCAGAAATAGAAAGTATGGGTCAGAGAATTGTATTGGGAAAATTATGAGAGCCAAACGAAATTTTTTTCGTTGAGTCTTATACGGTACATTTGGCACAGCAGGAGTTTAATGAAATTGTATTGATTCCAAGGCAAGCTTCCAAGGGAAATCTGCCCAGATTCCTGGGGGTCTCTGCTGGGGCTGGAGACCTCAAATGTGCTGATCCTCGTCTGTAGCCCTTCTGTTAATGGGTCTGTCCTTCTGACAGCAGACCAGGAAAGCCCCAAAGAAGCTGCTCTGTAAAATTTTACTCTTCTCAGCCGTGCTGCTGCCATTTGCTCAAAAACTAAAATGATGATAATTTCTCAGAACACTTGAAGGGTCTAGAGAACTGCTAGTATATTAAGTATTACAAGGAGAATACTTTCTGGTCCAATTTAGCCAAATATTTGGGGAGGTAGGGGAAAAAAATGGAAATTCTTACAAGTTGAAAAGCCCTGTCCCTCATTACCAGTGTAGAGTAGAGAAACTCACAGTTTAAGTATAGAAAACTATTTGTTTGGGAAAAGGGAGAGGTTAGAGAGGTGATCACCCAAAGACACAAAAAGGACCATCTCAGATAGTTTCATTGCAATGGAGAGGATGTATACCAATTTTCAGTGAGGAGAAAGGGAGTTGTCACTACTAGAGCAGTAGAGAAAGATATAATATTACCTGGATGCAGTCCTGTACAATGTGCTCTAGATGATCCTGCTTTAGCAGCAAGGTTGGGCTGGTGATCTCTAGAGGTCCCTTCCAACTGTGACCATTCTGTGGCAGCCAAGGAAGTCTTTTAAACAACTGGTAGGCTTTGAAAAGGACACTTGTATCAGTAAAATAGCTAGTCTACACTCTTGAAATACAGTCAGTAGGTGCCAGCTGTATCCATCCATGGACAGAAATTAAGTAGTAGAGATCTTGGGTTACCCAGAGAAATCCATCACAAGCAGATACGCTCTCTCAAAGCCTGCAACTGGAAAGCAAGTTCTGTTGTTTTTAACCCATAAAAGACTCCCAAGGGCCCAGCTTGAGGAGTTAGGGGGTAATTTGACATTTGCATGTTTGGGATCCACCCAAGACTTAGCTCTCTTTGACCATGAGAAACATGTTTATTGTGTGGGGGAAGGAACTCTTCAGGTCACCCTGCCCATTACTACAGCACAAGATTCACTGTCTTACAGTATATCAAGAATTAGTTTTTCTAACCTGCTTCTGAAGCAAGATTAATGTTATCAGAGTGGGAAAAGCAGTGCATAACTGGAAGGGCAGTAACCTTAATTTAATTGCATATGTTCCCTTCCAAAGTGTCCTAGTACAGAAGCCAAGCCTTTGAACTGACATGGCAGCATCATAGTCTGTCTCTATGCAAAGCAGTCTAATAGCAGCACTAATTCTCATTTCTCTAATTATATCTTCTCTATGTTGGGCTCAGAGGGACTTTTTTCTGCAGATCTCATGAAGCTTCAAGGGAAAATATAAGTTCAATTTCTTAGAGTCTTGTGGTTGTCTTAAATTGAACTTTTCTTGTTGTGAAGAATTAAATCCAATGCATAGTTAAGGGAGAATTTACCTCTGTGGAGAAAGTCTCTGAAGCAACTAGTCATCACTTAACATATAATTCTCAGTCCAGATGAATTTCATCATTAGCTGAGACACAAATTGAGGTTTATCTCTCCCCCACCCCCACTTTATGTAAACAGAAATATTTTCAAGGGATTTCCACCCAAGCAGAGCAGGTTTTGCTGCTAAGGGCTATTTAGATATTCCTTGCTATATTTCCAAGCCTCACAGAAATAAAACCAAGCACAACACAACAATCAAACACAACTATTGCCACACTGTACAGATCCAGCTCTAAGCAAAAAGGACCTATTACAGAAAACAGCCACCAAGAAGCAGGTCTCACAAAGATTTTGCTTCCCTCGTTTACTAGAGCTCATAGGAGCCCTCTAGCTGAAAGCAGAGAGCCTAGGGGTTCAGTAACATGCAGTAAGAAAATATATCTTGGTAGCACTGGTACCTAAGAGCTGGGAAGTGAGATCAGCTGAAACAGGGTGCTCCAGGGCAGCCTCTTGTCAGACAGCTCACAGGACAGGGTCACCACTCCAGAGCACACTGCACATTCTGCACTCACTTTGCCTTTATTCTCAGATGGGGTCAATTCCCCTCACCTCTGTGACCTTGTAATCTTGTTTCTACCTTGTCTGTGTTTCTTTAAATTCACAATTTAAAAAGCTCTTTAAACAACTGGCTGTTCAGCAGCAGAAGGAGGGAGGGTAAGCAAAGCTGAGGCTGGAGAAACCAAAGGGGGGTACGAACATGCCCACTTTTCCTGTCAGATTTTAAGAAGCAGCAGTGGGTCACGGAGCTTGAGAGAAGGGGCATCTTCCACACAGCTGATTCAGCAGAGTGGCAGGTTGGGTGACACAGGAAAAGGGAAGAGAGAAATTTCATACCAAATGTTGGGTGCCAGGCTTGTCTGCAGTTTGCACACTGGATTCTGTCGTTTTGTGGCAGAGATTGATCCACTAATCTGGAGAAAAAAAAATAGAACTGAAGAACTCCCATTCACTTTAGATCAGCTGGGAAAATAGATTACTATTAAATGACTACTTTTATACCATCTTTGTGGCACAGCCAGCTTCCAACTGATGTGGATTCAGAGAAAGCCAACTTGGAATGAAATTGCCTGAAAGTCTCTAAATGTTTGAGACCATTGCCTCTTGAAAACTACAGGTAATAGTAAAGTTTGTCTTAAATTGGGGTTAATGCAGAGGTGGAGAAATGGATGCAATTAACTTGGGAGAGCTCCACTACTTGGGCTGGAAATTTCCATTAATCATATCAGTCTGTATCCAACACAAAAAAAATTGCCTGTAGAGACTATCTTCATGGATGTGACAGATGAAAATAATCAATAAAGGCAGGTGATTTGTGCATAGATTCAAGGCCCCTACTTTATAGCACCACTGATTTCAAGGCAATTAATTTAACCTTTGAGATGGAGAAGATGGCTTCTACTTACATTAGAATGGAAATTATTTTAGAAAGCAATTCCTTCATTGTTCTCCTGTTAAAACTCATGAAAGTTTGTGCTCAATATTTGGGCAAGATTGGCTAAAAAAACCTCACCCACACCAGTGTATAAGTTGTTCCAAAGCTGCCAGCATTGCTACAGTTCTGGGCCCCTACAGTAATATTGCCAAAGAGGGAACTGACCCTACAGTGTGGCCCACCAGCACCACTGTTTTTATGGCACAAAGTGCAATAGACTACCTGTTCAAGGTTTAATAAAGCCTGGGATTTCCATGTCCTCTGTGTTCTTCCTTCCAGTCCAGCTCCTTTTCCTCCTAAAACTGACACACTCACCTCTACAGCTATTCCTTCTTAATTTTTGCTCTTCCAAACTCATTTCTCCCTTATCCTTCTGAGTTGTTTACTGCAGGCAATGAGCAACATACAATCCCCAAAACTAGATTTTGCTGTGATACAAAGTGGACATCATGCTTAGTTTCTAGATAGATTAATTAGTCTGATGCAGTTACACCATTTATTAGAATGCCAGTGCTTTCCTGAGTACTTCTATATAGTTTTGCTTTGTATAGTGTGGATACACCATGATTTCTTCAGTCAAAGCATTTGGCCTCCTAAACCTGTGGCAGGGAGTGGGGATGGATTTCATTCACCTGCCACCTTGGAGAAGTTAACATTTTCCACAGCCTCAAATTTTAGTTGAAAAGCAAGAAGAAAAGCTGATTAAGAGAAATTGCTTGAAAAGCAGCCATCAGGGAGAAGGGATGGTGCACATGAGAAGAGAACAGGGTTACAGGGTGGAGTAGGTTTAGGTATTACTGCACATGTTGAAACTGACAACAATGCATGTCACGTCATTCAGAAATGGTTCCATTTCCTTGAAAATCAGAAGCTAATATATGCAGCCCTACACTGTGCAAAAATCAATCTTTCACCTTGCCTTGGAAAAAAACTCATGCACTTTGATTTATGGCAGAGGAAAGCAGCTTAGATTTTCTTTGACTTCATGCAGCACTCCTTCCACATGTCTAATGTACTGCCTGCAGCTATGCTGCTCCTGGAAGGTAAGTGTGTGTGTCAGCACTGCCCCTAACAGACTCAGAGAGACTGATGAGTTCTTCTTACAATGTCAGCTTTTCCTTTTTCTTTTAATTGCCATTCCTTGCTTTTCTCTTTCAATCCACTCATTGCATTTGCTCCTTCAGTCTGCACAGTTTCATTTGTGCTGATTTAAGATCCTTGGACACTTCTTGGTGATAAACATCTCCAGTGAAATACCCAGGAAGAATGACTTAGCTTTGTGGTGGGAGCTATTAGTGTTCTGAGCTTGACCCCCAAGGGCACATCTAGAGGTAAGAGAATCAAGTCCTTAATTGCGGTCAATTGCATCTTTGATCTTTCTACTGTGCTGGCCCAGGAAAGGGCAAATGATGACAACTCTGGTGATTTTTGTACTGTAAATAAGTCCATATTTCTGGACATTTGTAAAGTATAAATTTCCATGTTGTCTAGGAAGAAATACATAGATCAGGTTTTGCAACAGAGGTGCAGGAATGGTCTTCCAGTAGCCCTAATAAAAGCAACACTTTGCAAATTGTGAATCCAAAAGCAGACACATAATAACTGCTGGTCACTCCTGATCTGAAATGGGTTTGACCTGCTGACCTTAGGGTGAAAGGCTCTGTACTGCATTACCACTCCCAAGAGCTCTCTGAGTCTCTCTGAGGTTGGGTTGGTTGGGTTTTTTTGTTATTTTATAGTTAACCTCAAAACAAAATCACCTACAATGGATAACATCTGCAGAACACTATCTAGCCATCTGAAGATTTTTTTCCTTTACAACTAATCATTGGCACTCAATGAATCTGAAGGTTAAAAAGAAATTGCATGGCCAAATAATCACTGCAGAAACAGTGAAATCAGAATGTGTCAGGGGGAAACCCTTAATAGATCCTTCCTGCCATTGGTATATTTTTTCACTTAGTCATAGGGTCCTGACATTTCTTTAAGAGTAATGGAAGGTGTGATGATTTGAGGGAAATTCATCAACATTTCTTCCTTTTGTCAAAAGGGAGCTGATAAATCAACTGCTCTCAAAAAATACTCAACTATTGTAGATGAACATCAATAAAGTTTTCATGTGTGTGATGCCTGTCCTTCTGGGTTCTGTATTGACCACTCAATCAGCTACTTAGACTTTTCACTCATTCATTCTGATGCCAACCCTTGAAGAAGATGCACACAAACAATCCTTCCAGTAGGATAGGTACCTTGCAAATACATGCTAAAACCACTCCTCCAGGTTAGAAGCAGTCTGTGCTCAGCAGATTATTGCAAGCAGCCCTTTTGGTCCTCCAAAGTCCAGTCTTACAGTTCAGACTAGGTTTTCCCTAAACCCAATGTAGAATGGAACATCCATCATGACATTATATTTCAATACACTCTGTCCCTGGCAAAAACTATTTAAATGCCCACCTAGGATTCTGCAAGGAGGATGTCAGTGAATTCATTGTGGAGCTAGCCACAACAGGAATGAAAGAAGACCCACTTTTAGTGACATTAAGAGAACTTTATAGGACTTACACATCTCTCCACCCATAGCAGATCTGATCCCTGAAAGCTAAAGTTCCCCTGTTAACAATGAGTCATTAGTAATTCTGATTATTTGGAAAGCTCTGCTTAGGTACCATTGTATACAAATGACAGATCATCATTTAATGAGCATGAAAAGATTTCATATTGAACTGTCCATCTCATAGACATCAAGATGTCCCAGAAAGGAAACTCACTTGTTTATTCTCAGCAGTGCTTTGGGATGCAGCCTGCAAAAGCAGTGGGAATTAGACATGAGGAAGCAGCAAGATATTTTCCCCATTACATATTCACCCATCAATCATAGTTCTCTTTGAAACCTGGCTACTGGCCACTGGCCCCTGCTGGGAAAATGCTAGAAGTGTAAGAAAAAGGGACATTTTTCCTTTTTGTGCCAACTTTCAGTATAGAGTTAAGTTGAAGCTCAAGTAGCACAGTCCAGCTCCCCTCTGGCAGATCTCTGAGAAGAGATCCATTGTGGAATTTCACAGCTGGATCTCAGCATCTCATTTAGCTCCATGGTTTGACATTTTGGACACATTTCAGCATTGTTTCCCCAGATTTTCATCTGCAGCTTTATTAAAAGAATAAATAAATTAAAAAAGAAGTTCAGTCCAACAGAGAGTGTGTTCTGTTAAATTTCTTTTTCCCAGTATAATGGGAGGCCAATGAATAGAGAGCCGAGGGTGGACACATTACCATAGATATGGTAGAGAAGAACAAATTAGATTTAGAGAAAACCCCAGCTGATTGAGCCAGCTGGCATTCTCTGGCCTAGATTTTTAGGACTTCATAAAGCAGTCTGGTTCCTTTGGAGAAGAAGCTGTCTCTAGGGTGGTAATTTTTTGTGGCAGGAAAGGCAAAAGCACATATCACTACCTCTTGGATGAATGAAACAGCTGCAGGGGTCACAGAGCCAACAGTACTGTGGGGAGATGCAGAGTATGCCCAAGCTTCTGATCTTCTCTTTGAAACTGAGAAACTAGGAGGAGACCAGGCCACAAGTCATATGGGAAAATATGACCCCATGAAGTGGTAAAACCAAGCTAGTCAAGGCAAAAGAATGTTCTTGGGGAAATGAGGAATACACAATGTGAGGATGGCAACTTCTAAAACAGCCCAAACCCAACAGCTTAAAGCAGCCAGATGTCAAGTCCACAAGCAGAGAATCTCTCTAGGATAAGTCTAGCTCATAAGCAGAGAATCTTTCCTCTAAACTTTGATTGCTCTGCTTTTCCAACTTGGAGGCTTATTCTGTCCGACAGCCTCTCTATTTGCACTTAGATGGCACCTAGACATAGTGACTTTGGAACAGGTGAATGTCCACTTTCCCTATTTATCATTTAGACATTCAGGAGGTGCCATGCTCTGTGGTGAATTTGCAAGGACAAGCATTTTGAAGGAAGATTGAAAACCAGCCTTGGAAAAACCTCACTTACAAGACAACTATTGATCATTCACAAGGCAGTAACTTTTCACCACTGGCAAAAACAAGAGGTCTCCTGGATTGCTTCCCATATCAACACCACATAGACATAAGGAAATCTGCAAATCAATTCCTGGGCTTTCAGAAAAAGAGAGAAAGAGAATAATAGGGGAAAAAAAATAAATAAAGAATTTACATTCAAGTTGACTGTGCTGTCTTCAAAGCCCTGGACCAGCTCTGACCATCCTGGATCTGGACTGTCAGTGGAATGGAATTTCCCAATATACCATGATCACTCTGGCACCTGTTTCTCTGCAGCAGCTATAAATCTCTCTCAGGTCACAGGACTCTATAAAAGGAAAAAAATAATTACCCAAGTATTCTTGGCCTGGGCCTGGAGATCAGGAATGGGACAGAAAAACCCACCTCATCCAAAGAAAACTCTGCCTGGATTTACACTGCTAATAGCTCAGTGGGAAAGTCTGTTTAACTGTGCACATCCTGCAGAGGTTTCTGGGATATAACCTGTTAGACCCTCACCTAGAACATATTTATTTCTCCAGTTTTTGAAGGCTTGCTTGTCTGCAGGGTGTCTGCCAAGGAAAAGAAATGAAGATTAGGGAGTGAAGAAACCCAGTGGCAGCTGTGCATCAGGTCCCAATTAAGACATCAAACTAAACCCTTCAGCCCTAGTTCTCAAACATCCTTGTATATAATATTTCCCATGAGGCTGGAATTCTTCTGCAAGGTTTATGCTGGCTTTAATGTATAGCATCAGGGTTCAGTAAGCTTTCATGACATTCATATCGCTGCTTGAGACAGCAGGATATGTTTTTTTCACTCCCCAGCCCTCCAAATAAAACTGAAGGACATGCCCTGTGTCATGATGTGGCTTGACTTGGACTGAGGGAGCAGGTCAGAATCTTTGGCATGAAGATGCATTTTAATCTGCCACTGAGTCATGCTGGTTCTAAGCATCCTAACATCCTAAATCCTAATTCTAGCCCCAACTTTGTAATAGTCATTTGGTCCATTACACATTCAACTGAAAGATAATTCAACTTCCATGATCAGTCTTCTTTAAGACTGGATAGAGAGGGCAGGTCACTGTAGGAGAGGGTGAGAAGTCTGCAGGGTAGAAGTCCACTTACCGTGGATTCAAGTGACAACCACCTGATTGTGTTTAAGACACTCCCTGTACAATTCCTTCATGAACCCCTGCACTTTGGACCCAATAACCACTTCAGTTCAAGTCTGAAGTTTAGACCAAATTGATCATGGCATCTGATTTGGGCTCGGGTCCCTAGGATTATTTTCCCCTCATCTCACTAAAAGTGCCATGTTCACAACCCCTGCATTATTACAGGGAATCTTGCATTTACTAACGTTTTCTGCACTCTCTTGGAAAATAGTCACAGCATTGCTGCAGACTCTTGGAAAACAGTCATAGCATCACTGCAGACTCTCACCATGAGGACAGTGCAAAGTGCCTGGCTTGCTAGCACAGTGAAACCATGCTTTGCTCCCTGCGGAGAGGACCTAAGTCACCCAGCAGTCCTCACTAACAATGAACTGAATAATCCTGTAGGAAATTACTTAAAATTCCCCTCACTGCACTTACGAGACAGCCCTGCTGTGAACAGGAGCAAGATGTCCAGAGTCAACTCCCACTGCTTCACAACAAAGAACAGATTTGGTTTGAAAATAACCGCAGTAAGAACATCTATGCTGCCAAAAAGCTGAGCTCCTCAATTTATTGTCAGATCCTGATTCTTCGGTTGTCTCTGCTGGTTTCCCTTGGGATGCATTTGGGAGTGGACTAGCCAACCCCTTCAGAGAAATCTCAGTGCACCTCTAGAAGCAGCTTGTTCTAGAAACCCCAGCCATTGAGAAGGTAGGAGCATGCTGTCCCACTCCCTGAACACTCTCACAGTGAAACATACCCCTCATTTCAAGCCCCATAATGTGAAACATAACCTTAATGCAAAAACATGGCTACTGTTACAGGCTGTGACACAGTTTGCAGCTTCTTCCATGCAAAGCTACCTGAAATCAGCATGCAAATAAATTCTTCTTATATTCCAGTGCCATAGAGATGTTGCAAGTTGCTCAGAAGGGACCAAGAAAAGTACTGTGAAGCACTAGACTCAATCATTTCAGTGCTCTCCATGACAGGAAAAGCCCAGGGTGGTTTTGATTACAAACTAAGTATTCAAAAGCCATCTTCAGTGCCTTTCTGAGACATGGCTGAAAGAACTTCCCTATAAAACTTGGAATTCAGCTCAAGTACTTGAGCAACGTAAGTCAAATTTTCTGCGGCTTTTCTAGGCCAAATATCCAGATAGAATGGCCATGATGTTTCTGCCCTTACTGAGTAGGTACTGAACTCTTTCCTTGGAACAAGTTAGCTATCCAAAGCAGCAGATGACAAGGCAAAATGGCTCTCTCAGGACTAGTCTAAACATGTGAATGATAAAAGCTGTATAAAAAGCTGTGTTGTCAGCAAAAATGAAGAGGAAACACCCTCAGGAATTTGGGTAGAATGCTGTTGAGAGGAGGTCTTAGCACTCCTGTTCTCTGGCTGCAAATTGAAGCATCATCATTTTGAGTTTACTTTTAAACATACGCATGATATCAAAATGTGATCTCTGAACATAACACCTCTTCAGAATCCAAGAAATAAACATGTATTTCTAGGAGCAGAACTAGTGAACTTTGGTTTCCTGCAGGTGAATTTCTAAGGCTAAATTTCTTTTCTGTCTAAGAAGAGGCAGCCTGTGCTGTAGATCATCCCACATGACCCAGCCCCTGATTTCCATTACATTTCTGGCAGCTTTATATTTTGGAAATTACACTCCTCTGTTATACTTGTGGTTAAAATAAATCAGCAGATTTTAACACTGTTGGGGCAGGTGGGGGGTGAGGAGGGGAACGACAGGGAGAAACAGACATATGGAGCATGTAATGACATGTTTCTCACTTCCTTAGGAAACCAATCTTAAAAGATAAAGATGGCTGAGCCCTACCACATTCTGCTGGAGTGGTGTTTTAATTGGTGAGCTGGATGTCAAGAAAATCCCCTTACTAAAGAAAAGTAAGAGAAAGAGCTTATTGGTCTTTTATGAGTCATCTCTACCCAGCCCCTTAAACTGCACAACAACTAACACCTTTGTTGGAGGTAGAATAAGAAAAAGATTAATTACTTCTTAAAATGCAAGTCAGATGATGAGGATAAAGTTTTAGGGTGGATAATTCTCCTTTTCAACACTGGATTCAGGCAAAATTAGTGGTTCTGAGTATGATCTAAGATTTACCCATCAAGTTACTTCCTGGAGTTAAACATATTAGAGAATTGGAACAGTTAAGGAAAAGCCCCTGCATATACTTTCATAATCTGATTTATGTTCTCTTTTATCTTAGACTCCACCTCTTCAAGCCATTTTTTTACTAACCTACTGAAAACACAGAAAAGGAAGACAGGAATTTGAACATTCCTGAAATTATAACCACAAGACACACATCAGTAATTTACCTGGCAACACTTTCCTAGGGAGCACTTTGATTTGATGAGAAAAAACACAAAACCACACACACCCTCAAACAGCAAGTTTTTAATAAATAAGTTAACAGTAAATTATATATCAGAGGTTTGTAAACTAGCTCAGTGAAATTAGGATGTGACTTACAGACCAGACTAAATTTGCATAGATTTTTCAAGGACTAAATTTTCCCTACTGAAGAAAAGTAAGACATCAGGAGCAACAAATTGTTCCTAATATTGCAAAACACTTCTAAGTTTGATGGGAGCTGTGGATTACTAAACATTAATTGGTGAAGCCCAAAAATGGCTCCATAATTGTCTTGATAGTCTTTATTTCTTTGTTTTAATATTTCATGGTATCTGCCTGTGGGTGCTGGACATTCATATGACATTTAGGAGATCTTGCTGTAGGGTTCTATCTGATTTTTAAGTCTCTTTTCTTTTAAGACTCTAGTCTGGGAGAACCATTGAATCACAGGGCCTCTTCTGAGCACTCTTAAGATGGAGATGTACCTGCCTAGTTCTTCCTCCTTGTGGTTCAACTGCTTATCAGTCCTGATCCCGAAACATCTTAAGCATTTCTTGTCCCTAATTGAAGCAGAAAGCTTGGCACTGAAAAGAGCAAACCAACACAAAAAGGCTTCACAGGAACTTTCTATGCACTAGCACTTTAACCTCAAAACATAAATAAGATTCCATATTACTAGGAAAGCAAATCACCACAGTTTCATCCTTTCCTTGGAAGTCCTTGGAAGAGTAAGGCAGTGTGCAAGGGGACAGGGCTGGTAGGAAGACAGATGTGCTCCTGCCTTGTATTATTTATCACCCAAATGATGCTTTGATGAGTTTCTGCAGGAATCACAAATTCCTGCCAGGAGATTTTTATTTCCACAGAAACCAGCATCTCCAATTCCTGTGTCAACCAGCTCTGCTTGGCAGTGCCTGCCTCACTGCTCTGGTACCACTCACACTATTTGGTGTCAGTGGTGGATCCCTTATGCCAATGGCATCTTGGTGCCAGACCCTGCCAGCATCTGCAAGGTCAAGAGGAGCAAAAGGAAAGCAAAGATTAGTATTAAAGTCAACAGCCAACAGGCAGACCATATTCAGAGTCTGTGTTGCAGTTTTTCCAGTGCAACAACTCTTGTGCAGTAGCCCAAATCCAGTTGCAAATTGTCAGGGTACGATTCAGACATCAGTGGGCAGAGCCCTAGTTTTGCAGGTGGGAGAGGAAAAGGGAAAATGCACAGGAAAAACAGAAGGAGGAGAAAAGGGTTTCTAAAAACCTTCTGGTCAATCCAGTGATTTTCACTCTGTGATTGTTGCACCTGCCAGTTTGGTACTGCTATATGCCCTTTCAACTGGCATCTGAACTAATCTGGGTCCAGCTGCAGAGTCAATTTAACTCCCAGAGAGAAAAGACAAAACAGCCACAGGGAGATGGAGGAGGACATAGGAGCAAGAGAGAGGTACTGACTGATAAGGAAAGACATCCACTGTCTCCAACCTGGTCACAGCTCAGAGGTAGGTGGGAGTCTGGGAAATTCCTGGGAACTGCCTAGCTCATGTAAGATTTGGAATCAGCTTTTTAAAACCAAATGTGTTTGGACCATCTCTTCCCTCTCGTAGAGCATCCTGTCACTGGCTCTGTCTCACTGCCATACTACAAATACAATTGAACACATTCCCAAACATTCTCCCATCTCCTTTCCTCTTAGAAGTTCTCAGTTGTTCAGTTTGACCTTGCTGTTTTTCTATTCCTCTGGAAAGAGCCTGGGAAAGCAGAAACCATGCAGAGCCTTCTGATGAGGTAAGATAACTTTGGTTCCAGGCAGATTTCAACAAAACACAGCAGCTATGTTTGACATTGGCAAAACCTGGGCAGAAAGTGTTCTTCATTGACTCCTAATACTTGTGGCTGAGCTAGGCCTTATCATGATGCAGCCATCCACGAATTTGACTATGCTGTGAAGCACAGTCCTTCAATTGCCTAAATGCAGATTTACACAACGTTCACCAATCCGTTATGATGAAAAAGATCTATCCTTTAATTATCCAACACAATCAACCACCTTCATTGGGATCCTGCCCAAGTTTATTTAAGAGGAGGAAAAAGTTATTATAAAAAATTACCACAGCATTTTTCTCTTTTTAAAACAAAACTTGTTTGTATCAATGGCTAAACCACAAGAATGATGATCAGTTTAATAGTTTCCTGCTGGTGAACTCTTTCAAGTTGAGCTGTCAGTTACAAGCATGGGTGGGGAGCCCAACTGGAGGAAAAGTGAGAATAATTCTCTTTCACAACACCCCCTGAAGGCAGACAAAGATCAGAATCATTCTAGGACAACTTGCTTCACCCTCCACAGGTTGTGGGCAGGTCTCAGCTTTCCACCATTCAGCGGTGTCAGCATGTACTGAGGAAAAGCCTTTTTTGAGCAGGTTGATACCTCTGAAAGGAAGTACATAATGTTCTGTGATCTGCAGGTGAACAGAAAACATTGCACCACCGGGTTTGTGTTGCTGCCCCCAGTGCTGAATCATTTGCATGGTGACTCAGAAGCAGTGGTGTTGTGTGCAATGAAGATCTAGAAGAGGGTTGTAAAGCAATTGTTTCCTACATATGCTTGTGTTTGGAGTTTTTTGATGCAGGTTACATTCACTACCCAAAATGTTAAACCCTTCTAAAAAACAGATTCGATTTTATTTTTTTCCAAAAGCTCTGTTTCTTGGATTGGATGCACATAGAATCACTGTCTACGCTATAGGCATGCAATGGAAAAACAATAAATTACTGGGGAAAGGGAGGGAACTATCCAAGTGTAATGGGATATTTACCCTTCATTTCCAGTGTGACAAATGACTCTTGATGAAGTCATTGGGTGTATGGGACCTTGGATAGTCAAGGTCTCTTCCAGCGGTGGCCACATGATCTTCCTTACAAAGACTCTCATCTACCTATCAGAAGTGCCTTCTAATTCTGTCTAGAATTTGCTCTGATTTTTCCTTACAAAACCATGATTTTTCTTCAAATACTTGCAGAAAAGAAAATAATTTACTAAGTGTTTTATTGCAAACCAGTGGCTGAATTTAAGGCTTTGTGATTTTTTTAAAAATTCAGACATACATTTCAACTTTGAAGATGTTTCAGCACTGGCATTGCTTCCTTTATCTCTGAAAATTTTACAGGGGATCTGGACAGAAATCAACATTTTCTCATGCTGTCTCATAAAAAGTAAATGCCAAGTAAATTTCCAAGCCACTAGAAGCTGAGATGCCTGATTTCCAGGCTGCCCAGTTTCAGAGACATTAGTGGACCTGATCTTGATGATCTGAAATCAACCTAACCCTAACCCACCTGAACTTGTGTTCAACTGGCAACAGTGTTGCCAGTGTTTCCCCACTGTAACACTGTATCATTACACAAATATGCTCAATCATGTTTCAGAGAGACAAAAGAAAAAAAAAAGTGAATTGAAAATCAAAACCAAATAATCGTGTATAAGCTCAGACAAATCAGAATGAAAGACACAAGGTGTAAACATGTGGGAGAGAACAACATAAGGTTAATCAAGGCAACCTCATCATTCAGTATTTCTCTTTTTTCATGCTGGATCAGGAATTTGGTTTATGTTGCCTGGGGTCCATGATGCTGGGATCCTCTCTTGTGATTAAGTTCAAAGACATCCTGCCTCTCCCTCCTCTCACATGTGTTACCATGTAGCCAAATGCTTCTCCAAAGCATGTAACATGTACAGAATAGTCTGCCTATCCCTGCTCCTGACACATAGAATAACCACGAGTGAAATCTCACCCACTGCCTGCACCTGAGCTCTTCAAGGGTCTTTTTGTTAACTCCTCTTTCTACTTCTCTATTCTCTAAACTACAAACAGGGCTTTCATTTTCCTCTGGGTAATGAAAAAAAAAAAAAAAAAAAAGTAAATTAAAAGCCTTTTGGTAAAATATCTCATTGGCATCATATCATCTCTCTTTAATTAACAATGCACATTTAAAATAATAGCATTTCTTTACCCATTATTCAGACTAAAGCATCATCATGACCAAATGAAATTTAAATTGTTATTTAAATTGTTATTGTTCTGGCTTGGTAGGAGCAGGGACAGATATGTATTGCTTCCGTTATATTAGATCAGAAACTTTCAACTGTTTTCTGTTTGGAGACCCTAAACAATTTCCTGGGCAGGATGAAGCATGTTTAGAAAATTCTCTTGTGGGGTCCTGCATCATACAGTCCAGCTTGATTTTGCTCCATTTTTGGAAGCCTGCTTCACAGGCTGAAAATCACTGACCTACATGGTTTTCCCCAACATATCTCCATGCACAACCCCCCAAAGCTCAAGCTTGCATCATGATCTGGAGCGTGATGCTAAGACATCTATTTCTAAGTGCTGGAAGTGGACTGGTCTTTGCTTTGATAGATGAAAACTATGCCAGAGAGTACTTTAGACCTCCAGAGCAGCCCAAAATTTGAAGGCTTCAAAGGCAATTCAACCCTTATTAGTCGGTATTGTTGTATTGTTTTTGTATGGGTGAGTTTTGAGCTGCGGCTTTCAGAAAGGAGCACCACAGGGAAGGTAGCTGTCAGTAGCTGAAGATATTGGGGGGGTTGTGTTTGTTTTTCTCCTTTCGTGTCAGCATATCTGAGTTATTTCAGTGAAATTCTGTCATTTGCAGAGAGTGAGACAAAACCAGATCTCCCTTTCTCACTCATCAAGGAAGCATGATAACCATGGTCCAATGCTCTGGCATTGGAGCAGATACTGAAGACTAACTAATTAACAACAACATGATTGGGATTTGCCAGAAAAATCTGCTCTAACTAAAAACTGTCAACAAAAATTTGCAAAGGAGCAATGCTAATTACAACTGCAAATACAACTGGGTCCGTTAAAAAAGCATATTACCTATATAGCCTGAACACAACTCAGAACGTTATTGACTTGCTGTGGTTCCCACAAATGACTGAGATCCTGTTGAGCCACATACTTTCTGAAGAGATAATACAGATGTTTCCTGCTCTGAAGAATTGGGGTCTACTCCCAGTTTATACTAAAGTGACCCCCTCTTCTTAGAGAGATCATTTTCCTAAGTTTGAACAAGCAAACACACCCTCCTTTGCTAGGTATCCAACCCTGAGAAGGATTGCATGCCAAGTAGTTCACAATGTATAGGAACACCATGATCCCTCTGGAGAGCTACAGCACATGACTATGGCATGTTTTGGAGAGAGGTTGAAATCTGTAACAGGGAACAGAAGGCCCATCAAAGTCTGTTGTGTTGAAAGGAAGGTGGGGGCTGGGGAGGCACACAGACCTGCAGTTTTAGGGGTGTTGGTCTGTTAGGTATTTTTCTTCAAAGCCACAGTTATTGATGCCTACCAGCAACTTTGGCAAAGCTCTGAAGGACTGGAGCCTTTGGGTGTTCACCCAGCTCCTTGGCTCACTCCCATTAAAATACTCCTGGTGAATCATTTGTTGAACATGGACCACAGTCAGTTCCTATGTGCTAGTAGGTGGGCAACAGGATTTCATGGTGGTTTAGACAGTGGGACACAAAGAAGGCATGCCCTAGACTCCATAAAATTTGCACAGAGAGAGATATTCAGCTGGACAAAAGTTCCTCAACCACAGAGAAAGAAAGTTCCCCAAGTTCTCTGTGTTCAGTGCTTCTGGCTACAGAGGCACACAGTATGCTGGAAGGCATGGCTGTTGTGCTGGTGGGTTTGGCTTCCTGAATTGCTCTGCCTAGTATGAAGTCAGAGCGGGAAAATTTGGCCAAATTG
This sequence comes from Apus apus, assembly GCF_020740795.1. NCBI lineage: Eukaryota > Metazoa > Chordata > Aves > Apodiformes > Apodidae > Apus > Apus apus. The sequence goes on along the minus strand of NC_067288.1, from coordinate 23,517,797 downwards.
CCTTCTTCCTTGCACCCTGTGCTGGCAAGCTGTGCCTGGGCAAGCCTGCATTAACAGTTCCTTACTGGAAGGAGCTCCTCTTGGTAACAGTCTCTTAAGGCATTCCAGTGGCTTTTTAGCCTGAGGCTGAGGTTGACCTCATACCTGATTTTGATTTGGAGGGAATGACTCCAGTCCTGGCCAAAAGCCCATGAAAGGCAGAAGAAGCCAGTGCCCACTTAATCTCATGTTGCCTTCTGTCCTTGTTACAGCAGCTGCTTCTGCAAAGCATTCAAGGTATGTAAGTTGTAAATGGAGAAAAAAATATTCTCACTCTTTCTTTGGCCTGAAAGATCCTGCTACAGGTGGTATTCTCCCAGTTTTCCTACTTTTTCCACCCTCTTGGCAGAGATGCAGTACTCCTGTACTTCTTTTTCAATTCCATACTCTGCCTCCCTTTCCCCCTCAGCTGTGCTTTTTTGCTTTATTCCCACTTCCCCTTGTTTTGATGCCAACTGTCAATGAGCAAGGACATCTTGAGCAGTGTGTAAGGCAAGATGAGGGCTTCAACATGTATTCTTACTAAAGAGGATTAATTAGATAGAGGATGCTATTCCTCTGAAAGTGTAGCCTGCCCCTTTTTACTACCTGCCTGTGCCTGGGGAAGCCTGCACTAAATTCAAGCACCAGTCAAAATTTAGAAATGACCAATTCTTGTTTTCCTCTGTTTGGAGATGTATCTTCAACAGGAACAGTCTTGGAGCACATTTCTTCCCATATAATGTAGTCCTGTTGATTGCCTAAATTGCCTAAGCTTCTTGACATATAACAGTTCTAAAATGGTAAATGTCACATTCTGTACCCCTCCTTCACTTACCTTCTTTCACTGTGGCAAGCCAGGCCACTAAGCAGTTGAAGTAAAGCTGTCTCTAGAGAAATGAAGGTGCTAAGAGTTACAGGCTTCTGTTTCAAGAACTCAGTTCTGGGTAAAGGAATTCAGTTTTTATGTACAGTCACAGACATATTTCTGTGTCTGCTTCTGCATAGCCCTTCAGAGGAAAACCCCAGCACATCTCCAACCTAACATGTCTCCTCCGGAGGAGATGTTTGGCTGCTTCCAGCAACACCACAATTCCCTTTCTTCCCTCAAATTTCTGTTACTTTTAAAAAAACTCTGGGTCAGGACTTGAAAGAATGCAAGTGCTTCACTGTCAACTACAGTTCAGAAATTCACATTTTGAGATTAAGAGCCTGCTCTGTTCCATAGAGCTGCTAAACTCTGCTGGCAGGAAGTCAGAGATAAAACCATCCTTGGCTTCCACAGAAGCTGTGTCAGGCCAAAGCAGGCAGCAAGGCACACTTGAAAATTTCACCTGCAAGGTCTTCTGGTCATCAACATTATATGGCAGCACTTCATCCCTGTCTGGTTGCCTTGTGTGAGGCTGGGGTTGGAACTGGTTTCACTCTGACTCACTTTTTCCATATAGCTTCCTTGAAAACAGAATACTATTAGGGAATTAACAGAAGTTTTGCAGATAAAAGACACTCAAAAACAAACCCATGAGGAGAAACAAAATACTGCACAGATTAATCACAATGAGGTTGAAACAACAGAAACCTCCATATCTACCTAAATAATGGGAAACAGTTTAATTGAGGTCTCTTCTTTTAGATACTAAAGACAAACAGGGGTATCTGGTTATTGTTAGTGATAAGAGGAGGGTGGGAGGGGCTGGGTGTCTCAAAGCAGCTCAAGAAAGCATCCAGGAGACAGGATCTCTCCAGCAGCCAGTTGCTGAGTGCATGCTCTGCAGGCTGGACAGCACAGTATGCAGACAGCTGTCTCTGGCTTGGGTTCCTTCCAAGATCAAAAATTGAATCCACCTGAGGCAAAAGGACTCACAAATCACCTTATCTTGCGTGACATGACAGACAGATGTTTTCCTGTTACACTGAACTGCACAAATGGGACATGTTTTCCTCAGGTCAGGTTCCCAGGTTAATTCCTGGCACATGGAGCTGCCTTCTTGCGTTTCTTGGGGGGGAGACCTAAAGGTAAAGAGCAGATACTATGGGCTTGCCAATAGGTCAAGGGTTTCAGAAACCAACCAGAAGGTCCCAAAGGTGCTACCAGCACCAAGCCACCCCTGATAATATTCCTTGTGTTGTCTCATTTGAACTACAAGAGATGGAAGCAGGGACATGTGTGCTGCTGTATGTTCATGCAACAAGGACTGCAATAGGAAAGTGAAAGTCCACCCCACTTTGTGACTGCACATGAACTATGCAAATTCAATATCTACTCCTTTCCCATTTCCTAGGTTCTAAATTGCCACACATAAAAGAAGAGGAATTCTGAGGCCAGATGAGAACAACTGTGTTCACATGAGTTGAGAAAGAAGTCTACACTGAGACACAGGGATGCTTGTAGTTCTTGCTTCTGCCCTCCTGTCAGCTGCCACCCAGAGATTGCTCCCCAGCCTGTGGAGCATGGGTTGGTGTCACATAGAATCATAGAATTGTTAAGGTTGGAAGGGATCTTAAAGATCATCAGGTACCAACCTCCCTGCCATAAGCAGGGACACATCACACTAGACGAGGCTGCACAAAGCCTCATCCAACCTGGCCTTAAAAACCTCCAGGGATAGGGTATCAATAACCTTGTTAGGCAACCTATTCCAGCACCTTACTACCCTCATGGTGAAGGATTTCTTCCTGATGTCTAACCTAAATCTTCCCTCTTTCAGTTTAAAACCATTACCCCTTGTCATATCACTACCCTCTCTGATGAAAAGCCCCTTCCCACTTTTCCTGTAGCCTCTTCAGGTACTGGAAGGTGCTATAAGGTCTCCCTGGAGCCTTCTCTCTCCAGGCTGAATAGACCTAACTCTCTCAGCCTGTCTTCATAGCAGAGGTGCTCCAGGTATTTGATCATCTTCATGGCACTTCTCTGGACCCTCTCCAACAGCTCCATGCCTTTCCTGTGATGAGGGCTCCAGAGCTGTACATAGCACTCTAGGTGGGGTCTCACCAGAGCAGAGTAGAGGGGCAGAATCACCTCCCTGGCCCTGCTGGCCACACTTCTTCTGATGCAGCCCAGGACACAACTGGTCCTCTGGGCTCCAGCACACACTGACAGCTCATGTTGAGCTTCTCATCTACTACCACCTCCCAGTCCTTTTCCTTGGGACTGCTCTCTAGCAGTCTCTGCAGTGACTGTCTGACATCCATTCTCCATCCCTCAATTAGCAAACTGTCTCCTAGAAGCTCAACAATACACCTGCCACAGACAAACAGAAAGGCTTTACATTAGAAATTTGGGGGAGCCTTTTTAACTGCAGGGGATATTCCCATCAGCAAAAGGTAACCTCTAATGTAACAGCTCTACAGTCTACCTTCTTATTCTTGTAGGACAGAGCTCAGTAAACAGTGTTAAAAATATGAATTATTGCTCTCTTTAACTCCTCTCTCTTCAGTGACTGAAGACAACACCTATGTGCTGATGTGTTCAAGTCATGTGAATTGTTCTCCTTCCTTATATTTCATCACGCACCAAAATGCTATGGGACACTAAGACCTTCCTCGTCTACAGAACTTGAGGTGAAATCTTACTGATGGTCTTGATTTAAGGGTGTTCATCTTCTTCCAGAGGAGGGGCTTCATTTTGCTTTCTCTGTAGGTTTATGTTCAGGACTATAAACAGGTAGATCAGTATTATGGAGTTTCTGATGATGATCTAGGGGACTGAACACACTTCTAACACTTCCATCAAAACTTTGACTGGCATTTTATGTTGTCCAACTTTGTGGGCTCAGCCAAAGTTGTTTTGTTGGCTGATTTAAACGAAATATTGCTCAGCACAGTATAATAGGTGGCACCAGAACAACTGACACAAGGATTTTCAGAGAAAATTTCATATTCCTTTACCTATTCCTACATGTAGAAATCTTTGCATTTCTGCCCAAACAGGATTTGCATATGCAAATGCCACTGCCTGTGAACTATTGGTTTGAAAGAAGGATCCCTGAACATTGTGGTATGTAACCTTCACAGAGAAAAGGTATTTCTAAAATTTCAACAAATAAGACAGCCTAAGCAAAGATAGATGAAGAATTTGGAGAATTTATCCTCCTTGTTGATGTGATCATAAAACTGTTGGTATGAATGTCTCCCATCAATACCAAGCATGGTACTTGTGCAAACTAGCCTCTATTTCTTGCCTGGCTTTCTTCAACAGGGAGACCACTCAGATCCTTCTGGGTGTGGATCTGGATTCAAGCTAATGCATGTGCAGTGTGACCATCTGGGCAAGGAAGAACCTGGAATGCAACAAGGAGCAAACCAGCTTGCCACTGGAGAGAGACAATGGAGAAAGCTGACCTACATGGAGAGCTTTGTAGAACATCAGGCTGGTCTTACTACTTCAAACCCAAACTTCACCCACCCCAAAGAATGGTAAACTTAATTAAACCATCTCATCTTTATCCACAGAGGAATTCCACAAATAAAAGATTTTTTAAAAACCCAAACAACAAACCCACCCCATAAAACCATTAATGTTTAAATTTTAGATACATTGAAAACTTTTTTGGACTGTTTTTTCCTCTTCAAGGTTTTTCCATAAACAATAGAAGGTAAAGATTTTTTCAACTGTCTAATAGATCTTATATCTGATAGGTTAAAAAGATCCTTATCAGTTCTGAATTTTATTGGAATTAAACTATATTTTATGAAATTCTGTAGCTTTTTAATATTCATTCAATATTTTACATTTATATTGGCACTGAAGTTTTGCTAATGGCATGTGGAGACTGAATGACCAAATACCTAAAGGCTAAAGCCTGCACCCTGCACACAGGAAGCTTTTAAATAATTAAAAGGGAGATGTAATTTGCATGGGTAATTTACAAATTCCCAACAGAATGTAGGTTTTGGCTGGGTATTGCTGAATGTTCTGGAGATGCTCAGAAGAGAAGCCATATTAGTAGTTCTCTATTCTGGCTGTGTCATATTGCACTACCCCACTAAGTTTAAAACCTTTCCTTGGCACTCCATCATTCTGGTAGCATAGAGTAAATTCATTTGCCAGAGAGGCAGAAAGAACACAATTTAAAAAATTTACACGATTCATTAAAATTCCAACTGAAATGTCTTTTCCAAAAGATCAAAAGAGGTAAATCATGTGATTCCAAAAATTGCCCAGGTTGAGTCCATTTCCTCCTTCCTGGAGATATTTAAAAAAAAAAATAAAAATATGTAAAACAGTTTATATTAACTCCAAATATTGCTGCTGTTTTGTGAAACAACTTTTTTTTCCTTGTGGAACAATGGCAATGATTTTAGAGGGGTTTTTTTGTTTGGTTTTTTTTTTGTTTTTCTTTTTCATTTCTTGAGTGGCTGAAACAAAGTGATTATTTTCTAGATTCTCATTCATAACAGTAAGCATTCAAGTAGATAGTGAGCACTTTCAAGGTCAGAATCAGAAGTTGTATTTGCACATTCCTGCTTTCAAGTTAAGCACGTGCTTAAGTGCTTTGCTAGACTGAGACCTGACACCTGTTTAAATCAAAGCATAACTCCATTGAACTCAGTGGTGTTGCATCTGTATGTAAGCAGTATATGTGAGAAGAAAATGAGACCCATATGGTTTTGGAAAAAGTCACAGCAAACTGTTGGATTAGTGTTATGGATTAAAAGGAAGCTTAAAACTCACTGAACTTCCGTTATTTTACTTGACAGTCCTGTGTTTATCTGGTATATACTGGCTGTCCATTATATATTTAAGATAACATAGTCTCATCAGTATATACCAGCTAAGACTTTGACCCTGAAAGTGAATTTTAAATGTATTATGCACTCCAGAAATCAAACCCTGAGAATTACACTCCTTTAATCAGGGAGGAGAAATGACATCATATGCTTATCACAGCACAGCTCAGGTTTCAAATATTGCACTGCTAGAAGTAATCCAGCTGAGTGAACAAATAAAATCTTCAGGACTGAGGAACCCTTCAGATTTATTCTCTTGCAGAATGATGGCATGCACATTGCAGACAGAATCAGCCAAGAAGTCAATGTGAATATCTGAGGAATATCTCAAACTCAGGAATTCAATACCTTCTACCTTATGACTGTCGACACTAGAACCATGCCAGGCAAGCTTTTTGCAGAAGTGTTGTAGCTGGCAAATCTCAATTAGCCAATATAAAGTCAGTAATCTTTTTCTGCTAGGTGGCTGAGCTGGGAGGTAAATACTGAAAGCCTAGAGTAGATTTCTGCAGATGCACACCATTGTTGTGTCAGTCTGACTTGCTACTCTGGGAGTACAACACTACAAACATTAAAGGACAGTAAATGTCATTATTAGGAGCAAAGACAAAAAAAGACAAAAAAAAAAAGGTGTCTCTGCACAGACCAGATAGATGAGCTGCCAAACCCCTGTGTATGAGGCATTGTGGACACTGGGAATTTATACATACTCAAGGGGAGAGGGGACAAGGTCATGAAAGAGAAACCCACTGAGGTTGCCACCAACCTGTGCCTGCCTTAGCAAGTTCAAAATTACAGCAGTTAGGGGTCAGGAATGCATTAGGGAGAGCTATAGTATGCACTTGCCCTTTTCTCACACCTTTGCTAAGTCAGCTAAAACTGGAAGTAGGATGCTGAGTTTGATGGAACTATGCTATGGCACTGTGCTCTGGTCCATTACAGCCGTTTTCACAGGGCTCTCCATGGCAAAAAATCAGTTTCTGGCTTGAGATCTGTCACTTTTTGAACAATCATTTGGTGGTTGTTACACACACTCAGAAATATTCTGTTCATTACTAGTTGCTTAGGTAGGCCAAATGCCAGCACTAGGGAAAAAAGCCTCGATGGCAAGCAGCTAAAGGCCATGGACAATGCAGTACTGACTTTGGAGGAGAGACTCTGCTGCCCTGGCAATGTGCTGCCTTGGGAAGGCAGCCGAACACAAGGCAGGGTAGCTGTGGGGAGATGAATGCAGTGTGTCTGGAATGAAGGCGACATCCGACTTCTCACAAAAGCAAATGTCTACAACACAGCTGTCATTATTCTTTTGTATGCCTGAAAAGATGGGACAATTTATTGCTGCCATGGCAAGCGGTCCAGTCAATTCTTCACGCTCTGCCTCTGAGTCCTGGCTGGTACAGAAGTGGATGATGAGATCCCCACAGCTGAGATCTTGGAGTGCTGCCAAATTCATCCCTGCTCTTCAGAAAATCTGGGGCACGTGTCAGTTAACGGCAAGTTCAAAGCCATCTCTGATGGTCCACTCTGACAGGGTAAGGGGTTGAAAGGCACTGAAGAAACATTATCAGTCCCTGCTTGAAGCAGACCATTGTGCCATGGGGTACAATGCTGAACACCTTGGCTGGGACAGAAGACATCCCAAGTTGTCCCAGAGTAACAATAAGGCGCACCGTGAACAGTGACACAGGAAAGCACATATAAGAAAGTCAGGAAAGCAGGTATAAAACAGTCAGAAATCTGCAGCAAATGCTGTCTCTGCAAGCATTTGCTTGCCCGAGTCTACCAGACTCAGGCTTGTTTCCCACCTATAAGGCCACACAATAACTACTCTCCAGCCCTTGAACACCAAACAGTCAGTAAGTACAAAGTACCATCCTTTTTAGGGACCTGCAGATTGAGTGGTACCAAGGCATGGCTTACAGAAGTAGATGGGTCAGATGCACTAACCTATCCTGGTAACTTAGGATCCTTACAACACAGTTTTAATGATTGTATTTAGTCTTTACCCCCTTATTTCCAAAAATAGCCATCCCTGAATACATAATGCTATCAGGAAACTTTCTTATGGAACAGCCTTTTTTGTCCATAATTCTGTAACACTGTGGCATCTCCTCAAGCAAGCTGTGCTTTTGTGGGATCTACTATCCTTTTGCACTTTAAGTACCATTTTGCTCCTCAAATGGGCTATTTCACTGCCATGACTCATGTAGAAAGAGTTGTACAGAGGATACTTCTTCAATAGCTGCAAATTAGTGTAGCTCTGATGAAAAGCTGCTGTTTTTAATTTATTTTTCCAACTGTCCTGGCTGCTTCATAATCAGGAATTGTGTTCTAGCAAGTTCCAAAGTTTGCATGCAATTGATTAGCTCCTACAGAGCAGGTCCATCATGGAGGTGTGATGACAAAGGTCAAAGCAACTATATGTACTCCTTTGCAAGCTGATTTAGCATTCAGTGATGGCTTTCACATGTTCTGCAGCAGCTGGGGATATACTCTTGATCTGTGCATGGCGAGTGACTATTGCCCCATGGATACCCGGTTTTCTGGAGGTTTTATAGCACTCCTGACAAAGGGAAATGGTCTGGATTTTCACTGACTGGAACACTGGCCCAGGACATATAGGAACAGCCAAATGGGCCTACAAATGTCTTCTGTGCATGGAACAAAAGGAGTGTCATGCAGAGAGGAGAGCCCCAGACTCTGGGCTCACTCTGATGCAAAAGCGCAGTATCGCCGCTGGACTCAGCACGGGCTATTAGTCATGTAAAACAACAAAGTTAGCTCCTTTAATCTTTATTCTTTTTCTTGCTCTTCTCTGAACTGTCTCCAATTTGTCAATATTAGGAATTCAGTCTTTGGCCCCACATGCCAGGTACAGCCACAACAGAGGAGCTATTACTTCCTTGCTCTGAAAGATGATGCCTTTTGCATATGCAGCCTCAAACCTTTGGTTGCGGGGATTTATTTTGCATCCCATTGAATCATTTTATGTGCCAGAATGATTTCTCCAGGAATACCCCTATATTTCCATCAGTCTTGCTGCTGCATATGCTTCACTTTTCTAGGAAATTGATTGGTTTCAGATTTATTTTCTCCACAATCTTCTTGCTTGCTTACTTCTCTCCCTCTTGCATTATCTGTCTTTTTAGTAACCTATTTGTGTCTTTATCAGCCATCATCTCATTTCCCAGTTAAAGATTACAGCATATTTCATGATCAAGAACATATAATGCCCTTGAAAACTTTTGTTTCATTTAAAGTAAACTCTACAAGTCAACAACCTAGATATAAATTGATCTCTTCACTGACCCACCAAAAAAAACCAACCCTCCCTGCATCTGAAAACTGTCTGTTTTAATTATTGTCTTGAAGAACATTTTCATTCCAGCAACAGTACCTCTCTCCAAGACAACTTTGCATTGACTACCTAAGTAGGTTTCATTGCAAGACACTATGGTGATGTATTTTTCTAAACTACAACTAATCTGGTAAAAAATACAGGTTTTCTAGGCATCGTTATTTTTTAATAAAGCTATACTGCTGATTTTCATGATTCAAATAAAAGTAAAAATCCAATCTGACAAGTAGATCCACTTAAGATACAGCATCCCCAGAAAAGATCACTCAAAAAGCAAATGCAACATTTACACATTGTTGTCTGAACTTGAAGATGGACTGTGCTGCTTTCCTCTGCTCTTTCTCTACCTCACATCAAAAGCTTAAGCTTACTAAGCTATTCCCTAAACATCCGTGGATGCATAATAACTTCTTATCTCTGTATGTTCTCCTAACACAATCATTAAGGCTGGGTTTTTCTGACCTGACTTCACATATTTTTCTTGGAATGGGATTTATTTTTAAAGGGGATCACTATTTCAGCCAACTTTTGCATCATTAACCACCTCCTCCTCTTTATTTATTTATAATTTAATAAGCCACTAATTTTCCAATCAAGGAACAAGGACAGCTTTGGTTAAAAGCCAAAATCCAACACAAAGACAACTGTAAAAGAAAAGGCTACCTGAAATAATTTCTTTAGAGAGGGAATAGATAGCATTAAATATCAGTTAGAAACTATAAACTACAGGTAACTGATAAAGGAGGCAGAAGATAGCAGGAAAATTACTCCTGGCAGAGTGAAAACCAAAGACAAGTGCTTGAGCAAGAATGTAATAAGAGAAATTCTAACAAGTACAATTGTTTGTGATGTAACTGGGAAGTGTAAAATCACTGATATGAAACAACTGAGAAAAGCAAAAATATGTAGCAAGTAGTGTAGAGCTGGTTTTGGAATACTTATAAAGGAGGATAGCGATATGGAGAAGGGTGTTTTACCTTAGACAGGCTGATCCATATGCACATGTGAACTCCCAAAGTCTTGGCCAAAGGTCAGTATATTATTAGCATGCCCTAAAAAGCTGAGAAACTCAAGAGGATTGACACATAGTAAATACAGGGTAAGTTTCAGAAGGAAAAAGCATTTTTACCCTGTTGATTTTAATCCAGGAACCCAGCCTGAAACCAGCAAAGGCATAAAAATGGAAAAGTTGATAGAGTATTCAACTGAAAGTCAAAGAAAGAATGGAAGGCTGAAAATAAAACCAATGCCAGTCAAGCAAGTTTTATGGAAAACAGAGCAAAGCTGATATCAGCTGAATAGGTGGTTGTAAATGTGTGTGAAACCTGATTATATATTTGACTGTACGTAACACATTCCTCACACAAACTGGCATTTTAATGCATTGATAAAGACACAGTTTAGGCAAAACTTAGTTATTTGAGATCTGCAGAAGACTCTAGAGAGGACACATTGACAAAATTGAAAGGAACTAAATAGATGAGTTTTGCTTGACTAGATCAACAGAGGAACAGATAACCATGTAGGCAGGTGATTCACTCTCTTTGTGTAGTCCAAAGACCAGCTCTTGTGTGCATAATTAAAATATACACCAAAGTTTGGAGAGGGTTTTTTACAGGGGAAAAACCACAATACCAGAAATAAAGGGACAGATAAAACACTTTGTAACAATTAATTTAGAGTTTGATGGGTTATCAAAATGGATAGAGACAAATTGATTAGAAGAAATAAAAGTATCCTCACCCAGTGGAAACACCACAGGTGAATGGACTTTTTCAGCCATCAGAGAAAGACATAGTTACAGTCTGTGCCTGGGAAGCAGATCCAGAAACTGAGAAATAAAAAACACCTTTTGAATGAAGAGGATGATTAAATTTAGGACAAACTACCAGGGGTAGTAGTAAGTTCTCATATGATCCAGATCAGCACAAGGTGGGATCCATCAGCCAGTGACACACAAGGGAACTGATTAAAACATTTGCAGACCATTTCTGGCATTAAGGTCTCTGCAGTGCTGCAATAAGCCACGCCATCTGACCTAAGAACCTGCGGCAGGAAAATGTCTCTGGTCAGCTGCACATTGCAACCTCACTCTTCCTTGCTCCCACTTGCAGAATGGATTGCTGCCTCATAAAGTGCCCATCCTGGCAACACAGGAGCTTAAGAGATGAACAGAGCTTGCTTTGAATTGGAGGGAAACTCATATACATACCTTACCAGCAGGGAAACACATACTTTACAAGGTAAACCGCACCTAAGACTTTTTTTTTCCTTCCCTCTCTTTTCAAATCAATCAGCCCTGTGAGTTTGACTCTATATGCACCTCACTTGCTTTCTGTAAAAAAAAATATAAAACTAAATTCGAGGTGAATATACAATCTCTTCCATTCAGGACTGGTGCTGGCAAAGCATAGGATGATGGGAAGTTGCTGCTGGTAACATGGAGACAGGCTGTGGCCACAGAAATTCAAAAGGATTGCCACATGCTGACAGAGCTTAGATGCCATCAAGAGTTTGGGGATTTGGGTCACTCTGCTCTGAGAGGCAGGGAGCAGCAGTGAGGTTTGCTAAAACTCACTCAGGAAGCAGCAGCATCCGTGGGAACCATCTATCTGCCAGGAACACTGGTCCCACCCCCATTGCTGTGTTGTCCCTTCTGCTGGAACACAGGTCCACAGTAAGTCCTTGGCATCCTGTTCATTAACTTGTCACAACTCACGTTTTAGAAGAGCCTGGTTGCCTCACACACCCTGAGAGAGGCTGGGTACCAGCAAGATGCACAGGTCTTAGATCACTTCTGAGAGACTTCTCTGAGCTCAGCTAAAATGCTAGAGATATTTTAGACCTGCTTGTCATTTGGGCTTTGCCAGATCTGAGCACAGAGACCTTCAGTTTTCCAATCTGTCAATCCAGTTTCCTGTGCCAGCTTACTATACACTGAAGGAAATAAATAAAAAGAAGGATGGGAGAGATGAACTTTGTAACAAGCCACATCAGTGTAGGGAAGCAGGGAAAGGTAAGTAAGAGTTTATTTTATCAGCACTGCACAGGAAGTCTCAGCACCAAAAATTGCTCTCATCCCAGCCAGCACTCCATGTTATTTCTGGCATCTTTGTAAATTGGTTTGCAAAACACCCCTAGGAGTCCCTCAGCAGCCCATACCTCTCAGCTCCCTTCACCTTGAGCATTTTACTGAAAATGAGGGCTGTTCCCAAACTGTCAGGTTGAAGCTCCTCTTGGGGGCTAGCAACACTGCAGCCAGCTTAGAGACATGGACTCCATTTGCTAAATAAGAAAGGACACCTCTGGGCAAAGGCTGTTCAGAAAGTCAGCCTTGCCACTACCCCAGCTCAGTACATTAAGCCAGTTCAGGTATGCAGATACAGAAACTTTGCACTTTCAACTGCAGAACAGGCTTAGTTTAAGGGAAAGGTCCTTAGCAAGACCTTGCTGCCTCGTTTTCCTGGGTGTGACTTGTCCCATTTCACTCATGCCATATAAGACCTGATTAAGAGCCAAACTGTTGTTTTTTCTGCTCTTGTCTTTCAAAAAAATACCATGCTTCTGCTTTCTGGATCAAAAACCACATTTTTAAAGCTCAGTTTCAAATTTTGTTTCAAAAAAAGAACTTGCAAGTTATTAATCAATGTTGTCTTGGCTAGAATGGCAATCTGCTCCTTTCACAATCTCCCAAATCGTGTTTGCAGGCATGAAACTGAAATACTGGGGTCAGACTCAGGCCCATCGTTTTGTACGGACCCATAGAGGGCACCAGACACTAATTTTTCAGTGCACTGACCAGGTGCTCATTCTGCCCTCAGTAACTGTGCAGGGGGCTGCAGACTTCTGGGGTGAGGAGTGGGAGCTCCATGGAAATATACAATTTGAATTCTAATGTGAACTGCTGGAATGATGGGTATTTCAGTTTTCTGACACTTCTAAATTCAAGAAAACCCTAGCTTGATCTGAAATTTCTTTCTCAAATATCTGATGAAATTGGTGAAAAATCAGCTAAGATATTTTCCTTTCCATTTCAAAAGTTCAAACAAGAAGCGAAACATAATCTCTGACACAAAAAGTCACTTCCCATGGGAAATCCAAGCATTGAGTGTGGAAAATGTCATATAGAACTCTTCTGGCTCCTTACTTCTTTTTTTTCCCTTCTGTAACAGATAAAGAAATAAATTTATAATTTGGTGTCAGTGGAAATTAATTTACAATTTGGTGTTGATGATTCTGCATTTTTCACCAAAAAAGTTCAAACAGGACATTTCCTCCCCCCTTACCCCGAGTTCATGGAGCCGCTGTCTCAAATCAGCACTCTGCAGAGGAAGAGTTTCAGTGGCCTTTGTAAAGATCACACTCTGAGAAACCCATTTCCCTGTTTACCCACCACCAGCGATAGAAGAGAGGTGAATGAACAGAAGAAAACAACCCCACGATGTGACTCACTCTCATGTGAGAAGGGTCCTGTCTGCCATAACCACAGCTCCTGGTACGTTATCACAATGGTTTATTTAATCTGTGAATGAACTCGAGATATCATCTAACACATCTGCTCCCATCTTGCATCCCCAGGATCTCTTTCCTGCAGGCAGAGCCTTTTCTAAGCTCATTTCCATATCTGACAGAGTAAACAGAAGCTCAGGCAGTCCCACACCAGCAATGGCCTGATGCACCCTGTGATATGGGGCATCTGAAGTACCTACCAGGGCTGAAATATTAGACAGACCTGCACAAGAACTTATCGTTACACAAACATGGATGTAGCTAGTTAAAAAGATAGCATCTAGGAAGTTGCCTTCAGTAAACCTAAATAAATTTGGGAAAGGGAAGGCAGGAACACCAGACTCAGAAGCAAGATTATGATCAAAATATTGAGGCAGTTCCTCTCTTGGTAACTGTCCAAAATAGTATCCTCAATTCCAAACCCTCCAAGTCTCCCTGGGTTTAAAATCTGTTTGCTTCTGTGAATTTCTCAGTTCAGGCATCTCTCTTGCTTTCAGCAACCTTTACTCCCCCTTGTCTCTCATCTTTCAAACGTCTCTTAGCTTCTTGGAGCATGGAGGATGCAACCTTCACAAGTTTTTCACCAAATTTAGTGGTCTTGGATTATGAGCCAAATTCCTGCAGCAACTGGAATTTGGGTGTCTTTCTAGGACCAAGTATTTCTTACTGCCTAGGACAGACTTGGCTCTCTACTCCTCCCCCATTTCTTTTCCCTAAAGAAGAGATTAGGTTATCCTTAAATAATATGTTTCCCAACTGTTTTGTGTGGCAAAACCTCTCTGCTTCCTGCTTTATACGTGGTTTGTATCCTGTGCACATGGCCTAAGAGATCAGTTGTTCAGCCTCAGGGGACAATTAATCCTCAGCACTGTAATCTGCACAGAGGCATTTAATCTTTCAGGAAAGATGCACCTGAAAGGAACTTTCTGAGAAGCACAGAGCTGATAGAAGCTACTGAGTAAAGCCAACAGCTTAGCCAGAGGCTGGGAATCTCCTTTCTACTCTGATCAGGTTTCCCCAGCAATTAAATGTGGAGCCTTCCAACAGAAGAATTTTTTCTAAGGCTGATGAGCAAAAGTCCGTCAGATTCAATTTCAAGATCTTTTTAGAGGTCCCTGTTGCATAACATCAGTTCTCCCAGGAGAGTTTTTGATTCTGCTCCTACTGCTGGGTTAGTCTTTCCTGGCATGGGGCTGATCTTTCCTCAGCTCTCACTTTAAAAGTTCAGTCTCGAGATACTGGATCGACACAGTAGACTCTCCCTGTTGCACAAATTCCAAATAGAGAGAGGTCCTAATCTCTTACTTGGGTCTGGAAGTGCAACTAAGGCCACAGTCTTTTGAAAACTCTTTGATGAAGTAGTCACAGAGTGATGCATCTTTCATTTTGCCACCTTGCTCTGCACCAAGACACTCTGGATGACTTTTTTCAGACTCTTCAACAGAGCCAACACCAAACCTCCTGCCAGGGATTTCTCTGGAACTTGGCTGAATTTCCAAAGCTCTCTATTTCTCATTTGGCTTCCTTGACTTCTTTTCCATTTATTCTTTCCCTCCCTGATCCTTCCAATAGCTCAAAGTATTTATTTATATTTTTTTTGCTTTGAGGGTTGGCTGAGGACATTGGGAAAGAAGCACAGGAATCCTGCTTCAAGGCAGTAGTGAACTGGCAGTACATCCTCTTCTTATGACCTACGCTTAGCTGCCTAAGAAGTGAGTCCTAGGATGTGGACATCATCCTCTTCTGCAGCATGTCCTCTGCACACCCAGAGACACTACACAGTCATTCAAAATTTAGATTTTTGGCTTGGAGGACTTGTCCCAACTTAACTCGCTGAAGGGATTCCACGTTGGAAACCACTGCACTATGGCATCCCTCAAAAGAGATGAGTCATCCTTCTTCCACCACCTTTCCTGTTTCTACTCTTTGTGCTTTGGCCTCAGTCATGAGTATTCTCCTTTTTGCTCAGCTGCAGACCCTTAAGTATGGGTGGAAGGGGAAAGCAGGTAGGCTTGCTGTTCTGATTCACCCACCACACCTTTTTCTTCCCACCAGCTCCACCAGAAACGCAGTTGCTGCCTTCAAACCAGTGCAGCACAACTGCATTCCCCAGTGCTCTCACACATGCATCTCCTCTCCAGCAGTTGGCTCAACCGAGGGCAAGAGGCAATGCTACGTCCTTCTCCCATCTTTGCAGCAATCTGTACGTCTCTTCAGCCATCTCCCTGCTGCCTGCAAAGCTACACCAGTGAGCCAGTGTCTGGACAAAACAGCTGCATTTGCAAGGTCTAGTGCTTTCCCTTTGACTTGCTTCACCTATTGAACAGGTCTGCCAAGTGTGCAGGTGCAGAGACCCCTTCATTTCCAAGAGGTGAGGCTCACAGGTCACCAGCACACATCAAAAGGACCACATAAAGACCTACATTCAGGGCTATGTTTTCTAACCCAGAAGAGAGATAGACAGAAAAAGACGTTAAGCAGATAGTAAGTTTTAAGCAAACATCTCTTGTGAAAATAGCTCCCTGGAAGCCTACAGGCTTCTTCTGTCATTAATGAGGTTCCTGCTCTAGGCTGAGAGGTGTCTGTATGAATGTGGTCAGGACATCAGGGCTTTAAATCAGCAGCTAGTGCTGGACAAGCATGGGATGAGGTCAGTATTAAAAAAAATAAAATTAAATTGTATTTGAACTGGGGTCAGATGAAAATATATTTTCCACAAAACTGGTGTTCTAGGAAAAGCAGAAGGAAAAAACCCAAACAAAACCAAACAAAAAACAACTTACGAGTCATCAGGATGAAATAGGTTATTCAGTCACAATGTCCTGCAGCTACATTCCCCCTCCAGTAAAATGGGTTTGAAGTTTGGAGTCTCATGAAATGTTTGGGAAGATGAACTCAACAGGATAAACAAGAGATGATCTGCCTTGTCAGACCATTGTTTCCTGCCAGGTCCCACCCGTCCCCAATCCTAGATTGTTTCCATGGCTCCTTGGACAACGTCAGGGAGTGGCTGATGCTGCATAAGAAATGTACCCTTCTGTGCCTCTCTCTTCATCCTTATTCTTAGGGTTTTGGGGTTTTTTTAATAATATTTTGCTCCATTATTTAATTTATCTCAGGAATTGTTCACTTTTTCCTCAGTTTCTTCTTCTTTAAACCCCCTTTATAAAGTATTACTCAGTTTTTTTAGGGATGGGCTGATGATAAATCTAAGGGGAAGACAAATGGGAAAAATTGATGTCTTGGGAAAAGAATAAGAAGAGAGAAAATACACAGCAACACTTCTGCAAAGCCCCAGCCTCCAAGGGCTTCCTGAGCCAGACTTGTTCGCTTTATGTTTAATAACCCTTGATGGATTTTTTTCCCCATAGACTTGTCTAGTCATCCCTGCATCCCCTGTGGATGTTTAGCAAGAATTATTTCCCCCAGCAAAGTGTTCCAGATCTTCATGATGAACTGGGCACTGTCAAAATGATCATCTAATGCCATATTACACTTCTTAAATGTTTTGCATCATTACCATAGCTGAATTTCTAGTAGACTTTCTGATAGCTCTAACATACACACCATCAGCAGACATCTATATTCTGAACTCTGGCTGCAAGACTTTTCAGGTAAGAGATGACCTAGATGTAGTTACTGAAATCAGTATTGATAAGATTTTTTTTTTTTCTTCTTTTATATAATCTGAAGAGATAAATCTGAACTGTATTTGTATTCAATATCTACTAAGAACTGGTGAACTTTTAAAAGTTTGTAGGGTTGAATATACATGAACAGGTATTTGCTCCTCTGAGAAAACTTTAGAGGCTCAGTCTGTCCACTGAGAAAAAAAAAAAAAAGAGGAGAAATGCAGTTCCAGGCAGCTCTTTTCCTGAGCTAGGAAAAAGAAAAAAAAAAAAAGAAGAAAAAAAAAAGAGACAAAAAAAAAGAGAAAGAGAGTGAAAAAGAGAGAGAGAGAAAGAGAGAGAAAGAAAGAGAAAGAGAGAGAGAAAGAGAAAGAGAGAAAGAGAGAAAGAAAGAGAGAAAGAAAGAAAGAAAGAAAGAAAGAAAGAAAGAAAGAAAGAAAGAAAGAAAGAAAGAAAGAAAGAAAGAAAGAAAAGAAAAGAAAAGAAAAGAAAAGAAAAGAAAAGAAAAGAAAAGAAAAGAAAAGAAAATAAAAGAAAAGAAAAGAAAAGAAAAGAAAAGAAAAGAAAAGAAAAGAAAGAAAAGAAAAGAAAAGAAAAGAAAAGAAAAGAAAAGAAAAGAAAAGAAAAGAAAAGAAAAGAAAAGAAAAGAAAAGAAAATAAGAGAAAAGAAAAGAAAAAGGGCTCAGCCAGATCTACCCGTCTCCCCTTATCCCCTCAGCACTGTGAACAGCAAGAAAGGGAATTGCTTTTAAGTTTAATTGCTTCCAAAATAAAGCCTGGGGGATGTGGGGGGGGGGAAGGCCGGGAAGTTAATTTTGATTTTAAGTTTCAGGCAGAGGCTTCCATGCTCGTTAGTGGAAGGTACCTTTAGGAGCTCCTCCCCAAAACACTGTCCCTAGGAATGCCATGGAAGAACAATGCAGAGATTTTATCAGCCCTCCCTCGCGGCATTGCAACTGTAGTAAGGGATGGGCTTCCCTGGCAAACAACCCGGAGTGTTCTGCACCTCAGCCCTGAATCCAGCCTCTGAGTGAGTCAGTGCAAAAGGGAGACTGTGAATACCTGCAGCCAGTGTTGCACATCTGGCCGGTGGGGCGGGAGGAATAAAGCCCCCGGGGAAAAGGAGTAGCCAAACAGACTGAAAAGTAAAAGTCACCTGCAGGGACTACAATCCAGAAACCTTAAATTGAACTCTACGAGGTTTTCAGCAGGGTTTAAAAGGAGAGGTTAGCAAACTGGATTGATATGTGAAATCGTTGGGCAAACTGACTGAACCACAAAATGAGCGACTTCCTCCATGAGCTCCCCCGGAGGGAGTGGTATTGCCTGCGGGTGCACGGTCTCTGTTATGCAAATAGTCTTGAACCCTAAGAGGTTTTGCAGATTTACATGATAAGTAATTGTTTTCTCCCCCAGCAATTACACATGGTGTGAGGGAGAGATCTCTGAGTGAGAAGGAAAGCAGAAAACTGGAAGGAGGCTGTCGAGAAGAAGGTTCTTGCAAAAGACCGATAGAGGAAACTGAAAGTCAGTGGGGTAAAGAGGAGAGATGGATTTGGGCTGAGTTATGCAATGGAAACTCGAGGTGGATATAACACCTGGAGCCAGCCAGGCCTAACACAAAACCACCGGCATGTGCTTCCTTCCAGGACACCCAGGTGTGGAGACCTACAAAGTAGTCTAGGACCAAAGCAAAGATCGTCCTGCTGCTCTAATACATTATTCCAAATTTTAGAAATAATAAATTCAGACAATTCTGGAGCCAGTGACAGTGTTTTTGGATTTCAAAGGACTTGATGGATTTTTTTCTTCCATGAATTCACCTAACTTTTTTGACCACCATGTAAACTTTTCTATGTCTTCACAAGGCAAGGAGTTCCATGATCTAATTAAACATGTAACATGTCACCCTTTCAGAGAGGCATTGCTTCTCCCAGGTAGGGAGCTTTGAACAGACCCTGCAATGCACAAAGTTTTGTGGGGGTTGTCTGAGGGTACTGATCATGCCATGATCCTTTAGGTGTAGATAACCAGTAAAGAAGTGTCACCAGAGACTTCGAGTATGGGAAAGCTCAGGGAAGAGGAACAGAAGTTTTTTGTGGTGATAGGGACAAGAGCAGAGTGTACAAGCAATGTTGTAGGATCTGAAGGCATTTTCAGGCTTAGCATGTATTGAAGGAAAGAGATGGATTGGCATGAGACCACATCTATAAATGCAGCAGTGATTTGAGCAGAGGCTAGAGAAGAATCTATGCCTGAGGTGCTCCTCCCACAGAGGAGCAACAGGCCAAGCTTGGGAGCATGCAGTGGCCGACATGAAGACATGAGATAAATGGATGTGGGGAGCCAATATCATTCAATGAGGGGAACAGCAGCAGAAGACAGACATGGAAATGATTTCTCTGTGTCTAAAGGAGATATTCAATTTTTTCAGGGAACATTTTTCATCTCACATTCCTCCAAGTCTTGTCACAACAGAAAGCTTCATTCTCTTCCTGTTCTCAGTGGTGCAACTCCCTTCACATCAGTAAACTTACATTAACGGGAAAGAACAGAATGAATCCCAGGGTGGGAAGAACAAAACTCCCTCATCACAAGTCCCCTGGTACAGCATGTGAGAATGCTCTTTCCTTTTAGCCTTGGCAAGGATATCAAATTGCTTTTCATGTCGCATCTATCAATGCTGGGCCACAAGACATTTGTTTGCTTCAGGTGTCATGGGAGCTGAAAAATCTTTTTGTGGGGAATGATATTATCCCTCTAAAGTCTTATCTTAAGGAAAACATATGCGATCTTGCAGAGAAGCCTCTCTTGGTTGCATTTTAACTTAACAGGAGGTTCTTTTCCTGTCCTATCTGTTAGCACTGGAATACACACACACACACATCCCCACACCACTTTAGCAACCAAAGAATGCAGAGCCCTCCTTGGATGGGCTGGGGGAGGGAGGCAGCTGGGAGAAGAAACCTTCTCATGCCATTCCAGCTTGGAGATATCCCTGGAACAAAGGGGTAATAACACAAAAGCTGAGGATGTTGGTTCTGAATGACTGCCACCCGGCAGCCTCTGTGTCAGCAGAGCCCAGCCCCACCATCCTCCAGTTGCCACCCTGGACTCTTCTGCTGCCTGGTGCTGACAAAGGGATGAAATGCCTCCCAGCCCATGCTGACAATCCTTGCTCTGAAAAGTGACTTACTGGGCTTGTTACAGTGAATCAACTGCACACTGACCCTAGTGCTGTTCTTCATGACGATGTGAATGGGAGAGAGAAAGTAGCTCATCCATTGCTGACGCTGCCCGAGAGGGAACAGGTAGATTCTCTGGTCTGAGATAGGGAAGAAGAGGTTCAAATTACTGTCAGATTTTGGAAAGCTTTTTAGGTGGTACTTTCACATATTATGTTACTTGTCCTAATTCTGATGGTGTCAAAGAATGTTTTAAAGGGGGCATTGTTTGAGCACTTTCAGATGCCTCACCTTTAATGCCACTGGGCTTCTGCTCCTCCTGTATAAATGTAATTGCCTACCTTGTCTGTGATTTACTCCATAGGGAAAACTTTTACCCTCTGGAAAGCTCCCACGGTCCCTGGGATTGTAAGGAGCAGGATGAATAATCACACCAAGAGGCACTCTTGCAGTTTAATGTTGTGATGTTTAGAAATTGAATTCTTACATTGTTAGCAGAGTTCTGTAATAAATCACTGAAATCACTTACGTCATTATTTTCTCCTTACCTTGTGATTGTCATAATTTTCTAGTATTTTTTTTCTATGGTAGAACATTTTTTCAAAATACATATTAATTTTAAAATGTTAGCTGTTTTTTACCCATTGCTACCTTATTTCATTCTAATAAAAACCTGAGATTTAAATAGAAACATGATCATTGCTCACAGGAAAATCTCTGAAGTCCAGATACAATGAACTAATAAAAAGGTCCATGTTCCATCATCATTGTTCCAGCTTATCTGGGCACAGTTATCTCTGCTTGGGATGGGTTTGTACAGCACCTTGCACAGGACTAGAGCTTGTCTAAGTGCCACAACTAGTACTAGGGCTTGCCTGAAGTTTGTAGGCTTCACTTTTAGGCAAAGTCTATCAACATGAGTTTGTCCCTTCTGCCAAGGAAGATGCTTCATAGGACCAGCTACTCCTCATCCCTTTGGAAACATGAGGAGATCTATTGATTGCACACCATATTTTGGAGGTCAGCAATTTTGGGTTGTTTTGAATGGGGGTCTCTTCTCAAACAAACTGAGATCAGCACGTACATATACACCCTCCTGCACACACAAACCAAACACATAATTTGTATGATAAAACCCTATCAAAACAAACACTCCACTGCTCTCAGATCATACATCCTCATAGGAAGAAGAGAACAAACAGTGTCATAGACACAACTCATCTCTACTATCAGAAGACTGAAATTTGGTGTTGATAAGGGTGGCATGAAAACATGGTTATAAAGGAAGAAGAAGAATCTGGAAGCATGGGTGTTTTCATAGAGATTATTGATAAAGAAGGAACAGGCAATATTAAATGACAACAGGGAGGGGAAATGTAAGGAAAATTCTGGCCTTTAAAGGATCTGAAAGATACTGTAGCATCTCAGGACAATCACTTCTGTCCTCTCTTCCTCCTCCTTGAACACCCTGCTGGAAAACAGGAGGTAGAGTTTCAGGCAGAGGAGAATGTGTCATTTACTGGCACTGCTTACATCTTCCTTCTCCAAGCACTTCCACAACAGCTGTGGTTTTTCTCACAGGCTCACTGCAGGTAGGAGGGATCCTGTATCTAGTCTGGAAACACCAGTAAGGAATGAAGTAAACCTCAAATAAACCCTGCTCCTGAACTCAGCCAGTGCATGAGGACTAATAACAGAGCCACTGTGGTCACCACCCTAAAGCACAGATCATTTTTGCTTCTGTGCGTCTTTACTTGGTTTAGCAGCCCAGGCTACTCCTCTTGTTTTGACTGCAACATTAATGGAAATTTCCAGCCAGTTTGTGGGTCAGGTTTCTTTTTGAAGTAGCTGCTAGATCCTTTCCCAGAGATACTAGGACACAAGTTTGTGACCAACTTTGCTGTCCTGAGGGATTAGAAAGATCTCAATTTTTTTGCACTCTGACAGAACTCATTGTATTGGGCTTTCTGGGTCATTGATGCAATCCTAAGGCTAAGCACTACTTTAAAAACAAAGAATGGATTCTTCTGACATCCATTTCTAGAAGAGCCCAATTTAATATGCAAGACTTCAAGAGGTCAAGTGAAATCTATTTCTTGTATACAATCTAATGCTCTTCCCGTAAATTCAGATTTGTTCATGACCACAACAAAGCCCTTTGACGGTTGAGGAAGATCGTTACAGGATTTTCCTTGCTATTACAGCCCAACAGAGAAAGCAGTTTCAGCACAACTGACGGAAGTTTCCATCTAGCAAACTCTGCAGATGGGCCACAAGCTTCCAAAAACTGTATCAGTCAGAGAGGAATTGGATTAAAGATAATCTGCAATGTGAAATCCTGTTAGAAAAGCCGACGGGTCTCTACTGCTTGCAGAGCTGCAATGCTCCTGGATTGAAAAAAGGCAGCTGATGTTTGTTTTGACAGCTGTGTGGAGTGAGAGGTGTGTGTGTGCATGCCGGGGAGCAACACATATGGTGACCATGTGACACGACCCACGACCAGATGAAAGAAAATTGTCTAATATCTCCAGCAGCGTGGTTCAAATTCCACTTCAACCAAATTGGCGGGTGTGACAAATGCCAGCTAGTCCCTTTTCCCTGTGCTGATTGAGGAGGGAAAGTACTCCATTTGATCACCTGCATGCTGTGGTTTTCACCTACTCCTAAGACTTTGGGACACCAAATAGGAAAAAGCTGCTGGTTGTTTAATCATCTCATTGCTGTCCCAGTTCCAAGTTTCTTATTCTTCTTCCTCCCTTTTTAAGAACTGTTTTTTTCCTTGGAGGCTAATGCTTATGGCATCTCAGGGAAATGAAATTTCGTGTCTCTCCAGAAGAGCAGAGGAGTGATGCGGCATCAGAAAATTCACTATCAGGGGACACAACAGAAGCCAAGACTCGAAAATAAGTGATCTAACCAGAACACAGGTAGGTTCAGGAAGTGGATAAATTCATGGAAGAGGAGTCAATATGCAGCTATTAACTAAAAAATGACCTCTGCTCTCAGACCTCTGCTGAAAGGGTCTGCAAGGCAAAGAATTGCTCAGCTTGTGCTAATGGTTAGTTGTCTGGATTACAACTAATTCTGAGTGATAGAGAGATGAACAGGCTTAGGGCACTCCCTCCTTCACCACTGCCATCAGAGATGGATCTTCATCAGTACCTGCTGCAGAACATCGTCCTTGAGCCCATATAAATAATACTTCTTATGATGACTGCTTCATGCCCATACAGGACTCCCAAACATGACCCTGTCCAAAGGAAAAAAGGTTCTTGGATGACACTAGTGCTGAAACATATAAATAACAGACACCCTATTAACGTGTTTTTATCCTATGTCAATTTTAATGCAGAGGAATCTCTGGTGTGTTTATTCCTTATCCCTGTCTGCCTCTCCCTGCTCACAAAGGGTATATACTATGACATGCTGGTTGGGAAGGAGGTGGTCTAGGGTTTATGGGACTATGCAACCTAGGTGGGAATTTGATGACCTATGGATCTAATCTTCTGTCACTGACCTCCTCTGTGGCTTTGGACAGATCTATTTTCTTCCTGTACTTGTGTCTTTCTGGTTTATTCAGGTATGTCCCTCATGATCAAGGTACCTGGAAAGAAGTGGCTGAGCAGGGTCTGTGTTCACTTGCTGTACATAACGCATAGTACAATAAAGACTTGATGCTGGGCAAGTCTTCCTGGTCCTGCAGTAACATACTTGGCATTAGTGGTTACTCTTTGCTCCACTAAGTTACAACTGGTATGATTCAACCTGTAGCTTTATCTGCATTTCCAAAACTGAGCTAGGAAACTCCTTCAAGTACGCTGTTTTCCCATGAAGTTCCAGCGAGACCTTCCAGTGGCACCAGGGAAAGTATGAGGATTGTTTTTCTTCCCAGTCTATTAATACAAAGTATTGAAATACAAATGTCTTGGCAAGGGAAGGACCCAGCTTCTCTAAAGATCTTCACTAAAGAACAGATGATATAATCCAAGATGAAGAGAGAGCATCTCTCATCAAACTTTTCTATGGACCAATACTCCAGGAAAAGTCCTAACTGAGAAGCTAGAGGAACTTGTTGACTTTCTGCAGAGTGACTTTCCCAGGAGTTGCTCTGGTTGAGTGTTTCCCAAAACATTTGGGGCAGAAATCTTAAAAGAAGGAGCATTGTGTTTAAATGAGATAAATATTTTACACTGATGATCCTAGAAAGTGTCTTTCCTTTTCCAAACTTCTCCTTTATGGGAACATCAAAACCTAAGTGATTTTGTGGATTATTCAGCAGCTAATGCTCTCTCCCTGCCTTGAACAGAACATGCCCACACAAAAATCACCTGAGTTTCACTTGACCTCTTTAGCTGACTTATTAAATCAGCAGAAAACCACATATAATGAATAGTTAAATTAAAAATTACTTTTGTTTTTCTTGAACTTTTTCCTAACCATTTTAAATTGGTATTACCAGAAATCTATTTTTGTATGACTGTCCACACAAGCTTTACATTAAATCTGTGAGGAGAATAATTGTACCTTTAATTCAATCAGCTAGGTGTTGATTGTGGACCAGTGGCCATCAAGTGGCTGCAAATAGCCTATAGTTTTGTCAAAAATACCTTGTCCAGTTCTGTAGTGAATTTGGCTAAAAAACAAGCATGGCTTGAAAGCTTGAGCAATGGTAACCCAAAGAAAGATGCTACAATGCTTCCTGTTTTTCTGGTTGAATGAAAAGTCCCTCCTACAACAGAACATTTCAAAACCAAGAAACGTTTAAGACATAAAGTCTGTTCCCAACAGTGAAAGGTGGGGGTTGAGAGGGTGGGGAATTACACATAATTCAACTATTTCCTTACTACAATTTATTAGATTTTAAATGTGTTCATGTTGTACCCATCAGCCTCTCTGCTCCTATGGAGTCCATGCCAGAATTATGACAAATGAGATTTTTCTGCTCACTACAAGTTTTATCTGAATTATCTACCATGTTATAGGTCATGGGTATAGCACTTCATTTTTCTCTGTACCGTAGATATACTGAAAGTGGATGCCAGATCATGAACTATTTCACAGGCCTGCTGTCATGAACTCACGTGAAAAAAAAATGTAATGCACAGTTAGCCTTATCTTCAAGAGTTCCCAAGGATGAAATCCAGTCTACGCTGGATTATCTGATCCTTCTTGTAAACTAGAGTGAGGACAGCGTTGGGTGCACAGTATTCACCTTGCAAGACTGTGGCAAAATCACAGAATCACAGAATCGTCAGAGTTGGAAGGGACCTCTAGAGATCATCCAGTCCAACCCCCCTGCTAAAGTAGGATTGCCTAGAGCAATGAAAGCAGGATGACAGGATCAGTGAACAGTATCTATGGAGTGGATCACTTACATGTCTTACTGGCCTTTGAAACAAATTGTCTTCTAAAGCAATGACTTGGTATATACAAACCACAAGCTGCAATAGCCAGCTGACCTTCACAGCAGAGGAATCTTCGCCACCCGTGTAAAGACAAAGCTCTGGGGAGAGCTTTCTTTCTGCAGCTGCTCTTGACCCTTAGATAGCTCTGGAATGACCAAGCTGGGACAGAGCCCAGCTAATGTCTTCCACTCAAAAATGGTGGTGTCAAAGTTTGGGGTTACAAAGAACTCCAAAGCACTGAGAAAACCAAGCATGTGGGATTATCCCAGATGGTGCACTTTAACTTCAGTTGACAAAACCACGACCCAAGTCACCTGGTGAGATGGATTGCAGTGCAACTGGATGTATATTATCCATATTATTGGCCTAATATTTCAAGCTGATCTTCTGCTTACAGTTCACATCAGCACATAGACTGGCTTATTCAACCTCTTGAAAACATCTTGCAGAGATAAAACACATGTGTATATATTATAACCTTTGGTAAGTCAGAGTCTTCTTTTGTGAAACAGTGACGTTTATGGGGGAAGACTGATCATTTTCAGATGTTTTGTTTAATTCAACTAAGCAGTTAGACAGATACTAACAACAAAAGAACAGTCCTAAATGTTTTAGAGTCAGAATCTCTCCATCATCCTGGACCAGTCACCGATCTGCAGTCCTATGAACTGCATTTACACATCTAGTTCCTTTGTAATAAATTGGAACTTGGATGAGCCACTAATTTTAAAGCCCTCTGCAACACTGTCCCTTTGAGGAGCTTGTGGGGCTTGGGATTAAGTGGGACCTCACTTCTTCAAGCTAAGCCTTATTCATTCACAAACATACCGTGTGTGTTTTTTTAAGAGATGGGAACCTGAAGTAGAGACAGGGGTGATGGAAGATGCAAAGCTGAGCAATGAATTAGAGTAGAAAGAAACACTGCAGACACAGTCATTTGAACATACACTAGTTACATGCATAGCCTGGTGAATAAAAGCTGCCAGCACACTGTAATACAACACCTGAAAAACCACTTGATATCCCAGAAGCTGGCCCCACTATGTAACAGGAGATTGCTTGTAAATTTTGAAAAGAAATAGCCAAGCTACTGAACTACCATGGGAAATCTGCCAGGGTATCACCTTAAGAAAGGCAGCTCTGGCTACTGGGACTGTGGTTGCTTCTCATTAAATGCATGAACAGCTTCTGGAATAAGACATTTCTCTGTAGTATTACTCTGGCAGACTGGAATTAAGGAGTCAGAGAGGACAAGCCCTGCTCTCAGCTAGCGGGAACCTGACAGCCATTTTCTGGCCCTGCTTTCCCAGCTGCAATTTGGAAAGGATCACCCAGGCTTTCCCTTATGAGGCACGACTTAAAAAAGCAGGTCTTTCGTCCATCTCTCTTCCCTGTGCAGTTTAGGCCTGACAGCAAATCAGCCACAGAGAATACATTTGTAAATATATTGCAAGAGGAAGTAAGAAAGTATTTTTGTTAACAGCTCTTTGAGCAAGAATGTTAGCCAGTTTAAATGAATATGTTGATTTCAAAAGACTGCTACAAGTGAGAAAGCTCAGGTGACAGACTCAGCCCTGTTGATGACCATCTGGACTTCCACAGGGAATAAAAGAGCAAGAACTGGAAGCTTGCACTGCTGCACAAACCACCAAGATCAACCACTTTTCCCAGTTGTCCCTAATTACAGTGGAGCAATCTCTTTGATTTCAAAGCCAGCAAGCTACATCTACTGCAGAATCAGGATATGGCTGGCTGAGATTATGGTGTGCAAGTCTTCACATATAAAATTTGTTCCTTTTTGATTAATGTCATTTGATGAATGTCCTATTTGTTTTTCTTAAAGGACTGAAACAAAGATTGTGATTGCTCAGTAGTCAGGTTGTCAAGCATCTCTTTTTTTCTCTTTACCTAAAACAGTTGACTCAGACTTGTAGTGGTGTTTAAATACTTAATGGTGATGAAGAATACCAAGAATCAGATCTGCCTCTCCTAGTTGCAAAGAGCTGCAGAATAAAATACTAAAAATGGAAGATACCTAGCTGCAGGTGAAATGAACACTTATGGCTGTGACTTCCCTGAGCTGTTTTGGATGTCTCTCTAAGGATGGGATAAAATGCACACTGAAAAGGCCCATTTCTCTCACAGTTCAATGATGTTTTTCAGAAGCAATAAGACATATATCTGCTATTGAAGTTGGGTTCCTAAACCATGCCAGGACTGCCAATGTGGCATTCTTTATCTTTGCTATTCACATGAAGACAAAGTTTTCCTCTCAAAGGAGAGCTATTTCTTTATGGTGTTTCAAAGCTTGGCTAACATTTGATACAGATCAGTGTACTCTGGTTTGGAAGGATCTGTAATGCAGATTCCTTGGAAGTCCTGACTATTTTCAAGAAGGACACATGAATTTTTATGCCTTATGACCTTTACAGATATTGATGGAAATACAGTTTCTTCTGTTAGCTGTCAATGACTCAGATTAACTTTGTCCTCATCACCTGAAGCTGTATAGGAATAGAAAATACAGAAAGAAATCATGGAACATATACAATTGCAAAGACAAAGTGAGACAAAGCGCTGGAATTTTGACAACTGGATGGAAGAAGCATTTCCCAACAGCTTTCAGACACTTTGCTTCCTCTTCTAATGGTCACTTCATCTTATACAACCTTTTTTTTTTCTTTCCTGTACAGCCTTTGATCTAAAGCCCTGTGCAGAGTTACAGAAGAAAAAAGATATTTGCTGATTGTCCTGCTGTCCCCTTGTAGAGAGAAGAGAGTCTCTATGAAATGTTGCAATAATTCCAATGGAGTCAGAAGTGCACTGTGCTCATTCTTCAAGTCTAGACACTGCTCTTGAAGACTATCTGGAGACACATTCATCAGCATGGCTGCAAACATTTGCATCTGCATAGTACAGCAGAGCCTGAATTTTATCACATATTATAGGATGGCTGGTTAGGCTTATTCAAGTGTGGGATGAAAAGACATTTTCATTAATTAAAACAAAAATGCTTTGTATTTTATATTGAGGAGGTGACTGCTGCTGAGTAGCTAACAGTTTTGAAGCTCAAGCAAAGTGCAGTGAAAGGCTTTCAAGACCATCTGCTCCAGCAGGTTTTCTGCATCTGCAGCAGATGTGTTGATGACATGCTAGCCATTTTCCTTGTCTCTAGCTCTCTTCTTTATCACACTGTCACTTTGGAAAAGATAAAGGAAAAAAACAGAGAAAACCAACAGATCAAAACCCAGCTAAAAACCAAAAACCAAACAACAACAAAGAAAACACAAACAAAACCCAACAGACTATCATACAACTGGAAATCTCTCTGCCAAGAGTAAGAAAATGTTGCTTCTTCCTTTGTTTCAGGATTTCTTTCCAATCTTGGGTGAGCCTGAAAATGTTATGACATGTTCATAGATTTTCCCATTTATTTTGAGGCCCATAATGGGATCTGGATGCAGATTGCCATGGCAACCTGTATAAAATTTTACTACTTGAAATACGGGTTGTGGATTCTGGGGGGAAGATACCTGGGTGAAAAGTGCAACTTATGTCTAATTTTGTGGTACAAAAAGACAGCCAGAAAAACATGGCTTGAAACTGAAATTCCAAGCTTGTCCTACAGTGAAAGAGAACTACTGGCCCTATGAGTAAAATTCTGACAGATACAACCACCTTCTTAGCACATACTTTAAAAATATGTAGCCCTTCTCTTTGTGTTGCCTTAGTGCCCTCCTTTGTTTTGCTACTTTAAAAATAGTTTTTTTGGCTTTTAACATCCTATCTGCACCTTTCTCTGTATTCAGTGGCACATGTCTTTGTCTTTGTAATCCACCAAATGTAGACTTTTTTCTCTTCAGTGTATTGATATCATGCTAGGGAGGGCATTCCCATGAAGCCACAGAGGCAACTTGTTGCTTTGCTTCAAAGCTGCTATGCATGTAAAAGCTTTAATAATAAACTGGCAGACTGAGGCTGATGCATCTTATGATGAGGAAAAAATGAAATATTGTTTAATCACCTCTCTCTGTGGTTATGTCCCATCTCACTCTTGTGCCTTTATGCACACCACCTTTATAACACAGCACCAGCAGAGTTAGCTGTTCTCCAGGACAAGGGCTTCTGAGAGTTCTAGTAATGCAAACAAAAATTACATGTCACCTCTCTCTCCCAGCACCTCTGGTTTCTGCATTAAATAATGCACCCACCAGCACACACAAGCCCTTTGAAGTGCTGAAAGCAGACGATATGAGCTGTGTGGTAGCTGCCAGCAAGTACCAGTGCTTCAATGGCAGCCAAAACTGTAACTATCATCTCTATTATTAACTTAGCCTGCCCTGGAAAATCTTTCTGATGTAGCTACAAGCATGACCATGATGGGAAACTGTCTTCAGCATCAGCATACCATATAAATTAAACCCTGAATGAAATACTCGCCACCCAAAACACGTAAAAGCTTCCTGTTAGTGCTTTCTCAGGACAAGGATGGCATCCTATGGCAAGATGCTTCTAGGGTGTAAGCAGTCCAAGTGTGGCTTTCCATGTGAGACATGCTGGGTAATCCAAATTCCTAGCTGTGGCAGGAAATGAACCAGCAGGGACAGATGAATCTGAAAAAGATGTGTTACTCCAAGACATTTCCCAGTGGGACTCTGAAGGGAGCCACTGTCTCTCACTGAGAAGCAATCCTGTTTTCTGAGAGATCTGCTTTGAGTCTTGTGGCTCTCGGCTACACGAAGATTTTGTTGTGAGGCTGAGAGGGTTGAGAAAGTAGGCCACTCCCTCAAAGGACTATTTGGTAGTCTAGGAGTATCACTAAAAGTGAAATCACTTTCTTAACTTATGCTGGCAAGTGATTAGGGTAGACCCAGCATGAGGCTGCCAATAGCAATATGTCTCAGTAAGTCTGAATAACTTGAGTAGGTTTCATCTCTTTAACAATGCATTGCAACCCATGGGTCATGTGTCTGCCAGACTCCTGCATTTGAATCTGCATCACTGACATCCAAGCAGCCACTGCCTGACATTTGATACTGCCCCACTGAGTTTACTAACTCTCTCTACTTGTCCTGCTGAACTTTTTGTGGCCGCTCCATCCATTACAGCTACCCAAAGGGACAGGAAATCAATGCTGGTATCAAGTAAATGCAAATTCTGAGTCAGCCACATGGAGCAAAGGAATCACAGCTTCCAAATATGGCATCAGACACGACGTGGAAGCAGAGAATTGTGGTTAACGCAGCTCCGAATATTTCTGGGCATTTTACCCAACACAGCAGGAGCGTCTTCAGATGAATGAACTGGGCTCCTGACACTGTGTGTATAAATTTTCAAGTGGGTTTTACTGTCTCCTTTCTCCAGAGGAAACAAGAGCCACGAGAGACACACACACATACACACACACTCAAAAAGAATTCAGTAAAGAAACACACAGTCAGAAGTCCCCAAGATCAGCTTGTTGATGTAAACCATAACCGAGAACACACTTTGTTTTGTGAAAGATTCTCTGGAGACTTGATAGAAAAAAGGGGGGAAAGAAATATGCACACTTTTTCTCTGCTATTTTTATGCCTCAGTTTAAGATGGATACTCAAGGTCACCTAAGCTGAGCTTTGACAGATGTGATGTTTAGCTGGTTGGGAAGAAAATAGCAGGATGGGATGTGGCAGCAATAAAATACCAGCATTCCATTGTCACGCCTTCTAAATTGCTCAGCGTCTGTGGTGGGACACTGTGCTTTGTGGACCAGCCATCTGGTGGGAGAGTCCTTAGATTTAGGAGTATCTGTCAGATTTCTGGTTTCTTCATATGTCCTTCTGGGATGAGGAAAGAAGATTTTAATGACCCGTGTATGCTTTGTGCAAAAATGTAGCATTCCATTGGTAATTCACATGGAAAAGTCTAGCATGGGAAGGCAGAGATAAGATTTGAAAATGATACTTGGCAGCTCTGTCATACTGCCAGTCCCTTCCTCTTCTCCCTTGGGGTCTTTATTTTCTTATTGCTGGGGCTACCAACAAAGGGTTCTTTTCTAGAAAAAAGACATACAGTCAAAGAATCCAGAGTTAGTCCCCACAATTACCAACTCAGGTAAGGCATTCTAGTCTGCCTGCCTTTCCCACCTCATTCAAAACATGTTCTTGGAGTTGTAAAATCCTAATTTTGGGGACAGCAAATCTCTTTTTAGACTATTTCATTAATCATCTGGATACTTTCTCTTTGCCGTTCTGCATCTTCAGCTCAAATGCCTGTGGAAAATATGGGATAAAAATATATTTCTGCTGAAAGTGTCACTGTTCTCAGAAAATGCTTAGAGCCACCACCACAAGGGAAATCAGTGCTGAAATACAGACTCAAAACTGAACCTTCCAAAGTCTAGGTTAGCATACTATCAAGAAGAATCCTTCCTCATGACCAGTCTGATATTCTTTACAACTACCATAATTATTTTTTTTAAAAAAAAAAGCAAGAAAACTCCAACCTTCTTTAAAACTAGGAAAGGCAATTTTTTGTTGTTGTTTTCAATTCCAGATCAAAAAGATTACTCTGTGTTTAAAACATGTTGTATTTTTGCAGCCAGCAGTGAAAGCATTAAAATGAGAATATTCCTGTCCTGATTGTCTGTGAATTTACCATCTGTAGAGAGGAAAAGGCTCAGTTGCCTTGCACAGTTCACATACCAATGGCCTGGTTCTGCCTTGAGCTAAATTCCATTGGATTTCCACCACTGTCCAGTGAGGCCAATACTGTTCCCTAAATATGTATCCAACGTGCAAAAAAGTCAGTCAAAAATGTACTCAGTAGAAAACAAATCTCCCTCTGCCCAACAATGCTAAACATTTAACTATTACCATGTACTCAAGACTTGCTAAATCCAGAAACTGTGGCCTTGGCCTTGCCTTTGCTAGAAGAAGTTATTTTTTCTCCCTCTTGAGCTTCAGAAAATATGTAGATGGTCTTCAGTCTGTAATCTGAAAATCGTAATCGATAACATTTTAAATCTTCTTCCAGCAGGTGGAGGTAGATGTGTGCTAGATTTCCTTTGGGAAAACAAGCAAGATACATGGCTCGGAAAGCATTCCCCATGCATCTAAACAACTGTTTGCCATATTTGCTGTATGATCTATTTCTTCCCTTTATTTACAACTCACTTTTGTTTCTTTCTCAACACAGCTGAGGGAATGAAGAGGAAAAAGATTTCTGCATTTGGAATGTGAAAATATCTTGTATCCCTTGAATACCTGGGAAATCTTGTGCGGATACAATTAAAAACTCATCAAAAAGTTGAAAAAGTTCCTACTACTCTTTGTTTGTTGTCTCTAATTTTCAGCTTTTTCCAGAGTCTCAGTTTGGAGAAAGAAGACCAGCACTGTGCTGGAAAATGCTTTTTCCCCGAAGTCTTCTGTCTAACAAACAAGGGCCAAATGTTTGAGCTAACAGAAAAGTCTATGCGAAGATTTCTTTGCAGGCTTCTTCCCTTGGCCTCACCCTTTGCTCTAAACATTCATGAGAAGGAAGAGTTTCAGAAGATATTCTCCATGTGGGTTCCCTCAGACAACCCTTTTTCATGCCATCACCACAAAATTACTCGTGTCACACACATACAAGAGAGGGTTCACACACTCTGTGGAGAGCTCTCAAGGGGGGTTTCTCTGGACAGACTTCATCAGATACGGAAAGGCCTCTCCACTAGTGTCTCAGACAACTCCAAACATTCCTACCCCATGTTGATCAGATAATGATCTTCAAAAAATCATAACTGCCATCACCAGGGAGAGCAGTGGAAACTGAAGACTCAGACTGCTGGAGGATTTGTGTTCCAACCTGAAGGAATCCCTGGCTTGTCAAAGGGATTAAGATGAGCCTAACAAGGCTCATTCGCATCTTCTCATGGAAGTTATTTGAGTACATTTGGGGCAACGAGGCTTTTTCTCATCTGGTTTCATTTGCAGCCCCCTTTTGATAAGGGTTTTCCCTGGAAAGCCTCAGTTGTCAGGGATAATGGCTTAAGAAGTGTTGATAGATTCTGTTTATGCTGGGTGAGGGGGTTCAGGTGGCCCAGTCTAATGTAAGCTTTCAGTCAACTGTAAACAGCAGCTTTTTATGTCAAAGCTGTGTTTCTGCCTCTCGACAAAGCATTAACAGATCTAGGAAAGGAAGAACCCATGGTGACGACAGTGGGAAGAGCAAAGAGGTTTAATAGGTCATTTGCACCACAAATTCTGATAATTTGACAAAGTAGCATGTCTTTTCTGCCAAGGCCCTGGAGAGAGTTCACATCCGCCATGTTCTGGCTCCTGTTCTCAGCTCTGCTCCAGACACAGGGAAATTTGTGGCAGTGACTCCGCCAGCTGGGAGGAAAAGTCTTTCTGCAGTCTCTGCCTAGACCTCCCCAATCTTATGATGATCTAGGGCCTTTGTGGCCTTTGACCACAGCCTTTTCCTGAGGAGCTCGTTTACAAATGGCTTGGCTGAAACAGGTCTTGCCTGAGAGACTATTTCCCTTATGGATTCAGAGGAAGCTTCCCATGTGTTGCCTGTGTTCAGAGCTACTCCTACTCTGTCAGCTCTGTGATGATAATCAGTCTACATGAAGCCTTATTCTATGCCTGTGGTCTGGCATTAGGACATGACACCTTGGCTGATATCTTCAATATCTGGTCCCACCCCAAAATGAGACAGATCCAAGACTCTTTGGCTTACAATATCAGGCAATTATAAGGAGGGTTGGCTACTGGCCCAACATAAAAGCAGAGTGTATATAGAGCTGTATATCATGTGATGCAGGAACAGCATCTTTCCTCTCGCATTCCCAACCCCAGTGGCTGGATATGTAGATAGGGAGAAATCTACAAGGTGAATTCTTTGCTCCAGGAGCCCAGATGAAATTGGTCCATGAGCCAAAATGTCGACTCATGAATAAGGATGAACATTCCTTCAGGAAGGGCAGTGTGAGCTTAGGAGTTCTGGGAACTTGGGACAAAGGCCAATGGGGAAGATTAAATCAATTTTATCCAGAAGAAATTAGAGGGCATAGGAGGAGGAGAAAGGGTTCTGTGAGAATTGTATGGTTAACTTACTGCAGTTTGTGTCCTGTAAAAACACAGTCTGTATACCAAAAAGCTTGTGACGAAAAGCCACAGCCATCAGGATAGGTAAGCATAGTCCTGTTTTAGAGAGGAATTGTGTGATGATGCTTGTGGAATGCAAGGACCTTTTAGCCTGGGAGCATCTCAGAAACTTCAACGCACAAGGAGCCTACTCAAAGGATTAAAATCCTTTGGTTGGGTTTTGCCAAAGCCATGTTTACCAAGGGCCCTTGCATGTGTCAGAGCAAAAAAAACCAAACAACACAAAAAGATACTTTGGTCTCCAGATCTCCTTTTATGTTGTAGAAAAGATTTCAGAAGGGGAATGGGGAGCTGTGCAGTGTGTGACAGTCTTTTTTTTATTGGTTGCAGGTACCGGGACCAGAGAAAAATCAGGGATGAAGGGATGTTACTGAGATCATGTATCACTGCCTTACTCAACTGCTTCTGACTCTGTGGAGCATACTGCTTCCCAGAGAGGTCTTGCCTACCTTTGCTCTATCAAAAACGCCTCACGCTGAGACTACCACTTACACCTCTTTCTTTTTGCAGTGATCTTTTCCATCACTAGCAGGCCTTCGGGATAAGGTGGAACTTATCTTTATAACCATTTATTAATATCGTCGACTGATGAACTGGCAGGAGAACAATCTGGCAGAGCAGTGAGTCTGCTGAGAAACGACCAGTGGGAGGGCTGGGTGAGACAGCAGTGGACTGTAATCAGGCTTGCACCATCTGATTTTGCTTCTCTTATGCTGACAGATTCTTGGCTCAGACCCAAGAACTTGCAGAGGGTAAAGGATGATGGCAGCTAATATTTTGGCATGGGAATTAGCAGAGCTATTCCGAGATGGCATTGCAGAATGTCAGAGAACCATCAACTCAGAGGGCTGCAAGGTGGTAAAAATGGGTGAAGCCATGTTAGAATGAACTTGCTCTGCCAGTCCATAACAGCTGAAAAATCTGTTATCTCCATTTGTTAATTTAATCCTTTAATCCACCTTGCTGTCCAATTAGATTAATGAAACTAGAATCCTATTTCCAGCTTGACCTGTGTTATCACACTTATAAAATGGGAATAAAGGTATTTATGTGTCTGAAAGGGGCATAGAGGTTCCTGGTTGAGGACTGCCACACAGTTTATTTTGCAAGGGCTGAATACCTCATTAGTGACCTGAAGAGCATAGGAGGGCTTGGGGGACTAATCCACTGTCGGAAGACAAGGTGATGTTTGCACTATGATGTTGCCTAACAAAAATTTTAATGGTTCAAAGGAGAATTTATTGCTTTGCTCAAGTGCTGCTGAACTCACAGATTTTTATTTTTTTAAACACATAACGGCTGTGGCTAAACTGCTTTATATATTAAGAAATGGATCTGCTTGCAAGCAGGATCTGTGATAACTATTTAATGGAAACCAGTGAAATGTTTTGCTGGCATGTCTGTAGAACTTTCCTTAAATTGCTAGAGGTGTTCGGATGAGTTTCCCTGACAAGTGCTGACATTCATTTTTTCTCTTTTGGGCCAGATTCTGATCTTGTGACTTTTTCTCTAGAGCATTTTGACTTCAATAGTCTTCTTGACCAATGAGATTCCTTATGGAGAAAGGCCAATGCTGAGCCATACTTGATACCAGAGACTTTTGGATGTCAATGGGTTTGAAAGAGTAACTACTCACCAGAGAAAGACTTTTTCTGAAAGCATTCCCATGCTTCACTTTATACAGTGCCTGAGGTGCATATGTCTATCTCAGCATCAAATTAAAGTTTGCTCTGTGTGCTGAAGCATGCCAGGCAGGGAGGCAAAAGTGGTTAAGGCATTCATCAGGATTTGGGAGATCTTTGTTTAATTCTCTGCTCTCAGGCTGGTTCCCTGCATGACCCTGAGGCAGTTTCTCAACCCCTCAGTGTTTCATTTGTAAAATGGGCAGGGTATCACAGTGTTCCTACACAGGAATGCAGCACAGAGAAAGTGTTAGAGACTAAGTGGTCTTTAATGTCCTGGTAAAGATAAGATACCATGGAAGCCATAAGAGCTTATAATCAATTGAAACAAAGCTCTGGGAATTCTGTTTCTTTATTTTCTCCAAGTGTTATCTGCATTAATAGGTGAGAGCATATGAAAGGTGTACTATTTTTTAACAGTCTCTAAACTCCACCCACTTGTTCTTTGCCCCCAGAGTCTTACTGCTACATGAGATACTACATGGTAAATCTACCCCAAACCACATTCTTTTTAGTTACTTTGTATCCTCTGGTCTCTGAACTAACATGTGTCAGGGACTGCTGCTTCAGTCAAAGCCACAGGAACATGAGGTAACACAAAGCTGTCTCATTTTGAAAAGCTGGTGTGGGAATGACATGAGCTCACCCACCATTTTTGCACTGGGAAAACAGCCTGCAAGTGGAATAAATAGGGGAGGAAAAAAAAAAAAAAAGAAAAAAAAGGAAAAAAAAATCAGCCTCTCACAGAGGCTGATTTGATGACCCATTGCCTGTAAAACCACAGAATAATTTTAACTGGATGACACCTGGAGTCTGTAGACCAACACATGCCCCAAGACTTCTATGGGTTCCACCAGTATCTGTCTAGAGAAAAAGGAAAGATAATATGATGGAGATAGCTTTTGGAACTGTAGTAGCAACATCTTTGATGGTTAGGATGGTTTTATTGCTTTTCATGTTAGGGAAATTAATAGAGGTGTCTTCATAAGGCAGCAACATTGAGTGGGCTAGGAGCAAGGAATTAACAGCCAGACCTTGGCTCTGTTTTGAATATACAGTCCCTTGCTGTATAATGCTGAATAGAACAATTGTTCTTTTTGAATAGCCTAACGAAAATGCTATCATCATCTTCAGCAGCAGTAACAGAGATCTTTGTCTAGTGGATAAAAACTTCCCAGGAGTCAGGAATCTCTGACACTAGCTTGACCTGTCACCTTAGACGATTCATTTTAGTTCTGTGTCCTCTTTTCCCCCTCATCTGCAAAATGTCCTTTGAGATGTACTGATTAAAATCTCTACAAGAAAACTCAGAAAATATGTTATTATTTTAATTAGGAGTCTACTTAATCCTGCTTAGATGACTGGATGCTTGATACAAAAAGTCTGTAAATCATAACTTTTTCTTGAAAAAAAGTCAGGTTAAAGCTGCCAGAGATGAAGCATTTTTAGCTTTCGATAGATATTTACCTGAAACCTACTTGACTTGAAAAGGTTTAATGAAGCACAAGCACAGGGCTTGTTCAAGGCAGCGAGTTGTCCCTGCTGTTTGCAAAACAGAGGTACTTCTTGAAAGCTGGACTCAAGCATGGATGGTCACTTCCAAACACAGGGCTCTGAGCACAGCCTGTCTGTACTCTCTTGTCTGTCAGGCTCACGCTGATATTAAGGACAAACAGAAGGTGACAGCCCAGAAGGACTTATGACCAGAGAAACTGGGTGATAAGTTTCCATTTTTATTAAATGTTTGTTTTGGCTCAACAAGTAAATGCCACTGGGGAAAAACTCTCAGATCCTACATCTTTAAATATGCTGAGGCTAAGCTTGATCTTTGGGGGAATCTGCACACAATATTAGATGGCTGAAGTTCTGTTTCAGAGCTGATTGTGTATGTGGAAACAGCATGATCTGTCATTATGCCTGAGTAGGCACAGAAATCCTGGGCAAAGAAATGGGAAAGCACTTTTGGGAAACCACAGCATTCTTACTCTCTCAGTCTGGACAGACAACATTGCTGCAGAGCAACTGCACAATCAGGTCTAGAACATGCCCTTTTCCTAGAACACAGAACAGGCATTTCCAGATGGTGGGAGAACAAAGGAGAAAGATCATAATTGGATCTCACTAATTGTGGTTTTATTTTCTTCCCTCCCTTGGCTCTCTAATGAGAGTCAGCGATTTGAAGAGCTTGTGGACATAGTGTTCACTGGAGGGGCTTTCATTTCATGGTTCCCCATTTGTTCTCATTGCCAACTTTACAGCTAATTGAAACAAAACTGAGCTTGTAGATTAAATGGCAACTCATGGGATTTGTTTCTGCAATTACCAGCACTCCTCCTAGACAGATTCTAACTCAATAGCAAGTTCCTGGACCCACATGCAGAAAACACTGGGAAAAATCCCACTGCCTGGATGACATCAGAGTT
The DNA here is from genome assembly GCF_020740795.1 of Apus apus. NCBI lineage: Eukaryota > Metazoa > Chordata > Aves > Apodiformes > Apodidae > Apus > Apus apus. The sequence continues at coordinate 23,478,724 of NC_067288.1, read as the reverse complement.
AACTCTATCAAGTCTGTTAGAGTCTCTGCAGTCCTTAACAGCTGGAGGTGAAACCCTGGCCTTCTGAAATCTGGGAATTTTTCCACCAGCTTCATACAGTTTGATGAAAGCTAGGATTTCACCTTGGAAGACTGAAGGAACTGTATTTTCTTGACAGCACAACATTTCCAGCTTTGCAGCTTGACTTGCAATATCTTAAGTTTCACAAAGTGCATTTTCCCTCAGTGTGGTAAAAGCTATTAATGCATTTAATAAAAACACATGCTCAGCTTTGGAGTATAACCTTTTGCCAGCCACTAGCAGATACCCTTGTGCCCAGACTGAATTCCCTCTGTGGCAAGAAAGTGGACTACAAAAATACAGCATTTGCAAAAAGCTTTTTGAAAGCCATTTCCAGGGATTAAAAAGGAACCAGTCACCTCTGTACTCTGTACTATTTTCACCAACAGATATTAAATTTGAAAAGTATTCACAGATCAGGGAATGAATACATGGTTAAGCAGATTCATAATGTGATCACTAGGCAAGAACAAAGCTGGCTTTTGCTGTAGCTTCTCACTGGCAAATAGAGCTAGAGAGAATGCTCACTGACTGGCAGTTTCTACCACATCTATTTCCATGGTGCAAAGCAAAATGAATCTGCCAACTCAGTGACAAACCTTCTCCAATTTTAACTCAGTTGAACCTGTTCTCATTCCAGACAGTGTAGCTGGAGACTGGATATAGATGTTTATTTACCTTGATAGATTTTAAAAGTGATTGAACAACTCTAATGAGAGGGAAATCCTCCTGTGATTTCAGTCTTTACATGAGTTCAGCTGCCTGAGCATCTCTGCCTTCCTATCTCCTTTCTGAAGTATTGTCTGATTCAATGAAGAACATTAGAGATGGAGAGTTCAATGATGCTACAATTCTCCACACATTGTGGAAATAGTCAGGTAGAAGGGAATGAAATCTTATTAGCTCTTCCATGGAGCTTAAGTATACGCAGCCTAATCCCTATTAGACATCAGAGAACTCACAAAGAATGGTGTATATTGGAAAGGTGGCAATATGTGTTCTGCCCTCACAGGGTAATTGGTTTTGTTGTCAAGTTGGCTGCTGAGACCTGGTCCATTTGCCCAATTCAATCCATACTGGGCTTTCCACATCTTTGCTCCAAAGCCCTGTTTATGAAGGCAAAAACAGGGACTTGGCAGCTGCCATGCAAATGTCACTTTTTCTGAGCAAGACAATTGCTGTAAGAAGGGTTTTTTAATTCTTTTTTTTTTTTTGGCAAGCTTTCTATCCATGGCCTGGGTCTTCATGCCCCCTGGCTCTCCCAGCACACAGTACAGAAATGGACACTGCAAATTTCTGTCTGAGGCAAGCCTTGGCAACGTAGTGAATGAGAAGAGAAACAGCCTGTGCTCTAATAAGTAAAATATTTATGTCTTGCTTTGGCTAACATACCCTCTCTCAATAAAATATTTTTCCCAGGAGGAAATCTATGAAAGGGAGGGGGTTCCTTTATAATGTCCCAAAATCATTCTTTTCTGCTCCCCTTCAAAAGCCTCAGAATGAAAGAACACTGTACTCTGAAGCTTTTTGGTGCCATTCTTAACTTCAATATCATTAGTTATTACAATCACTGTATTGATTACCATTAAGAGTTCTCAAGAGGCCCTGGCTAATCAGCACCCCATTCCAGGAAATGCTCTGACAAATCTCTCACAGCATATGCACACACAAAGCCTGTAGTCTAAAGAGACCAGCTAAACACTGTTAACCCGTTCCCGTGCCCAGAAGCTGCAGCACAGAAAACTCAAGCTGTTTAGCACCAGCCACTGTGCAAACCCAGGTCAGAGAGGGAACAAAGCTCTTAACAGATACAAAAGGGAGCAGCCTGGTCATTTCTCACTGAATTTCAGAGCACCATTCTGCCACATGAAGGGATGCTTGAGAGACTCTTCAACCACTGAAGAGTCATCGACGGTGTTCTGCACTTCAGCTCATTGCTAACTTCACAACCAACCAGTGCTCCAGGTTTACAGCTCAAATTGCCATCAGTTTGCTTTAGTGCAGGTCTTAGTTCAGGTGGACGGTTCCTGGCCTGACAAGTGCAGAACAGAATGACCCTGCTGGGATTCATCCCTCTGATGCATCAGGACAGACAGCACATCCTGTCTTTCAACAGAATTCTATGCTGCTGCTCTTGGGACCACTAACAAAATTTCCACCTCTTTCTGGACACATCATCTCCACCACTTTGCAGTGCAGGTGACAAGATCACTCATGGACACGGGTCTCCCTTGCTAGTGATATATTACAGATACTTTTGCCTGTGTCAGAAGATGACTTGTATCATCTTCCTTATTAAAGGCAGGATACAGAACTCTGTACCCACTCAAGTGAGAAGGAAGACTCTGAGCTTTGATGGAGCAAGATTTCACGTTAGAAAGCTACAAGCATGCAGCCATATTTTATTTTCACAAAGATGTGCCCATCTACATAGAAACAAAGCTGTGTTGTCACTAACCACAAGACACAACCTTGCCAATATGAAGTTCTTCCCCCCAGTTTTGCTGTGAGCAACTGGCAGGTGATTAACACAGAGAGGTAGCAGACACCTCTGCTGTTGTAGAGATACCTCCTCAGAATGCTTTTTGCTCACTGCTTACCTGGATTTCAGATCAACCTCACAGATCATTCTTCACTATCTGTCTCTAGATCCCTAGTTCCGTAACATCACAGATCTTAATCAGATTTATTTGTTTACGATACCTTTTGTGAACACATGAAGCTGAGCTGTATTCTTAGGGTGAATAAGTGAAACACTTTTTGTTTACTAGCCTCAGGTCTTCCCTGCAAAGCTATTGCACTTTGGCCTTTAGAGCTTCCAAAAGGCAGCTGTGGGACAATCCAGAAGGCACAGCTGTGATTTGAGCTGGCTGCTATTAGATCACCAGAAGTATGTACATGATGGATACTAGGAATGTCACAATCTTGGAAAAGGTTTCAAGTGGCAATTTACCTTATTATATCCCACAGAATCCAATTCAGTCATAAAACCCTAGTAACCAGCCTGCATTATGTTTGCTGGATGGAAATTCAGCTACCAGGTCCCTGCAGATGTCACTTACTTCAGCTCTGTTTGAACTAATGACCTCAAAGCAAAGGGCTCCATGTTTGCCTAATACTCCACAGACTCATTCAGCCTCTCCTTCTTGGTCACCTGCCTCCCAGAAACTATGATATGGTGGGGAGAAGGACAGAATGAGAACAAGAAGCAAAAACAACCCCTGACTCTGTAACCTCTAAAAGAACAACAATAGGAAAAGTCCCATGGATACCAATGGCAAAAACACACACAAACTGGAAGGAAAAGAGAAAAGAAAACCCTATTTGGGGTTTTAAAAGAAGAGTTGAGTATGCACACACAATACTCTCTGGCAGAGGAGCCCAGGCTGGAAAGTGTTGCAACTCCAACATGCTGTGCTCAGAGAAGGTGTTAATGGTCCAGCCATCCTGTATTATTACACACAAACAGAGGAGGCCCTGCAGAACTGTAGGGGTCTTTAAGATCCCCACCCAGATGGAAAGAGCAGAGAGAGTTATGTGGGATTAACACAGGGGGACAGGAAGGAAAGGGGTGAAGGAAAGGTAATGTCCTCAGCACTAGAGAGCTCTGAGCTAACAAGGCATGTCTGTTGCATCTCACACATTGAAATGGGGATGCTCTGGCTGCCCCACCTACCACACCTCAGCTTTTGCTTCATGCACTCATGGCAGGATGCCAGGGCTCCCCCCCTCTCTGGGACTCTGTGGGCCAGACTTGTGATTTATTGACCAGCTGCATTTAGGGCCACCAGTCACAAACTCTTTTAAACTCCCTGTAGGAGTCAGAGGTTTCAGGCACTTTGTCTACTTGGAAGGAACCACCCAAGACGTGTTTGAAGCTGATGCCTGTAGCTGTGGTGTCTTCCTAACATGACCAGAGATACTGGCTCTTATGCTTGGGAAAAGAAATACTGGAAGAGTTGTGACACTAGGTTATATGTGTTTGCTTAAAGAGAGCTAATGAAATCTTCAAATGTAAACTTCCCTAGCACTACACACAACCACACACCAAAATCTTCACATGACTGTGAGCTCCTGGGCACAAAGGTCTGGGGGAAATCCATGAGTGTGCATGCTTGTGGTTTGGGAATTCACATATGACATGGGATGGGTGGTATCTTCTTCAAAGCCTGTCACCACAACTGAAATGGGATACTCGAGAGCTGCTTCATTTTGCCAATGATGCCATAACAAAATCTCCTGTCCAGGAAAAATATCAGTCATATCCAAGTATAGTCTAAAGCTTTGCAAGTATTAATATTGAGGAGAGAGACATTATTAGACTGCACAGCATCACAGGGTGTAGCTGATTCTACTTAGTCCAGAGGTTTTAATAAATACTGAAGTTTTCTAAATCAGCCACAAGTTAAATGAAAATACAAATTACATGAAGGAGACACTCAATGAAGTTCTGTTAGCTAACCTCTAAAGGAGAGCCATTTGTGACAGTATTGAACACTCATGGATCACTACTGCAACACATAAAATTCATGTATAACCTGCATAGCCAGCTGCTATGAGAGGTATTTCATGTCCAGAATAAAAGACTGCTGAAAATTCAAACCATAAGCTGAGTTTCTGGAGAGTCCAGTACTGGCTTTCACATTTGCAGACATTATTTCACCATCATGTCTATGAGAATTCTGCTCAGAAATGTGTGGAGCTAATTTTTAACTAGTCTGCTGAGGGGCAATTCCAGAGTTATAACCAACAACACACTACTAGACAAAGTGCTGGATTGTCGAAGTGATGTACAGTTTTTCTGTGGATTAGATCAAATTCCTGATGTAGGAAAAACTATTAGGGTCCCCATTTTGTTTTCAATTCTGAGACCCTAACAGACATGCTACTGACTTCAGCCAAGTGATTTCCAGCATATACCTGTGAGATTGCAGGATCAAACCCCAATGTGTTATGTTTCAAAATATTTTTCACAATAAGTTTGTTCAGTGAACTCAGTTTTCACCCCTAGAGAGCTGACTGTAATGAGATGACACAGAGAAAAGATACGGAGTTTCACCCTAATCTCCAGGAGACACCAGGCCATACCCAAAAATCCTTTCTCCGATCAGTAGTACTTCCAGTTGTAGAACACCCTCTATGGAGATAATTCTAAGGAAGGAGTGAGGTCAGAATTTCAACTGTCACATGAAGATCCAGAGTGTAGACATCAGGGATGCTGTAAGGATATGATTGCTCCCAGCTTAGGAAATTCTTCAGTCTATGCTTTTCCTAAAGCCTCGTTGCCTGGAGTCTTGTGAATATTTCATATATTTTTTTCTATTGCTTTGGAATAATATTTTCTAATAGGAACTACTTTAAAATGCATTAGAAAGCTGGGACCACATTTAGTATCTTACTGTGGATAAATCTGTTGTGACTTGAGCAATGGAAAGCAGCATGACAGATTGATTTCAGGCACTAGCCAGATCAGATCTGAACTGTATTGATACAAGGAAACAAGAATAATAAAAATTACTCACAAAATGATGCAGCAAATTAATGCAATCAGATCACACTAATCCTAGACCAAAACTCCAGCTGACAAATCTGTGAGGGGAAATATTTGTCCCTGCCTCATCTGCATCACTCCAAGATTTAACTGGTGTATTTAATCCTTCATTTTCAACACTAATATTTTACATTCAAGAAAAAAAAAAAAAAAAGTGGTCTTCATCAGTTCTAATTGAATTACATGCTTTATTTCTTTACTTAAATAGCCTAAAAGGAAATAAACTGGAAGAAATATTCTAACAAATGTTTTAGAAGCATTTCATATGTATCTAAGAAGGGAGCCAAATATAAATTGACAGCTTAGTGCAAGAGGACTTCAATCTGGGTTTTATTGCAATAACAAAAGTGCGTATTTAAAAGCCTTCACACAGAGCATCTATTCAGAAACAAGCCCGAAGACAGTCAGGGAATTAAAAAGAGGATAGTGTTTTGAATTAATCTAGAACATTTTTGTGGATTAGTTTACAAGCACAGAATGCCTCAGGGGGCTAGGGAGAACACAGAGCACTGAAGTCAGAGGGATCTGTCTTTTTCCTGTTGCTGGTGATTAGTTCATATCTCTTTGACACCATGTTTACAAGCCCCTAATTGCCTCATTAATACCTCATTATTACTTAGAAAGTGAAGAAGCTTTTAGCTTTGAAGCTGCTTTGCTGCACTTGAAGGCAAATATAGGGTGAATTTTGAATGTGTTGGTACTAATTAAAGTTGAAGTCTGTTTCCTGTTGCTTGTGGGTGGGTGTTAATAGCTTCAAAGAAAAAAAATTAGGCTTCAATTTATATTACACGCCTCTTAACTTACACAGGCATAAGTGCAAGTAAGAAGCCTATTCCTGCAAACTGGATTTACAAAGGGACACAGATCCACGTTTCTATTTGCTTTCATGCTTTTTACACATGTACCAGTCTGTATGAAGGTTCTTTCACTCTGCATAGAACGTCTGGAGCAGGCTGAAGATGGCCGGTTCAGCCCATGCAAATACTGCCTGTACCTTCCCATATTGATACATACAGGGCACCATAGTCTCTTTTTGCACCAGAACCAAGACGAGAAACTGATTAACCCCTGTGTAAAACTGAGCTGTGCCCACTTGCTTCCTGCTCTGGTTGGACATTGTTTCCAGGTCACCCTGGAAAAGCTTGTTCCAAAGCAAAGCTAAAATCAGGCACAGAAAGCTCATCTCCTGGTCTTTCACTTCCAACCATATGTATATATTTTATATATCTATACATATGTATGCATAATAACATACAACATTAGTATGCATATTTATATAAGAACACACAGAATATGCCTGCATCCAGCAAGCACATTCTTACTGAAATGTGCCTGAAACTGTGAGATCCTTGAACAGGGACCCAGTTTTCAAACAACTGTGCACAACTATTTCAGTATACAAATTGCAAATAAGCCAGTAACCACAATTATGGTTACTGGATTATTGTATAAATGAATAAATGAGATGTTTAGAACCTCACTTGGGCTGTAGAGATGCACTGACTGATAATGTTTTCAAGGAATTTTATTCCAGTCCCAGACAGAAGGAGGCAAAACAGACATTAACCACAACAAAATTATTTCCATAGGAAATTTATAAAAGAAACATGCTTTCTTTCAATTAGCATGTTTTCAGGGGTCTGGGGGATGTTGTGAATGAAGAAGGAGGTGAAGGGGAAGGAAAAGATATCCATTTTTGGTAAAAGCATTTGGTTTCTTAATAAGAATTTTGGATGAGAAAAATAGTGAAAATAGTCTTTGCTGAAAGCAAACTGAAAAGCCTACACAGACTGGAAGATTCAGATACAAAAATAAAATGTTTTCTGTAGAAATAAAATTCCCAAAGAGGCATTTTTACCAACACTGCCTTTCAGTTGTGGGGGTGGGGGTGGGCACAGAAAAAAATCAAGTCTAGAAGATTAAACATTCCCCAGTAAAGCAGTCAGGATTTGGCTAATGGTCTCCAAGACAGAGGATTTAGCTCAGACTGCTCAGAGTCACCACTGATTAACTGGTCTTCTTGTCATGAGCCCAGGACAGAGAAGTCTTGGCTCAACATTAGCACTCTTAAGGCAGAGCTCAGAACAACTCAGCCTCTCATGTTCCTCTTTTACCTTGCATCTCCTCCAAGAGGAGGTAAGTTGATAAAATTCTGACTTAATATTATTTTGGTATTAAAAGCAATCAAAAAATGTCAATAAGATTAAATTACATACCTAGCTCAACAGCATCCCTTTACACACATACAGACTGTAAAGAATACAAATAAGAAACCGAAAATTTACCTAAAAATATTAGTCAGAAACCCAGTCTACAGAATGGGTAAGGAATGAACTCCCTCCTCTTGAGTTGTATTTACAGCATCTTTGATTTATGTCAAACATTTTTAAAAAGTATTAAAATAATTAAGGCAAGCCAAATCCCTTTCTTGCCAACATGCAAAGCTTGTCCGACTGGACATATTGAGGCTATCAATCGGTGGTGTGTATTTATAACCTTGTGCTTAGACAACTTGGAACTACAAATGCAAACAGCCACAAAGAAGTCACTTTTTTCACTTGGCACAAACAAACCCCTGAGATGAAAAGCAGCCTGGCGTTTATTTTGGGCCAAGCTTCCTCATCTGATGATCCACAACGTGGCATGGAAAGGGCAGTGTTACCAAAGGACACAGAGCACATGGAGATGGATCATTAGAGCAAACACAGTCCAGGGTGCCAGATTTTGTTATTCTTGCTTCTTCCTTCCCAGAATGGATGTCACTTTCATTCCCTTCTTTTCCCCAAAGCACATTGGTTTGGAGCTTCTTGGATTTTTTTAAGGACCAGGCTTCTCAGCACAGCCTGAAAGGCTCTAACAGCTATAATTTAAAACTGAACTGTGTTGATTGAAAACATGGCTAGAATCCGACTGCAGACACGTCTGAAGACTTCCACATGCAAAGCCAAATGAGGACTGGTGAGGACATGGAGAGGTTTGCCAAAAATATTAAAGCAAACTCTGTAGGAGACATGATCCACAACTGTGCACTCATAGTAAGCAGCCTGGGAAATGCCCATCTAGAGATCTAATAGGTTCCCATAACCACTGAGCCATGGAGACTGAGCTGCCTAAGCAATACAAGGAAAAGACATTGTGGTAGCCAGTCATTCTCAAGAGATTTCTCAGAACAGGAAGTCCAAAGCCCAAACAGGACAAGGAAATCTCAGTGGGCAGCAAGTTGGTTTGATAGTGATATCTCATTTATTCTCCTACCAACACGAACAAAGTGCAAGAGAAGCAACTCAGGAGAATGAGAGGAGTAAAAGAAATCCAACAGAGTGGTCAACCAGTGACCATGCAGCTTACTGGAAGGATAACACATTACCTTTTGTAGGGACTTAACCAAGAGAAGGGCAATGAGCTAACAACTGTCAATAGATACTGAAGAGGGGTTGCAGGAGACCAGCTGCAGTTTGGTTTTAGGGACAGTGATGTATGTTCCTTCAGTATCTTACCATTTTCCATGGATCCTTCAGGGGAGGATCTGGTAAGGCTTCTAGTCTTCATCTCAGTGGGTAGAAACTGACACTGGGCCTCAAGTCACAGTGTCCTATCCACGGATAAAGGGAAGCTTGTTGTTTGAAGGTATGATGCCTTCATTCTTCTCATACCTTCATGCCCTTAAATATGTCAGGGAACTCAAGGCACAAGAAAGTCTTAATAAAGCTTTAACCTTCTTATGACACTCAGGATTTCAAAGGAGGGTCATAGGTGATTTGTGGTACTTTTCTCTCATTTCACTTAAAAAAAATGGATTTCCCACAGATCCTTAAACACCGGAATAGATATGCATATATTTTTCAGTGTATGAATTCAAATCTTTGGTTTCTTTGGCAAAAGGCCATATAAATTCTCATGGATTTGTTATTGCCTGTTATAAATTTACTACTCGGGAAGAATAATATTTAATCTGCTTTGTTGTCGGTGCATCTAAAGAGGGTGAAAATGGATTTAAGTCTTTCATTGGGCATCTTGACGAGGGCAAAGAAGGAACACAAAAAGAAGCCAAAAAGGACACTTAAAGAATTTATATAAGATCTACAGTTCTGTTGATAAACTTAGGTCTCTTTGGCAATGAATTATGATGCCAAGATTTGTTCTGTAAATTATGTCCAGAAGTTGGCAAAGCCACTTCTTAGAAAGAAAGCAACTCCCAGGTTTAGTTCATGTAACCCTGGGGACTTAAACAATACTTTACATCTGAAAAAGCATAGGGTTTGATCCTACTCGTGTGGACTCTTATGCTCTTGCTAATTTACACAGGGGAACAGAGACAGTAGAGACAGTTGACCAGCACAGGTAGGATCACGACTTCAAACTCATGCTCAGTTTACATGTTCATGGTACATACACAGATTAATGGAGTTAAATCCATCAAGCTACAGCCATTCCCAGGGCAATTCTGCTTATTCCATGACACTCTATTGTCTCCACAGTGACTTCATTTAAAGAGAGCACTGTGGGGATCTTATCTCCTTGTATCAGCCCCAAAATGAGATAGGCTTGAGACGAAGAGACCAGGATCTGGACTCCAGCAGGCAGAGACGCAACTGCACAGAATAATGTGCTTGGTTTTGTGTGATGGTGTAGAGTGAAATCAAGAATTCATGCTGTTTGTGTTCTGGAGCTTCTCCAAAGCTTATGTTCAGACCTAGAGTTGCCTCCATTTATCAAGCTTACGTAGTTTGAAGAATCTGACCATGTGGTTACCACCATATTAGTATCTGAGATATTAAGTTTATACTACTGAACAAATTTATGACTTGAAAGCCTGATCCTTGTCACTGGGGTTCCAAGATGCCGACAGATGAAACAATTTGCCCAAAGTCAAGAAAAGAGTGAGTTACAAAGCTGAGGATTAAAGCACAACCCCAGAGTCCCATGTGGCTGGCCAGCTCCCAGGGTGATCCCTTCTCCAGTGATTGAAAGGTCAGTGAATTGCTCTCTAAATGCTTCCACCGTGAATTCTGAAAAACACAGCAAATGGGATTTTTCACACTTTGACTAATGAAAGCTTGGCACGAAAAATAAAATCCTCACTGCCAGCAGTACATACATATATAAAAAAAATAATGTTTATTTCTACAGGGCTTGTGAATAAGCAATACATTTTTCATCCATGAAAGGCAGTTTCTGTGTGTATGTGTAAGTTAGCAACAACAACAAAAAGTATGACTGATTATCCCAATGAACATTATCCCAGTGAGATTCAAAAAGCTGTAACTTTTTGCTTCCGAAAAGAAAGTCTCTTTTTTACTTTACCCTGAAAACTTCTGGGTTTACATTTCTCTGGTCTTGACAAAAATACATACATAGTCCATCCTTTTGCTTCATGTTTATAGAATTGCTGTATAGCTAGAGACTCAATAAAAGGATGTGCTCAGAAAGCACAGCTCAGATTTTACATTGTCTGCAACTCTGCTCCCATATGAAAGCAAAGCTAGTTTCTAAGAAAGAGGGGAGAGCTCACCTTTCTTGTCAAATTATGACAGTTTTATTATTCTGGTCTTTTTTTCCTGCTTTCTGAGTACTCTCTGCACTGAAAAAAAAACCCTGAAAATCGTAACTTCTGTGATAAACTGATATTGGGATCCCACCACACGGGTAAAAGATGACCTGGTCACAAACAGTCTTTCAGTTCACAGCTGTTGTTTGATATCCATAAGGACAGAGCTCAGCAGAGAAGCCCATATAGGTGTTTTAGGGACTTGCAGTTGTGTGAAAGGTTTACTTTTTGTCAAGTGCAAAAGAATTACTGAGGCTATTGTAAATTTGCTTCAAAGAAACAAAAGAAGAGCTTTTCAGTTCTGCAATAATCAGAACAAATGTAAGAAGAGGTAGGTAAGTTGTGATGTGCTTTAGCATAGCATAGCATCAGGTTATACTTGATTAATTCTTCCCTACAGCTTGTAATGGATATACACAGTGTGATTTCAGGACAGGAGAAGCTTCAAAGTACAATCTGAGTATCACAGATGCAAGCATGCACAGCTGGATCTCAAATATATAAGCCACTTTAGGTTACACAGGACGAAGGAAAGGGGAAGATTACTGTGATCTAAAATTTTAAAGCTTCTTTCTCATTATTAAGTACATTTACATGTTTCTTCAAATCAACAGAAGTTGTTTCCAGGGAACAGAACAAAACAAATAGCCTGTTTTGCCATCCTATGTGTGTGGCTGTGCAACATACATATGTCCGGCTCCTCACCTGAGGCTTCCTAAAAATAGGACAAAATCATGTAATCATGTTTGATGATTTGGACAGAGAACTGACAGTGTTACAAGAAAAAAAGCTCCCCATAATTTTCCTCATGTAGGAGAGAGCAAGGATACAGCATGGAGAGGGGTCAGACCCCTTCTAATAACCACCACCAGGTTTCCTCATAAAGGGAGGTGGTCAAATTTCTCCTGCAGCAGGTGTCCTAAATAACTATGCACAGAGAGGATAGCCCATCCTGGCTGCAGCAGCCCTGGTAGCCCATTTATCAGGGGACACTGCCACAGACTGTGCTGACATGGAGAGGGACTACCATCCCCATGATGGCCCTACAAAAACAGTGTTGAAGTGCTGGCATAAACTTCCAGCTTCAGAGACTCTCAGCACCATTGTGGTTCTGCCTAAAGCAGAGTCCTCCTCCTCTCTGTTTTTACAACTTCTTAGGTAACATTTTTATTCACACTTTTTAATGGAGTTAAGATGACTTGGAAGTTCTCATCAAGTGTAAAGTATTCTCACCCAACAGGTCCAGAGGAGCAAGAGTATGCTTTGTTCTGGACTACTGTTAAAAAACAGTATGTGGGTGACCAAAATCAAAAAGACATCTGGTGGCTATGCAAAGGACAGCCAGGCAATATCACTCCTGTCTATACTAACAGGTAAACTGGTACAGTTTTCACCTTAGCCTCACTCATGAAGGATCCTGGACTTAAACATACTCTTGGAAATGTTGCCTGTCCTTGATTTGAAACAGCAGGTAGTCTGAATGACAATTCTCTGAAGACATGAGAGCTTCCTAGTACAACCTGGCAGCTGAAGAGTCTAATTACTAATTACCTTCATGAGGGGATCACTGAGGTCATCTTTGAAAAACTCCAGAAACATAAAATGGCTATTTCTGGAAGAACTTTCCTAGAATCCACCTCTAGGTGCAATCCAGGCTCATCAAAACGGGGACAAGACCTAAAGGAACCACCTGAGCTATACTTGCTGATGCATTCTATCTCCACCACAATAATTTTTTAAAAACAGAGTAGACTGGCAGGGAAAGAAATAGCTGACTTTCAGATAAGGTCTTTACAAGCACAGGTCACACCATGACATTATTCAGGAATAAAATGGAAAAGAATAATTTCAGCACAGGACAGATAAAATAAGGTTAGTGGCTATTACTGAGCAGTAGCACCAGCTCCCACTCCTAAGTGAGATGGACATCTGGTTGGAATATTGGAGGTCCATCTGACACAATTCTGGTCAGGTTAGATGAGATCTCTTCTAAACCTACCTGCCTAAGACTCATGAAACCCAACCTACAGACTCATATGACACTTTTTGATTAGGTACGTTCAGATCCTGTCCAATTTCTATTGTCAAGCTTGCAGAAAACTAAGATAAATAATGGAAATGCTTCATCTGCTATTTATTTAGGGCAGTTTTGCCATGTGACATCAGAAAATATTCCATGGTGGAATTTATTAACATAAAAATTGACTTGGTGAGATTTCGTGATCTATTAAAAATTCCAGCTAACTAGACTTTTGTTTATCCAATCGACAGATGGTGTTTTTCTGAACCAGTTATGTTGATTCACAGCACTGAAGTGGTTACTGGAAAAGAGGACCACGAGTTTAATAAGCAGCAGGCCCATACACACAACAAATGTGAGCCGTATTCTACCAGCTCCAAAAGAAAAAAAGCAGCCTTTTAAAAACCAAACTCCCAAAATATTGGCACATTTTGCATGTTCTAAGCCCCTGGAACAGGAATGCTGCTGGTAAATCAGCAACTTCAGACATATGTACCAAGTTGCTGGATTTGGTTGGAATTTTCTGCTCCAGGTTAGGAGAAAGACAGTTATGCACAGGGTCCTCTTTCAGAAGTGCTGCCTTGGAGGGCTGGTTCAGCTGCTTTATAATAAAGACTCATCCCACTTACAAAACCCCTCTCAGACATCTCATTAATAAATGCCAATTTATTACCAAGGTTGTAGAAACCAATGGCAATATAGAAACCAGGAAAAGAAAACACAAGGATTCACAATAAAGAGTGGAACATTTAAAGGATTCTCAAGCAGCTGAACTCCCAGTCATTCTCCAAACCAGGAAAAGAAAACACAAGGATTCACAATAAAGAGTAGAACATTTAAAGGACTCTTGAGCAGCTGAACTCCCAGTCATTCTCCAAACATGAAAAAGGTTTGAACTGTTTATGAAATTAAGTGGCACTTCTGGAACTGCACACTGAACTATGCTGAACAGGAAGAAATCTCTTTGCTTATTAGGCCTCAAGGAGATAATCTATTGTGCTAAAGAAAAAGCTACATCATTTGCTATGCAGCAGGGAGATAACTCCTGTTCAGGTGGATGAGTTGCTTTCAGATGTTTCTTTCACCACATCTGATTTAATTTTAGGAATGGAACATTAGGAATGTTTTTATTAAGTAGCGGACAGAAGACCTCAGAATGACAGGATCCACCATACTTGAAATAGGGGGACAACAGAGGTGGTCAGGCTTCTTCCTCCATGTCCAGAATACATTTGAGAGGATGGGAAGAAGAGCTGAAAAGCATATAGTGGAGTGCTAATAGCACTCATCTATCGTACCATTTTGTGTGTGTGTGTGTGTATACGTATATGTATATATAAACACACTAACGTATATAAACACACACACATAGATACATACAGCTTCCTAGGTATATGCATATGTAACATTATATACATGCACAAACGCAGACTAAACTTTATATAGAGGGAGAATGCATACCAGAGGCTGACACTGGGAAAGGTTTTCTTCAGCATATTTACACGCCTAGTCTCAGGCAGGATGTGGTCTGTCATTGCAGAGGCCACAGCACAAGGTGAGACTTTGCAAAACGTAATACAAGCTGTTAATGCTGGTTGGTCTGCAAAATTCATACCTAGTCCTTAGGAGGGAGGATGTTAGGATTGAGAGGGGATTTTCTTCAAGAACTAGATTGGTTGTTTCTGGAATGCTGAGATGAAAGATACTGTATTAGACACAAGAATACAAACAGGCAAGGAAATACAAGATTGACTACAGTGACTACATCATATTGGTTGCAATACACAGGAAAAAAAATATGTTAAAACAGTTGCGATAATTCAGCAGTTTCAGTGTGACAGCCTTAAGCAGTAGAAGCTTGATCCTCTGACAATTATGTGTCTCAAACCATGAACTGAACGACAGAGGACTGACGTTATATGTGAATACAACTGCTAACATCGATCTTCTGCAGGGAATTCTGTATCTGTAGACACATCACAGCACAGGTGTCATGGCAAATGTCAAGTCATAGCATGACAGTCAGCAGTGAAGCTGCTTTAGTCTTACTGTCTTTTGAGTCCAGGACAGCTACACATAATGCCTTAATTGCACCTGAGCAACTGGATCTGATACTGAAGTTAACACAGCTCAGAGTGAGTACGGTTGGACCAGAGACCTCACAAAGTCCCTTCTAACATAAACTGTTCTATGATCTGTAGCATACAAAAAGACTGAATCTCATTTACCATCTCTGGCAGGAGGAGAAGGCACCTTCAGCTTCATTCATTATTGATAGAGGAGAAGCTGGGTTCTGACTCTTCCAGTTTTGACAAAGGACAGGTTTTGGGAGAGTCAGTGAGTCAGCCAGAGTTCCTTGTTACCAGAAAGGGATAAGAAGTGCAGAGACTGAAATCCACTGGGTGCTTTGAAATTCTTCAAAAGAAAGTACAGCACAGCAGAAACAGAGAAATACTAATCCAACACAGGCCAAGAATGTGATATTTTTCCTGGAAGGCAAGAGGAGAGGAACAGACAAAAGGGTAGTTAGACCTATAAGGACCATGTTCTGATAAAAAAAGTGTCACGCTTCCCTGCATGCAAATACTGATCCCTCACAAGCTGTTTCGTCTCAGATCTAATAATCTTCTTTACCTGTTGAAAACATACTGTAATTACAAGTTCCAATGCCAGCTTCTCATTAGCAAATCAATCTGCTCTCACTTCCATGGGGTTTTGTGTTGCATGATTAAAGATATTGTTAAAGCCTCCACAAATATTTTTTGTACCCACACAGATTCTGGCTGTCTTCACTTCCTGTCTTAATACAACTTCTTGTTAAGTTGTTGCCTCACCACACCCCTGAAGTGGTTGCCTTTAAGTGGTTGGTGAAATGATTAATATTTATTTAGTAAAGCTCTTTGATGATGATACATGACATAAATATCAGCTAACAGTATTATGCTTCCAAAAAACCTTACAGCTTTTGTAAGATTAGATTTTTGGAAATTTGGTAAAGCAAAATAATGTAACCTTCCCTTTACAGTTTATCCCTCTTATCTCTTCACAGTTTTTAATAGTCAGTTTTCCCCATCTGATTACTGCTAATGACACTGCTATACTGCTTTTACAGCCTTGGGGTTTATCACAAAGCTTCTCTACTACTCCAGATAGGCACAAAACAGTAGCAAGTAGGGAGCAATATACATTTTCCAAAGATCAGAACCATTATTTAATGTTTTTGTAAATATTTACTTTAGAAGCAGGCTAAATGTTACTTAAGATTGGTTCTAAACTGCTGTGTTTAAAGGAAAAAAATCACAAGGACATATGGAACTCATCTGAAGGAGAAAAAAAAATGTTACAATTACACAAAAGAATTAATTTCCCTTGCTGTTATAAAGAGTTGTCTTCATAAAAGCTTGTGGCATGCTTTTGTATCTTAGGTGGAACATTGTGATACAGATCATGTGGTTTGTGGTCTCCTCTTCCTACTGCCCGAAGCTTTGGCTTCAGTTCCTCCAACCTGACTGTCCCACCAAATTGGTACACACCCGCATCATGCTCCCACTGGGAATTCTGCTCCTGTTTTGCCTTCCCCCACCCCCCCACCCCCACCCCCCCTTCTTCTTCTTAGTCATCTTACCCACAAGAGGCAGAAATCAAGGCGAGGCTGTGTTTTCACAGCTAGGCAGTTCTTGCAACATCAGGACTGAGTTTAGGGGAATGACTGGAAAACTTGCTATACTCACACACACACACCTGCCTTTTGGCTGATGGAAGATGAGCATGGAGCCAAAGATGTTTGTTTATTCTTGCCCTGGGTGCTTTGATATGTGTGCCATCCACGAGGGTAATCACCCTACCTCACAACACGGCAGCCATGACTGAATAGGGCCTCTCATCGCCTCACAGACCTCCCAGGCTTCTCCAGCATGTGAGATGTTGGGGCATACCCCTGGAGAAGCCCTTACTAGCGTTCTGATGAGGCCCTTCTGTTCTCTCACTGTGGAAGAGATTCGGGAAGGAGGTAGAAAGTGGGTGGGCCAAGCCACTCAGTCAGGCAAGTGTAGCCATGTCACTTTGGAAGAGGCACTTGTTGAACAAAAGGATACATTTTGCTACAGCTGAGAACAAATGTAGCAGTCCCCTGTGCTACAGTGTCACAACAGCAGCAAGCTTGTAGCTTTTAACTGATTTGTGGCAGCTTAGTAAGGAAACAAAGTAATAACTGTGTTGTGACTGGAACGAACCCTTCGGCTGCTATCCCACCTGCTGGGGCAAGGGCTGCACAATCCTTCCTGCGCCAGACTTCATCTCAAGTGGGGGCTTGGCCACCTACACTGACCGTCCAGCACCCTGCATGCTTGTGGGTAGGCTGGGAGTGAGTATTGAGGCATGTTTGGGAGAAAGGTGGGGCTGCTCAAAAGAGAGAGATGGCGTGGGCACATGAAGCAAGGCCCTGCTCTCCCCATCCTCACAGGGTTGTGTTGTCACACTGGCAATGCCAGGGCGGTAAGTTGAGAGGCATCAGTGTCATGTCCTCCAAGAGCAGATGGGGTGGGGAGGGCACGTGAGGGCTCACTGCCTACAAAACAGTGCACACCCACCTGCTGCCACACCACATCCCAACAGCACAGGGCCAAGGGTGACTCCAGGCCATGGCACCCAGTGAGTCCGTGACTCGGTTGACTCACTGGACCATCCTGTGCCACAGTGACAGGACATCTTATGGGCTAAAAAACTGCCTCTTTCTATCCCTCTGTGTCACCTCTCTGAACCTTATCACTCAGGACAGAACGAGAAAATTAAATATTTCTTTGCAGGAACTAGAAACATCATGAGGTAAAACAATCCTCTGCTCCTTTGCATTATTTTTACCTGGTCAGAAGATCTGGGAGGCAGAGAAAGAAGAGGATGAGTGTCTTCACTTGGAAAGGAGTTGCTCATCTCGATCTGTGGTTAGGAAAATGGCCTCCTGTCTCTGGAGGCCAGAAGCAGAGTTCATGGGACCTACACATGATATTCTGAAAACCCCTTTAGCAGCCTGTGCAGCTGCATTTGCTCATCAGTAACCACAGCAAGTGGTGTCCCTCTCATTCTTCATGGAGCAGTTGGGAAGCCACGTTTACAGCCAGCTAGGCCTGAATCTGTCACCATCCTTGGCAAAACCGCTGCTGGCTTCACTCTGAGTTTTGCCAGAGCAAGGACTCCACCTCACACTGGTGATTAATATATTCCATCAAGCAAACCTTGGTGTTTTTTATCCTTCTCAATACAGCAAGGAACTTCTGAATTTTGGAAAGGGTTCATAGTTGAGGAGGCTGCGGGAAGGTCGGGATCCAGTCCTCTCTGCTGTGTACACTGCATATAGCAGGCTTGGATGGGAGCACCCCAGACCAACACAGCAGGGCTGCAGGGTGTCCCGTGGGGAGAAGGGGCTACATCCCAGCTCCCATCCCTGCCCTGAATGGATCCAGAGGCAGGAGTTCCTGCAGGCAGTGGTGACAGGCATCATCCCCCTGTCCTCGCTTCTGGAACCACACAGCTTTAACAGAGGCGGGCATTTGGGAGGAGGCTTGAGTTGCAGCTGCTGGATTTGAGTGCCTGCTGCTACAGCCTCCAAAGAAAGCTCCAGACCCTCAGGGATCTTGCCCCCAAGAGCCAGCTCAGGTCATGCTGGAGGATGGTGCTTCCTCCCGAGCCTTTTTGATCCGAGTGGAAGCTGATTTTCTAACACTGTGAGCAGGACAGATGCACGCTGTGAAAACACAGAGAGGTCTCCTGCTGCCCTCCTGTGAGGCTGAGGGGGCCTGGGGCGCGGCCATCCCTGCAAGGCCAGCCGAGGCGCAGGCAGCGCCGCGCACGGCCCGTGTCCTTCACCTGCCTTCCCGCCCGGCGCTCCGCGAGGCCTTTCTGGCCCCGGCTTCGGAAGGGCCGGGGCAGCAGTGAGGACACGTCGCCCCACGCCGGGGAGCCGAGCGGGGTCACAGCAGCTGAGGTGCGGGGCGCCTGAGGGCATCCTAACGGGGAGCCGGCTGCTCTCAGATCCTGCCCGGGACCGCGCGATCTCGGTGGCACTTCCTGGGTGCGGGAATGTCGAAACTTTTCCATACTCTGCCTTTCAGGTGGGGAGGCCGGGAGGCGCGCGCAGGTGCCGCGGCGCTGGGGAGCGGCGCGAGAGGCGGAGCTGCGCTGGGCGGGCATCGCCCCCTGGCGGCGGCCCCGGGGAGCGGCAGCCCCGGGCGGGAGGCGCGGGCCGGGCCGGGGCGGCTGCGCGGAACTTTCCGCCGGAGCCCGAGCTCGGCCCCCGCGCTGCGGTGCGCGCCGCCCCGCGCAGCAGCGCCCGCCTCCCCCCGGGAGCCGCGGGAGCTCCTCTGGGCCGCCGAATTTGAAAAAAAACCAAAAACCCCACACCACAGAAAGAAAAGAAAACCAGAACGACAAAAAAAAAACAAAACACCAAAACTTTTTTTTTTAAAAAAAAAACAACTTTTATTTATTTATTTATTTCCTGGCTAATTCCGCCTCCCCTCTCAACCTCCTCCCGAACCGGCGGGGTGGGAAGGGAGCTTCTCCGGTCTGCAAAAATCAAAGCATGGCGGAGGCTGGCGATGAGAACCGTCCTCCCCAAAGCATCCAGCGCCTCTGACAAGCCCGGAGCCAGAGGGGGTGGGGGTGGGAAAGGGCGGGAGGGGGGAGAGCATGGGAGGGAGGGGGCGGCCAGTCCTTCCCCCTGCACTTGTCAGATGCAGATGGGACTGGCAAAGTTTGTTTGAATAATAAAAAAAAAAAAAAGGGGGGGGAAAAAAAAAAGGAAAAAAAAAAAAGGGGGAAGAGCAGGAGGAGGGGGAGGGAGAGAAAAAAAAAAAAAAAAAAAAAGATCCTAGAAATCCAAAAAGGCTCATCTGGGAAGGAGAGAGAGGAGAGCGAGAGGAAGCGGGATGCAACTCAACCTGACGCTGATCTGCTTCGTCTTCGGGGGGTTCCTGCCCGACGCCGCGGCCCGGCGGGAGCAGATGGACACGGGGCAGTGCGACCTGCCCCGCTCGGTGAGCCGGGCCGGGCCGGGCCGGGGGGCGACGGCTCGGGGATGCGCGGCTGGCCGCGGGGCTCTGCGGGACCCGCCGGGGCGCGGAGGGGGGGTCCGGGGGCGCGGAGGGGGGGGGGCGCGGAGCGGGGGCGCGGAGGGGGGGGGTGACACCTCCCCACCTCGGTGCGGGTGCGCGCGGCCCGGGTGCCCGCGCGTGGCCCCGCAGGTGTGGTAGCGCCCGCGTGCACCCCGCGCGGCGTCTGTGGGAGGGGGGGGCGGGGGGGGGGGGAACCCCCGGCGGGTGCGGGCCCGGGAGGATGCGGCGGCCGCGGGGGCCCTCAGGGCAGAGCGGGGGTCACGGCGGGACGCTGCCCCACGCGGGTTTCTTCGTGGCCCTGGGCTTGGCTTGATCCCAGCGTGACCAGTGTTTGTGTGGGGAAGTGGGGGAGAGGGAACCCCCCCAGGGCAGCGCTTTCCTCCCCGGCTGCCCCTTTGCCACTGACCTTCCTCCACTGTCCTCTCCACAGCAAGGAGAGCTCAACTCCTTCCTCTGGACCATCCGACGTGACCCCCCTGCCTATCTTTTCGGCACCATCCACGTGCCCTACACGCGGGTGTGGGACTTCATCCCCGACAACTCCAAGGCTGCCTTCCACGCCAGCTCCAGCGTCTACTTCGAGCTGGACCTCACCGACCCCTACACCATCTCGGGACTGGCCAGCTGCCAGATGCTGCCCCACGGGGAGAACCTGCAGGACGTGCTGCCCCGGGAGCTCTACCGCCGCCTCAAACGCCACCTGGACTACATCAAGCTGATGCTGCCCCACTGGATGACCCCGGACCAGCGGGGCAAAGGGCTCTACGCCGACTACCTCTTCAACGCCATCGCCGGCAACTGGGAGCGCAAGAGGCCTGTCTGGGTGATGCTCATGGTGAACTCCTTGACGGAGACGGACATCCGCTCCAGAGGGGTGCCGGTGCTCGATCTCTACCTTGCCCAGGAGGCCGAGAGGATGAAGAAGACAACGGGTGCGGTGGAGAGGGTGGAGGAGCAGTGTCACCCGCTGAACGGGCTCAACTTCTCCCAGGTAAGGAGGCTCCTGGGCCTCATGGCTTATCTGTCTCAGAGGTTGGGGCCGTTCTGCTTGTGTTTAGAATGGTTTATGGAGTGAACTCCAAACCTGGCAGTGGGATGTGTCACTCCTGGGCCTCAGCAGCCTGGCCATCAGGCTGCCCGCTCTCCCTTGTGCTATCCATGCTGCCTGCAAAAATCCTGCCGTGTTCCCAGCGAGTTTATCGTGTGTTGTATTTATTTGAGAGGCAAACACCCAGGGTGTGAATGTGTGTGTCTCCTTGCCACTCATGAGGGAAACTTACACGCTTCCTGTCCTGTTCCAGAGCTGGGTAAAAAGTGGGGGTTTTTTTGTTTGTTTGTTTTGAAATAAAGCAGCTTGTGGTACTTGTCAGGAAGAGGATGAAGCATGAGCAATGAAAAAAGAAATTTTGACAATGTTCAAATAGATTTAAGTATGTGCAAACTGTCAGTCGTCTTTTTAGTAGTCACTCCAGGTCAAAACAAATTGGTTCACATTGCCTTCATCTGCTGAGGGAAATTAAGCGCTCGATCTGCAGGGATTTTTTTTTTTCATTTTAGAACAGGTAAAAGTTCAGCAAAAAGAAAAGCATGTAGATTAGAAACAAAAGTTATTGGTGTAACTGAACTCCAGAATTCTTTCAGTGGATTTAACTTTAAACAACACAATACTAAGCTATGCGATCTATTTCATTTCAGTGGATTAATCAGGAGCACAGGCACAGCTATTGACTTTGCTTTGTGGAAGTGTTTATACGAAATCAGATTTACTAGAAATTCAGGAAATGAATGTGTGTGGAAGAAAACAAATATTCCAGGGGAAATTTACGATGGTGTCAGTTACTGCTATGATATTTACTTGTTAACCTGCTTTCCATCATTACTTTTGGACCAGTTATTTCCAGCTTTATCTTACTGGCCTAGTTTGAGAAAAAAAAAATAAAAATCTTGGTGATGTGGGAATAAGGATTAAAGGACTGATCTTTGGTGTGATTAAAATGTCCTTAGAGTGCCTTCACCCTTTTCTCCCCTGAAGTCTAGTGGGAACTGTTTTCAGTGTAAATAAGGCTCTCACTAATACTGGCTTCATGTGGTGTTTCTCCTAGAAGTTTAACTCTGCATACAGCCTTCAGAGGTGAAGATTGGTTGCACACACTTCTGGAGGGATTTTCTTGTTTACCAACAAAAATAATTAAAAGAAAGTCCCTCAGGACCTTTGCATTAATTAACACATGCTCAAAACCAAGTAATTTGTTTTACCCTGTTCTGTTTGAAAGGTTTAAATACCTGTCCTCTCTGTTGAATCCCTTCTTTAAGGTGAGGTAAAAATAATTAACTATGCTTGACATCCAACAGTATTTGGTTGTATTTGGTAAAAAATAACATAATCAAGAACATTAAAGCATTTGGTTAAAATGTATCACTTAGAAGCCTTTTAAATATTAATCACATTACTTTTTTTTTTTTTTCTTGTTAGAGTGACAAAGAAAGGAAAAGGGACAGAGTATGAAACTCACTGCTGCTCATACCATAATTCTGTTCTTCTCTCATTCACTCTATTTTTAACAGAAACAAACATTTCCCCTAAACAGCAAATGTTTTACTGCTCTTGGCAGGTAAAGACAATAACTTATGCAAAAAAATAATAATTGTGCTGATTAAAAAAATAGCCCACATTTTAATTATTACAGAGAATTGACATTGCTGCTAAAATAGATGAGTGTTCAGGAGGACTTTTCCTATATTGCAACTTTTTCTGGGAACAAGGCCACCAGAACAACATGAGACAAAATTAAACAAAACAAACCAGATATTTATTTTCTTGCTTCCTCTAGATCTCATGCATCCTGACACCTGGCTAGTTGTTTAACAACAGTAATTTGTAATGTTATCACACTGTCTGGCAGTCCTACTGCTTGGTGTATTACTGTGCTAATTTACTGGAGTGGATTACTATTGCTAAGCTTTGCTTCCCAATTCCAGGTCTTGGAGCCTTCCTTAAGCAACACATAATTAAAACACACTAAAATGGAAATCAGAAATTAAGCAGCTTTTGTCTGGTAGGGTGTTTGCACAGTTTGATGAGAACATCTGTGATAAATTACAGTCCCAAATCTGCTAAGGGCATCAGCAGTTTTTACCTGTTTTCAGCATCACAGTTACAGGAATACTGGACATAATTTCTGCATTCAGAATTCGGGTTTTAAAGCTGTGCTTTGCTGAATCATGTCAATACTTTTGTTTCCCCTATTCCCCAAGTCTAGTGTTTTTGCCCTTAGCAAATTAAAAAAGAAAAAGCTTTTTTTTTTTACTTCTTCCCCTCAAAGGCAGCTTTGTGCTACTGCAAATATTTAATCTGACTACACGCACCAAATCTGTTAATCTGATACTGTGAGGAGGAGGAAATCTAGGAGTGGTCCCTGTGTGGTACTTGGTTTTGATCTACGGATACACTTGCATTTTTGACTAGGAACGATCTTTGAAACATTCTGTGCGTGGCTTTGAAATGTTGATTGTCTTAGCTGGATGAAAAGATTAAGGTGGCTCATATAATTGGCTGCTTCCTGGAGAGCCAGCTCTTGCAGGTAGAGTACTGCACATTGTTTTCTATTGTAAAGCCAGAAACTTTGTAGTTTGATGCTCTGCTCTCTTTGAAACCTCTGCTCAGTGTTTTCTGTCACTCTCCCAGACTGGTTCCCCACGGGTCGCCCTGCTTTCCCACTGGCCGGCTGCTTTCCTGCACAGCTGGCAGAGGGAGCATCCTCATTCCCCTGGGACTCTGGCAGTTGCTGGTCACACAAAGTCCAGGCTCTGGGTATTGTATAGCTGGTGGCAAGGTGTCTGCATTGCAGCAAAAGGATGGGTTGGGATCCTGGCAACAGGGAACTGAGATCAGGTTTGGGTCGACTCACCACTCCTTGGTATGTGAAGCTTCAGGGTTTTCACTGGTGGTGAGACAGGAGGAGCTGACAGGCCCTGCGAAGAAGAAGCAGACAAGTTTTTGGTCTGACAGCATGGATATTTAGAGAATGACCTGAAAAGTGCAAAATCAAGTGGGCCAGGACTGAGTATAGCTGGTGAGAGGCAGGTGGAATTCCTTTCTTGTGTTGGGATGCCAGCATAGGCACTGCAGCAGGCACCATGACAAGCTGTGAGACCATGTGTCCTTTGTGACCCTCACAGAAGTCTGTGGTGAAAAGCTCTCCCCAGGCTGACATGTATTGCTGTTGTAGCAAGGAGGATGGTGATGATGAACCCTACAGCTCCTCAGGTCTGTTTGTGTCCACCCTGCACACTCAGGACTGTGGTGGGGACCCAATCAGCGCCCTCAGGCAGCATCATGTTCTCACTAAAAGTGGTCAGCCAAGCGGAAGGTCTTACTCCTCTTCCCAAACCACTCTGGCCTTGGGAGGTGGATAGTAGCTCTTTCTCATGTTTGATCCTGTCTCTCAGCAGGATCCCCAGACTGAGACAGTGTTGATATGCCTCCCTTCTTGGAAATAAAATACCTCTCCCATTCCATCCCAAGCTTGCTTTCTTCAGGGAGAATCTGCATTCAACCTGTGCCAGATGCGATGAATCCCAATGTTTGTGAAGAAAATTCTGTGTCAGGGCTGGACTCCATCTTGACTTGTCAGTGGGGTAGCCATCAGGTCAGAGGGGAGATCCCAGCACCCCCTTTTCTCTCCCTCTGCTGCTGGGGGCTTGCAAAGCCCTGACTCAGGTCTTCTGCAGTCAGTATCATTTCCAACTGCAGGGGGAGATGTTAAATATCAAACCGGTGTTGATTGGATCAGGGACAGCCTCAAAGAAAGAAACCTTAAACTGTGCCAGATTAAACTTCACACTTCACCATTCTTCCCCCTTCATTTCTTTGCCGCCTCATTCTCTGCACAAATAAACCTCGTCTCCCTGCTTTCTACCAATGAGACAGCATTCAAGGGGCTGGAATGACTTTGTTAACAAAATCAGGCTTCATTTCCCAGGTCCTGCTGTTCCATCAAACCCTGGGACATGGCAGCTTTGATTACTCTAGTGATAGGATTAGAGGGGGAACAAGTGCTGGTTAATAAAAGGCTGATGGGTGGTCCATCACGTTTGGTCACTGACAGATCTGCAGCCCTGGAGCTGGACCTTCAGTGGCAAAACAGCACGACACAGTAATATATAGACAGGGCCACGGCCTGGAGTTGCTATTCCATCTCTCCTGTCCCCTTGAAAAATTAAACATTTCTGTGATCACAAAGCTGGGATTCTTGGAGCTGACAGGGACTGGTATGGTTGACTTCAAGGGATACTTGCCTGTTTAATCTAATGACACATCCAGGTTCAGAGTTTTCTGAACTGCATTAAAGGGCTGTTTCAGAACTAGTTGAGTTCTGGCAGTCTGTAGTTTATTTAAGGGAGTATTATTTATTGTTTTAAAATTTTACTTTTTAATACGAAAGTGGTTTTTACCTAAAAGAAATTGTCCCTTTTTGCTGTTAACAATTTCAGGCTTAATGAAAAGGGCAAGAGCCACAAAATATAGCTTAGTGTCATCTGTTTTGGTTGCTGAATATTGTTGAAAGAGATGTTGTTAAAAGGTTTGATTATACGTAGTTATACATAGTGCACACAGTTTTCAACTGAACTATCACCTCCTTCAACCCCTCACACCCTATGGTAAAAAAATTCCCTCAGCAAAATTAACCTTGGGGTAGAAATTCATACAGCAGAAATGGAAAACTTTCCATTTAACTCCCTTTGAATACCAGTGGAGCTGCCTTACATCTTTACCAGGGGAACTGCTGAGGGTGAAACTATGCAGGTATTAAAACTGCAGTAGTCACAGTGACACCTGAAAGGATCAGCAGCTGCTGTTTTACAGCTAAAACTAACTGTACGTGTTGCTCTTTACAGCCAGTTACTGCGTGCTTCTTCACCACAGCCTCCCTGAAAGGCCCACCCTGGCATTAAGAAGAAAGCCAGCCAGTTAATGATGGCTCGAGGGGCAGCTGGCAATTTATCTATTGTATTTATTGTGTATATAACTGCAAGAAGCATTTGTAGAACAGGTTAGATGGGAGCCTTTCCTTTCCCTCTGATCCTTCACACCTCGCTTGGTAAGATCCAAGCCCAAGACAGGTGTACCTGCCTGTTGTGAACAGTCCTGAAGAGGACTCTGCTGGTTGGTTTGCTTGCAAAATTATGGGTGCTGCTTGCAGTTATTTTTAGACAGGAATTTCATGCTTGTAGGGTGGGCTTTAACAGAAAGAAATCCCCAGGAGTCATATTCTCTCCCCAAGCTCTGCTTTGGAGAAAGGGATCGAACGAGGGACAGATGACCCAATTGCATTCCCATACTTAGGTATTAATGCTGCTTTCAAAACTCCCCTGGAGCTGTTTGCCACCTTTGAGCTGCCCACTAAGTAAGTGCAAAATACCCCCCTCTTCAGTAAAGGGTACCTCCCCAGCAATGATTTTCCTCTGTTGTCAGCATTCAGTTTGAAGCTGTTTCAACAGCAGTCAGGTTCCTGCCCCAGGCCCAGAGTACTTTGCTTATAAACAGAAAGAACCATTGATCTTAAAAACCTCAACCTCAAGTATAGTGCAACCTACAGTCCTCAGAAAGTCTTTAACAGCCTCCCCTCAGCTCCCTAGTGAGTAGCAGTCCACATTAGAAAGGCAGCCCACATCATTCAGGCTAGTCAGAGGTTCCTGTATTGAAAAGGCCAGAAATGATCTTAAGCAAGGGCACTCATTCACCTTGCACTCCTGTGGAGATGGAGACGGGCTGCAGGGCTCCTGGCAAAGGATACTTGTGGACTTCAGAGGGACATACTGTAAAATAGCAGGTTTCCCCTGTGCTGGGCTTTACACTGAAAACTCTTATTAATCTCTTCTCTATCTTTAGGAGCTGATGAGACAGGTAAGAGGCAGAAGAAATCAGTTACTGCTTGAACCACATGAAAATTGTGTGATTTCTTTCATCTTTTGGTCCTGTTAGAAGTGTTACCTGCATGCTTGGATGAAGGACTGTGAAATGACTTCCCCAGAGCACAGTGTCTAGGATAGCACAAAATGAAGGTTTTCAGCAATGACCAGTGTTTTGGGAACTTCGCTTTTTGAACTTTCAAGAGTTAGCATTAGAAGAGCCCTATATGGGAGGGAAATGTATCTCACTCATGCCCACACAATTTCCCAAATCCCTCTTCAAGCTGACAAGCAATTCAGATCCTAGATGCTAATGGACTTAAAATCTGCAGAAAGCACGATGGGTTCATCACAAAACTTCAGTATCTTTGTGAAGCTTTTAAATTATTTATAGCCTGCAGTCACTAAGGCATTTTTTCTGAACATTGTAACGATTTGTGAACCTAATATTCTTTCTATAACCTAGAAAGCATTATAGTTTCCAGCTCACTGGAGAAACCAGAAATTAACTGGTGCCTGCAGAGCTCAAAACTGCAGATATCAGTGTTTTAACTTAATATCTCTGCTCTTGGACTGGAATTAGAGCAAGACTTATACTCTGCAGAGTGGGAACAGACACGCAGCTAAAATGTGTGACTGGTTGTGTCCATCACAATAGCCAGAAGTTGTAGCTTCTCATTCATCTCTATGGATTTGCTTTTTCTGGTGTTCAAAAAACTCAATGTTGCTGTCTTGTGTAATTGTTATCGTTTATTGGATCTTGTCTTTTAAGTGCACAGAGAGTTAGAAGTGACATGGTTAATACCTGTGTTAGAAGCTCAATCAGGAATTAACACAGATGACTGCTGCTTTTATCACTGGTTATTCCAGCAGCAGTCCTTACCATTTGGATTTCTAATTTTTAGAGCTTCTGCTGCAAGTCATTTCAGGACTTCTAGCACAATATAAATGGAAGTTGCTAAAAACTGTAAATTAAAACCATGTGTTCAGCATTTTGGGATGGATGTTGTATGACTTGAGGAGGCTCATTAGCAAAAGTATTTTTATTTTGAATGAGATCAAAGACCCTAGATTTTCCACTCTGAGGGTCATTTAACATAGGCCTAGATACCCCATTTCTCATCATACATAGAATCCCACGGGCCAGTTATGCCTGAAGAAATCATCATCTCTGAAATATTGTAATTAGATTTATTATCAGTGGCCCGCTGCTGATCACCTCTGTCCAGGCACTGCATCAGCACTGAGGGTTGAAGAGTCTTGCAGATGTCAAAAGGGAGTTTTATTACTGACTTCTGCAGATTCAGGATTGCAGCCCATGACAGTGGTAGTGGTGTAAAAAGTGAAAGACCTTTGGTATGAATCAAACCCTGTATGTTGTACTTGTTCCAGTGTCCCTCGAAGCCAGGGATAACACAGGATCATCCCCAGAAACTCCTATTGGCAAACAGAAAGAACTGTAAAAAAATTTTTTTTAAAAAAGAAAGTGTTCTCATTTCTTCTTTTCTAGCATGGAAGTTTACATGGAAGTTATGAAACCTTTCAAATTAATTCCAGTCCAGAGGTTCTTCGTGCTTGAATATCCCTGCAGCATCACAGAGTTCACTGAGATGGAGAAAAGCTGTCAACTCTGTCATAGCCAACGTGTTAGCTGTAAGAACACAATTAAGGGAAAAACACTAACTACTTTTCCCCACTTCACATTAAACTTACGTCTTCTACCCTAACTCTTGTACTGGGGTACCTACTGGGAGACACAGTTATGCCCAACGCGTAAAACAAAGAAGCTGCCTTCGTAGGACAAAGCAATATTCATCAGGCTCCCTTGATGAGACAAGGAATGAGAAAAAGGAAACAGAAATCTTCAAGTTATTTTCAAACCTCTTTCCATTTTAATAAAAGTCAACTCATGAGGAAGACAGGGAAAATATTTCTTTAAAGTAGGAGATTGTGTGACTTGAATGTGTCCCCTCAGTATTTTAGAGACTGTATTAAATCCAGGATCTCCATTAGGCTCCCTCATTTTTGTTAACAATTACAATGAAGACTGATTATTCTCCGTACACTTTCTGCCACTGCACAAATTTTGCTTTCCTTTGATTTCTTGCAGGCTTTTCCTATTACAGGTGACAGCATAATAGTGATGGGGAATATTTATTTAAATGTGAGACAAAATGCTCCCAGTATAGGAGTTTTCAGAGTCAGCAGAGGGGGAGAGGGCAAAAGGATGATTTAAGAAACATGCCCAACTTTTTTCAGGCCTTTGTATTTCTGGCTTGTGATTCATTTACAGTTTAATAAATTATCATAGAGGTTAATGTTATTCCAGCAGCAAAGTGTGATGGGAGACATCCCACTGTGTCTCAGTGGTTCTAAAGCACTGGTAAAATCATCATAGCACCATTAATTGCAAAAAAGCTAAACCTTACATCATGTGAAGAGCTGGTCCTGACATTGTGAGAGCCAACTGGGATGCTAACTTGTAGTTTGCTTTCAAGCTCAGATGATTATTTATTTTTGGGGTATCACAGGATTAAGAAGTGCAAGCATACTAAAGAATCCCCAAATGATTGTTTTTATGAGTTAACTATACAGAAAGTACTTATTTTTCATAACAACTTTGTTTCCTGATTTATACAGGAAAAAGCTAGAAAGAATATTCTCAGAAAAAGCTCATAATTTGCTCGTTGAAGCAAATAACTCATTAAGACATAGAACTAAACTCAAGTTTCTAGTACTAAGTTAAGGCCAAAACAATTCTAATACGGCCTGGCCTTCAAACAACTGGGATGCTCTATGGGTACACAGCTGCAAGCAAACTGAAATTCAGTTCCTTCAGCATTTCTCCTTTCCACTTGTAGAACACCAGGGAGCTATTTTCTTTGCTTAAGGGTGTGGGCATCAACCCATGAGACCAGGTTATACCATCCTGAAATAAGTGAGGTGATTTTCAGAGGGTCAAGACAGCAGGCGCTCACAGGCATGGAACGCTGTTCATCTTTATGGATTGGCTTGATGCTGTATGACTTGCACTGACTAGCTTTGTACCCAGATAATTGTGTGAGGCCAGGGAGGATTTTCTTTATTAACTCAAGTGGCTTGGCTGTGAAATGAGACATACTGTACAGTATATAATTCAAGCTCACTTTCAAAGGCATTTTTGTTGAAGCTGGGTACCCAGCGAGAGAGCCTTTAACATGTATGAATCTGAAACACACTCTAGAAATTTAATATTTTAAGGTCAGCATTTACACTGGTTCATGTTCCAGCAATGTAATACTGCTTGCTTTAAAAAAAAATAATCTATTTATATCTTAATTTATAAAGGTGTGGTTTTTTTCGGAGGAAGAAACTGAACTGCTTTGGGCATTTGCTTGCTATTGACTGTGACTGGATAACCTTGTAAGGGAGGAACCATTTAGAGACTTCAGCAAATCATGGCTCTGAAGTTGCAAGAGAGCATGGCTGGGTGCACTTGATGTTCATTATCAAACCTGAAAGTATTAAATGTTGAGAATCCCTCGTAGTAGCACCCTTTTGTGTCTTGGGAGCTACAAAGAACTATAATCTCCCAAAAGGTGTAATATTTTTGGCAAATTTTGGATGGATTTTGTCATTACTGACAAAGAGATCCCAGTGGAAGATATCCTTAGGAATGCAAAACACAATCACTAAAACCCACACGAGATCCCTTATCATGCTCTCTCTAAAGCTGTTGCAGATTCATTTGAATTACACTGGAAAGATTTATCTCTTATTAATGGAGCGCTCTTCATTTTTTAAAATTGAGTTGTTGTGCAACACATCAAGTAACAATGTCATAACACATCGTAAATCTGTTTCTTCACTGAAGGATTCTAGATGAGTTAATCTAACATCCTGGACACAGTTCATGAGCAGTTAATTTTAGCAGTTCTCTTTGATATATATCAGTTAAGGCAAAGCAACTCTAGCCATTATGGAGTAGAGTCAAAACTGGTTAATGGCAAAGCAAGTACAGACAAAGATGGTTCAGAGATAAAGCCTTTGGCAGATCATTCAAGGGATCTTTGCTTTATATACAACAATTGTAGCTCTAATACCGGCAATACAGACACTCTGGGACAAAGAGAAAACACACACACACCAAACCACAGAAGAAAACCACACACACCACTTGGTACTTGCATCTAACATGAAAGTCAAGCTAAAGTTCACCAGCCCTGACGTAGTTACCAAAGAGCTCTGTGGCAGGCAATGAGATGGGAAAAAAACCGCTCCAAAAAGGCATTCAGGAATTGTTCCTATTGTTAGGGGGAGAAACTGAGAACATTTGATTTGAAACACAAAGTCATCCGGCAGACTGCCAAATGCCATTTATCTCAAGGTCATGCAGTATAAATAACCCCAAGGGTTAGCTTGAAAACAGAGGAGCAGGAGGTACCTAAATAAAAACAGGGGAAGGGATTCGTCTCTCTTCCCTGTGGATGTTAGGCATGCTACTGACAGGGTTTCAAGACCTGACATTCCTAATGAGTCTAGTGTATTAAGGGTAGCAAAACACACCAAGAGCAGGGAGTGCAGCTGAACACGGCATCATGGAAGGGACTGCGGTTTGAGACCAAGCCACTAAGCTGTCATGTATTTTCTGCAAGAATTAGTCAGGGAGAGCAATTAAAAAGGGAAAGTCAGCTAGAAAAAATTTTCCTCTTGAAAGTTTAAGTCTGAAAAGATTGAACCTTGCTATGCAGTAGAGACAACCAACATCTATTCATTGTTTAGTTGGGTGGTCAGATATATGTTCTTGTTTTTCCAGCACACCAAAGTATCAGAGTGTTTTTATATTTTTTAAGAGAAAAACAAGCTAACAACTATCATGTCTAGTAATCCATCATCCCTATCTGTCAGGGAAGGAAGGGCTGTGTTTTGCCAAGATTGCTTAGACCTGAGATACTAATGGGAGAATCCCAAAAGATTTGGCACCTGTTCTTCTCTTCTCTGGCATAAAGCTCACTGTGATTCCTGTCCAGACAAATGAAACAAGTATGTAGTCCTTAGACCTAGAACCCCAAACTGTATCCCTGTAGTCCTCAAAACTGTACAAGGTTTATGTAGAAACTGTACAGTGGTTTATGTAGAAATAAGTTTTGTGTAGTCTAATAATTCATTAAGATCATTAGGCAGGAAAAAAAAAAAGTCAGTATTCTTCTAATATGCTTATGATTTAGATAGAGTGAAAAAGCAGACTGAGTGGTTACTTGTGATTTCATGTTGAATTCTTAATGCCAGGAAAAAAATGAACTAAACTCCCTAAGTCGGAAGGAAAGTTTCAAATGGAAAGTGTTTTGGTTCAGTTTTCCCTTTCCTGGTTCAGCCAGCAGTGCTAGAGATCCCATACAGTCCTGTACATTTGCATGGTCTGAGCACCAGTCCTTCCAAACAGAAAGAAGGCAAGGTGGGCATCTGGGTAAGGAACCCTTATCTTTACTATATACATACAGGACTGTTTTATATCTGTAGGCCTTATATAACATGTTGGAAAGTGAGGCATGACTTCAGAAGCTGAACTATCTTAAATATGTTATTACATCTGGGACTAAGACTGTGATTTATCCATCTATACGTTTTTCTTATCACTTTCAACTTATTTAATACTCTTAGAAGAAGAAACACTTGTATGTGGAGGAACTAGAGTCAGTGAGATGGTGATGTGAAGGGGACATGCTGCAGAAGTCTAGGCTGATTGCAAATTCCAGAACCTACAGTTACTCAGGGGAGGGGTTATGGGATGCATCACCATCCCTTGGCAAACCAAAGAGCTCCACCCATCTTTGCACCCTGTTTTAGTCCTTAATTAAACTGATTTTCTCAAACACAAATGGCAGAGAGCACAGAATTGCATCATTAGCACTGAACCAAAATCTTTTGTGTTGCAACAACTTTTGTTGAGGGATTATTGTGTTGAAAATCCACTGATTTTGGCACAGGCTGGAGAACTCAACAGTTTCACTTTGCATGTCCTGCCATCATTCAAAAAGCAAGCCCTGTTGCTAGACATCTCAATAGGGCAGCCAGTTGGCTTCTCCCAACCTCCTTAGGTTTCCAGATGTCATAACAAAATGAGAGAAAGAGACTTAGCCATCTTCCATTTGTTTACGCTGGAGCTGCTAGGCAGAGACCAAGGGACAACACTGCACAGCTTTTCAAAAAGGACTTAATAGGCCTCTCTGTAAACAGATCTAAATATTTGCTCCAGTGACATTTATCGCATCACACGTCTGGCGGG
Organism: Apus apus; assembly: GCF_020740795.1. NCBI lineage: Eukaryota > Metazoa > Chordata > Aves > Apodiformes > Apodidae > Apus > Apus apus. Next base: position 23,445,259 of record NC_067288.1, on the reverse strand, counting down.
AGTGCTTCGTCCTTGTTTTGCTTGCATGTTTGGATTCTCTTATAAACATTAATGAAGTGCTTGAACACAAATGAATAATCCTCCCCCCTTCTTCCCACCCTGGAGGGGAGGGGAATGGGAGGGCATGAAGTAATAATAGTTCAACCTTCAACCCATAATTGCTCAGTACATTTTGATGACAGCTTTAGTTCTCACATGCTTTAAAAGACTTTATTCGGCGTGCACATCCATTCAGAAGGCATTGCACCTTTCTTCAAAGGGAGCTGCAGCTGGGGTTGGGGCAGGAGGCCATTAGCATACAACAGTGTGTCATTTGATGTTTGATTGGTCACAGCAAGTTGACCTGCTGCTGGGTTCTCAAAAGGATGGCAGAATTGTGCCTCATCTACAACACTTTTAATAGGGGATGTATATTTAATACATTCTTCCCTAGGCCTCTGCTTTTGGCTGTACATAATAACGGGCCTGAAACACCTCAGATGGCTCTTCATCTACCTCTTGCTGAAGAACTAAGGTAATTTACTAGGTATTTTGCAATTACTTACAGCTCGAATACGACTGGAGACAGTGTGCTTCCATAAAGCCCCTTCCGTTCTCTCAATGTCTTTATGGAGGACATAGGCCCTGGAAGATGATCAACTTGGTCTGGCTTTTGATTTCCTCACTAAAGTAAATGGGGTCATGGCTAAGGCAAGACTGACCAAATCTTGTTTCCCTGGGTGGTTACCTTGGGGACAACCTTTAGAATATTTTTACATTGCCTAGAGTATGAGGCCATAAAGCAAATGGGTTAGATGCTTGTCTCCTGATTATAAGGGGTGAATACGTGAAGCATAGCAAGGCTTCATCTCTCAACCTGCTCCAGTCTGACAAAACATTGAGTATCTCATTTCTGCAGGGGATCTGTTACAATACTACTTCTTTCTTCCCATGCAGTTCAAAATTTCACAGTTTCTTCCATGCGCAATGAATTATCATGATCTCCTGCCAGGTGGGACAGTGCTTTGCTCAATACCTTTACTAGCGTCTTTAGTTTCTGCAGCTGGACTTGTAGAAGCAGTGGTTTGGCTTGCATGGGAGCCAACAATAAAAGAAACTCTGTATTAGCCAAGAGAGTCTCTCCAGAAATTCTCCAAACTTGTGCAGCTAAACTCTCAGTGCTTTGATAAGAGTAAAACTGCTGTGTTTAAGCTGTGGGACATAGGAGAAAATAATGACTAGAAAGTAGTAAAACATTTTTTTCTCAGACAATCTTTAAGAAAGAAATCATCCTGTACAAGACATATGCAGATTTGTTTTCTGCAATAATAGTAAGTGCAATGGATTTATTTCCCAATAATCAGGCTTTGGGAGGTCAAGATCCATACCCAAGAGGAAAAAAAACATGCTTGTATTTCCTTCAATTGAATGATTAGGTATAAAATGGGTTAAAAATTAATACTGTCTTTGGATCAGCATGTATATGAAACCATTCAGTCTGCACATACTTGTGTTCTATTAGAAAGTGCTTGTCAGCTCCATCAATTATCAATCTGCTTATGCAGTCTATACATTCTTTGCATAAATCCATATCAGCTTTGTCTCTTGTAACAGTGTTTGTTTATATGAGCCGGAACTCTAAATCCGGAGAAGTCTAAAATGCCTCTTGAAAGAATTTCTTTGTGCCTACAGGGACCCAGGCTAATTGCTATTGAGAGGATGCTCTGTGGGGTGCTGTTTTGCTGGGGAGTTGGGAGTAATGAAATTGTCTAGGAAGGTGTTCCCTTGTCACCTCTGTCGATGTAGATAGTTGAAATAGAGGAGACTAAAGTTGTTGCCATTCTCAGCAGCTGTGAAGTTCACACTGGAAAAAGAAAAAGTTTGGAGAAAGGGACAGAAAAAAATACTTGCTGATATTTTTGTCATCCTCTGCCTGATGTGCCAACACTAATGGAGGCGCTTTTTTTGGCTAATTTATAGTCCAGTGCATTCCAGGGTCCCCGTCGCTCAAGCATTCTGCCTTTCGCTCTTTTGCTGGAACACAAACATGGAAGTGTATTTGGAACTTGCTGGAGCCTTAAAAAAACAAAATTAAGGCAAGCTGCCAGATCAGAATCTAATACACAACATATGTTTACAGGGTTATAGTCTCTTGCCATGCTGGCTTTAGCAGCACTCCAGTGTGGAGTAGAGTAAATGCCTTCCAAGACCTTTTATCTTCCATTGCGCTTATCAAACCAGTAAAAATACTGGTTTTATTTCAGCAAATGTGCCTTTCCTCTTGTCTGAAGCCCTTTGAATTCCCTGCCACATTTGGGATCAATGGAAGAGAATGTCCTTGCTCTTGTTTGGGAGAAAGAAGAACTTTATTTCAGAAAGAGAACTTGTCTGCCTCAGGCCTGACTGGGGTGATCCACCAGTTTGGCCAGTGACCCTGAACCAGACCCTTAGTCTGTAAGGAGAGAGTAATGTTGACCTGGAGCTGTCTTCTGCTATGAAGAGGAAAGGGTTCTCCAAGTGTAAGGCAGAACATTGAACTGCAGGAGGTGTTTAAGGGGCCATGGATTCACACTCAGTTCAGGCCACAGGCTGTAAAGAATTAGCCTGCAGTTATTCAGATTATCTGTCGTCACTTTTAAATATCCTGAGTTGGCCATTCCCAGATTTGAACCCCAGTTTGGAGACAGAGTTCTTTATATACACATGGACATGTAAAAGCATTTTCCAAGCCTGAAAAATGAGACTAGGCTAGTTCTAGGCAACATAAAGCCAAACTAGTCCCTTAGTTCTCTAAGGAAAAATGGTTTGCTTCAAATTTTAGCCCACTCTTGGGAGTCTTCAGCACTACTGAGAGGGTAGTGGCCAGTGGCTGTTGACTTGGCCAGTGAGTCCCACTAGGTTCCCTTCTGGGCTCTGCTACCTATGCCTTACACAGTGCTGGTATCTACTTATCCAGTGGTTACTCCACTCAATCCACAGCAAGATGGAAGCACTGAGACTGGTGTCTGCTGCAGTGGAGAGCTGCAAACTCCAGGCAAGGACTCTTGTGACAGCACAAGCTTTAGGAGTGGAATGTGATGAACAGTGCTGCAAGACAGAGGGAATGAAAAACAGGGACAGTTATGCCAGAGTCCTGTCATCTCCTGTGGCTGCTCTGCCCAGCATGCAGTAGACTAACTGCAAAGCTGCTGCAGCAGCAGCTGTATGTGGCCTGCAGAATGGGTAATTTGTAACAGTATGCAGACCCCAACAAAATTAAACTTGAAGAGTCTAAAAATATTGTGGGATGTGTCAAAGACTTGGTGAGTATATGAAGCTCTGACACAGCAGTAGCCCATCACTTTTCCTTCTCCAGCTCATTCTCCATATTTAGGATATTCCTCACATGATCCATGAAGCATGCTAGATCACCTAGATCCCACAAGCTCTGTATATACTATTCCAAGCTTATCAAGGGCTGTGCTTGCAGGCCAGCTGTATTAGCAGGAGGCAAGAGTTGTTTTGGGGCCTTAGAGACAATCCGGACATGTCCCTTTGAGTTTCAGTTCTATCTTTGCAAGATGGCAGGAGATGTTTATTTTGGGAAAATGCTTTTTTTTAAGCAGAAACAGTGTTCATGAGGGGGAAAAAAAAGTCCTTCAAATATATCAATTTCAAATGTTAAGTGAAGCTAAAAACACCAGGAGTCTCATCAGCAAAGCAACAGTCTAGTGACTGACCCAAATGGACATTTTTGTGCTGTTACACATTAAAGACAGGAAAGACCCAACTCTTAACTTTTTTCTTGAGATACAATTTTTGTTTCCTGCTGAACTGTGGAAAGCAACAGAGAACAAAAGCTTTTAGCAGCTTTGGATGAATATGTTAATGGAGGAGAAAATCCTTGGGTACTTCCTTGATGGGAGCTCTCTAACACAACACTAGGGTACCTGACTAGCGGGTTGCTTGAGACAGGTTGACTTTATAGAATATGTTCTTTACAGACCTCAGGAAATGGACAGTTCTTTAAAGCTTATGAATTATTCTTTGACCATAAGAGACTTAGTATGTATTTTAATCTGATTTTGGGCAGGTCAGATCTCTGCTCTTGAAGTAACCTTGGATCAAAAGGGGGAGCAGGACAAGACAGTTTCACCTCAACATTTCACGAGGGAGGACTCTCCTACATTGTTTTAGCTTGGAAGTTAATTTCAGGAATATAAAAAACATACATGGAAGCCACATAGGCTGTAGTATAAATATAGGTCTTGCATTTGTTGCAGCTGCAGGACTCTGTTCTTTGTAGGTCAGATGACCTAGATCTCTTGCCTTTGGACCACAAACAACCAACTTACCCTTTCACTTGAGGAGACAGATGAAAGAAGTGGTCATATGTTAGACTTTCAGTCCCTCATCTTTTTCTTTGCTGCAAAGAAGTGTCTTCTTTCTGTCACTAAGAAGATCAACTGTTTAGTTCAGCCTTTGAGTAAAAAATCTAGCCTTTTGCTTGCAATGCTTGTTTGCTGCTTGGTTTTAGAGCAACTTCTGTATCTGTTACCCATTCCGTTTCCCTTATGTTAAGTGCAGAGTAAGGTTTAAAAGAGTCAGTCAGTAAAACTCCATTTTGGCTAATTCCTTGGACCCAGTGACTGTTGGAACAATGATGTCTCCCTGACATAGTCTCAGTTTCCTGTATTTCAACATAATTCTAGGTCCTAATCCCTTGCTATGTGCAGACAGCATTTACTGTTTGCTTTGCTGCTGCCCAAATGCAGATGTAGGTTTCAGCTTATGAGATTTTGGGTTCTGAGGGTCAGCAAGGGTTTTAATGCTCTTGATGACACAGCCAAATAGTGCTGTTATGATAAAATTCAAAATTCATCTCTGAAGCACCTCTTCCGAGCGTTGCCTCATGCATTCTCAACTAGCAACGTATTCCTTTGTCTAAGTGACTTCCACTGTTGGAACTTTTTCCTAACATATTTAAGGTTTTCCTTTACTACTTCCAGATGTAGTCCCTTGTTTTACCATTCTTTGTAAATATATTTTCTCTGGTGCTAGTACTGCTCAGTTATTTGGATAGAGCTGTCATGATACACAAGATCATGCTTTCTTTCTTTTAGGTGACATTTATTAAAGACAATTTTTTATAACTACTGACAAACAAACAGGCTTCTGCAGAGATTGAATGTCAGTTCAGTCTTGTTTGTTAACCAAGACTCACACCCTTTCTGGGGCAGTTCATAGAGACACCTGGTGGCTGTCAGGAGCTCTACAGAGCACATCGCAGTCGTGTCAGATTGATTTATACTCAGCTTCAACATCCAGAGTAATTTGTGAAAGGGTTACGAGGGAGGCTGCCAACCTGCTAATTAAACCTCAAAATGCTTCAAGTTCTGTTCTGATGGAAACAAGTAAGCAAATCTGTTCTAAAGTGGAATTATCCCTCTCCCCTCCTCCAAAACAACAGCGACATGTTGTTTGCCTGAGTGTAATTAGAACTATCAAAGGAAATTTTTTATTTAAAGGAGAAAAAAATGTTGGTTAGTTCCTAGATTCCCATACTCCAGTTTACACTCCCGCTCTCCCCACTCTGGAGAAGTAATGTAGAAGTATGTAGGCAGCTCAGACTGCATGAATGCAGTTTGTTGGACTGATTCTTAGCTTCTCAGTCAAAAGCCAGTGTCAGAAAAGCAGAAAACCAAGCCCCATTCCCTTCAAACACACAAGTCAGGAGTGTATTAAACAGTAAGCTTTGTGTAAGAGAAAGCCAGACAGACTTCTTTAAGTTTCAGGTCATCCATTAATGCAGATAATTTAAACAAGTGAGTCCTGGTAAGATTGCTCACCAGGCAATAAGTCTTTCAAATACCAAGTGAGCAAGACTTTGAATGCACTATCTCTCTGAATTGGCAAAGTGTGCAGCTTTTCTTCTGTTTGATAGAAACTCTTCCATGAAAGTGGTATTTTAAAAAACAGAAGTCCTTAGAGATATAAAGTATATAACCAAGCAGTTTTACTGGATATAATTGGTCTAGACCCTGATGAATAGAAGCCTTGTGATTTCTTTAGTCTCATAGGTTTATATCCAAATAATATAATAATCAAATTATTATTATTATTATTATTATTATTATTATTATTATTATTATTATTATTATTATTATTATTATTATTATTATTTAAATCTATCTATCTATCTATCAAAATTAAAAGGACAGGTAGGGAAGTAGAAATAGTAATGAACTATTTGTCCTTTCTGTTACTTCTACTCAGTGCAAATGCAATCATGCAAAATGCTGGAAACTTTATTTCCATAAAGAAGAATAAAGTATTTAATGTGCTTGATACAAGGCTGAAAGAGGCTTTTTCTGGACAAATTAGTCAAAAGGTCCAAAGAGCCCTTCAAATTCAGGGGTTAGCTCCTACTTACAGAGGGAGTAAGGAGGCAAAAGAATAGAAAGCAGGACAGAGTTATGGAAGATATTAATTCAGGATCTTTTGCTCTTAATGGTCCATCTCCATCTTCATGAACATATAAACATGAGAGAAATGAGAAGTGCCAGTCTGCCCTTCTGATCTCTAGAGCATCACGTGGGAGAAGGAAAGATTACAGATTATTACAACCCCAAGTCAGCAGTGGGACTTCATAAGAATTTTTTTTGCATTTATTAGAACTTAAAACTGCCTAAAAAAGGTTGGAGCTGTGTGTGCATGTTGAATATCATGTCTGAGCTGACTGCATCTTGGGATGCTTCCACACATTTTCTTTAAATGTCCATGCAGTCTCCTCACATTGGAATGGACATCCAGCTAATACTTCTTTCTGTTCTGTGAAAAGCATACACTATGTAGCGTAACATTCAGGTCTTCCAAGCACTAAGGCTTAAAAAAAACCCTCACCATGTTTACTTCAACATTCCCTTTCTAAATTGCTTTGACAGCCCTGTGCTTTTCTAACTCATTTCAGGGAATATCCAGTCTGCTGTTGGAATTATTTGAATTGTACAGAAAGAAAGGAGAGCCTTTTTCCCTCTAAATTCCATATATTGTGTCATTGGAGCTTTTCATGTTCCATAAACAATGCTCTCTTTTTCTAACCCTCTCCCCCTTTTGCCCATAGCCTGACTTTTTATAATTTTCTTGACATGGACAACTCAGCATTTTTGTGAAAAGTTATGACTGATTTTCTGCAGCTTTACAAACAGGAGCTTGCTAGTGATTTCAGAGGATCAGGTAGTTTGATGCAAGTGAGATTGGGTAGAGCCTCTGGGACTTCAAACATGTCTCAGCAGTGCATCTGGTTGTGAATGATTGTTTTCCCTTAAAACATTTATGATGTCCCATTGACAAGTCTCCTCTCATAACTAAGGAGACATTTGGAAAAAGGTTGGTATTTTTAAATGTCTTCTGAATGTCTGTAGATCTCTAGGCACATACAAGCTAGTGGCTTCATTTTTCCACACACCACTCTTTTTTTTAGTTAATAATTCATTATTATGTGAGTGAAATCTCAGGAGGTACTCGGAGTTGCCAGCACTCTGGAGTCTAAGTTCATTTCAAGCTTCCTATGAGTCTCTTAATATTTGAATGGTGTTTCATGGTCTGTTTTTGGTGACTCATGATGTTGGATCCCGGGAGAAAAATCACAGCCTAGATAAGTAGCCATGGTAGATACTGCAAAAGCAGTAAGGCTTCTGTAGCTCTTGAGTGGCTTGATGTCTCAGCATTTTTTTCTTTCTTTACCAGGAAGATGGATAATTTCCAGTCTTAAGGACCACACAGGGGAAAGATGAATAAGCAATATTTGGGAAGGGTGTCTGATTGGTCACACCCTCATCTGGCTGTGCTTGCTGGTGTGTTCTGCATAGCATTGCTGGAATACTTTTGCAGTAGTGAAAGGGTTATTGCAACATTTGATTCCAACCTTACAAAGACTTTAGAAGAAGTGCCAAGCCCCTGTAGTATAGAAGCAGCAACACTGATCGTGTGCCGTGTCACGAAGAGGAAAAAAAATCCCTTTCACTGTTTGCATTGAACATGAGTGTCACTTTAAAGCTCTAGGTTGCTTTTAAAACTGCCTTGTAGTCCGACAGCTTTGTTGTGGACTTGAGAGGTCTTGGGTTAATGTCATCTAATGCATCCTAATGGTTAGTCTAATTGTAACTGCCATTCCAGCTGTCCCTTGTGTGTTTAACTCATGTAAATGAAAAGCACAGCTTTCCAACTCATTTTTCAGCTTGAAATATTATCTTCTCTTTAAGTAATGTGTTTTAATTGCAAAAGCAAGATATAATATATATGGAAAGAATGGGTGAGAGCATGAAGATTGTATATAAATACCAGGGAGTTCTTAGCTGTTTCTTTTCTTCCCCATTGCCTTGTCTTCTCTCAGCTGACTGCTAACTAAACAGATATCAAACAGGTCCCAGCTGATCCAGAGAGGGGGTAAGACAGCAGGCAGGGATGTGCCATCACCCATCCCCTCTGCTGCAAGATGTCAGGAGAGTCAGACAGCAGCACCCTGACGCATGCACATGCCCACTTGATGTCAGTCTGGAGCGACTCTCCTGACTTACACTGGCAGAGAAGATCAAAACCCAGCTTAAAAATTAGGTGTCAGAGACACACACACACACAAAAAAAGAAAAATAAAAAGAGAGAAGTCAGCAGACACTCGGAGGCTGGGAAAGGCTGCCAAACAAGCATTCCTGTCCTTGCTTGATTCTCCCCCACATGCTGGGGGGGCTGTGTACGTCTGGGAGCAGCCAGCATAGTGATCTATTCATAAAGGGCCAAATTCAGGAACTGACCTGCAAGGCTTGAGTACACTGACTACACATGGGGAAGGTGGAGCGAGGGCTCAGAGAGGCTTCTTGGAGTTGTGCAGGACAAAACTCCCCTTCTTCCCAGCTAGCTGGAAAGCAGGCACACCAGAAAGAAAGAGTGGTGCAGTGGTTAGGGCTTTAACCTGGGACTTGGGACAGGAAGGGCCAATTCTCTAGTCCGTCAGAGACTAGGTCAAATCTAACTCCTGGGTTATTTTCTTTCTCTGTTGGGACAGGGGAAACACAGCTCAGCTTTCTCTTGGCTTGATGTTGGCCCCATTAGGAGAAAACTTATGACGTGTCAGGCTCACAGAAAGTCACTGCCTAGATAAGCTCCCTGAACACAGCCCCTCTCCTGCAAAGGGAGGCAGCTCTGTGCAGGCTGCCAGCTCTCTCTGGACCTCCACACCCTTGGCATGAAATACAGCTTTGGGTTTGGCTTTTCCTGGTTGTCAGGGCGGAAGACATGAGGGGTGGAGGTTGAGCTTGGTGTGTCCATCAGTACCTGCTAAGAGAACAGCAGTTTTCTCAGATCACCTTGGTTTGTAGCTTGCAGTGAGCAGGTAAAGCTTAATACCCTTCTGAAATGGGCTCCTGCTTCTCCCCTTAACCCAGCCAGTCCTCTCCAAATTGAGACAGGATTATTCCATTTAGTCATTCAGGGAGAGGTGTCCAGGCTTGGAAAGCAAAACAAAACCTAAGCTCTGTTGCCATTTCACTGTGCACCTGGGCCGAACTTTTCAAGTCATTTAGCCTTCCAAAAACCAGAAGGTGTGGAACCAACACCTCCAAAAAGACAAGCCAGAGAATGACCTTAAAAGCTCCTATCTGTATTTGCATCTCCTTTGACTGTAGTTGGAGGTAGCCAACAGTCAGACCATTGGATGGTCCTAAAAGGGTGGCTGTAGACACAATGGAACTGACACAGGAGTAACAAAGTGACCTGAGATGTTTCTTGATTGCCCATTCTGCTGAGAAGAGAGGCAGCATCCTGTTATGCCACTGGGATGAGGAGGAATCTGGAGAGGAGCTATGGAAGAATTTGTCCATCCCCATTCCATTTTATAAATGTGAAAGGAAGTTAAAAGGAGAATATCAAAACATGAATAATTTCAGAAGGTTTTAAATATGCTTCTGTTGTTAAGATTGAATCAATGATAAATTGCTGGGTTTGCATGGATGCTTCATGTGAGGTAAAGAGTAGCTGGTTCCACCTCATTTATGCAAGGTAGGAACCACCATGCCTTGCATGAGGGTGCTCTGTATCTGCACAGAGAACAGAAGGTACTTTCCAACAATGGCCTGGTTGTGCAGACACAGAGGCAGCTTGTGCTGCCCAGAGCTAAAGAGAGAAAGAGGGCAAACTCATGTCAATCGTAGGTTAATTGAGTAAAAAAGAGTGATGCTTTCATTCCCCGTAATCTGCAGCTGCTTGGGTTCTTCTGAGGGACCTAGAATTGCTTGGAGCTCCTGCAAGATTGCTGCAATTCAGATCTTGCCCCAGAGTCAATGCAGGCCTGAGGAGGCAATAGCCAACATTGCAGAGCTATGATTTGGTGTTCCCTGTGCTTGATGGGTGATCTGTGACCTGTCCAGTCTCAGAGGGGCACGTCATGGAGAGGTGTATCCATGGAGCACATGAACTACTGCAATCTAATGATGCTGTTTCTTTATGTTGTTATTCAGGATTGTTTTGAGATCCAGCCTTTGCTTGATGTAGGGCCCCTGCATTGGACAGGACAGAGTTTGTGAAGGAGAGAGGATGATGTTCCTTAAAATGGGCAGCCAACTGGCCTAGCTCTCCTTCTCAGGACAAGGATTTGTGTGTTCTCATTATGGGTTGCATGGTCTTAGCTTTGCTTCATCCATCTCACACCACAGGGAAAGAGCGTGCACCGCCAAATATTTCCATGTCTGTCCTCAAGTCCCGGTGTATGCTCCCTTTTGTAATCCTTATGATTGGGTTACCCAAATAAAAATCCAATGCAGAAGAATCCAGCAGAGACAAGATTTGGGTTAAAACCTGCTTCATATATGCAGGAATGATGTGGGACTTCTGGAATTATATTTGCCTGGGTTTTTAAACTCCTGTGTTAGACATGAAGTACAAGTGATACCATTGCACTGATACTTGGAGATGGGGGAAGGAAGAAGATTTATGAATAGTTTTTCCATCTAAATAAACTGTGAATATCCACAAATAGGCAGGATAGAATTACTTTCCTTCTTGTATGTATTTCTTTTGAAGTAAGTATCTCTGCCTTTTTTTTAATACCTGTTGTTAGGTAAGAAGTGTTCAGCAGTGAGAGCTGACAGTACTGTGCATCCCCTACTAATCACCGTGGTGAGGGAAAAACAGCCAAAATCCAAACATGTCCCAGAAGTTGTCATATTCTACAAAAGACACCAATGGAGTATAGCTGGGAAAGTGGTCCTTTTTGGAGTTGTACCTTCTGAAATTCATGTCCTCTACACCCTCCTAAGACTATCTTGGGGTTTTGGTTTCAGGTATGCCTGAAGAGGAGGAAAACAAACCCTGTCTAGACATGTAGTAGCTTTAATTTCTTTGGTCAAACTTGTAGGTTTTAGGGGCAACTGTATGGCAGACACACAGAGGGATTTCATGCCAGTAAGAATTTTATAGCTGCAATGGTGAGTTTTGAGATTCGAGCCTCTGATCATGCATGAACCTCCTTAGGACCAGAGAAACCCCTTGGGCTGTACTACACAAGGTCTTGGAGCAGGGTAAAGCCCAAACCAGGACATTACTCTGCGCGATGACTGTTGCTCTCAGGAGTAGGGGAATCAAGTTTATTTCTGTCTTCTTTCAGCACAAATTGACGAGAGTTTGTATGTTTTCTGAACCTGCCTGCCCTTATGCAGTATTTAGATAGGCCTAGTGGGGTCTCTGGGTGAAAAGCCAGTTGAAAAATGTGTTTACAGGGCGATTCAGCCCTATTTTCCTGCCTTTCTCAAGATCTAAAAAAGAAAGTAAATCTGATTTCTGTGACTTGTTTGGGAGAAAAGTTTTGGTGTTTGGAACTCATTCAGGAAATGTTTAATTTCTCCCATCATTAGTGGTGTGTAATTGGTAACCAATCGCAGTGGGAACAGCTAATCAGATTAGTGAGCCGTTCCTAAAAAGGGACAGAAAGGCCAACTGTGAATGACAGATACTTTTTGCGTGTGCTTGAACAGTGCGTCTACTATCTAAACCCTTACAGAGGCTGGGGAATACTGCTGCTGCCAGGTCTCTGCTCGTTGGTACCCTCTGAAACTCTGAGGTAACCTCAGATCAGCATCTGAATGTGAAAATGCAGTTACCAGGTACTCCAAGTCTTTCCACAGAAAACCTGCTTGCTTCAGCTTAACATTGGCTTTTCCTCTTAGTTTTCTTTTCTATTGTTTTTGTTGTTTGTTTGGTTTTTTTCTTTTGCTATGCATTTTAAGATATCTTACCTTTGGAGAGCAAAGCTGGTTATGGGAATGAGCAGATGGTTCTTCTCTGTGTTGCAGCTACTGGCTCTCCCCATCCTATCTGTGCACAGGAGTTACCATGAGTTTAAATGGCACAGCAAGACCAGAGGAATCTGCACATTTCTCCCAAGTGCTGTCAATGCTTGGCCAGGGCGTTGCAAAATTAATAAGGGAGACTAATTACAAGACACAAATTCTTCAGAAAGGAGTTTCTTTGGTGAAAGATCCTTTACTTGCGTGCCTGGGCTGAACTGGTTTCTCCATATGAGCTGTACAAAAATACCTTTCCTTACACTCATATTTCTCTGAACCCACCTCCTTGATGCTAAGCTCCAAAGGGTTTCAGACAAGCTGGACAGTTAGGGGCTACTCTCAGTTCTCTCATATGTTACAGCAGTCACTTGTCCTTCACATTTTTCTCCGGTGTTTAGACTAAGAGCTATTTTTAAGAGCAGGTCCATCTCTCGATGGCAGTTGCTGTAAAAGACTACAAAGTATCTGGACTCCATGACACAGGCACTACCTAGAACTGCATCTATAGTGATAGATTCTACTTTTAAGAAGTTAGGTTGTCATAGGTACGTGAGCAAAAGTATAATATGGACTCTAGGTTTGCACATGATGTATTTAAGAAATAGCCTACCAGGTAGATGGGTTGCTTCAAATCTGCAGGGCCTCTGAGTGTTCTGCATTTCATATCCCTAAGGTATGTCAGGCTAAGCCAGGTTTTAGCTTTGGATGATATGAAATTCAGAAGTAGGTTACTAACAACTACAGCTTGATTGCATATGTACACACAGACACACACACTGCGGGAAACTAGAAAAACAGAACTCTAAAAGAAGTGGTTTATCCCGTTCTTTGTTTTCCTCCTTCAGCGTGTGAGCACAGCTGGGATTCTTGCTCAGCTGGATGTTTGCAAGGGGGCAGATGGTTCACGCAAAGCCTTCTGCTGAAGGCGAGCTGGGAGTTCAGATCATGACTCCTCCACGGAGGTAACTCAGTGTGAGGAGCAGAGCTGGACAACGTGAGAAAATGAGACTCAGTAAGTGATTTGGCTAAGAAAAGTGGCAGAAGAGAAGAAACTAAAGAAAAGGCTCTTAGGAGGTGGGGTTGTGTGTTCAGTGGCCTATTTTCTACTGATGGTTAGAAGATTAACTGCTGGTCATGTTCCCAGTTAGGCACTCTCAGAGCTTATTTGATCCAGGGCAACAGGTTTATTTGCCTAATTTATTGTTGCTCTCAGACTTTTAAACTCAAATATAAATTAAAGGCTTTTGTTCTGTGCAATTTAAAAGCATGTCCAGGATGGGGAGCCCAATATTTGGCTTGGCTTCATGTTCTGAGATATATTTCAAGAGCTTCTGGGCATTACTAGGATGGGTTTGGGGCTAATGTTTGTTTTCTGAAGTATTTTTGTGCTTAATATTTCTACATTAAGAAAAAAGGTCACTGCCAGCTGTTAAGCACTGAAGAAGAGTAATTGTTGTGAGAAGCCTGTTAGGCAAGTCAGTTGTTGAAGGGTGGCTTATAAACAGGACAAAGGTAGAAGTTGTTTTGATATCACAGATAATTTCTGTAAGCATTGGGGGAAAATACTCCAGTTTTAAAAAAAGACATCCAAAGAGGTAGTAAATATACAAAACCTAGTCTGTTACAATTAAAAAGTCTGCCAGTTATCCTCTAAGATGACACAGAAGGTATCTGCATTCAAGAAACTGTGAGACCTTCAATAAGCTTAAGAAATGCATGGGGAACATGAGCAGGCTGGCCCTCAGAACAAGCTAAGATAAAAACATCTCCAGCAAAAAAAAAATAAGAGTGGGTGCCGTCCATGCTGAGGGAAGAGAAACAAGAATAAAGTCTTTCTCAAACCTTATGAAAACAAGATTTCAGTTGAATCCAGGTTCCATGCAAAATGGAAGTAAGCTCCATTGAGAAAGTTTGATTTCAGTGACAGAACCTTAGAGGTTTTTTTCAGAGATTCCAACATTGAAACAAGGAGGACCTTTGCATGAAATACTGCCTTAGATGGAGGTATTGTGGGTCTACTGCATCAAATGTTGGCTTGGGACTTCAGCTTTTCATCATTGTCCTTGGTTAGCTGGTTGACCCAGCGTACATCATTTCAGCTCTTCAAAATTTGTTTGCTTACTCTGGAAAACTGTGAGTTGTGATGAATGGTATTTATATCCCCATTGTGTGGGGAGATTGAGGGCAGGGAGATCATAACTACAAACCCCTTCCATCCAAGTGCCTCTGCAGTGCAATGCCTGCCATATTTGCTAAGCTCTTTGGGCTGCCATGCCTCTTCTCTCTTTGAAGCTAGTTGAGATATTCCATCCCTCAAAATACATAAATTTGGGATATCAATAATTGGAATATAATGTTCTTGGCCCACAGGGAGTCTGACACAGCAAGATTTACCTTAAATACAATGATCAGCCTACAAAAGCCAATAAAATCCCAAAGACCAAGTGATAACAACTGTTTCACTTTCTTAAATCTCCCAGTAATCTGAGGGATGAACACACTTCATAACTGAGAATTGCTCTTAAGTACAATTTACTGGGGTTTGGTTTTTAATACCCACATCTATCACATTTTTTTAAAAAGAAAGTATTTTCACAGGATTTGCCAAATAACATAAAAGTTTGTCGTAACGGATCAGATCACTTATCCCTGTAAATCCAGTACCCCATATCTGCCAGGGATGACTTGTCTCAGCTTGAGAATCAGCTTGTGTAGTACAGCTGGGTGTAGTCATGTCTTTACTAGAGGCCTAGAAGCCTCCATCTTTCCATCAACCACTGGACTGACCGTGGTGGCTTGGTGTTAGCATCCCCATCTTGAAATTGTCAAGGCTGCACTGCCTCTGGTTGGGAAAGGCTCAAAAGAAGCAGGTAGTCTCCAGAGAAGCATAGAGGCAGCTTTGTACTAAAAGCTGTCCTCTGGCCAGATAAAGATGACTGATCCTCTCCCTTCTTTCATGCTGTTTGAGGCTTGTAGGGATTTTGATGTAGATTTTTTGTACTGTCAGTCAAGATGCTTTCAAGGTTGGAGTGGTGGGAAAGAGAAAAACAATCTGAAAGGCAGTGTGTGGATCATAACCATGCACAGCAACTGCCAAAAATAAAAGGTCTTGTTTTCTGGGTAATCTACAGTAAAAGCAGAGATTGACAAAGCACTTAATCAGTGATCAAAGGCTTTGAGCTCTATTTCTGGTGTTTGTTGGTGTCACAGATGTTTCCTCTGCTTTCCAGAGATGAAGCTGTAGCAACTGAAAGGAAGAGTCACACATAAGCTGAAGGGACAACCTCATGCTACTGTTCCTAACATTGCAGAAAGCCTGAAAGGCTTTTCTGCCCTGGGATTATTTAGGCACTTGTTTTTTTTTCCCCTTGTGTGTTACAGAGCTATACCATTATGGAAAACTAAAATTCCTGTTGCAGCGGGAGACTATCTAAATCCATCTGTCTTGGGACAGACAGTGCTGTGCAAACCAGTGGCTGAAATGTAGTTCTGAAGGAAGAAATTGAGCTGCTTTCTGCCATGAATTGGGCACATAACCTTGGGCCAGTTGTGTCCCTGAGCTAGGTTTTTCTTGTCAGGCTTTAACCATGTGCCACAAGGCAGTTGCCTGTTGAAGGAAGGGGCTCAGCCTGCCATCATGGGAAGACATGAGAGAAGAGAAAAAAATGAAACCCCTCATGTTTTGGACAGGAAAAAAATAACCCAGTTGTGATCTACTGTTGCATGCATAGGTCAGGGAAGGATTACCCTGTGGTTAAGGAAGAGGATTGTATCAAGGGACAAGCTCTGTTCCCAGCTCAGCCACAGACTTCCTTTTGGACCCTAACACTTCATTCTTTGTGACTTTGTTTACTCACCTGTCTGATAGGAATAATACTGCCTACATCAGAGGCAAGTTGTGCTACTCTATGTTGATGCACGTGGTGTTAGTTAGGAACATTAAAATACTTTGTCATCCACAGATTTTTTTTAAAAAAGCAATAAAAATGGTCAGGGCTGTTACTTGATATTTTAGACCAGACACTGTGTCACAAATCAAAGTATCTCCTTTTATTTCTCACTGTAGAGAGTTATAAAACATCCAGAGGGCATAAGGTTGCACTTCAGAAAATTAGTGCAAGTTTTGGATATCCCAGCTAAGATCTAGTTCCATTTTTAAGCTTTATATATGTTCTGCTTTATATCACTATTTTTCTATGTTATTTCTATTTTATATTTACTGGCAAAATGCTCCTTTGAGTTTGTTAGTGTTAAATATCTACTGTCCAGTACTATTTGCTTCCATGTTTGGTATTTCAAGATTTACATTATATCTCCTTTGGCTTTATAGAAGTAAATTATTCCTGTGCTCATTACTCAGCTGATATTTCGAAGGAGTTTCAGATCTTTTTTCTTTAAAGTCTGTTTTTGTTACAGACTTCACTAGCTCACTGAAAAATCTCTTAAGGAAGACATCAAACAAGAAGGTGCAAGCCTCAATTCACTAATCCTGTTTAATCTTAAACTGCCTGATGCTTGAGGTCAACTACAGAATATTATTTTATTCGGGAGACTTTCTGTTGTAGACAAGGTGTAAGATCTATATGGTGTGTAAAGGTACACATTAAAAAACCCTTAGAAGAGGTTGTTTGAGGTCATTAGGAGGCCACTAATTTAAACAGCCTCCCAGGTTTCTAGTGGAGAGCAAGCCCCATGCTCCCACTAGCCATAGAATATTAAGTTGCAGTTCCATCAGCCAAGCTCTTCATCCAACCATAGCTTAAGAACAGCAAGTGGCTTTATTGTGTGTGATGGGACCACTGAGGTAACCAGTGGGCAGGCCAGCCTGTCTCACGGGGCCACCACAAGGTCACCTCTCTTGAACCTGTAGTGGTTAGAGAAGCCCAGAGCTGGGGAGAAAGAGTCATGATCCAGTTGAGGTTGTCTTGACCCACGGTGAATCCTGCAGCCCTGACAGAACTAAGCTGAAGGTAATTGATGACAAACACCTACATGAGGCTTAATTACTATTAGTTGTGAGTTATTTCTGCTATGTTAAATATCAGCTGCCTAAGGAGGAGCAGTATTGTGCTGCTTTCCCCAAAGATGACTCTCTGCTGCTTGGCTTTCTGTTGTACAGATAGTCACAATTACTGCTATACAAGATAAAAAGTAGAATGAACTGATAGTGCGAGATAGGTTTAAAAAGGATGCACTGGAAAAAGAAGTAGATATGCATGCTTGAGCTTTGTAGGTTATAGGACATGATTTGACTTGTGTAAAGAGGGGGCTAAGTGCAAAAGCTGTAGCAAAAATTTAGTTTGAGACTCCAATGTCTTTTTCATACCTTGATCTAAACCCTTGGCTTCTTTCTAGTACTTTAGAAATCCCAACTTCTAGACTAAGATGTTACATATCTGTCTTATTTTCCCATCAGATATTTTCCTGGATATGAAATCAGTATTTCTGGGATAATGTGTTCTCCCTTCCCTATTTCTTTAGCTTGTCTTGGGGTCTGTGAGCAGGGCTCACAACATCATCTGCTTCAGCTGTGTCAGGGATCTTTTTCTGGCCCTCACCAGGTTATTGCTGGAATTTCATGCCACTGTTATCTGTTGCTCATGCAAAATTAGTCAAATGACTTGCATATTATCCTTGTGTATAAGAGACAATTACTCAGGAGTGGAGACAGGAAAGTGGGGGAGGGACTGGAGGTGGTGAGAGGGAGCAGGGGTCCATCCCTGTGGTGTGCACGTCTGGATGAGGAGGAAGGGGATGAGGGAGGGGGGAAGCATAGTTTATTGTGCTAAAGGGAAACAGAGAGGACATTCTGCTAGTGCTTATTGACACAAGCCTGGGCAGTGACTCCGGGCTTCCCCACCGGCTGTGAGTGACGGGCAGAACAGGCCACTGCCTTGTTTGGTGGGATCTTGTGCAGACAGACTTCTTGTGGAGGGATGAATCCTCCCTGGGGAGCTTGTGAGAGGACCCAAATGCAGGATCCTCTGGCTGACAGTCTGCCTTCAAGGGACAGATATTTTAGAAAGGCTGCCAACTATTAAATTAGGGACATCTTCTCCAAGGAGACACCTTTGAATCCTCCTCAAAGCCAGCCGTTCTGGTGCTCAAAAATAAGAGTTTTTTCTGCCTGGGTTGACCACATGGGACACATCCAGCCTCAGGCTCATGTCCATGACCAATGTCCCTAGTGTCCTCATGACCTGCCTCCTCTTGGCTGATGCTGTTCCTAGTTAACAGTGACAGGAGTGGATTTCCAAGCAGAGCAGCTCAGGTACAAGGCAGAAAGTGGCTCATCCACAATGTGCTTTTTTGATTGGTGAGCTTGTCCCTGCAAGCTGCTCGTGAGGGCTGAGCCTGTTCAGGGGGATCTGAACATGAGCCATGGATGGAGCACAATCTTGGTGCATGTTGTGCCCTGGAAATACAGCCAGAGAGTGCTGTTGTTCATTTAATTGTAATTTAGGTGAGGATTAGTATTTTTACTCTTGGAAAAGCCCCCATAAGAACCCTGTAAGCTCTGGCAATTTATCCTTCCCATCATGAACAATAAACGTGCCATTACAGACTGAGGAGGGGGTATGAAGATCCTACTGCAGTTGTCTAAGTCAGAGAAATAAAGGCATTAGAGCAGTCAGCTTTTGCATTGTTGTAGGAGTTTCCATTGAGTAAATGTCTTCTCCTGAACAGTTGGAAGACCAAACTGGACTGGTCTGGCTTTAGATGCAGATGCACATATATCTTAACAGGAAGAAGGGAAAAGGGAGGGAGTATTTATGTATGGATGAGCAGACATGAAGTACATAGTGGGATAGAGAAGGATAAGGGAGTAAAAGAAATAAAGGAGAAAAATGGAGGAGGAGGCTCTTGCTGTGACACTAGCTCAGGACTGTATTAAGTAGCTAGTGGTAAAAGGAAGTGATGGGGATGCAGGTGGCTGAGATGTAGATTAGTTGGAACTTGGAAGAAAGATTTTGCCATTAAGAGTAGTACTCTTCTGGCTGGGCAGGGATACTTGTAGGTGTTAGGAGCTCTGGTTGCAGGTCTTTGTGTGTGGGAAGGTTTCTACATTCAGCTCAAAGGACCATTAACCAACAAGTCCAATTCCTTTCTTGTCACAGGCCATTGGGAATGGCAGCTCATTATTCCAATGGAAAAACCCATAGTAGTTGGGTGGCTGAAACACAGTTTTCAGAGATGGCCAGTCTTGAAATTGAAGACATGAAAAGAGAATCCACCTTTTCTCTGGGCAACTGAATGGTTCCTTTTAAAATTTGCATCTATGATGCTTGTCCAGATTTTGCAGGCATAGAAGCTATGGAGCGGCCTCTTAGGGGGACCTCAGGCAGGCAAAGGCAGGATCAAGACAGCTGATGGCATGGAGAACTTACTTGAAAGTGGAAAAGTACAGTGAACTGACTATCAAGGAGAAATGTTCTTTTATTAGAGGTAAACTTGGGTGCTGCCATCCCTGTGAACTTCAGCTGTGGGAATTAGGACCAGTAAATATGATGCTCTGCCAAGGCCTGGGTTAATTGAGGGAATGCCCAATGTTGTGAGCTGACCTTGAGGAAACACAAGTCCCTTCAGAGTAGCAGAGTGTTATAGGTATTTGAAGTCTGGAGCAACTGAGGTTTCACTTTAACCAACTTGGAGCTCATGAGCATGCTAAAACATCTCCCTGAAGCCACAGACATGTGCAGAAAACCCCATTGTATCAAAATTGCGGTTAGACAGGACAGTCAGTGAAGGTCAGTGGAATACAAGGCAAATACTGTGTACAGGAGGAAAATAAACAAGTTTTCTGGTACTATGAAACTGAGACTGGGTGTTTGTTTATAGAAAGAGCCATTTGCAAACAGGGAAAGGCTGCCAGTGATATGAGAAGCTTTTCTGATGCACAGCAGGTGCTCCTCAGACCTGAGAGGAGAAAATGGGAGGACATTTTCTTCTGAATATTGTAAACTAACAGATGAGACACAAGTCTCTAGGTCTGCAGGAAGAAGCAGGAGAACAGATTGCTTCCCTGGAATAAGCCAAAGGTTTGAGATGCATGATGTGAAGTATTTACTCAGGGCATCCAGGGATCATGCATGAGGGGAGGTCTGTAGTGGACATGAGCATGCTCTTGAGCTGAAAAAGACTCTGCAGAGCAATGATTTTTAAAAGGGCTTCTCAGGGTGTGAGCATCAGGGTCATGACTCTTCGAGTGTGCTATGTTCTACCCACTAAACAAATTTTGGCTAGTTGTGGGTGCATGATGCTACACTACTTCACTTTACTTGCACAGGGAATATCAGTATTTCAAAGTAACTTTCCTAATAAGAGCAGGAAATCAAAATACTTGCCAAGGAGGTGGAAGATGTAGCAAAACAAACATTTCAGGAGAGTTGTGAGTTAGAAATGTTGCTCTCAGTGCATAAAACCTAAGTAAAACACTTCAATTTGACAGGATAACATTATTATTGTATGGACAACAATTCCTAATGAAACATGCCAGTCTGCTGGGACTAGTAGATTTGGAACTATTTTAGCTTCAGTGCTGTGTATAGGAAAATATTTTTTTTTAAAAATGCAATTTGGAAATTTATGTTTTTCCTGCTTAATTACACTAGGTGAGAGTTTGGCTCGACAGGTCACTGTCTGGTCTTATAGAGGATTTTGGCCTGAGAGTCTTATAGTTATGGACATATTTGAATTGAGGCCACCTGTAGCCTGAACCTTGAATCCAGTAGCACTTTGCAGCTGCAGATAAGGATGAGGTCATGCAGCAGATTGTGGTCTCCACAATACATCATTACCAGGATAATCACATCTGCAAGAAGGACTGTTAGCGTCATGAGTTATTGAATGAGATCAGGTACTTGTACTTCTGAAAGAAGTCCAAGACTGTGTAATTTGCCTGCCTATTAGTTTCCAGGGTGAGGCTGCCAAGAGACCATTACCAGGAGTTATGTGAATTGACAGGGAAGGCTCAGAGGACAGTTTGAACCCTGTGATGGACAGACATAGATTTTGCACTCAGTTGGCTATCAGTCTACTTAAAAAAAATGATGGTCTACAGACATCCCATTTCTGGTGTATTTGCTGTATCTTTTTCTTTCCTTAATTGCCTGATTTCCGAATGCAGCTATCTCTGATACTGAGATCAAATCCAACTGGTTTAATTGGATGCAATTCATTTAAGGCAAACAATTTTGGTCCTGAGAGAATTTCATGTCTTGAAATTTCCACTCAGCTATTTGGCATCGGTGGGGTATGTCAAGATCCAGGCAAACTCACTTTGTCATTCTGCTCAACAGATGGAGGCTCTTCTGCATTCATCCTGAACAAACATTGTATAGATATGTTTACTTCACTGTGAGCTTGAGACAATGTGTGATGGCTTTCAGTGTGGTACACCCAGCTCTGTACTCACAGCCAGCATTTGTTTTGGAGCTGGCTCATTTCTAGCTAATTTGGAGCATGAAGGAAGTGCAATCTGGACATACCCAGAGACAACAGTATTTCCTAGATTGTGACACTGCTGTCTGAGAAATAGGGTTTAGGATTTGGTCTTTCTACCAGGCACACAAAAGGATAGCAGACCAGAGCAGCGAGAATGAAAATGATGCCCAAGCTTAGGCAGTCGAAGCAAATCCTGCCAGAAATGGCTGTTTCAGCTGTAAGTGACAACTTGTATCCTTTTTAGAGAAGTCCTGAATTATTTTTTTTTTAAGGTTGATTCCCAGTACTTTTTCAAATCAGGACTTCTAAGGCATCCTAAAGGGTGACTTCAAAACAGCTAGACATTTTTCAGGAATGTAGTCCTAAAATCCATCCTGTGGGTACTAAATGAGTGGCTGGAGCTGTGCAAATTCATAGGTTTTGTAATCCACAAAGAGCTCTCTGGTCCAACCTTCTGCATAACTGGTGAGCCTCACTTGGGAGTTAAGCCTGTTGCTTCTTTTCAAGCTATAGCAGAGTGTTTGGAGAGATTGCAGCCTTGGTTTGAAAGACTTCTAGAAGAAAAAGCTACTCTGGTTCCAGGGACAGCAGTGGTGGCTTTGAACTCCTCTACTTCCTTCTCCTCACAAGTTGCAGTTGTGACATTTGGTGTCTCACCGCAGTCTCAAACTATAGGTTTTTGGGAGCTGTTTTGTGGCCAGGGGGAGGGTTGGCATATGGAACAAATGTTCTGCATTCAATTGCTCCCCTGGGCTTCAATGCAGGCTCAGCACACTAGCAGATCTAGACAAAGGAACATGTTATTTCTAAATTTTGGGATGTGAAAAACTATTAAAGTCATTTTCCCACTATAATGTGCAAGAATTCTTGCAACAAAAATAAGTTCCTGTCTCTGCCGCTTACCCAGAGCTTTAGAGATGCAATGAACCCAGCAGTCATTCCCTCACCAGAAATAAAAATATCCGGGGTGGGATTTTTATTTTCTTCTTATGGAGACCTGGGATAAGCAACACATGATTTGGTGCTGCTGACATCTGGCAGCATCGTTCCTATTTACTGTAAACACGAGTCATCGCCCATGGAGTATTTTATTGCTTGTGGTTTCCATCTTGTTGTATGCAGCAATTATGCACATGGCGCAATCTTTCCATGTCAATAAAAATGTTTCATTCTCAGCAAGGAACTTAAGAATAAACCCAGCAAATCTTATGGGCTACTGTTGCTGAGTTAAATGGGATGTGATGGGGAGGAGCACTGCAGGGGGCTCGGCACAGAGGGCAGGGTGGCTTCTTCTCTGGGGTCATTAGGTGGGACTTGTGGACTTGGAGCAGTGGACAGAAATTTGTTTTGAGTGATCACTTCTCTAGTCTGTGGCTGAGAAAAGGCCTCACAGATTTTGTTTGCTTTGTTGGCAAAATGTGCAGCGGGATGCCTTGTGAGTGCTGCTGGAGACTTTCCTTCATGCTAATTTCTGTTTCTGTCCTTATAATTTATTTTTTTCCTGGTTATCCAGGAGTTTAGAGATGTTTTCAGTAAAAGATTCATGAGAGAATCTTCAAAGGGGACCACAGCCAGGGGAAAACCGTAAGCAGGAGTGGAAAAAGTAGTGGTTTAAATTAGTCTGAAAGTATTAGTATGATTAGTATGGGGGAAGTCACTTAGGCTCACATTCATGAGTTTAGCATCTTATTGCAGCTTAGGTGCCCCTGCTTTCCCTTTGGAGTTAGACTTCCAAAGGTCTTTATGATCAAGCAATTTCCACTTGGTTCTTTCCTTCCAAGTACAATGTTTGCCTGCTTTGGTGGGAGCACAAGGGCACTTGTCTGGGGCTCCAGACAGTGGGGCTAGTCTTAGCAAGTCATCTCTCTCTACAGTCACTGGGAAGGGACAGGCCCTTCTGGTGGGTGATTCATCTCCATGGAAGACAGGTATCTGAGATACATGGGATGAATTGCTCCCTGGAGGTGCCAGGCTCTTTCCACTGGCTGTCAATGGAGCCTAGCCAAAGAGTTTAGACTAGGCGCCTAAGTTTTAGGCAGCTAATGGAATGGGAGGTGAATTCCCCCCCTGGGAACTTTGGGTGGAATTTAAGCTGTCTGAAAATGACAGTTGTGCAAGCAATAATAAACAGTCTGTAGCTCCATGTCTGGAATCTCCTTATAAACAAGGGCATGCAAATCAATTAGATAAAAATCTGAACATTTCTGAATCTCCTGCCCAAACTTGAACAGAATTTTCTCTTGGATTTGATGAAGAATCCCTTCAGTCTCCAAAATAGATATATCTCTTGTTCTGCCACACAATGAAATTTCTCCTTGGTTCACACAGGGATGAAGATGCAGGAGCCTTGAGTTGCTTTCAGATAGTGTCCTCTCTGGGTATCCCTGACTTGGCCAAGGCAGTGAGAGTCAGTGCTGGGAACCTTCTGGGAAGAGCCCAAAGATCACACTGTGGCATGATTCCTGGCTCAGTGCTGCTGATCGAAGTGCACCAGATAAGCTAAGATGTAGATAAGCAACCCAGCTCTTGAGTGCTTATCCAAACCAAACCTTTCAACATTTATCCACCTTGACTGTACATGACTTTGCCTGTAGCAATTGGAGATTACACCCACTTTTTTCTCCTCTACTTCCAGCAAAGCAGCAAGAACCTACTTGAAGACAAATAAAACACCGTAGGCTTTTAGGTTCCCACACCTTTCTTCTTTCTTTTTCAGAAACTAGTCTGATTATGTATTCATTTTTCATTGTAGTCACTACCTGAGGAACTGCAAATTCAGGTAGAAGTGCAAGGCAGCTTGTTGTGGAGCAAGTGCTCTCTAACTCTGCTAGAATGGATGGGTAGGCCAGTGCATGTGTGTCTCACTTTCAGCAGTGTCAGGTATCAGTTGCTCTCAGGGACTGTAGGTTCATGGTACCTGTCCCTGTGCACATCTGATGTTCCTTGGTTCTACTGGCTGCCTAAGCAGGGGGGGATTTTATGTATTTATTTATTATGATTTGTCTTCCTCCCTCCTAACTTTAGTGTTTTGTTGATCTTGGGTTTTTTTCACTCTTTGTCTTGAGTCCGTGAAGATAGGAGAAATTACCCCATCCACTGCTCCCTTTGGTGTGATAAAGATTCACAGATGCCTTGTGGGCTGTGTCTTGCTCATGCACTCAGGGTAGAGCTAGCATTTGACTTAGGGTCAGGAAGAATTTTTCTCTAGACTGACAGAAGCCAGTCTTCTCTTCCTTCTGTTTTTGTTTGCTTCCTAAGCAGCATGGGGTATGGGCTACTTTCTCTGACCCCTGGGCATTATCACCTAACAAATTACCTGTTCTTGCGAGGACTTAAGGTTTATTCCTTCTGCCTGTAGCATATTGTATTTTTTGTGGCTTTTGGTTTTCCAAATTAAAGATTTTTAAGTTGTTAGAGATTACACGGAAGTGTTTTGTGGCTTGTGGTGTTTAAAGTTATGTGGAGTCAAGTTTGGTGGACCTTTCTGAATAAACGTTGTTACACACTGACTGTGAGGGGCTGCATGTGATGAACCAGGAGATTTCTGATTTCAGTGGTTCTTTGGCTTCTCCGTTCACTTGGGCACATAGAAGTAAAAGTTACTGCACTTCAAAAACTGCCTTAATCTTTATATTTATGGGGAATTCAGACTGTCCAGAGGTGTTAACCCACCAGGCAGTCTTAGACATTTGTGGTGTCTCATTCGTTATTCATAGATCAAGCAACTCATTGGCAACTGTATAAGAAGCTTCAGTTCTTACCTGGGAGGTCACATCTGAAAACTGGCCTTTCTGTCTCCACGTATCTCTGCCTTCAGTCTTTTCATTGGGAAGAACTTGGCCAAGAACACAATTTCTCACACAGAAAATAGAAAGAAAAGTAATTCTGCTCATAGAAGAAGATAGCTTTGTTTATTAAGAAGTTAAAAAATGTGTTGCATGTGTTATGTGTATACATACCTTATGGTAAATACTGAAAAACTTCTATTCTGCATTTTCCTTCCCCCTTTTCCTTTACAATAAATAGTCTGGTTTTGGTCCCTTTGTTGATGATTGGACAATTCTGATGCAAACAATTAATTTTAATCCCATGAAGTGTTAATTTTTGGCAAACCCCCCACTTTTCATCAAACATATTTTGATTAAAAACATTTCAGCTATTTCTACTGTCAAGACTCCAGGCACAGATGCTAATTGGTATAAATTGTGGCAAGAATGTGTATGCACAGCAGCTTATTTCCTGGAATCCTTTGAATGAGCATCAGATGGAAAAACCTTTGAGCACAAGTGACGTGACCTGCATTCGACCAAGGTTTCTAAAGCCAGTAGGTCCATATCCTGTGAATTATCCAAGTTTGGCTATATTTACTTTTAAAACATTGAAGCAGTTTTCTGAGTAAATGAAAACTCTCACTGGTAGGATGTGCTGAAATAGACCTGAATATTAGAGTCTTGGTCATACACCTTAAAAATAATAATTTAAATTGCAGTTGCATGTTTTGTTTTGCTTTTCCTCAGGAATAAGACCAGACACACCCAGAGAGGTTAAAGAGGGAATCTACAAAGAACATTTACAATGATAGTATTAACGATATGACTAGTTTTCTTCCAGAATGTGGGTTGGATTGGAGGAGTACTTGTGAAGTCTCAAATCCAACTTCTTGCTCAAAGCAGGACTAACTTCCAAGTCAGGTCCAGTTGCTCAGAGCCCAATCCAGTTGAGAACTGGAAATCTGCAAGGAGGGATGCAACATGACATACTGTGGATCCCTGTTCCAGAGCTGGACTACTTTCCTTGTGGAGATTTTTGTTTCCTGATACCTAGTTGCAACCTCCCGTGTGCTGTTTGTGTCCATTGCTTTTTGTCATTTTTCCAGGCACCTCTGAGAAGAGATCAATTCCATCTTCTGTGTAACCCCTTTCTAGGCAGCAGTTAGCTCTCTCTCTTTGCCTTTCCTTCTGGGTACTCAACTGAGAAATACTTAAAATCTCCCTGAAGTGCCTTATATTTGTAAAAAAACCAACCAAACAAAAAAGCAAACAAAAAACAAACCCCAAACCAAACAGAACTTCTTAAATAGCACTTTCAGTTTCATCAGTAATTTCCAGAACTAATAGTAAATCCATCCGTGAGTCCATTCCTTCAAGTTTTAATGGGATTTCCAAACCAAAAAAAGGTGGAATGCTCCTTAATACTCATCCTAACCAAACAGAAGTTCTGACCTCTCTAAGCTGTGCCCTCTAATGACAATATTTGCAAAACAGAACTGTCTGACCAGAGATGCTAGGTTGTTGGTAAATGTTAGTGGTTGGTTGGCTGGGCAGACATTGGCCACATCTCTCTCTTAGACAGTTTTGGTTTCAGGAAACTTACTAGAGTTGCTGTCTTATAAATGACAACAAAATAGAACACAACTTTTGGAAGTCAACCTTCCCCTTCTTCTGGTGACAGACTTTCAGAAACCAAGTACATTTGGGTCTGTTTATGGAAAATATGTATGGCACTCAAGCACTTGTGAGATTGCTTCAGCAAGAGGAACTTAACCAGCCCAGACAGACACTTGCACAGATGTGGGAGGTTGGTAGGTGGGGATGTTTGCCTGCCTGGCAAATGCTACTGCAGTATTTCTGCATTTTTCTGTAGCCTTCTTCTCTGTGCAATCTTCACCCTCTGCCCTGAGTGCTCAGGAGCAGCTCTTGAGCCTCGCAGTATGTGCCTGCAAATCCCAAGGACATCAGCTGGGAACTTGACCTAATGTTTTCCATTGTCTTTCCATGGGATAAGAGCAACTCTTTCCTAGTTATAAAATTATGGGCATTGAGGAGTGCTAAGGTACTCAGAAAAGCTAAAAATGGCCTCCTCAAGTGCAGCTGGATTGTGGTCAGAAGGATCTATTTTTACTTCACTTGCGTTTGCACAGAAGCATCCATGCATGACTTTCTGTTGTTCCTGGAGTCTTTCAAGCATATGGTAAATAGAGTTTCAATGGGTTGGAACCTATTGCTTCAGGAAATGTTGTTACAAATTGTTTTTCCATTGCAGTGCATCGAGGATTTTTTATGCCACCCCCAACATATGCTCTGAAATCCAAGTGGTCTCCAGAAGGGAGTGGTCAAGAGGTTTTGAGGCGATGTGAAACCCATTAGGCTTGCAGAGTAAGTGGTAAAAGCATCACAAAAACATATCAGAGTGCAGAAGAGCAGGGGCTGTTACTCAGAATGCAGTGAAACCATGTTTCTCTAACTAGATTAGTTTACGTCTTGTGGTGTTTAAAGAAAGAAAAATTACTTAGATTGCAATAAGCCGTGTTTTTCTAACTAAATAGTTTGGCTTCCATTTTGTGGTAGGGGGAAAAATGTTGATTAGGAGACTGTTTTGTTTTTTTTAGTCCCACTTGCCAGGTGGGATTTCTAATGCCTGTGCTATTTAGTGACAGTCTGGGCTACATCTCTCTTTGGAGCTCCTTCCTTTTTGGCTAGCTTTTGTTAGATGCTTATGAACAGAAGTTGCCCATAAACACCTATGGGCAAAGCATAGTTTTTGGTAGTGGTCACTGTTGATCTGTTGCAACTATTCTCCACCTCCCTTGAATCTCAGCCTCAGAGGAACCTTTTTGTCATGTAGGGCATCTCTTGACCATGAGATCCTTTTTCCTCTACATCAAGTGTTCTCATCTCTTTTTCTTGAGAACACTTTGTTTGAAGAATCTTTTTCACTCAGTACACCCTTTATGATGTCAAGGTTTGATCTAGTTTTCCTCCCAGTTTTTTTTTAAAAAAGACAGCTAATGTATATGAGCAGAGATCCAAGGGTTCTATGGTGTTTTCCATTTGTAGCTTGTTGGCAGATCCCATTAGGTGATTTAAAAATGTGAGAAGTTGAGCTGTGCCCAGCACAGCAAACTGTCATAGGTAGGACTAATGTAAAGGCTAACTGGAAAAGAGGGATGGTTTTGTAGTGTATAGGAGATGTGCAGAGAACAGGAACAGAAGTAGTGTCTTACTTCATGAAAAACCTTAAAATCCACAGTGTTGAAGTAGGATTTGCAGCATGAGATCAAGACATGAAACTCTGATTTAAATAAAAAATAAAATCTTCCCCCTCTTCCAGACTAAAGTATTCATTGGCTTTTCTGGCATCACACTTGTAACCCTAACTGGGAGGAATGTAGTCAGTGGACTGTAGGACAATTAAAGTTTTGGTTCAGATCATAGACCATCTATAGAAAACCTTGTTTTTTTTTTTTTCTCTGAAGCAGCTGATACTGCCTGTGACAAGATACTGGATTTAGAGGCACCACTGCTGTGTTGTTATCTGTCAATTCCTATTTTACAAAGGTTAAGAAATAACCCACAGTCCTCTCCTACAGTATATGCAGACCCAGACCTTATGGCAAATTGTGGTGCCTCCAAATTGCTCAATTGTAGCTTGCTGAAATGACATTTTCTGAGAGTTACCTTCATATAGACAAGGTGTGCACTGCACATTAGCATCTGTTGAACACAAAAAGATGTGTAGAGGCTAGTCAAATTCATGAAACTCAAAAAGTGAGTACTCAGCTTGTACCTGAAATGAAAAGCAGGCAGAGTAAATGGAGCACAGCAAGGTATCTCTGTGTGGATGAAATAATTAAACAAAAGAGAAGAATTTATTTACCTTGAAAGCCTGCTAGAGTCAAATTGAAAGCAGATGGGATGCATTTAGAAGAAACTCAGACTGGCTGAATTGCATTCAGGCAGATAAAAGACTTTGCTAAAGAATCTATCTTCTGCATAACACAGAGAGGAAGTCCTACAACTCATGTGGGCTTCAAGTGATGACATACGGTTCAAGTATCATGGTCCTTTTGTGAGAAAACAGCACAAAGGCTTGTCACCACCTCGATGAAACATTCAGAAGGCTGTGACATGGCTGAGGCTGTTCTCTTGAAGTAGAATGCAAAGCCAACCACTCTGATGATAACATGAACAGAGCTGATTATTATTTTTTTTTTTAAGGAAAACAGCTCATAATTGGAGGCCTTGAACCTCTCACTTGTAAAAGATTTATCTTTTTTTGGTATAGATATTGGGTAGGTATTTCAACTTATTGACATTTATCTGTCATCTCTAAGTTTCATGAAGGAAGAACTGGATGTCTTCAGTTTCCCTGCTGCTTGGTGTGAAACTGCCTCCTTCATAAACACATGCAGCAAAATAAACCACATCGAAGAGGAAATATTTTTTGGTTTATGCATTGCTTTTGTGAGGCTGTAAAAAATACGTGTCCTCTTGTTACAGTTGAAGATTAACTCTTCTGAGTGTGTGAACCACTTTTGGGTTCACTGTGATAACTTGCAAGTCTCTGGTAAAATAGCAACGTTTGTGATAGTTGCAAGATGCTTGTGGAAAACCACTTCCAGATTTCAAGTGACACCTGCTGATGTTGGAATTGGAGCCAAATTGTGACAATCAGCTCATCATGGTGCAGAAATGTAGTATATGAGTCATGAGGAGTGCCCACTGAATAATCTCAACTTTCAAAGATTAAATGAACCCCCAAAACTTGCCTGCAATCAAGCCTCTCCCTCCATTATTCTTGGCCCTAATTACTAAGGAAGAAGTTTTAAGTACATATGAGGCAGTTGAGGGTGTGTGTTAGTCACCCAAAGAATAAACAGGGAAATTAATTAAGATATAGTGATTCGTTATAAGTTATTCTCCCAGCTACATTCATAATGATGTGAGAAATATTCCAAATACTATTAGAAAAGCACTCCCTCCGCCCCTAGTATTTCTGGCACCTCTAGAAACAGCAAGTGCTGAAACTCCCACATGAGGGATGTTTCCTGTAAGCTGTACTGCCAGATTGTACCTGTATTTTTGGATAAGTATTTGAACATTTGCCTGCTGAAGGAAAAAAGAGCCTGAAGCCTGAACTTTTCAGAGGGTAGCTGTTGCCAGGTGGATCCCCATATTTCTATGCTGGGGCCAACGACAAGAAGTTGATAGGAAGAAATGTGAAGCAATGCCTAGAGAAGGTGAAATGTGAGCTAAGGCATTTGCTCAGGATGAAGCCCTGGAGAACTGTGATGGGATGTAAGCCCTGGAGATCAGAAGGGTCCTTGCATTGATTTGACTTCTGGCTTTTTTACGGGGCAGTAACTTCTTCCTTTCCCATCAGGCTTTCAGCTGCGCAACACAACAAGCTTGTCACATCAAGTCCTTCTAGTTGCTTATTGTACAAAACAAAACATGCCTCGTCCTTGAAAAAAAACCCAAACAGCCCATCCCCCACCCCATCCCAGTAACTGTCAGAGTCTCCTAAGGTGCTCTGAGTGTGTGTGTCTGTCTGTCTGTCTGTTACACATGTGTTTAATTCACATATTTTCTACTGAAAGGGATGTGAAAGTGTGAGTTTAGAATTTGAAACAGAACAGTTTGGGGTTATAAAAATTTAGCTTGGCTCAGAAAGGCTGTGTGTAAGCAGAGACTTAATTGACTTCTGCTGCCTCCGATGGGTCTCTGCCAGTCATTCAGGCTAGATCGACAGGCTGTCACGTCATCTGTGTTGGGGGAGCTGGACCAGTAGTTCCACAAACCGGGCATTTATTTTAGGCATCCCAAGGGTACCCTGGAGGACCAGACACCAGATCTGTAGCCTCTGTTAAGACATTCATTGTGAGAAAGACATTCACCTGCTCTGCCTTCATGACTTTGTTGCCACTGTTTAAATTGCCTGGCTTTGCCTGGCCCCCTTTCGCCTTTTGCTGTTGTGTCTTGTAACCTCTTTTCTCAAATTGCTAAATGAACACTCTGCAATGGTGATGGAAGTTCCCAAAGAGTGAGCATACCAAGAGCCAGGGAGGGAGAGGTTCACAGTGCTGGTGGATGTGGATGTGGAAAACAGCACCTGGTAACTTCATGTCAACTTAAGCAACAAAATGAACTTCAGTGGAGAAGGCTGATGAGTAATCATTGTTTAATTCATATGGGAAGTTTTATAACACCTCAGAACTGTTTTGCAATACATGTTCAGAGCCCTTTTCTGCTTAAGGTGGTCTTCATATCCTCGAGCTCCTCAGATTTGGTCTTACATTAGTACTGTCAACCTGCTAAAATCCCTCTCTGCAGGATGATTATAAAAAAGTAGTTTCAAGCCAAGCTCTGGGTCTGCTCTGAGCTGTGGATCTCAAAAGGAATCCCTCCAAGTTTACTGAAGCCATTTTGCCATTCACTGAAATACAGTGTTCATTGAAAAACAATGTTCCACCAAAACACTGAAGGGAAAGTTTTATTCTCTTTCATTTTTCAAGACCAAGGATTTGACGTGGGAATTTTGTTTATTGAAGCATCGAAGGAAAGTCTGCCTGGCCCCATCTTTGTAGTATCTGAACTCCTTCCAAGTTTTTGAGGGTGGGGTTGCAAATTTATTCTTCTCAGGCCCTTTTTAATTTCTCACCTTAAAAGTGGTATGACAGTATTTTTTGCTGTGTCTTCACTGGCATAATGGGGCACGTTTTACTCAGTTGAAACTCACACATCGTAGTTATATGCAATAAAAATAAGAGCAGTGCCTTGCAGCTGTGAAGCTCCCCAAAATCAGACAGGGACACTTGTAATACAGAGCTCATCATCTCATGGGGGAAAATGGCAAACAGCCTAGTCTTAGGTTAGGGTTTTTTCAGAGCTGTGTATTATCTATCTATCTCGGAGTACCTTAATACGGTATCACAGTCTGTTGAAGGGTAACATTTTTGTCACTGTCAGCCCATACTATGAGGGAAGCCTTGCTATACAGCACTAGAAAACTGGATATGGAAAATGCATTGTGTCCATGTGAAGAAGTGATCAGAGGGAACTTCTGAATCTTGAAAATGGCAAAAGTTGATGCTGTCTTTGCTGGGAGTACAGACAACCAAAAAGTGCTCATATACTTATTGTAGAAGATATTGCATTATTATTATTTACTCTAAAATGTTGCTATTTAAATTGAGGAATTGGTTTTGTTTTCAGTTTATCTTTTCAGTAGGGCCTTCTACTTTCTTGTCTTTTACAAAGATAAGAACCTGAATCTTTTAAAGAAAATTTGTTTTTCCTTACTGATTTTAACTCTCACAGTAACTGCTTCACAATCTATGAGTTTTTGGTGGGAAATGCCCCTTATCGTTAAAATATTTCAGTGAAAATACATTGCCTAGCTCCTCCTTGTCTTATCTGTGTTTGTGCCAGGTGCAATTTAATGATTGTGAGATTGCTAGTTAGGTAAGATAAGTGTGTTGGGATTTTTTTTAAACCTACTAGGGGAGTTTGTTACTCCACTTTTGTGAAATTAATGAGAAAAATGTGGACTTGGTAAAGCACAAACACATTTCCCTGCACTGATTTTGACACTTGATTGGAGAGATGTAGCCTTGATTTACTTCAACTGGAAAGGTGCTTATGTTGTACAAAAAGGGCTTCTCAATCCAAAATTAGATGAGAATAGCCAAAACATCATAGAAAAAGAAAGATCTGCCTGGTGAGGAAACGAGGAGACACTCACTTCTCATTTCACTAATTTCCAGCAGGGAAATCTCTCTTGCAAATATGAATCTCAGACAAGGTTCCTCAGGGTCCTATGAATGTCTCAGCAAAACTTAGTCCATTTGGACACACAAATGCTGGAATGAGCTTGACCTGCAGTTGGCCTGGAATAAGTTACATCTCCAGCTGGAAACCATGCAAAATGTGATGGTTTCATATGGCTAGGTACAGCCCTTGTCCCACAGGGATTGCTTAGGCTGGAATCAGCAGCTGAAGATGGGAATGTCTCCTCCAAACCACCTTCCAGTGCTTCCTGAGCCTCATCCATCACTGTTTAGGCATAACAGCTCTTAATGGGTAAATTAGTGACCTTGGTGAAGAACAGAGATTCTGTTTGATACCATTTGATGCAATTTCAGTTCGTTTAGTCAGTTTGATTAATTTGACTGAATTCAAGCAGAGTTAGCATCCCTTGGATGTTGCAGTGGTAAATAAGAAAAACAGGGGATCCCATATGTAGAGTAGCCCAGCTCAGGAAGCTGTGAATGAGTAAACCTGTCTTGCCTCTGGTGGAACTCAGTAGGTGTGTGTTTATACTGGGTTGCAGCACTGGATCCCTTCTGGTCCTGTGCATAGTATTAGTGAGTTCATCTGCATAGTCTTTGAATGGAACAAAAGCCCATCAGCATCTTCAGGAGGAGACAGAGCAAATTGTAATCTTGACTACATTTAAAGTGTTCCATATCACTGAGATAAGTGAAGCTGCAGGTGGCAGACATGCAGTGCAATGGAGGCAGGACTAAAGCTGTGTGGGAGCCAGCATAGGAAATGTGGGCTAAAAGCAACAGTCGTCAGGAAATGAATCTGGAAATTATTGTTGAAACAGCCCAGGGCAAAGCTGCAGAACAGAAATGGCTGCTGACCTCCTAGGGTAAGTTGTGAGAGCTGGAATGAGTAAGCAGAAGAAAATACATAGTTTGGACATCAGAAGCTTGTATTTGCTCTGCCTCATAATGCAAGGAGAAGGGGACATTTGATTAAAATAGAAAGGTGATGAAAGAAATGCTAATAAGAGTACTTCTTCATAGGATACATAATTAAAAAAGGGACCTCGTTGTTTCAAGGTGTCTTTGAGATCAGGAGCTTAGCAGGAACTAAAAATAAACAAAATCAAATCCCCCAAACCCGTGATTTTTCCATGAATAACAAGAATATCCAGTTTTGTCAGCAGCTCTGCTTCACTGCATACATTCACCTCTGACTCATCAGGGTTCCTGCTCCTCTGAGAAAGATACTCGACCTGCTTACTGTTTGCAGTTTTTCTCTGCAAGTGCTGGCATCACCAGGAGTCGGGTGGAAAACAGGGGAGTAGGGTGACTGCTGATATGATGCAGGATCCCTGGGTGATGCTTTTAAAGTGTCTGGGTCTTGGTCTGTCCTTGTAAGGAACATTGTTCCAACCGGGGGCTGCTGGACCACAGACAAGCATTATTGCTTTTGGAAGCAGTTGTTGGGGATAATGAGGTGATAGACAGTCTCCATGAGGAATGCTTAAAGGATGTTAATCTCACCTCATGAGAAGGGACTGCAGAACTGTGGCACGTATCACACAATTAAATAGCTCATTGCTAGAGGATATTGTGGAGGCCAAGAGTACAGACAGAGCTGAGAGGGGAGTAGGCATGTTTGTGGAAGGTTAGTCTGTGAGTAGCTCCTAGTCCTGATGCTACCTCCGGTTGTCCTTGAAGTGATAATTTTCAGACAGCAGGAGGATGTGCCATGGAAAGTGACCATTTTCTATATGACTATTTCTTTTATACTCTTTCCCTTTTTGGTCACCATGGAAGACAGAATATTTAAATAGATGGATGTAGTCTTTGATTCTTTTTTGTTTTTATCTTGATATACTTAAGTAGACTTAGAAATTCCTGAAGGGCAGATGATTCACTTTGGCAAAGGGTTCAGAAATTGGAGGATAGTCTGAAAACCCTGGGAAGCTAGATGGGAATGAGGCAGACAATTTATGCTCAAAGAGTACTTAAGCATATGGAATAAGTTACTGGGGAATGGCAAGCGATGTAAAGACATTACAGTAAGACTTTAAGATGATACTTGAAGGCGGTAGTTTCTAAGTTCAAGAGACACCTCTGTCTCTCTTCTGAGGAGGGGCTTGGGAAAAGGGCAGCCTTAAGGAAAGGAGTAGGATTAAGAAGATTGCTGGGAAATGGCAGGCGATCGTGCAGGATCCCCTTTCCCTGTTCCTAAAATTTCTACCGTCCTCATGAGAGGAAGAGAAAATAAACCAAGGAATGGTAATGCTCGGGGTTACACAATCAGGGTCGGAGGCTGCTGACCTTGCCGCTAATGGTTTATGGGCAGCCACAGGCGTCCGCTGCTGCCCCGTGTTTTTGTTACACATTATCAAGCAGTTGCCAAATGACTCTGTCCCAAAATGCAGGAAATTACTTGAGAGCTATATTTAGCAAGATGAGCCCATATCTTGATTTGGCTGGGAGCTGAGGCAGATTGAATTAATCTAGAGGAAAGACGAAGTGTGTGGGGTCCTGATAGAACATTTTCCCCCAAGTTTCCTGAGGTCCTCTGATCTCCCTGGGGTTTCTGTTGTAGACCAGCCTGAGGGCCATCACAGTGAAGGCTGAAGAGAAGAGGGCTTGTGGGTTCCCGGTACTGCGTGTTGTAGCACAGCCCAAGGTAGATGGTCCCACCTCTGCAGCACAGTGAGGACAGCCACGATGTGAATGAATCCTCCTGAGGGACCGAGGGATGGGCTCCATCCTTCTGAGGTAGCCCTGAGGCTGCGATCTCAGCCAGCTCTTCTGCCAAAGTCTGGACATGAATCACCCATCAAGCACAATGCCTCCTAGCACTCTTCTACCCCAAACTCCCTTAAAATCTTACTGGCTCTCACACAGCTCTGGTTTCTTAGCCTCCTTCCCATCAGAAACTGGGATTAGGAGGTGAGATGGAGGTCCCTCCTCTGGGTGGTGGCTAAAAGTCACAGTCTCCAAAAGCAGCCCTTGTCCCTCCTTGTCCAACCTGGTGATGCACCAGGCAGGTCCTCTCTCATGGGGCAAGCCCCAGAAGGAAAGACTGAAATCTGCATGTGGAAGGTTTCTCTCCAGGTTCCCACCTCCCTGAAGCTGTGCAGGGAGGCTCTCCCTGCAATTACCTGCTCCTCATGCAGTTGTCTTCTTGGCGGTGTGTGGGGAGTTGTTTGCAGCGGGCCTGATTCACAGCCCACAGAATCAGATTGGTTTTGGATCAGACCCCGTAAGGGGTTTGTATTGTATTTCAGCATAGAGAAACACAAAAGAGTGGAGTCTGGTTATTTGCTCAATAATTAGCAGCTCTGTCCCCTGAGGGGAGGTAGATCCATGCTGGGATGAGTCTCTAACCGACCTGCCTGACGTTCCCCTGCAGCTACTGTGCAGCAGCCAGGTGTTCTGGGAAGGAGGGATTTTATCAGTCCTGTGCACCGTTAATGAGCAGTTACCGTGCGGTGCATTTTCCGTGTGCAATGCTGGAGACAGGCTGGGTACAGACAAGGACATAAGGCAAGGAACACAATCTCTGGGCAAACTCAGAGTCCTGAGGTCCTGTTTAACACAGCAAGGTGTTTTGTGTGGCCTAAATACACAGTGGAATATATCTGAGAAGAAGGAAACAGCATGATAACTACTCAATGAGACATCTCCCAGGGACAAATGATAAGAGAAAGCTTTCAGCTTAGAGGGTTGATTTGAAATGTCACCAGTTTTTTCCCATCCTTTCCTGTTTTCTTAGAGAGTCAGTTTGCTGATCTAAAAAGCAAAAGATAGTGTCATGCAAACAGAATGGTCCACTCAGAAGGTGGACAGTGAGTTTGCAGTTCCGTGGGTATGGTTCCAGCAAAGCCTCCAGGGTCCTGCACAGCATCTTCCATCACTCCGAGGTGTCTTTCTGTGGTTGGAGCCATGACTTCAGGGGAGGACAGTGTGGGGTTCCTCATGGTCACCAGCTTCTCTCATTTGGGGCAAGCAAATGATAGGCTGTCTTTGCTGCAGGTGTGGGATCTTGTGAGCTGTTGAGGTTGTGTGAGATGATTGTCTTCATTCAGTGTAGTATGTAGGCATGTGCTGAGTTTATGTGGAAACCTAAACTTGGGTGCTTTTCTGAAACTCCTGCCTACTTTTATCAAAATAGCATTTGGGCTTCTTGCATCTGTCCTGTCAAGTGGGCAATGCAGTGACTGAGTAGAGCACTTGCATTAATTTATTACTTGTAGGCCATTGTAACATTCAGCACACTCATGGCATTTTGAAAGCTGGCAGTGCTAGAACATGGATGACTGTTGGCATGGCTCTGACGCCAGCTCACAGAGAGCCAGTCCTGTCTCCCATTGTCAAAGACATACCCTTGCTTTCAGCATTCATCACCATTTGTCTCTCATAATTGCATTTTCCTGAGTACTGGAAATTAAATCAACAGTGACAGGATTTTTATGGCTCAGAAATATTCTGGATGATTTCTAGAGAAGCTGTTTCCAGTGTGGTTATTTATGTTCTTTTATCATGGATTTTATAGTGGGAATGGGGAACTAAACAGCAAAAAACATATGAAACGTGGTGAGTGATTTCTTCCTGGAGCCAAACTTGCATTTACTACAGGCAGAGATGAGAGTGTGAGCATGCACAGAATACAAAGCATCCACCCTGTGACCAGTGCTTCCTTCCACCAGTCTGCAGAGGGCTGCAGACTGGTTGCTCAGCTCACCTGGTACATTTTCTTCATTTAGAGGTTGCCAGTGCTGGAGATGACCTGGGAGGAAAGGCTGGACTCCTATGGGAAAACTGCTCTGATCTCCTCCCTGCTGCTGTGGCCATTGTGCTTGTCAAGGGTCTGACTGCTCTCCCACTGGGAGCACCACAGAGCTGGCCTTTTCCCCACTAGTCAGAGTGAAAATGGAAATGTCTAAATTTCAAGTGACATAAAAAATTGGAAGAATGATTTCAGGAAACTGAGAAGTTAACTTGTCAGGTCCGTTTCTGTGACATCACATTGTTTCAGACTGACTCACCTTTTGCACTGCCCCATTCTCTTCTTGTCCATAAGGCAATCAAAATAAAGCATCTTGGCTTTGCTGAAATAAAAGATTTTAGTAATTTTTGTTGCTAGAAATTTTGCCATTATAAGCATATGTCTGAACAATGTTCTTGCATGGGTATTTTTCATATAAAACTCTTGCTTATGCAAAACTGACTAGTCTCAGTGATAAGATCTTTTTACAGTTTCCTGGTCTCAGTTCTAGCTTCACTGTGTGCTATAAATAAATAGTAATCATGTGCAGAAGGAGTCTTCATCTCACAAGGGTGTGTCACGATCTAGCCACAATGATGACACATTACCAGTTGAACTGGTGACTATGTAGCTGATTGCAGTTCTGTACAGGGTCAGAGATGTGAGGGGCCAGCTTTTCTGCAGGATCCCCAAATTTTCTACATGGCTGTGAGCTACAGGACATAACGCATATCTCAGAGAGCTGAGGGAAGAAGAGGCTGCTGGACTGGCTCAGCAGCAGGCAGAGGCAGCGTTTGGGCATCCCCCCAAGATGGAGAGCACTAGGGAAGAGATGTGAGTGCCCTGGAATCCCACAGTGGCTCAAACACACTGGACCTTGCTGCCCTGCTGCCTCCTTTCCAGTAATTTTCATGCTTTAAGCAGCTCTTGTGCTTAAAGGCTTACAGGACCTGTGGGTTAGATACTTTCTGTGGTTCAAGACCTCAAGTAGGTTATGGCTGCAAAGATAGACTGTGACATTTTTCATCTCTCATCTATAAAAACCAAAATAAATCATTGCATCAGTGCTGACAACCTTTTTCAGGTTTTCCTCTGGATAGCTTTTACAGCTAGAGCTGACCTTCAAAAGGCCCAAATTGCTATCCCTGAGATACTGTAAAGAAATCCTATGCAGCAAGCAGTGCACATAAAATAAAGAATAAAAAGAAGGACCTTTGCCTGCCTTTAATAGTCCAAGTGTTTCCTCAGGCATTGCAGGCAGCCTGCTCTTCCTGTCAGGATGGCTGGCTGCAGCACAGAAGATAACAGCATGTCTTTTTATAGGATGCTACAGATCATAGGTGGAGAACCCAGTTCAAAGTGCAGGTCACTGAGCTCCTATAAATTGTTCCTGACATCCACGATAAAACCCATACTCTCTCTTCCTCCCCTTGTCTTCTCTTAGCAAGGGGAAAGGGATGGTAGTAGATACTATTTTTTCACTTCAATCAATACTTTGATGTTTAATGCTGTTTTAATATTCATTAAAACTGCTCCTGATGAGTAATTGCAAGAATTACGCTTCCCTTTTTGTGTCTGTAAACATTATAGGCAGTTAAAACCATCTTCCTGACGGATGGATGATACATCCAACACAGAGCTTTCCCCCAGCAGAGGAGCAGGATCTGGTCTGGAATCTCCCTGCCCCCCACCAGGTCAGATGTATGAGAGCAAATAGGTTGTTTCCTGGGCAAAAAAGTTTTTGAGTTAATTGAGAGTGTTTGGAAATCTGTGCTGAGTGGTGACATCCCTGCCCTCCCCTTGCATGCTCCGCTCCTGGCAAAAGGTGCTGTTTGAATCTTTTCAGAAAGAAACATGTAGATTTCTTATCTTAAAAAGTTGTATATCCCTAGGTGTCTTTAAAAGGGGTTTTTTATGGGATGAAAGATCTCTGAGATGAAGTGAGACACTTGAATTTGAGAATCCTGAAACAAAAACTTTTACTTCACTAAAACTAACAAAACTACAAGGAAAAAATCAAAGTCTTCCCAAGGCAACCTAAAGCAGTCTGTCCTATTACTGCTGACAATGATTTGAAAATAATAATAAAATGAACTATTTGCCCACCTTTGGATGAGCTGCCTGGGTTTCTTTGTCAAGGTCTTTTCTTAACTCCAACAATTACAGAGTTGTTCTCTAAAGAACACCTCAGATCCTTTCATGTCTCACTATGACAATGCATCTGAGCATTTCACAATGTTTTCATCAGAATGTGCTCACAGGGAAATGCTAATACCTCTATTGTTTCAGTGGGAAAATGATGACAGACTGATTTATCTTGTCTATTTTTAGTTATCTACAAATTAGACATCTTTTCTAAGCTGCATGTCTAAAGCCACATTGTAGTTGATTTTCTCCCACTGTTAAATCTTCTCATTAGGGTTTTGGAATGTGGGCAGGGAAGCTGTTTCTGCCCTTAGGAATTTTCTTAGCCATGTTATCATGGGAGGAAGAAAATACAGGGATTGATTTATTTCTTCTATGGTACTGTAGTGCTCCAAGTGTCTTCTGAGATGTGAATTTGGATTTCATGCTGCAGCTGTGAGAAATGCTGCTCCTCCAGCCATCTGCTTTTAGTGCATATATGGTTAATGAAGCTCAGGAGTCGTGACTGCTGGAAGGGAAGCCCACAACTTTCTGTATTCCTGAATCTTTGGCTGGGAGACATTTGCTAAGGGGACCAATGGGCCAGAGAGGCTCAGATGGACCTTTCTCTATGACTA
Source organism: Apus apus (assembly GCF_020740795.1). Taxonomy (NCBI): domain Eukaryota; kingdom Metazoa; phylum Chordata; class Aves; order Apodiformes; family Apodidae; genus Apus; species Apus apus. Next base: position 23,404,456 of record NC_067288.1, on the reverse strand, counting down.
CATGCAAGAGAGATGTTGCATACAGATCCAAAAGCCTTGAAACGTTTAAACTCAGCAATTAGAACAGGTGGCAAGACCGTTCAGGAGAGTATTTCCACCTGTGATGTTAAGCTCCATTGGGATTTCTTTGCAGTCAGGCTCCATGCTTCAAGGACTGTCATTCAGCTCCAAATGAACTCCAAGAGCTACAAAAGAGCCCCTGTCCTCTGCTTAATCCATGGATTGTATGTCTCTATTGGTGCCGGGCCGAAGTATAGCACACAGAGCCCTAATAGAAGCAATTAATGTCAATCAAATGATACCTCCTCCCACACACCATTTGAACTAATACAGCCATCTTAATTGCCCAAGTTTCTTTGCTTTCAAAAGTATGTTCCACTTAATCATGCCTTTTCTAACACTGAAAGTCTGTTGTAGCAATCTCATTTCTACCAGAAACATTTTTCAGCAACAATTCGCTCTCCCCCTGCTCCCTTTCAGCCATTTAACTTTTGCTTCTCTCATCCCCGAAATACGCACAGACCAGTTGGCTCCAGCCAGTAGTAATTTCCTTACTTGTCCTAGTGAAGCACTCACATAAAGGCTCTGATGTTTGACAGGGTGGTATTGTTCTGGTTGCGTTAGCAAAGCTTCTGAGTTGTACAACAGGGTTTGGAAATGCTCTTCTTAGCTCAGAGAGACGTCCCGAGAAAGGAAAAGTGAGTTGGCACACAAGGCAAGAGCAATTGCTCCGTCACTTTAAAGCTGAAACAAAATGTTTCTTTTCAAAGAGCTTTAAAATAGTCCCTAATGTAAAAGCTTAGCAGCTGCAGCAACACGGAGCCTGAATAATTTACATGTATTTTCTGCAGCAACATGGAGCCTGAATAATTTCCACGTATTTATGTATGTGTGTGTGCCCACGCGTGTGTATTTTTTTTCCAATCTGTTTCCAGCAGTGCCATAATAAGCAGCACAACATCACATGCTCTCAGGTTGACACTGATTTATTTGCCACTCAGGTGTGAAGAACAACCCGTTGGGTTATGTCAGCCTGAAGTGGACCATCTGATCTCAATTCTAGCTCCCAACAATTAATGCCTTGCACACAATTTCAACACAATACCCAACTTATGGCCTATGATGTTTATCATCAGACCATGAAGTATTGGTTATAGCAAGCCAAAGTATGTCAAACAGCCTTCTCATTCTTGAGAGTGAGTTAAAAAGAAAATGTTTCTTCTATGAGCAGGAAACTAAAGCTTTGAAACCCTTAAATGCACATGGTCAGCCTGTGAAATCTAGCTTTGATTCTCCTTGCCAAACTAGCAGTAAGGGATTTCAGAAAGAAATTAAATTTCCAACACAAAATTAGAAGAATGGTAGGTTGTGTGCAACGGATTGAAACAGGTAGACATCTGAGTGTAAGATAGGAGCGTAAGATAGGAATCACAAGAGAATTGGTTAGTTCTTTTAGGCATGGGAATGCAAAAGTTTCTAGGCAAGACACAGGCTTCATGGTATTCAGTGAAGGGGTGATTCATGGCTTAAATTTACACTTTAAGTAAAACAAAAAAGGAGCCCATGCTGACATCATGGGCCAGGTGGAATGGGGAATGAGCATCATGGCTGGAACAGCTGGGAAGAAGGATATGGACTAATTCAACATCTCTAAGAGCTAGGGTCTGGGCTGCCTTGACTTGATCAAAATCCATGCTAGATGCTTATGTTGTGACAAAGTCATTTTTTCTGAAAGTCGCTTCTTGAATGTATGTATGTACTTTTTAGTTTTATCCTACACTTGCTGTTGGAATTTCTGGGAACTCATCAACTAAAAAGTCCTGGATAATGGGTCTGCAAGTTCAGTGCTCTCTGAACTCCCTAGGGAAAACGCTCTGTATAAGCTACAACATTATAATCCTTCTTTTTCCCCACATTTCATACCAGGAAACGAGGAAGTATCTCACAAGCTCTTACTGGATGCTTGTATTGGTAATATGTAAATGATCTTGTTGCTATAAGGGAAAGATTAGGTATGGGTTGGTAGGTAGAAATGTTAATAGGATTTTAGTGGAATAGATGTAAAGGAAGTAGGTGATGAGATTGTGCAAGCTCATGGTGCAAGAACAGTCCATCGTATCTCTTTAAACAAGTCTGAAAAACCTGACACCTGCCCTTCCAGTTGCCTGCTTTTCTGTCAGCGTGGTGCTGCTGGCTGTCTTTACAGGAGCTAATGCTCCCATATGAAACAGAGGGCAAGGTCCTTACTGCACTTATGTGAATTCTTGGCTCTGATGAGGTACTTGTACCTACAAGAACTCTTTGCCTGAGTTTTACTTGTATGTGGAGAAGCCCAAACATGATAACAGCTCTCGAATGCAACATTAATCTCTCTATCTGCAAGAAATTAGCTAATAAATTGCTTTGAGGATTGGTTTGTTTTCTGTTTCTTTCTAAATATGCATTTTTTTAGTATCTCCACATATAATGAGGGAAAAGAAGATTTCTAAAGTGACTGGCCTATTCAGTAAGGGAAGTGACTTACCAGGCCTAAGTGCCTTGTCTCTTGAGGGAAGTGGAGAAAGCTTTCTTAGATGCTATCATGATACTAAGAGTGATTTAATAACAGATATTTTAGAAATTGTGTGGGTAATCCCAACAGTGTGTGTAGAGCACAAAGCTTTCATCCCATTGAGAGGATGCTTTGTGAGTGGATGACTGGTATGAGACGTAAGGACTTCTGCCACCAGCTGTACTCTTCATCTTATTGCATAGTGGTTTTTTTTTTCTATCTCTATGTGTAAATAACCTTTGAATAAGCTCTTTCCTTTTAGGAGGCTTATGACTCCCCAACTCAACATTATGCACTCACGCCTATAGCTAAGGAAGTATCTTCCAACTCCCAGTTTCTCACTTAAGATGGTGGCTATTGTCTTTTGAAGAGGTTAAGTGCTGTACACATTGGGTAGTAGGTCTAGAATGAATCATTACCAGGAGAAAGTGCTGTTCTGCTGATACAGTGATTACTAGTGCTGTACTGAAGAAATTAAAATTTCTTCCTTGTATTCACCAATTCTATCCTAGCAAATACAAGCAGCAAAGAGGAACATCAGTGGGACCAGAACTCAGCCTTTCTCTACCAAAGCTCCTCGAGTCTGCAAAAGAGGATGAGAGAGAATCTTGAGGAACATTTTTTTTTGTCAAAAATTTTCAGAACATCAGTGCTTTTATGTCATATTTTGAGACTGGCTCAAAAAGTCCAGACACTTGAGGAGGGTGCTACTTTCAGTATATATTGCTCATGACATACTCAGGTTTTCTTACTTTGTTGAGGTCAAAAAGTACTTCAGCAGAAGTTGTGTGGTGTTTGAAGTTACAGTTAAATGGATATGAAAAAAATAAGAAAGGAAAAGTGAGAAATCTGGACATTTGTTTCTTCTATGGATTCCATCATCACGAAGCACAAACTCCTCTCAGTCACCCTATGATTCCTCAGCAATGTTCACGGCAGCAGAGAAGTGTAATCCTCATGGATTACCAATAGGTGTAGTCTAACAATGAAATGATAGAATATTTTAAGTTGTAAGGCACCTCTGGAGGTCATCTAGTTCAGTTTACCACTCAGATGAAGGACAGTTAGATTCAATGTTGAAGCTAAGGTTGTTTATGTTACCAAGGCATTATTTGTCAAAGCCAAGAATTAATCTGGATTTTCATGTGTTGTAGGGTGCAGCCCCTCAATTACAGCTCTAATCCATATTCGTAAATGCTTAAAAAATGAGTTGGAAAACTAGGCTGTTCTGGTTTATCTTACAAGTTGGTAGCATCATCTGTAGATGGACAAAGGAAATGCTCAGTGGTAGGACACTGAGTCAAAAGAGTGAGCCATAGAAGGGACGTATGAAAAAATAGCTGTTTCGCTCAATGCATTGGGGAAAAAATTATGATGCATGCTGAAGGTTTAAGAAAGGCACCCTAATGCTTTCATTTTATACAACTGATTACCTAATGCAATGCCCCAAAGTTCAGGCTTTTACTAGCTGACTAATATCTAAAGACATTTTCTGCTTCTTTTCTCTGCAAACCTCATTGCACTGACAAGAAATACATTGTCCATATGGGGTGAAGAATGGCATTTAAGTATCGTGTGTTGAAATCCCACTCACTTTTTACACATTATGCTTCAAAGCCCTGCTTCCTGGATACAAAAGTAGTTGTGTTTCCAGCAGAAGGTTTACATAGTTTAGCATGAAGTAAAAGCACCGGGGTATGAAGCCAGCCATGTATAAAAACCATTAAACAATTTCAGTGCAAAGCTGCACAAAATGTCTATAAAATTTAACAGTACTTTAAAAAATCCACATTTAAGCTTTCGTTGTTTCTAGCAATGAGGCTTTGAAACATGGAAAAGTCGGTTAAAAAATCCCTGACCATAAACAACCAAACCCCAGCTTTGCTTGGTACGTAATTTCATAGCAAAGAAGAAACGTCCAGGTCCCATGTTTCCCAATTGGTTTTGCTCCAGTCCTGAGCTGCCTTTTAAGTTTTCTGCAGTGTAAATGTTCCCTTTATGAAGTGGGCTATAGCCAATGCCCATGGAAGCCTCTCCTAAGGAGGTGTTATTTTAATATGTGAAGGGCAGTCATTTAATTTCATAAAGATAGCTTGTTCCACGGAGGAAATAAACATCACACTTGACAGATGCAGGGACTCTCAAAAGATCCTCAGCTCTTGGGGGGCAGGGGAAGGCCTATAAAGCATTTCTGTGTTCCCTGCATTATGGTGCATGGGGCTTTAGATGTCTTCTCTGAAAACCGATTCTGTGATATAACTGTAGCCACCTAATAATTTTATTTTACTTTTAAATACTATGCATGAATGCCATAGAAGGCAGGGAGAAGCACAGTATTATGTGGAAGGGTGCTGGTAGCAGATGGAGAAAGGTCCTCAGGTAAGTACATTACCTTCTCTATATTCAGTTGTAGTGAATTTCTTGGGAACTGACATCAGGCAAGGGGTGAGGGGCTCAAAACCAGCTTACTCATTACTATGTTATGGGAATAGAATCTCTGTTGGAGTAAGAGTGCAGGTCAATGGACTTCTGCAACTCTTGTTTCTCTCAGCAATTTGTCTGTCCCAAGCACGTAGGAGTTAGAGATGGTAGATTGCCCCACAAAATTCCTATTTTAGATTCCCAAGTTTTGAAGATGTTTTGTCCCCAGCATGTTGTGGGTGACTGTGGCTTTTCAAGATGGGCACGATCTCTGTCTTTGATTTAATTCTTCTTGGGTTTTGTGTGTACTTTGGGCTGATCGATGACTATTTCTGACACAAGGTCTAGAGGCCAAAACTTTGGCTTAGCAGCTGGAGGGAGGAGTTCAGATGAAAGGGATGAGAAACCTCCTGCCTTATCTATTAATCCAATGCTGTATTTGTTACCCAGAAATTATGGGGAGCTGGCTGCTGAGCAGAGGTGAGGCTTATCCAGAGTTATTCCAACCGCATTTCTCAATGTCATGTTTGTTGTGCTTGGAAGGAACTGGATTGCTCTGTCATCTCTCTCTCCCTCTTACTGAACATAGTAGCTATACTATATTCTTAATGGAGACCTATGGCACTTAATGGTCAACCAAAGTTGCACCATTCTTCCCTCATTTGATGAATGAAGCTGGAGTCAAGGTAGGTAGAGGGGGGTGGAAACAAGGCGAGGAGGAAAATTTACCTTGAGAAAACCCAGGTTTCCTTAATGACTGAAAGATGTTATGCTGAAGACAACACATATTGCAGGAACTTTGTTGGCCAAGAAAAGGAAAAATACTCCACCTCACAGTACTTGCAACCTTTCTACTCAGTGCAAGAATGCAAAATATATTGGAGAAAAGAAAACTGAAAGAAAGCTTAGGTGAAATTCCCTCTGTCCTTCCAGTAACACAGGAATACAAGCCATTCTGTCACCTAACTTCACTGCTGCTTGGATGAATGCAAAAGAGAGAGGCTTTGCTGAAATCCATAGTGCTTCCTTCATAAATCTTATAGTTTAGGAAAACATAATTTAATTCCCAGGAGAAATAGCCCAGAAATGGAAGAATTTGTTTTTTCATGCACAATGTATAACTTCTCTTGCAGTAGAAATAATTTCATCAGCAGCAAATACTGTTGTTGGTCCTATTTTAGCATTGGCAGTAACAGTTCTGTGATAAAATAATTTGTTACTCCTTTCAGTTTTTTGGTGGTTTTGTCATTGTTGTTTTGGTTTTGTTTTGTTGTTTTTCATGATTCATCATATTTTATGCACCAGCAATAGTTCTTACCAGTAAAGATTACTACAGAAATGACCTCTCAAAACAGTTTTGTATGATGTTGTATCCACTAGTGTCAGGGAATGTGTTATGGAAGAAGTAAATACCATAAAATTAGTTGTACAACATCTCAATTAAACTTCAGTTTCCTTTGCAAAAGCTTGAAGAAATGACAGCATTTCATGTATGTTTTTTCCTTGCAAATTTTTATTTCCTCTTTATATTTTGCTTTTCAAAAGTTTGTATTTTTATCTAAATCAGTTCAAGCTGTCACCAATACATATGCATCTTTTATTTATTTTTTTCTACTCAGCAATCTTCCCAAGAAAACAAAGACAGCAATGCTTAATTCAATGCTTTATATTTTTCTTATAGATATTACATGTCTTCTCATTATTTATTGCAGCAACAGCCAGACTAGACTGTTGTGAAGGGGTTTTGTCATGATGGAGAACATTTTTGGGGGTTGGGAAAAATCTTGGGGAAAGCCAACCAGTGTGATTTGGCAGCTCCATTCATTTTGCTTTTGTTCTCCTTGGACCAGATGGGTTTCTTACTCACTGGTTCCAATGGGACTTCTTGTGGGGTAAAATACTATACAACATTCGTGAAATTATGACAATCTGGCCCTCTCTGTGCAAAGAGATGTTGAGAGTCCCCTCCTCCAGGGACAAAGAGAATTAGAGGATCTGCTAAATAGCATCTTTGATATGGTTTTTTTTTGTATATAAATGTACTTGTTTTGGATGGGGAGTGGAGTTTCCTGGACTGACTCCAAAGCTGATGTGAAGGAGGGGGGTTGATGGACCAGCTCAGTAGCTGGCCTGGGAAACAGCTCATGAAGCAAAATTGGTCAAGTCTCAGACAACACAGCCTGGCCCCTTGGTTAGTTATTTACATCAAAACTAAGGGCAAGGTGAGTGCAGAAAGTTTTCATTTTGTAATAGTAGCATATTTTGACCACTCTGTTTTTATGTTGCTCAGACATAAGTGACAACAAGATGTAGGGCACAGTGAAGCAACCCCTGGGAATTTTGCCACTGATGCTAATGGTGCTGGTCTCTAATCCCTTTCCAACAAAGGCGAGATGATGCATCAGCAGAATGGCCGCCCACATTAGGAAAGACACCAGGACCATTCACAGTTGCTGAGACAGTGAAACAGTATTTTAGGGAGGGAAAAAAAAAGAAAAAGCTCATTCCTTAATATATAGTCCTATAGGGTAAATATTTATTCAGCCATCTAAAGGCAGGAGTAATCGCTGCAGTTTTCCCTTCACTCAGAGACTGGAGATTTTCCCTGACTGAAAAAAAAAAAAGAAAATAAGAAGCCCAATTTTGTGTATGTGAAGAAATCAAAGCATTGCCCTTGAAATGGGTTTTTCAGCTGTCTCCTGGGTATCCTGGGGTTAGTTTTCACCACGTGAGGTTCTGAAGTGCGTACTCAAAGGTTCAAACACAGGAAAATTGGCTATCACTGCCAGTTCTGTTGGGTGGGGAGAAAGTAGTTCCTTTATAGAAAAAGGGTAGAAAAAAAAAAAAAAGGGAAAGACTTTTTTTCTTCTTCTTCTTCCAAGGGACTATGTGAGAATGAGCTGGAAGAAGTCTTGACTTTTATTATATCCTGTAATCAAATTTGAGCATCTTATTTGCTTCTTTTCTCCAAGACCACCCTGCTGGTAACAGTCCACACACACACAATTTTGGTATGCATAAACCCATAAATTTCATAACAAAATATAGGAGCTGAGGTTGTAGGAGGACTGTAAGGCAGAAGGTACTGAAATGCAAAGTCTGTGTGTGTTTGAAGGGATGTCATTTATTACATACTTCTGCCTTTAAAAAAAAAAACAACCCTCACTGTTACCACACAGACTGTACAAACATATATTGCCTAATGCAAGATGGTGTGGTGTAAAGGTTTTATTGGCATGCAGTAGCTTGGTTTGAGTAGCAGAGGCCTGAGCAAGCTCTGTATCACCTCAGATGTGCGCCAAGAAAACATGTCCTTGGCATGGGCAATGAGAACATCCCCAGTGATGCTGCAGAGGTGTAAATCTGATGAGGATAATAACCCCTATGCTTCAGGGCATCAACCCATTACTGGCTGCCTGGGATTAGGAAGGAATTTCTCCTTTGGTTGTGTTATTCTAAAGCCATTTATTGTGGGGCTCCACACACTTCTTTCTGAAGCCTCTGCCACTGGCCGCTGCAGGAAGACGATAATGAATTTGATTGACTACCTAGAAGGGCCTGATCTGGCAACTCATGAGCTCTTCTGCGAATTCTGTAATGGTACCTGTTTTATGTGGTTTGGAAAATGTTTTGATGGGGTACTTTGTGCACATCTCTCTGTAATGCCAGCTCCTGTAAAGCTCCTTTCATAAATGCATGGAATAATTTAGGCTGGCAGGGAACTCTGCAGGTCCAACACCCCACTCCAGGCAAGGCTGACTTCAAAGTTGGTTCAGGTGGCTCAAGGCCTTCCCCAGTTCAGTTCTGAAAATCTCCAGGGGTTGGAGTTTTGCCACTTTTCCTGGGAACTTTCCTGTGACTTTAGTAAAAGTGACACTTAGTCTTAAATTAGTCTTACCTTGAGATGTAGGAAGGTGGTGTCTCTCTAATCAGAGTTACTAATTTTTTCTTTCTCCTAAAATCAAGGGAGGGAAATACTAATTTCCTTGTGGAGTTTCTTTCATCCAAAGATAGGTGGCTGAGACCACCCTTGGCTTGAATGATTTCTGGCAAGGTCTGTCTTTCTCCAGTGAACTTTAGAAGAATGTAGATGTCCCACTTAGATTTAAGACCTGTGTACTAGGCTGTGATAGTCATCTGGGAGCGAGTCTCAGCCAAAATACAAAGTCATCCAAGGTGAAGGGAATAGTGACAGCTTATGTAATGCAGTGTCGTGAGCTGACCGTGGAAAAAAAGCCCCAAAGTACTAGAGAAGGTAGTTTCTTTGGTTTTTGATGGTGTAGAACTAATTTCCGGAGCAACAAGACCTTAGAGGCAGCAAGATTCTCCTTACAGCTTTCTGTCTGACTTACTGATGTGCATCTAAAATCAGTGAGGATTTATCCTGTTGAAAAATGGCTTTGGTTTTCAACAATGTCAGCTGCTATTTGAACTCTGAAAGTTTGATGTAGGTTATCCTTATTACAGCTGGTCAAAAAATTCAGACTATTACTGTTTTTTTGGGAGAGAGACACTTCAAATAAAATATTGTGAAAAAACACATCTGTCATTTTGGTGACAAGGAAAAAACAGTGGGAGGAAAAAGTAGGAAATTCCATCTGATAGAAAAGCAAGAAAAAAAATATAAAATAATCACAAAGTCTTTTATAAGGTCCTGGCAATAAATTTTTGGCAGCTCCAAATAATCCACTGAATTCTAGACTTACCCTATGAAATCTGCTTCTCTGGAACTGGATCTGGAAAATCCCTGGACATGATGCTCTCCAAACAGAAAACAGTATCACAGGTGATACCACTTGAGGAAAAAAGTCCCCAAGATTTGGGGAAGAGATTATTCCAATACTTTTCTCCAACAAATTGCTTTTTTTTTTTCTTCCTCTGCCTTATGAGCAGAGGCCTAATGCTTCTTTGCTTCTCACAGTCCTACAGTTTCTTATAGCTCAACAAATCTCAATGAATTTCATGAGAATGACCAAGGTTTTCCTATTCAACCTAAAGAGATAAAAAATCCATAAGATCAAGGACAACTTAAAAATCACTTTTTTCCCCCATCTAAGAAACTTGCATAGATTTTATTAGAAAATCCAACTGAAGTCCTTCCTGCAAGGCAAACCCTTTGCACAGTGTCTTATTTTCAGGATGCCAGAGAAATGAATGGAGTGATGGAATCTGGAAAGATCTCGCTGCAATTCGAAAAGTAACTTTCTCCTTCCTTTCCCCCCACCCACTGCCACAGCAGGGGAAAATTATGGGAGCAAGAAAAATAAAGCTCCTGCAATATTAGAGCTTGCTGCCCTGTCAAATAAAATTTTCTGTATTTTTCTGCGAATTATGAAAAAAAAGGGGGGGGAAGAAAAAAATAAAAGGGATTCATGTCTAAGTATGCTGCCCGAATGGTGTGCCAAACTAGTGTGGGCAACCCACACTAAGAGTCCACAGAACTGCTGCATTCCTCAACCCTCACACGTGGGCAGTGCTGGATGGGAAGGGAAGCTCAGAGGAGCAGCAGCTTTGGCTTCCCCAGGCTGGGCAGGGGCCAGCATAGCTGTGGCTGGTGCTCCGGAGGCGGTGCGGGGCGGTGAGCCCAGAGCTGGGGCAGGGGGGCTGCCTGTTCTCCCTCCCCCAGCCAGCCAGAGGCCTCCAAAATTGTCAAAATAAAGAGGCTTTTGGTTGCTGTTTTTATTGTGGGAAGAGGTCTGCTTCTTGAAACCAGGGGGGAAAAAGTTTGTTTGTCTTAAAATAGTGAAAAGGAAGATGTTTCAGGAAAAGGGAAAAAAAAGGTAGTGTTTCAATTTGGGTACATTTATGTAGTATCCCCTTTGGAGCTGTAGTTTGGTTAACCTCTGTGGGTCGATTCCCCAACTACAGAAACCTCTCCTCAAACTTGCTGACCAGAGAGTCTCATGAAACAACCACCACCCTGGTGCTTTGTGGAAGATTTAAGCAGGGAATTTGGTCTCTGGAGTAAAAGGGAACACAACACACCCAAGCAATCATCACAATGACTTTCTTTGAAACATTATTATTTTTTAATTTTGCAGGAAGACTAGTTTCCAATTAACTCTAAATGGGATTAACATTACCTTCCTCTGCTTGATACCCAGGCCACTAGAGGTATATTTTGCCTCTTTTTTGGAGGGACATGAAATACATGATTAAGGTCAATGGAATCATGTCGGTTTTTAATAGGAAGAATATTCCATCCTGTGGTTGCAGATTGTCCCATTTTGAAAAAATGAAGTTCCCTCAAGTCTCCAGTTTGTTCTTCAGGAGTTAGCTCCTTCAGAGCCTCTCTTAATGCTACTGGTGATTCCAGTGATGTGTAATGTCCTTGCATGTCTACAAAACATTTACTTACAGACTTGTAAGAGGCAACAGCCAGTTGGTGAATCTTATTTTCAATATGTGAGACGTCCCAGGTCATGTTCAATGAGTGCCCCAGGAGACCAGGGTTGTGTGCAGTCCAGCCACTGATTCTCCTGAGTTGCCCTGGATAAATCAGCTCTCCTCTGCAATGGGAAAAACAAACAAACAAAACAGCACCACTGACTTTCTTTGTAAAAGTGCTGTGAGATCTGTTGAGGAAAGTATAATATGGGAATTGAGAAATTATAATAGTAATTGCAGTAGGAGTTTAGGTTGGACCTCTCATTGGGGAGTTTTAGGGATAGGTCAGCTGGGGAGTGAATACCAAATTTTAACACAATTTGGTTTAAATATACAGCCCTGTGGGAATTCAAGCTATTAATGAGAGGTGTATTTTTTCAGCTCCTTTCCTCTGCCCTGTCTGTTGGTTATCTGGAGCCCCTTGTAGAGCAGCATACAGTGGTAATGTCTTTCAGATGCTCCCAGTATCTGTCTGTTGAGATCTTGGCCAGATCATGAGTGAAAAGGGGATCATCAAAACCAGAATAAAACAACACAGCTGCCATCCAACATGAAGTGATGGAAATTTGTGGGTGAGGGAAGCTGAGCTTCTGCTGTTGTTGTGTTTTGGTTATAAATACAGAGGACATTTCACTGCTTCTCACTTGTCATTTGCTAGGTTGAAGCCATCTGTGGCTCCAAAAAGCTGTGGTGTAAATAGCATAGAAAAGGAAATATTTTGTCAATTGCTGAAACTGGCCATATGTTGCAATCAGATGTGCAGGAATTAGAAAAACAAGACCAAGGAAACTTTGTGTATAGCGTCAGAGGCAGAGTTGGCTGACTCTCTGAAGAGCAGAAGCCCTTATTGTTTGTTGACTTTCTCCCAGTCTGCGTTCCTGAAGCACTTGAGCTCATGGGCATGTTAAGGGTGTGTTGACACTGGAAGGCAAAACCTATATATCATGGGTGCAGTGAGGCTGTTAGGAAGCTGAGATATCAAAAATAGGTTTATAGGGACATCCTGAGTGCCTGAAGCCACAACAAGGACACATCTGCAAAAACAAAAAAACCAAGAAGAGCAGTTTCAGTGGGTCATACAGAATCAGACCTGATATTCGGATCCATGTAGCTACATCAGATTGCTAAGGTCTCTCCCTTGGGCATGGTGTATCTCTACATGGCTACAAAGGATTCTGTTTGTAGATGCTGAGCAGAATCTTTATCACCTTTTTGTTCTGTACCAAGTTCTTGTTGCTCTTCAAAGGTTTGAACTACCATGACCAAATTTCTACTGGAGGTTATTTTTGGCTAGATTCTTAGTGTCTAGTAAGGGTTGATTTTGTGCTGCAGCCTTATTGTTTCTTTAGTGACTTTAAGCAGATTTTTTTTCTCCCTCATGTATTCATTTCTATTAATGAAAGACTTAGCAGCCAGTCACCTTGCTCTCCCACAATTATGGTGGAAACTGGCCTAGGGGATTAAAAGTTACCAGAGAGCACCTGAGTGAGGTAGATCCAAAGAGAGCACAGTTAGACAGGACATAGGAAATTAGGCTACATTCAATGAGAAGTTTAAGTTGTCTGGGAAGAACACTTGCACAAAAAAATTCCAGGATGATTCGTCAAAAGTTGGCAAAGCATTACCAAAACACAGTCAAGGTCTTATGCTGGGACGTGTCTGACAATGTTGACTGTAGGCTGATGCAACATCTCTGGAAGTGTGTTAGGAATTCAGGTCCAACACACACTTCACCTCTCTTTCTACCTAATAATCCACATGCGCTATTTCAAATATCTCCATTTAAAAAAAAATATTCTGTTCTAAAATGCTCCTTCTTTGTCCCCTTCCAGAGCTGGAGTTTCTGTTCCTAACCTCATGTGCTGTTAATCCGTAATGGGTGAGATCTGCTGCCAGGCTTCCATTCATCCAAATGTCAAGCATGCTCCAAGGGATGTTTAGTCATCTATCCTTCTCCATACCAGAAACAAAGCAACCTTCCCTTGATTTTTGCTGAATGAGTGAGATCTTGCACAGACAACTTCTCTTGTCCCTAATGCCTCAAGCACATTGTTGGTTCTTGAGCCTGTGCTCACCACTCAAGGAAGGGCAGCTCTCAATTAAGTCTTCTCTGAAGACTTAATTTTGTCTTTTGTGATCTTAGACATGTTCTCCAGAGTTCACAGAAGCTTGTGTTCTGTGACACTCTAGGCTGTGTGCTACCTGACAGTCTTAAAATATTAGTCTAGGTTGCAGTCATCTCTCAGAGCCTTAGGGACTGTGCTGGATTTATTGCCAGTTCTGAAGCTGCTTGAAGTTGTCTAGATGTAGCTGCTAGGTCTCTCAAACGATGTTCATCACATTGATGGCCATGACTGAAAGCACTGACCAGCTGTATTTTCTGAAGCTAAAACAGAGTAAACAATGGTTAAGGTGAGGAAAAAAAAGAAGGGCACTCATTTCTTTCACTAATTTTAAAAGAATCAGTAAAGAAATCAGGAAAAGGAAAAGTGGCTTCATCCTGGCTCAAACCAGGACAATCAGTTTTATTTAAGACTGAAAAAGGTGATATGTATCTAATGAAAGTGACATTAGTGCAGAGCTAGATAATTCACATAATCATATCTAATTTCTATATAATTAGCATGTTGTAATTAGAAAAGCCATTAGTATAATTAGAACATGAATAAAATTAGCACAAAGGTATTTTAATTATAGGATCTGTTGTACTATTGGTTAATCTGACATGATGACTAAAGCTGTCAGAGTAATTCTGCATTTCAGGTGGCTTCTGGTGGGTAGTTCACCTGCTTTCATGGCAGAGGAGCTGGTGAAGGGTGGCAATGGAAGGGATATGACTGTAATTCTTTTTTGTGAAGTCTTTTCTGGCAGAGTGTGTGTTGTTGGGCTGATAATTTTTATGGGAGGATGCTCAAGCGTATAAATTAGCCTTATGTGGATTAGCAAGATTTTCCTGCTTGCACCCAGCAGACAGCACGTTTTGGGAATGGACACGTTGTCCTTCTCTGGACAAAAATTGTTCTGGATCCTGTAGTCTTTCACACGCCTGTGTCAGTTTTCACCAGCCATAGGCATAGTGGCCTTTTGAATTGCAGCTGGACACTCATTGGAGAGGTTAAGCTGCATGAAGGCTATTTAATTACAGACCTGCAATGGTTCCTGCTTGCTTTTCCCTGGAATTCATTGTATGTTCAGGAAGGTGTGTAAATCAAACAACCAGCACATCAGGCGGGGGGGGGGCTGGTGTGTGTGGGGGGATGGGTGCCGAGCAGGAGGAATTATTGGATGCCCTCATAAAACTTTAAAAGGCTTGAATGTCAAGTTGAAACTCCTGGGGCCTTAAAACTTGAGTCTCAAGGCACTTCTACCTGCTGTTTCATCACATAAGCTTTTCACTGTTCATGAGCTGCAAACCCAAGATGATTATGACTTCTATTTCCCTGCAGTGTATTTAATTTCCCTTTACTGTTGTCATCATACCCATGTCTGAACCACCTTTCATATCCTCCTACCACTCATCATCCTTTCAGTTGTAGCCAGTGATGCATAGGCTTTTTAAATAGAGTGTTCCTTGTAGGCTCTTATATCAAAATCTGTTTAACCTCTGGTGCTTTCAAGCTTAAGGCAAAATCACCGTGCATTAGCAGTTCTAAGGCGTAACTGCACTCACCGGGAGAGTTAGCAAATCTGCAGAGCGATAGCGCAGCACAGAGGGCTCAGCCTTCTGCCTGCTGCCTGCTGCCTGCTGCCTGCTGCCTGCTCCACTCTGCACCCACCACCAGAGCCATGGGTACCCCACGCTGACCTAGGGCAACAGCCAGAAACCTCCTGTATCACATAGCAGTGGATGCCCACTCTGGTTGACCTGTCCTCGTGCAAGAGTTGATCAGAAGATCAGTGTTGTCTCAACATTGTCATCAGTGACTAGACCCCAAGAACTGGACTAACATCTCAGCATGAGTTGGCAGTGGCTTGCTGCAGATGCAGAAACCATGGAGAACGGACTGAGATACTGACGGTGCTGGTACCTGGTACGGGTCTATTCTGCTGGAGAAGCAAAGCGAAGAACTGCTGACAAGGAAGATGGATCACACTTGCTGTGTCAACAGTGAGGAAGCCTCAGTTGAACTTTCCTCATTATAATGTTATTATAATACAAAAACACACCTCCTGGTAAGAAGCTACACGCCTCCAAAGCTGGCCATGCCTCGGACACTCCTCTCTGGGCATCTGTGGAAGCCTCACTCCAGACAGGTGGAGATTGGAGTGGAGGTGGGTCCAAGGAGGACCAAGGTGTGCTACCCAGGATAAAAGATGGTTCCTTAGTAACCAAACTTCGAAGATCTTCCCTACTGAGAGATCACGACGATCGAAGAAGAAGCAGCAGAATGCCTTCCGGATTCGGGACCATAGGGATTCCTTTGGACCCATGGTTGTAGCTATTACCCTCTTTTTCCCTTTTTTAACCTCATCTTTCCTATTTTTTCTTCCTTTCTATCGCAAGCTGCTTTACGGGCAAGACCAATAAAGTGATTGTGTGTTGATAACTTAACTCCCTGGGCTTGTTGCCATTTCATTTTTGCACTTCGAGATCACAGCTGAAAGGAACCATCACATGTCCACCGAGGAGTGCACCGTGACACCTTGTGTTGGTGGAAGGACTGGAGGTGGTCCTAGTCTTGTCTGGCAGGGTAAGGAAAGCATGAGGCTCTTCCTCCCTGATGCTGTACACAGACTTTCCAGATATGTTCTTGCAAAGGTTTTGTCCAGGGGAAACTTCAAGTGTCTCGTTCTCTCCTATCCCTGCATCCCAGGGAGCCCCATGGCATCCTGTCTCCTCAGTCTTTATCTCTCAGTGTGCTGTCAGTCAGTGAGGTAATCTTAGACACTCAGGCCCCTTCTCTGCTGCAGTATTTAAGACCAAGCACTCTGCATGCACCATCAAAAATGTTTAACATGATACCCTAAGTGACATGGAGATTTACAATCAGATAAAAGTAGCAGCATCCGTAGCAAAGCAATTAAACTGACAACTCAGTGGCTCAAATTTGAATTTAGAGGAAGTTTAGGGTCTTGTGCTGTTGAATCTCCCCTTTGATAAGGGCTGGCTGGAGGAAAGCAACAGCAAGTAGCAGTTCATAATGTCTCTGACAGAAACTAGCCCAGGAGAGCTGCGTTATATTGTCATTTCTCTTTGGTGTCTGGAGTTTCTGCATACCGATTCCTTCATTACCCCACAAACCAAACCCTTCGGTAGCAGCTCTAGCACAAAATAATAAAAAAAGCACATCTGAGGAGATCCTGAATTGGACTCTTGGCTCCCCAGTTAGCTCAGACCTTATATTTGTTGGGTCAAAGCAACAACAACAACCGCGACAACAGAAGAACTTGTAGATAACAGTTCAGTTTGGAAAGTTCCCCATAAAATATTAACTTAATGCAAGATGCTTCAGTTAACACTCAAGTCCAGGGAGAATCTTATCACTTGATGATCATCTTTCAAGACAGAAAAATTCTCTCTTGCTACACAGTGCTCATTTCCTAGGGTAAGGAGCCTCTTGGCTCAGTTTAAGGCTTCTTGCCTATTTCCATCCCACATATTTATTCTATCAGTCCAGTTTTATAACATCCTAGAAATAATTCACTCCATTTTCTTTCTAAGAGTCAGAAAGCATGGCTAGGCATTGGGTTGCAGAGTATCAAAATGCTTCGCTAATGAGAAATGGGCAAATGAATCTAAGGAAATACCTCCACTTTCCCTGAATATTTCCTCATGCCTGGAATCAAACCCAAAACCAAGCTGAGCCTGACTACTAGGATGGATTTGTGTTTTTCCAATGTTGTTTTTGATTTCTTCTCACATCCCATCCCTGCTTTGGAGTTTGGGTTTGGATAGGAGCAACAGTGCTGAAAGGTTATGAAATGGTTGTTTCCGTCATGTCTCTGGCCCAGTCAGCCACAGAAATAGTTAGGAGTTTTGGTGGAGCCTCTGAAAATTCATTTTCAGCCATGAACTTTGGGGAAATCCACAGATAGCCTGGGAGAGGCTGTGTTCTGGGCCTTCAAAGCTGACTAATAAGATTATCTCTTTGGACATGTAGTCTCAAAATGAAAGATAATAGAGATACAGCTTCATTTAGTTCTGTTTCAACACTTCTGCTAAGATGCAAGGAATAGAAGTTTGAAAGGATGAGGAAAGTTTCCCCTTTTATCTCATGTTTGGGATGAGAAAACAGAGAATGCTTTGGTTTAGTAAAACCTCATTGGTTGTTATGATTTGGTTTTGCAAACCTCAAGTCATGGAGGTTGGAGTCTGGCTTCCATTATGTTCTAACCAGAAAGTTCATGCAGAAGAGCTTTTCTGCTCAAACTACCCTGAATTTGTCCTAACTTCCATTTAATCCCAACAAAACCTGAACTCTCAGCCCTTCAGGGTCTGTCTGTCACTGTTGTTAATGTGTTATAATGTACTGTGTGGGGTTTGATAGACAAATGAACTCCTGGAGGATATTTATTATACATGCACACAAACACACAACAAATGTGTACATATATATCGCAATATTATGAGATTCTCTTTCATTTGACCACAGTGGTTTCTACATAGCCACAGAAATTTCATGCATATACCAGCCAGCTCCTATTTTCATTTGTGCCAAGATGAAATCAAAATCAACTCAGCGTGGTTCAAATGAAGGCAGACAGTGTGCCAACACCATGCCACCAAGGGAGAGAGCTCTGTGCTGGATTTTGTCTTCTCTGTGTTGGTGAACTTGTGAGCTGCAGCCTAAAGTGAAGCAGAAAGAGCAAAAGGAACATGGTGATTATGTGCTGGATGTACTGGATGTGAACAATATTAAGAAATTTAAGATCAGCCCTTATAAATACACTTACAGTGTACACATATAACTAAATTAATAGCAGGCATAACTCTTTTAAAAGTCACTTGACTTTAATTGACATATCAATATAATTGGCAATTATCTTAATTGATATACATGACATAAATATGGTGCTCTGGAAAGCTTCCAGTCCTTCTTTATTAGAGTATTAAGCCACAACATATGCAGATTACATGGAAATACCACTGAAGCATTTGTTAAGAGAAATTCCTTTCTTATGTCTCTTCCTCATATTTTTATGTACATGTGTATATACGTAAATCTGCAAAAAAAAAGTCATGAGGCATAGGGAGTATTTTCAATACAGTCTTTTAAACAATTTCAAGCAATTCCACTAAAGGGTTTCTACAAGTTTCACACTCTGCTTTTGTGGAAATCAGCTTTCAAGTCAGTCAGGCTAGAGATTAGATCCAAAGATTTAAAACCCCTATAGATCAAAAGCAGATGCTCTTAGAAGACATTTCAGCCAAGACAAGCCGTCTGGGGACATTGTTACAGCAGGAGAAGACAATTTATCATTAAAACATGAAAGCCTCTGTTCAATAATAACCAGATGTATTAAAAAAAAAAAAAAGAAAAAAAAAAGAAAGAAAATAAAAAAGAAGGGAAGGAAAGGAAAAGAAAGACAGAAAGAAAAAAAAAATAGGAGTGTCAAGGTCCTGATTCATTTGTCTCCCACTAGAAATCATCTTTATCCCATACTTAGGAAACGAGTGCAGATTCTTTGATGCCAAGACATAAGAAAAATTGAAACATTTCACATTGTAAATCCTTGTCAATTGTTAAGAAAATTTTAATTATATAAAAACCTGGGATGCCTTAGATAAAGATAAGGAGCAACCAAGTTAAAGAATAGTTTATCTGACTTTAAAAAGGGAGGAGAAATCTGACAGGAGCCTTTCAGACCCTTCTCTCTGTCTTCATAACAGTTTTCACCCTTTCCCATCTTCATTCTGACCTAATGCAACATGGCAGTAGTGCTTAGCTTTAACCTAAAACTTCCCCTGCAAACATTTGTAAACGTCATTTAAACCTTCCCCATACAGCAGAGGGATTACTGTGAGCCTCCAACCTGTAGGGAAAGCAGGACATGAGGAGATGGGATGAGTTGCCTCCTCATATGCAGTGCACTGATAGAAGAGACAGGAAGTGCAGTTTTTAAGATCTCGTTTTTCCAGTCTCATGCTGTAACCACTAGAGAGCATCCCTTCCCAGTGAAATGTATAGCTCTGCAACACAGGAAATGCATTTGCTGCCAGTACATGGGAAGTAGGAAGTCCTCTTCACTCTCTAGTCTTGTTTTACAGGCCATACTGTAAGACAGTGGGTGTGATTAACAACTTTTGTTATAATGTATTTAAAAACATTTCCAGGTCTGTGGTTAGACATTTCAGGTTAACATTCCCTGGAGAATGAGTACATCTAAGGACTCAGGGAGAGTGATAAGAAGTCAAGACACAAATTCTTTGTCATTGCCACCAGGCAGGTCATATAGCAATCTACCTGAGCTCCTTGGTCCACCAGCAAAATGAGATGCAAACCTCATTGCTTTTCCCATAGGAATATGGGTGTGAAATGCACATAACATAAAAATATAATACATGAAATGACCTGAAAGGTCATTGTAGAGAGGTTGGTGCTGGTCTCTTTTCACAGGTAAAATTAGTGACAGCACAAGAGGAAATGGCTTCAAGCTGCAACAGTGGAGGTTTAGACTGGACATTAGGAAAAAAAAAAATCACAGAAAGAGTGATTAGACACTGGAATAGGCTGCCCAGGGAGGTGGTTGAGTCACCATCCCTGGATGTGTTTAAGGGTCCCTTGGATGTGGTGGTGGTGGATATGGTTTAGGGGAGAACTTTGTATCGTAGGGATGATGGTTGGACTCAGTGATTCCAAGGGGCTTTTCCAACCTGAATAGTTATATGATTCTGTGATTCTAAAATATCAGAGAAGGGAGGGAACTTGCCGAAAAATGCTTTTATTTACGTTACTGGGAAATGCTTATTCTTTGACATGGAAGCTTTTGGGAGAAGCGTATTGGTTTGGATAGAGCTCAGGGAAAACTATTCTGATTCAGGATGAAACTTTTGATCAGTAGGCGGGAGAGACCTGTCCATCCTGTACAAATTCAGAGTAGAACGTGCACCTTGCAAGGCTTTTTTTGATGCATCCTTTGAGCCAGGCAGACTTGAACCAAAGTCTCTAACTCTCTATGTATCCTGAAGGATGAGCTGCTCTGCCTCTTGACTGCGAAGAAGACCTTTGTCCTGGACCTGAGGAACCTTCCTGACAAAACTGTTGTCAAAACCAATACAGAGAGTTTGCCAGATTCAGTAAAATATGAACCTCATTTTGCCTACCGCATTGAGTATCCTACATGTCAGGTTGTGTCATCATCTGCTTTCTGTCTAGCTTCTGCCTTCAGTTTCCTTGATAGGAAATTTGGAAGAAAGAACCAACTAGTCAGATAAGCGATGATGATGATTAGCCCCTTGAGAGAGGAGGGAAGGCAATTTAAAGAGCGTCTCCTAGGCTCTGTGTCCAGAAACTCTAGAGATGTAGGACATGGATGTTTGTGGATTTCCACAGCTCCTTGAGCACAAGTCAGAGGTATTTTGTCTGTAGGTGTCTTCTGGGTTCTAGTCAAGCGCTGCTACAAGGGTTCAAAACCAGGAGATTTTGTTGGGTGAAAACATTTTCCAGGGAAAATATAAGGAGACTTTGCCAAGGTCTGGAAAACATATCAGAATGCCTGCCCTCTAGGAACTGGAAGACTTTAGCAAACTAATTCCATTCCTTTTTCTTTGAATGAGAAAAGAAAGAAATTACCATCTTTTAGTCCAACAAGAATAGTTATGGTAGAAAGTACTTAGCTTTCCAGAAAGCTCAACTTGGGTGAGCTGGAGAAATGTCACCATGGAAAAAATGAAATTAGTTGTATTTTTCTTTCTCGTCTGTGTGCCAAGCACCATTCGTTTCGAAGAAATCTATTTACTGGGCTAAGCGTGGTAATGTTGAGGTAAAGTATCAGGAAAGTATGAGATGGATGCTAGCTGTTGTGACAGTTCTCTTGGTGTCTCTGAAGCCCCTTTGGTAGTTCAGACACCAGTGCAGACCTGCAGGCATAGTGGGGATGACAGCCCTTTAAGTGACACATTTGCAAGTTGTGATAGGCAGCTATTGGCTGAACTTATGTGGTCTGGGATTGAGATTTCTACTATTTCAAGTGGGTTTCATCTCCTTCATTTGGGAAGGTCTCCTTACATCTACCTTGGAATGCAAATGCAGGGCGAACTGAAGCAGACAAATCAGGTCCAGGACTGGATTAATTGCACTGCTGTCATCAGAAAGCTGAGCACTATCTTTCTTGTTTTGACTTACAGCAGATCTGACTTAATTGGATCCAGGCTGGATCTGTACATGGATTTGAAAACCCCAAAAGTTTGGGATTTGCATCTGGGGTTCTCAACATAGCTTCAAAGGCAGGGAAAATTAGAGAGAAGGGACTGTTCAGCAGTCAGGGGAAGCCAAAACCAGGGAAGAATATGACTTACAAGGGAGACAACAGGTAGAAACATTTACTTCTGCATTGCCCAGTGTTGTTGGGCCCTATATATTCTGCATGTGTACAACCTAGCCTGTCCTTCTAGGTGCCTAGTGCATGGGTTTTGGAAGGCAGAGATCCACTAGTACATGGATGCCAATGGCCACCACACTGTCCCTGTGGTTGTTGTCGCTGTGCCTGAACAGAAGCCTGTTTGGGGCACAACAAGTGGTTCATGTGGCCACATACACCATTTACACAGTGTGGAAGATCACACACATAAAAGTTTAGTGCAGAAGTGCACAAGCACAGACTCACACAGCCCTCAGGCCTTTTCTGTTAACAATCAGACCCATAAAGCACATTAAAATAAACCTATTTTTACAGCTCTGCACTGCTGTTAAACCAAGCATTTCAAGAAGCAAACAAAAGCACCCACTGCTCTGGAAATATGAGACTTCATTCCTATCCAGGAGCACAAATTGTACTCAGGAGAGAGTTATGAAACCCTGTTTAAGTTCAGATTTGTATTCAGTTTTACATACCTTTTATTCACCCTTCTCTAGGAGGTGTTTTTAATTTTTAGCCTTTGATAACTCTATACTGTTGTTGACAAACCATTTCCAAACAGTTTTTCCTCAGGGTTATGACAGCATGAGGCAGGAAAGAGTGAGATTTTTTGCTCCTCTTTTTCAAGTGTCAATAGACACAAGAGGAAGGTGTGTTCAAGTGCTGAGAGCCTTCTTGCCAGCTGTTTCGTGGCTGCCTACACAGCAAATTAAAGAGAGCATGAGAAGATGCTCTCTGTCAACTGCTGTGCTCTGTGGGGCCTGAGTTTAGGGTCCTTGCCAATGGACCATGCTGCAGAGCAGCTGAACCCCTCCACATCTCATCCATCTGGGTTACTCAGACAAGGACTGGGGTTCTTGTAGGGCATAAACCCACTTTCTGACTAGAGAGCTCTTATTTGTATCAAGGGCTGCCTTGTAGTGTGGACTTCAGGACTCAAAGAGGTGACTCAGGTGGAGAGGCAGCTACTGTCAGAGAGACATTCTTGGAGGAAAAAAACAAAATCCAAAAAAACTCTCTGTCTTCAAAACAATGTCTTACAGCATCTGGAATAAAAGGGTATTGATTTTATGTGTAAAAAGATCCAAGCCCAAAACAAATAAGCATTTATAATAATTGATTATAAATGGAGAATTGTTTCTTCTCCTTTTAATATTTCTTTGATTTTCCCGCAATCCTTTCAAATAACACCACAAATCCTTTTACCTTTGACAAGCTAAGTGAGCCAGTCATTTTTCCCAAACCTTGCTTGGCTGTAAGGGCTTAAAATATTGCAACACTTGACATAAAGCAAAGATTTTTGCTGATAAGCGTGCGTAATGGTTCAAAACTGTTCCAGTGAACAAATCTGGTTTCTCAAAGGTAAACGATAAAAAAAGCCAGCCTTTGATTAAATATTCCAATCATTACATGCTAATGGTGCATGAAGCTGTGTTTTATCAGCCAAAACAATGTGCTGGAAAATGAACGTAATTCATTAAGTTTGAACCAAACTCCACTTGAGCTTTCCACTCACAATAATTCTTGGCTGAGAGCAATTGGCGTCGTGCAGCAGAGGCCTGTTTGTAGGAGACTTCTCATTTTTTATGCTTCTCTGCTTTGGAGACACAAACTGAGCTGTACTCTGCAGAAAGCAAACACCTCAACATCCATCAGTAACACTGGCCTGAACTGCTTGTAAATGAACCGAAGGCCACAGGGGATTATTTTACTTGCATACCTGACGTTTCAGGCACTGCGAGCTGGTCTCTAAGTGCCCTGAAAGGCATGAATTCAGGATGAGCAGGGACAGATCCTCACCAGAGCACACTTTCAGGAGCTCGCTTGGCCTCAGTGCAACAACACTGTTCTTCCAACAACCTAGTGAAGATGACAGAGTTGTTTTAACTCCTGCTGAGTGCAAGCAGAAAGCTCAGAATGACTGCTCAGCTTTGGCATTACATGGTGTACCCCTCCTCTCTTCAGGCTCCCACCTCACTGCTGGGAAGCCGTGGGAGGATGGACTGGTAGCAGATCCCCTCGCCTTGGCCTCCTGCCCTGTGAGAACAGTGCTAGGTGCCAACGAGGTATAATTACTTGTCAGGCCACAACATGTTTATTTTTAGGCACGCCAATGTGAGCTGGGGACACGGGCTGATCAGGAGTGGTATCATGCTCTTTGCTACCTCTGAAGAAGGGTGTTTGACAGGGCTGGAGTGCAGGGTAGGAGATGGTGTTCCTGCTGCTAGCAACACGTGTGGTTCTGTTTTGATAACATTCTGGGGCTGGTTACCGTGTAATAACAAGGAGTTAGGTCTGTTTATTAAAAAAAGATGTCTGTTTTGTTACTGTGTCTTTGCTATAAAAGCAGTTGGGGAAAGGAGAGGAGAAGGTGCCAGACTAATTGTTGGTGTAACTACAGTGGAGGTTCATCACTGCAGAAACATTTGTACCATTAGATTCAACTTTAATGTAAATCAGGGTCAGGAGGCAGTTTAGTATGTTCCCCATAGTCTCAAAACCACTGTGATTAAGTTCCTTCTCACCCACTTTGCATGTTCAGCTGAACAACGAAGACTTAAACCAGAATAACTTCCTGACCCTCACATTGCTTTATTTCAAGAGAAATAACAAAGTGATTTATAAAGTTTATCCAAAAGTAGCTTATCAAGCCCATGATGCTCTAAGAGAAGACAAAGGGAGAGGGAGGAAGGTATTTTTGGCTGGAACGGAGTACACAGGTGTGTGGAGTTTGTGTCCTGGCTGATAGGTGGTCACAGGGCAGCATCAGCAGTGCTGGGACTCATCGGCTGCACCCCTGCCCAGAGCAGCTGCCCCAGATGACAGTGTGGTTATTATCACTCCCAATAAAGCCAGAAGGCCAGATCTGATGGGAAAGGAGGCAAGAATGCCACACACGGTTCAGGAAAGCTGTCCAGCACAGCATGGGAGTGCTGACGTGGAGCTGTGGGATTGCTGTGCTTTCTGCCCATACTGCTGCAGCACTGGGTGTCTGAAGGGTGCTGGGCACCTGCAGTGGCTGCTGTGTGCTCCAGCCTGCTCCCCATGGCCCAGCCAGGACTAAACCAACAAATGTAGTGTTGGGGCATTGTGTCTACTGTGGCTTTTCTGTTCTGCAGACAGCAGCACTAGGCTGGAGGGGCCTCTTTGTCCAAGCTTGATGGTTTATGTCAAGGATGATGGATAGCCCTGCTTGTAGAAGTAGGTTACACCTGGGGTTAGCTGGCAGCCTGCACACAGCCATGCTGGGAAGCTGACGTACCACTGCCACATTAATGGTGTGATTGACTAATTTGCTTCTCCTTTGATCTAGCAGAAAGCACTTCACAACTTTGGAAGAGGGAAGAAAGGAAAACCCCTTTTCACCAACAGTGTTGTGTAAGCAGAGTGCTGTCGGCTGTGCTGGCAGAGTGCTGCTGGGTGGGGGCAAGGAGAGTTAAGAACAGGAGCAAGTCCAGCCTCTCAGGCAGGGACTGACACTTGGTCTCTGCAGCTGGAGAAAAAAGTGGCATCCTAATCCCTAGAGTGGGATGGGTGAGCTTTTTGTTGAGCTTGGTTCTGGTAAACGAAAGGATGTTGGGGGCACTGGAGGCACGCTAGCAAATCACTGGGAAACTGAAGAATTCATGGCACTGTAGATTCAAGAAGCACAAGATGTAGGGAGTGGGTTGTCCTCACTGAAACCAGAAGGTGTGATGGCTGTCCTGGTAACTCTGTTGTGTGGACACCAGTGTGACTCCTGCTGTATTATCTCTGCCGCTGTTCCTCTTTCAGGATCAAATTGGCTGCCAGGATAAGAGCTGTGATCACACAATAAGCTGTTTTTAGGGACAAGACCTTTTTAAGTGGTCCGACCACTAAAGGCGTTGAGCCAGGGAAAGGAATGAGTGTGAGGAAAATGGTGATTAAACATTTAGGAGTTTTTCCAAGGTCTGCCACAGTCTGTCCATGTGACCTTTGAAAATTCCTGTATCATCTTGGCCCACATTCAGCAGTCTGAGTGCAGCCCCAAGGAAGTGCAAACATATCCTTTCATCCACTCTTTATTTAAATCATCAGATCTTCTGAGCAGTCATTGTTTTTTACCTCAGTTTGTGTAGTACCTACCAATAGGTACCATGCCATAATGAGCAGAGGCTCAGATCTTCTGAGATACTGAGGTGCCTAATTCCTGTTCACTAAGAGCTCCTGCTTACTTTGGAGATCTGGCCTTAAGGCACAATGGACTACAAATAGCCCTCCTGGCACACTTCAGTCTTTTGAAAAAGACTATAATAATTCTTATTTTTAAAGTCTGTCTGCCTGTGTTTCAAACCCCTTGGACACATTTTGATTTATTGGAAGACACAAATTTTAACCTTGAGATTCCTTCTCAGTATTCATTCATTACTTTTACTATTGTAGTTTACATTCCCTGTTGCTAAAACTAACAAAATGTTCATGTTAACAGAAAGTCTTCTCCCTGCTGGGCCCCAAATTAAACATTCCTGGAAAGGCAAGAGGCAGTTGCTTTATTCCGCGTTGCGAATTAGCATGTTTGCATAACTTAATGGTCAGTGCATCAGACAGGAATTCCAGAAGAGATCAATCTTCAGTGCTGTGTTTGACTTCATGGGCCAAGTGTCATCCTCTCTGTACGGCAATGCTGCGTGGGCTGCTGACATGGCCTTCTGGAGGGGGGCTATCCATCACTGGCTTTGTGACTGGTTTCTGTGAGGAAACCACAGAGAAGAAAAATACATCAAATAGCCTACTGAAAAGCAGACTTATCACTTCTCAAAGCAGAGAGCAAGCAGTAGCACATCCCACTGAGAAAACTGGCTCCAGCTTAGGAAGATGAGTGCTGAATTCTTCCACCTTCAGTGGTCACACTTCAGCAAAACAGCTTTACTTCAGCTGCAGCTCTCTTAGTGCTTCAAAACCCCATTTGAAGGATCTGGGGGAACTCCACTCCAGTGCCATCAAATGTGTTGTCTCAGCTGCAGCATATGAGCTGCTTTAAAGGAGGAAACCACCTATGAGCACATTATTTCCTCTCCTGTACTCTGCAGAATTTTCTTCTTTAAGAAAACAACTCAAGATTCTTCCCAAATGTTCATTATTTGTGTGTGCTCAGAGTGTTTTCCTTTGCCAAGTCGAGGCCTGATCCTGGTTAGTCAGATCATAGAATCATAGAATGGTTTGTGTTGGAAGGCACCTAGAAGATCATCTAGTTCTAACCCCCCTGCAAGGGCAGGGTCACCTTCCACTAGACCAGGTTGCACAAAGCTCTGTCCAACCTGGCCTTGAACACTTCCAGGTAGGGGGGAATCCACAACCTTAAAGGTTAGAAGACCCCTCTAAAAGGTTTAAAGGCAAAAAACCCCTTTGGACCTTTTCAGAGGCAAGGGTCTAAAGGACAGTGCATGTCTGAAAGAAGAGGAAGGAGGTTACTGTGTTTGTAGAAGTTACACCAAGTAGGAAGTAGCATCACCAATATATCTAAAACCTGCGGTGGCCAACCTAAGCTCACAAGATGCTGATTGAAGTTATTGCTGCATACCTCACTAACACTATTTGTGTTAACAAATTGCTGAGGCAATCACAGGCCAAGACCCAAATGGCCTAGGAGCTATAAAAGCTAAAACCTAAAAATAAGCCCTGCCTAAGGAGTGCATGGTGTCTGAGGAAGGTTTGCCCTCCCTTATTGCCCAAGAGAGCTGTCTTATCCTACCTGATGTCTCACCAAAATCACCATGAGGGTAGGACAACCTCATTGGCAGGGAAGGTTTGGGTTAGTAGTTAAAATATGAACATTCTCTGGATTCTAAGCATGTATTCCCATTGAAAGAGCCTTCATTTCACCAACTAGATCCATCCAAAAATTCAGGATACAGATTCTTCTAAAATTTTATGGCAATCTGGGAATACAGAAGGATAATTACCTGAAGAGCTGATAGAACAGTTATTTAATGGCCTCTTTCCTTCCTTCCTAGCAGAGTTTCTTTGTAATTTGGGGGTTTAAAATTTCCTACAACTGTTTAAACACTTATTTGCACCAGAAATGTTTACTCTGGTTACTTAGAACTGACAATACCTTTTTTTGAAAAAAAACATAACAAACAACAACACACAGGATGTTAATATTGTAAATATTTTTGCCAGTTCTGCTTAGAAAATTTGCAGCCTTTTTGCATGTTTATTTTCCCGCCCATGCAGTATCTCTCAGATGAAGTCTAGAAAAGCTATTTCTACCTCATTTCATTTCATTCTACTGTCATTTCAGTATTTTTTTTCCAGCTGGTCCCCTCTTGCTTTTATCTTGCCATGTTCAATCACTAGTCACAGCCAAGCAAGTTAAAATACCAGGTGTTTTTCTCTCTCTGCTAGTATTTTGTTACTGCTTTTTGCTCAATTCTTGTATTTTTCCTTTTGAAGACACAATGGTAGGCTTTCCAGGCAGGCAGTAAGCATTCTTCTTTTATTGTTCAAATCCACCTAAACCCATTGCAATATGCTAAAAGATATAGATATAGTTATTAATGTACATTGAAAAAGAATTAAAGAATGTATAGAAATGTACAGATAGGCAGTGGTCCTGAGAAACTTGTCTGTTATCAAGCATTGAAGTTGACAGTCTGAGCTAACAAAATCCTCAAATATCAAGAATGTGTCTTTAAAAACCAGATACCTCTCCATCCCTGGAAACATTCAAGGTCAGGTTGGATAGGGCACTGAGCAACCTGGTTGAGTTGAAGATGTCTCTGCTCACTGCAGGAGGGTTGGACTACATTAAATTTAAAGGTCCTTTCCAACCCAGCCCATTCTATAACCCTGTGATTTTCTGAAATGTACTTCATAGGGCTGGTTTTTTAAGTGTAGGATCCTATATTTTCACTTGGTGTATTTAGAAAATATTGTTATCAATGCAGAAGAGTTCTCCAAGCTCTCCTTTCTAATGAATTCCCTTTTTTGCCAAAAGCAATTGTTTTGTTTGGATGGATAACCACTAACTCCTCTCCGCCATACTGCAAATTATGAAGTGGTTTTGGATGTCTGCTTTCTGAATGATTGTGTTTGATGCAATAAATGCCCAGATGTAACCATTGTCTTAAGCTGGTCAAATTATTAATTACAAGAAATGTTGTTTTGTAACAGCATCAGTTCTCCTCATAACAGTTTGGTGGAGAACTTGTGGGAAGGCAGGTCATACCACAGTTAATTTATAAACCGCTAGCACACTTTTCAAAAAAAGACCTGTAAGACCTACAGACAGGTCCTATAGATGAGGTCACCCACCCAAGCTGTGGTCCTCAGGGATGGGCATGAGAACTACTCTCAACTAAAGGACCCGGAATGTCTTCCTGAAGGGTGGTGTGGTGGAACTGGTGTCTGTAGGTTGAATAACACCACTTATGGATGCCTTTTTGATTAACAGAGAGTGCAGGCTGTTGTTCAGAAATTTGTTGAGAGCTGTGGTATAGGATCAATTTTGTTTTAAGTGACAGAAAAAGAAAGCTGGTGATCTCCTGGGCAGCATTCAGCTAGAGGCTGACATGTAATGTGTGCATAATGACAAGTTTATGAAGTTAGATGTTGTGAAGGCTTTCTGTGTTAACTTTCGTTCTATGTGTAAGGACGTGTGGGAAGATTAGATATAGACCTTGCAGTCCCTGCAATGAAAATACAGATATATGTCCTAGGAAACATGACTTTATTTGGAAGCAGCAATTGGATTCTTTAGTAGGGCAATACACACCCAAAGCAGCAGAGACAGCAAAATATTCTTAGTCTCCATCCACTGGTTGGGCAGTGATGCAGGGGAAGGTACAAGCCATTCAACAGTATCTGTCATAAAGCTGCTATTTATTCATCTTTATTATACTGAAGTTCCATGTGTTTTTGCTATTCTATAAATATGCTGGTCTGGCAAAGTTCTTACAGATCCCTAAAAAGGTAACTGTTTTTAGAATTATGTGTTGTTTCTGGTTTCTTCTTTTTTAAGATTTTATTTTATTTTTCAATGGCTAGAAATCAATTGATCTTTCTGTAACTGGCAAGCTGGGATAAAGCATACTTAGAAAAAGCTATATCCCATGGAAGTTTTGGCTTGCTTTCTTAAACTGTGGCAGGACATCCTGATGCTATGAAATTACATGGAAAAAAAGTCTTGGAAGAAAAGGTTAGGATTAGTAGCTTTGTTACTGAATGGATTTGATGAGTTCCTGCTTTGATAGGAACA
The DNA here is from genome assembly GCF_020740795.1 of Apus apus. Taxonomy (NCBI): domain Eukaryota; kingdom Metazoa; phylum Chordata; class Aves; order Apodiformes; family Apodidae; genus Apus; species Apus apus. The sequence goes on along the minus strand of NC_067288.1, from coordinate 23,374,358 downwards.
TTATGATGTTGAAAAGTAACATAAACTTTGAAGAGCTCTAGTGGATTTCAAAATGAAAATTGAATGCAAAACTCTGGAACGTTTTAAAGAAGAGGCACTTCATGTTTATTAAGCCCCCTCCACATCTTACAGGTACTGAGCTTGTCTTTACAACAGAAACATCTGGCTTCTTTGCTGTTTTTATTAAATTATTACAGTGATTCAGGAAAAAAAAAAATACATCACTGAGAGAAAAGGGAAGTGAAAAAGATACATTTTTGTAGAGGGACAGTGAATTATGCAATCTTTTCCCCCTAGCTGCACCCCAACATTGTATGGAGTGAGACTGACACAAGAGAGAGGGAAAGAGTGGACATCTGGACCAGCAGTTTTTCAGATTACCAGAAATTTGTGACATGTTACTTGGAAAAGATGTAATTAGGATTTATTTATTTTTTGAATGCTCTCCTCTTTTGTATTGTTTTAGCACACATGGCATTCATATAAATCAATTATAATAATAATAGTCTGTGAATACAGCGTCTCATTCATAGCCCACTGAAGTTTATGGGAGGGCTTTCCATTGACTTCACTCGGCACTGAGTCAGCCTCACTGAGAGCCTTTGATCAAGCAGCAACAGACATTAAATCCACCAGTCCCTCTGGGTGGGAGAGGTGGCAGTTCTCATTGCACATTTTGCTGCTGGATGCAACAAGGAAGGTGCTGCAGAACCTCAGGCTTGTCAATCACCGCACCACCAACCTCTCCTGGTTCCTGGTGATCAGGGGGATCATGGCAAGCTTACGTTGTTGTACTTGGCAGGTTCATTTGACTGCTGGAAAGCTAAGAGTCATGAAAGTTTTGGTAGGTATGTCATGCCACACAAAGGAGCAGGAGATACTGGAATATCTACTCAAGCCTGCTGCTTTGGAGTAGCCCAGTAGACCATGCAATGTCCATGCCCAGGGCAGGGGTGTTGGAACGAGATGATCTTTAAGGTCCCTTCCAACACAAACCATTCTATGATTCTGAAAAGAACCCACTAGCCACCAATACATTGAGCTGTGGTATCCACGTTACCCCCAGGACCATGTGACTGCCAGAAATGGCTTTGAACCCACACAACCCACTTCCCAATTGTGCTGAGAGCCTGGAATCAGGTGCTAGGGTAGCTCAGCTGACAGCCCATAATTGCTTTAGCTATGAAGGCCCATTTGTTTCTGTATGTGGGACCATGTGTAATGTAAGATAAACAGAGGGACTGGAAAAGCAGTGTGACCAAAGTGACATTATATGTTTGATTTTAGACAATAGAAGAAGTAATCAGCTCATCTTCAGCTCAGCTATGGCTCCTATAACTCACTCACTTAACTCCTGTCATTTTCCCAGTAAATACCTTTTTGAATGTAGAAATAGGAAAAGAGCCTATCGTTTAAATCAAACAATTCCCCACCACATTAGACACAGTGGTTTTCTCTTTATTATCTGTTGATGAAAAGGAAATTATGTCTCCCTAAGAAAAATACTATTACATTAAAATAAAAAATTAAGTTAAAGGAATGAATCACATTGGCTATGTAATAGAGCAGAAAAGCATCCTCACTTCCCAGTACCTCTCCATCACTAGTGAAATCCATACTGCTTGGAATGACTTTTAGATGTATGCATTTTTAAAGTAAAGTGAGTAGGAATAATTAATTTGATTTTGAGCATTTGTCTTCTGAATAAATTCCATTCCACAGCAGCAGTAGTGGTCATTTGGTAGAAAAGAAAAAAGAGCCAGATCCTGCTCAGGCTGTGGGACTTTGGGCTCATTTTCTAAAGGGTAAAGTTATTTTCTTTGCTGTATCTTGAGCTTGAAACAAACAAACCCAGACACGTTTCATGTCAAAGATATTGCACCAGAATGCTGTTGATATGCCAGCAAAGTGCTAATCCAAAGCCTGTTAACATTGGTTAGTAAGACACTGTTGATTCCAGTGGGCTTTGGAGCAGACCCAGAGCCAGTTTCGTGTGCTGGCTAATGATCCCACTGCAGGGTGGAACCTGATTCCTGGCATTGGGCAGGAATTTCCTCATTCATTTAAATAGGCTTTGAATCAGCCTGTTGTGGTGATATTCATTTCATCCTATGTTAACTAGCTCAGGATTTGGTAACTCATCATTTAGGCTCACTTTTTTGTCAGAGGGCAACACGGACACACTTGGAAGGCAGTTCAGCTCAGCTGTCTCAGGCTGCTGGCTCTGGCCATCTCTCTCCACATGCTCCCATCTCTCTTGGCTCATTATGATGCGAAGAGCCAAAATGGAGAGATGAGGCAGCTAACTATCAGATAGCTGAAATCAGATAAAATCAGTTTCACCTCTGTTGATCCCTGTGTGTAACTTAGTGCATGAAAGACTCAGCTGAATCACTTGGCACTTGAAAGTCATTGAGAATATCATAGAGAATCAAAACCAGAACTTTAATTTGAATAAAAATTTAAAAAATAAATCAATGCAGTACTTTCTCTTTTCATCCAAAAAGCAATGAATCCCAAATGCATAAGAAAGACAGGGCATTTACAAAGAGTGTGAAAATACTGCCATCCTGAGAATTACTTTGATTAACAGCAGTATCAAGTTCTGAAATGAGATCAGGACTCCTAGGAAAAGATACAATATATGTATACCGTAAGGGATGTCCTCTAAGGACCATGGAGACTGCTAAATTAAGAGCTAGTAGAAGGAGAAATCAAAGTTAGTGTGCTCTGTTAGTGGGAGAGCCCAGACCAGGACCCCACACTCCTTTCTCCTTGTTTGCTCCTCTGTTCTCCAACTTAAAGGACAAGTCAAGAATGGAGATTTCAATCCTAAATAAAATTACCTGCAATCATTACACAGCTCTTAAGGAGGAACCTTGACTTGTGTTTGCAGTAGACACTTGTGCTGTTCTTAACACATTCTGCTGCTCTTTCTTTTCTCTTGAAATCACTCAAGTAGGCTTTACCAGCATATGTGACTTCTCCCTGGCCTGGAGCCATCATGGCTTGGGCTGTGTGCTTGTCTTATCTCACCAGCTAATCAAGCTGAGGCATGATTGGCTGTTGCGTGGGGCATTGCCAGGGAGAGTCCAAGGTTTCAGAAGAACAAATGGTGAAGTTTGAGAGGTGGGTTTCAGATGCTGAGCCACTGAGTCAAGCAAGTTTTTTGGTGGTGGCATGTTCCCTCTGGCATCATGCATAATCTGCTGTTTCTGCTTAATAACAAAAAGATGCAGTGAATTAAAAAAAAAACAACAGCAAAACAAACCAAAACCAATAAACCAAAATGCTTCAGACCATTGCCTTAAATAAATGTTTATTTTACAGATACTTATCTTAGATGAGCAAAGGAAGCCATGATGAAATACAGTGAAATAATACATATGCTGGGGTGAAGGCTGGTAAAGGTCTGCTCAGCCTCCTTGCTCCAGGCTCTGAGAGTATTTGGGGAAAGCAAGGCTGGATTGAAACAGAATGAATAGAACTGCCTTTCCACCTAAGATGTCATTCATTAAGCAGAAGAGCCCATTGCTGTAGGAGGGTACCAGGGACACAAAATTTGTTAGGTTGAAAGGGAGTTGAAGAGAAGATCACTGTGGTCAGACCAGTCTCCAGCCTAGGGCTGTCACATTGGTGTGCTGCTCAGAGCCATCTGCATTTGCAGCCAAGATATTGAAGAACTTTAAACATGTTTTTTGGAGAGGGGTGAAGGATGCAGCCTCTTTTAGATGGTGAAGAGGAGGTGCAGGGGTGATCGCATAGTCTCCTACAGCTATTTGAAGGGCAGTTACAAAGATGTCAAACTGTAAGGAATACTGCATGACAAAACAGTGAGCAGTGAGCAATAACAGATCACCCCTTGGGAGGTTTAAATTAGACATAAGGAAATCTTTTTCATGAGGAGGGTGGAGCAGCACTGGAAGCACTCCTGTTTACCCAAGCTGTTGTGGTATCTCTGTCCTTGGAGGCTTTCAAGACTTGGCTAGACATTGTGTTGGCTGACCTGACCCACTGTCAGCAATAGTCTTGCTATGAGTGGAAGGCTGGACTGAAGACTCCTAGAGATTGTTTCCAATCAACATTTCTGTGATCTTAAGATATCCAATGTGGAATTTCCTTAAAATCGTGTCATTAAAAATTGAGTCCCTGGAACTTGCCTGTCTCCATTACAAATCCTGTGTCCTGATCTCCCTTCTACTGGTGTCTTTTTACATCTGTGCTGCCAAATCACATTGTACCCCCTTGCAGGGTATGCCAGCCAGTTCACCTACATGAAGATCTCTGTGCTTGCTGAAAAAAATATTTGCAAAACAAAAAAAAACATGGTTGTAGGTTTTGTGGTACCTACACCACCTTTTGCAGGTCCACTTTGCCAATCACCTGAATAAGCTTCTATTTCCCCCAGCTGGCATTGCTTATGGCAGCTTGATTTCTAATGAAGTGTTGAAGTACTTGCTGTATTTTTATTTGCATCCTCGATTACCAACTTCATCCAAAGGAAAGACAACTCCAGCTTTAACCAACACTTGAAAAACAGAATGGGTCACCTAATACCATTCTGTTATCAAGTCTTGGGGCAGGAGAAACCCACATATCTTCAGTGAAATTATGAGAAAGGAAGAAAAAACTGAGGCTGTAGAGTTCTGGCTGCCATCTCTCATTGCTACTGCCATGGAGATGCAGCCACAGTAGGCTCCCATCCAAAGCTGAGCCAGACATATTTTACATAATAAGAAGGTATTTTGAAGTTGTTCAGATAAGTGAAAAGCAAGTGGCAATCTGCTCCTCTTATTTTTTGTCACTGGCTATTTGCTTTCTGGGCTGGAATAATTTATTGCTCCTTTTCTGTCCAACAGGAGAGATAAATGAGGGGGAATTCTTCAATGAGCAAAACATACATTTGGAAACATCATTTTAGTATCAAAATGAGATTTCCATAAGAGCTTGCTGAATGAAGCTGTAACAGTATGTCTTGATCCCTCACTAGGAAGGGAAAAGCAGCCAGAAATTTCAGGACTAAATCGTCTTGTAGTTCGTCATCTTCTTTCTTTGTTATTTTTTTTTTGTTTCTAGAAAAAGAGAATTTATTGAGCATGGAAAAATACCAGATTGACAACTCTGGAAACTAAAAGCCTCTCTTAATCCAGAGTGCAGATGTGGCACAGTCAGGATTAAAGCAAAATGCCTCCCTGATGTCCAAAATAATCATTGCAAGTCATTTGGCAGAGGACGGGCACTCTGCCCCAGTACTTATCCAAGGGTGTTTCCGAAGGCACAACTGCCGGCAGTGCTGAAGTGCTTAAAAGTCAGTTGTGCCTTTGAGTTTCTCTCTGCCACTCCTGTTGCAGAACTGCTCTGCCAAGGGCTGTGTGGACTAAAGGGAAAGCGAAGAATGCCAAAATGAGAAGGTTTATGCTCATTAAGAAGTCATTTGAGTCACCAAGCAGGCTGACAGCAATTCACTGCAACAGAAATGGATGGGGATCCAGAGTGACTCTGTGCTGAGAGGGCTGGCATCATCTCTGGTTTCTGTAGCCATGATTCTGCTGTGAGCAAGAGGAAGAAGAGTTTTGACCTGCAAGCCTGAGAGCTTGGAAATCTCTGCTTCCAGGCTCTGGTGCTTAGTATCTCTCCAATTATGAGCTGATTAGCACTGATGTGCACAGATAGGAAGTTTCACTGTCCAGTAGCAAGTCAGCATAGCTTAATACACGAGTATGGCATGAATATGTAAGATGAGACTTGGCACACACCCTCAGAGCACCACAGTTTACACTGGGCATGAAGTGTGCTGCCCCCCAGCACAGGCTAGCTGCTTTCCTGGCTTCAAAAAACCCAAAAAGGAGCCCTTCTGCTAGCCCTTTTTACCACGATTCCCTGCTCCAGTGTGGACTTCCCTGCTTTGGAGCTGGTCTCCTTAGTAAGTGACCACTGGCATGCTCACACCTCATTTAGATCTGCTGGTAGTAGTGCTGGCTCTGCCCTTGCCACCCCAGCAGCCTGCCTACCGAGCAGATCAGGACAGAAGAGTGTAATAATTTATCCCTACATCAGCTCAAGGGCAGACAACAAACTTGATTAGGATCCCCATGTGGCAAAAAGAAAGAAACACCATCCCCACATGGACAAGATTTCCAGAAAAAAAAAAACAACCAGATTCTCCCAACATTTAATTTTTCCCTTTCGAGCACAGGGTGTGAGCTGGGAACATCTTTCTACTTTGTGACACCATTTACTCCTGCAACAGTGGATATAAACTTTGGGCTTCTCTCTCTCTGAGGGTATAAGAGGTTTATCTTCTCACTGCTGTTGACTGAGCAGTTGGAGACAAGTAGCATTAGACTGTTCGAGCTATCTGTTCATTGCCAGGGAGCTGACTGGGATGTCAAAGTCTCCAGAAAATAATATGTCCCAGGACTAAAAGTGGAGTGACCAAGAAAACTGCAATTGCTAAAACTTTTATTTTGAAACTAGATAATTATTTAAGAGGGGTTTGAGTTTGAATTTGGGGTTTTTCTTTTAATATTTCCCTGCATAATTTCCCCATTTTGATTTCCTCTTCTTCGTAAAGTCCTATCTCTAAAGCCTATCTAAGGCAGTATTTCATCCCCAGTGGACATCAGAAGGTTGCAATCATCATGGTCATGATTTAGGAATACACTTAAATCCAGCCTTGAACTTCTCTGTGGTGGATGTGGCATTCACTCAGAATTACTTTTTTCTCCTTAACCAGCATTTCTTTCACGCATGTTTTATACTGAGTCTTGGCCTGAGGAGACAGGGAAACTGGATAGTTAGAGTTAAATTTACACAACTTAATTAAAGTTAATATTTAAAGAAAATAAAGCTATTTTAACTGACCTGGAGGAAGGACATGCTGCATTCAGCATGACACCGCTGTCCAGCATTAGTGTTGCTTGTTGAGAGACCAGAGTGACAGATGTTGCTGCTTGTGTCCCTGTTCCTACCCATTCCCTGGTGATACTACTCAGGTCCCTTCAGACATCTCTGTTTCTGCACCTGTGAAATAGGTTTAATTGAGCCTATTTGTTCCCCCTCCTTTCCCCTCCTTGCATTTCCTTGGCCCTTCATTGCCCTCCCTTGCTCTTAATTGCCTTTCCTTGCCCTTCATTGCCCTTCCTTGCTTTTTCTTGCTCTTTCTTGCCCCTCCTTTCCCTTAGATATTAGGAGGAAATTCTTCACCATGAGGGTGGCAAGACACAGGAACAGGCTGCCCAGAGAAGCTGTGGAAGCCCCATCTCTGGAAGTGTTCAAGGCCAGGTTGGATGGGGCTTTGAGCAACCTGGTCTAGTGGAATGTGTCACTGCCAATGCAGGGGAGTTGGATCTAGATGATGTTTAAGGACCCTTCCAACCCAAACCAGTCTATGATTCTATGATTAATGGATCCTGCAGATGCCACCTGCCATTCATCCTGCCTTTATGCTGGAGTGTGCTATTGCTCTGGGTCCAGCATGAATGAGGAGATGACTTTACACCTGTACAGGGAGGGATGTGGTGCATGGACAGCACTACAGAGCCCCTCAGCTCTGAGGAGTCAGAGAAAGAATGCTATTAAGAGCAGAGGGATCCAAGCCCCTGCCCAGATTTTCCTCTTCACTTAACAACCCTGTAGCCTGGAGAGAGCTGTAGGTGCTTGTGAGCTGGAGTTGGTGGATTCAGTTTTTATTTTACATGCTTTGGGAGAACTCTGTTGTGTGTGGAGAAGTTTGTTTGTTTGTATTTTGCATTTTTTCTCTGAAGTATATGACTTTTCATCAGGGTGAAAATCTGTCAAACGGCCATTTCAGACTGCCTAGAAATTATGAGGCTCTGGAATCTATTAAAGCATAAATGTCAAAAGAAAATTACTGCAGAGTTTTCCTGGCCTTTCTTGTTTTATTCCTTGATGTTAACTTTCCTCATTTGCTGATGTATGCTTTTTGTGTGTGGGTTGAAGGAAAAAAACAACACTTTTTCCAAAAGATGCTGCAGTTATTAACTATTTTTGCATGTCTGCAATGTGCAGACTCTTGTTGTGTACGTACAGTTTTCCATCAAGATAAACCTGCTTAGAAAAATGCTGTGGTTAAAGAAAAGGAAAGACTGGATGCCAGAAAACCAGACTTCAATCATTCTCTTTTCTCTCTGTGAATATTTCTGAATTATACTTGTAATGCACCATAACAACAAACAACATGTTTTCTTAAGTGTAAGTAGATTTTCTGTTGAGGAAGTCTGTGCCAAAGCTATTTTTGAGGAGGCAGATGTCGAGGGCCTAAACAAATCCTGAAGTGTGCAGAGGGATTAGGAATTGCACTTGCATTCAGAAACAGAGTGAAGACAAAGAGCTTGGTAAATTTTACTAGATTGTCTGTGAAAAGGTGCCATTTGGGTGACTCCGTGGGGTGAGATGGATTATGGCATATGTACCAGCCCCTTCCAAATCTCAAGCTATAGCCCTTGATTTTCCTTTAATGCACTTTGTACTTCCAGCATACAATTGAAATAAAATTCAAAGAAGGGTCAGATCCTCTGCTGGTTGGCATAATTCACCAGCCTTATTTCTGCCAGCCCTGAGGACACTGGATGGAGACTTAGGTGCCATCAGTGACTTGAGGGATGTTCTGAGTAGAAGGAGATGAGCAGTTCCAGGAGCAAGTGCAGAGTAGTGTCTCTTGTGTGTTTGTGTTCTTCTCAACTGCTGGAAATGAATTCCATGTCTATAGCAACCATCAGCAGTTACTTGTGTATGCAGTACTGGGAAAGCAATCTGAACAGGCAAAAAAAGGAATGTCCCAGAGACTGACTGCATTGTGAACTTTCCTTTCTCCAGTTGCTTTCTGCATGGATGTATTTAGTTTATGACATATTTCAGCATAGCACTGGGAAAAGGTGTGGGACAGCCTGGAGGTTCCAAGGATTTAAGAACTGGAAACCTACGATTAATTTTGTTTAAGGAATTGCAATGGATTTAGATGTTTTAAGCAGCAAAGAATGAGCTAAGGGTCTTGTGCTGCTCTGCAGGGCTGGAAAAAGTCCAGGCACAGTTATTTGCTGGGAAGGAGGTTGTGACAATTCCATGTCTGGAAGGACAAGACAGCTTCTCCATTCCATTTCACAAAACCTGGGGGCCTGATGCACATTTACACGAGTACTGCCTTGCACTGTGGCAGAGGTGTTGATTATTGTGCACAGGCTGCCATGCCTGTGAAAATCAGACGTGTTTTACAGGGAACACTAGGAAGGTTGTCAGGAGACCCTTTTTCCATGTTTGCAAATAATGTGATGTGAAATTCAGCAGCTTTGTGGCTGTTGAACAGGGCCGCAGAGAGTCTATTAGGGCACATGTGTTTCCAAACTTTACCAGTGTCGAAATACCTCCCAGTAGCTGTGTATCAAAGAATAAGGCATTAGTTTTCCTGAGCATATGCTGTAGCACTGAACTGCACCAGAAGGGGAGTTTACAGAGTTCAGTTTGATCAGTGTGAGTCTGCACAAGGGGATCCCTAAAACCCAGTAAAATAACATTGCAGTCCTTAGAAAGTGACCTTGGTGAGCCTGCAGCAATGCCACATCCTAGTGATCCTGTCCATCATCCTTGGCAGGGCATCCACCACTAGAAAACACACCTTGTTGTCTAAAACACTGTCCAGAACTTCTCACATGTTTTATTATTACCTCACCAGTTATGTCATAGGATATGCTTAGTAAAATACTTTGGGGAAAATATTTAGCAATTTTAATATATGTGCAACACCTTCATTGTACTATGTCTCTTGCTAGTTTGTGATCCACAGGCATTTGGTGTGATTAGTAATAGCAATAAAACCCTTCAAGGCCATGCATCTGATCCCAGAGCCTGGCTACAATTATATATGAGAGAGTAAAAAAAGTGGGGTTTTTCCATTTACTTTAGCTTCATGACTGTTAAACAGATGCTGAGATTCTCTAAATATCTCTGAATCTAGTTAGCTGCATGAGCAGGAGTGATGGCAGACAAAATGCTTGATTTCAGAAATAGTGTTTTTCTTTCTTGGAAATTCTTTATCTTTATCATGCATAACAGGTCTTTTTTATCTGGAATTTGTAGAGAGTTATTATTTAGTCCTGAATTTAAAACAAGAATTTGATCTTAGTACTGCTTCCCATGAAATGAATTAGCTGGAACTAAGGCAAGCAATTTCTAACTGGGTTGCTACCAGGGCTGAAAATCAAATAGTTTGGGGGTGAACTCCAAAGGAAAGGGGTTTTTTTCTATCTTGGGTGAAATTAACCAAGAATAGCTTTAACTCAAGCATGATTTTTTGAATGCTAGATTTTCCTTTACTTCTGACAGAAAGAATTTTAGAGTGTTTTAAAAACTCAACATGTTATCAAGACGCGTCAGTCTGAGAAAAAAAAAAAGTACAATTATTTATTCTGAAACCTTTGTAGTAAAATGTTTTAAATTATTTGACTATTTCAATTGAAACACTTCAGTGAATATTCTAGATTTATTTCAATTTCAAAAGTGTTAATGATTTAAATAAACACCATTTAAATAGAACCATCAAACATAAGCCATGCTCGGAGTTTCTCAAATTTCTAGACAACAGATGAAAGCATGAAATAATTTTTTATTTAGTAGGAACTGTACAGAAGTTTAGATCAAGAGATTGCATCTGCTTAAAACTCCTTGCAACATGCTATTTATAATCTAGAATGACAAAATTAATTGAGTAGATTTGGGTGGGAAATGACATAAAATAGGTTTTAATAAAATCCATGTACCTCTGAACAGCCCAGATTCTACGAAGTGTAAACCAGCCACACTGTCTGTACCTTCTGCAATCTCATTGCAGCTCAAGGAGTGCAACCTGGGTTCTTTCCCCTCATACATGTGATCAAAGAAAAGGCATCAAAAAGATGAAGATATGACTGCCTGACCCAATGCAGAAGGAAACACTCCTGAGCTATTCCACCCTCTGAAGTTGGGTGGAAAGGAACTTGTGCTTCTTGTCACAAGTTTTCAACAAGTTAGCAAGAACAAGACAAATCCATAGCATGGTTGGAAGGGACAACTTCAGCCTCTGCGAGGCCAAACAGTGCAAATTCTACAGGTGATTATAGGGCTGTGCAGGCCACCACCAGGTCCGGGGTCTCTGAATGAAGGAGGATGACACATTGGAGAAGGCAGTCTGGGAGAATGTAATGATACCAGCAGTCCTAGACCTAGGTTTGTGAGAGGAAACAAGAAGATTACCTCACAAAATAAGTATTGCTTAAGCTATTCACTTAAGAAAGGAAAGTTAATGCCTAGGCATCAAGCCTAAATGTAAAAGATTTTTCCTTCTCTTAGAACTGTGCTTCTTCTGCCAGAAGTTCTGTGTTACTCCATTAGGTTCTCCTGCGGGACTACACCCCCATCTGGTCCAACCTGTTCTTCTAAGGACTTCTAAGACTATTTTAAAGTATCTAACCTACATTCTGTATGCAGTTATGAATACAGTTATTTACATGGTTACACACATGCACGCAAGGTTTATGACATATAAGCAAGGCCCTGAAGGCTGTAGTAAGTGTTCACAAGGTTCCAACCCAAGGGACAATAGTTCCCCTTATAAATTAAATCCCAAGTCAATGTATGTTTTATTACACTCTGGAAGAATGCATTTCCCTCTCCAAATCCGATTCACTTGCACTTACTGTCTGTTGAAACATCTCTTTTTCATAATTCAGAGGGACTTGCAAGACCTACAGCCAGTAGATTTCTAATGAAATCCACCTTGGGTAGAGAGGGAGGGGCTGCTGCTAGAGTCTTTATCCCAGTATACAATGATATGGGCAAGAGTGGGTATGACTGCAGGTCTGTACCTGAAACAAGCCACCATGGGAGCTGCAGGACCCTGTGTGGGAAGTTGGACTTGAGAGAGGTGCACTTCTCTGGAGCACTGGAAGGCGCTGAGAGGGTCTCTTGTTTGCTGGTGGGAATCGCACCGAGTCTCTAGGTGAATCTCATCACTGTGGAAGGATCAGTACTTTGCTGTCCTTGGTAATAACTGTTAAAGCCAGGGAAGTCTGGAGTACTGAAGTCTCCCCAGGAGAATTGCAGATCTCCATCATCAATTGAAATAGTGAGTAAGCTCATGAAGTCCAAGTGAAATGGAGAAATGGGTGGTGCCAAAATGGTGTTGTAGAGGTAGGATGGCTGCTGATGGGCCCAGATTTTCTCCTCATATACATCATTGACTCTAATAAAGCCTCAATCTTTTCTCTGCCTGAGATCCTTTCCATACATACAAATGCACAACCAAAATCCATCTATTTGATCAACTTTTCCTGGGCCTGGGTCTATGTACTTTACTTCTTCTAAGTAGGATTTACTTGTGCAGTGAGTCTGCAGGGGGTGGGGATGTTCAGCAAGCTGAGACTTTATCCTGGAAATCCAAGTGACTGCCCTCTCCTGGCATGTGCTTTCAGCTCCCCACAGTTGCACTTTAATTATTTGTAATTTAATTGGCGTCAAGGAATTGCTACTCCACAAGACAAAGTGGTTGTATTTGGATCCTGGCTGGGAACATAGTGACTTCTACTGCATTTATCCCTCTGGGTACAGAATCACTGGGGTGTCCCTTTGGAGGTTTGGACAGTGTGTCCATACCCAGTACATCCTTTAGGCATTCAGACAGACTTCCCTTTCAACTTGAAACCAGTGGTATATGAATACCATCTAGGGCCAGAGTATATGAACATCATCTACAGCCATGGTCTGTGTGTGCACACAGGCTGGAAAAGCATTGCTGCATCCACAGATGGCTGTGAGGGGAGTAACCACAACACTGCAGAGAACCTAGTGCTGTGAGCTGGGACTTTTACAAGCAAAGGAAAACCCCAATGAAAACAAAGAGCCCCCAGGCTAATGCTCTGCTTGTGTTTTGTGAATGGGGCATAGGGAGGAGGATGCTGGAGGAAGGCAGGGTGGATATGGAGCCATTTAGTGTGCTCAGTAGCTGAGGGTCTTTTTCCTGCCGTGGCTCGGTCAAGCACAACCTCAGGTTTCAATGGCTGGTTAGCCACATCCATTCCAGGGTTTATTTTATTATATTTTATTGTTACTGTATCGTTGTTTAGTAACCAGAAAGGCTGCAGTAGTTTCTAGTGTTACATCTCTGCAGACCTTGTGAGCCTCTCCTGCGTGAAGTGGGAAGGAAGGAGAAAGACACGTTTGAAATGGAAACAAAATAGGAAAAAAAGAGGAGTGCTGGTATTTGCTGAGGAATGCTCCCCACAATGCTGAAGTTGCATAAGTGCTGTCTTTGTTTCAATCAAAAAATTTGCTTTTTGGGTTGAAACAAGGCCACCACTAACAAGGCCAGGAAAGAAATTTCCTAACGGTTTGAAGTGAATTTAGGATTTTTGATGGAACATTTGATTCTGAGTACGGTTCATATAGTTGAAGAAACAGAAATACAGTCCCTCTATCAGCCAATACATACAAAAATGCCACAGAGCAGACACAGCCCAGGCACCCTTGCCACATGGCTAATGAATTTGAAGGGGAGCCCTGTTCCTCTGTGAGCAGGGGGAATGATGAAGTGACAGATAAGGGAACTCAAAGGGTATGACACAAGGTAGTCTGCAGCATTTGGGATGAATTTTATGGTGAGATCGATTGATTACAGATGCTGTTACTAGGCCATACAAATCCTCAGTGGCAATGAACCAGCCCAGGCTGGATTTGGTTTAGAATAGCACATTATATAATCCTCTGATGTTTGCATGGACAGTGTTTTCCTATCTAGGATTTTCCCCCTTTTAATTCCTTCAGTTTCTGAAACATTCCCTTGTTCCTCTTCTAACACTCATCACCCTGAGAACCAGTTTGGGAGCAATGGGAGGCAGCCTGTACCAGTGGGAGTGATCGTTTTTCTGCTCTATTTCTGTGACTCAGAGAATCCTCCTGAGGTTTCAGGAGAGAAGCAAGTAAAACTGTAAACTGTTTGCCACTAAACACAAGTGTTACATTGCTCACATTCATTATTCAGCCTCACATCTTCTCTAGCCATGTGCCTGTCCTGCTCCTACCCTGCCCCTTGAACAAACCATGTGTCTCACTAATCCAGAGCTACTTCTCAGAAGTAAGTATTTTGCTGCTATCATAGTGTTAGTCCATAAGAACTGGGTGGCATTCCACCCAGCCATCAAACAAGAGCTGGTGGTAAATAATCAGCATGTAGGTGCAGTGATCTTTTGCTGTATGTTTCTGGCCAGTTTGAGGCAAGTGAGTATTCAGAGAACTTCCTGAGTTGGAGGCTACATCTGCAACAGATAGGTCAGATCACACCCAACAGTAAAAAATATTAGACAACTTCATCCTGAAGTGTTTCTGAGTAACCCAGGTTGGATTTCCCAGCAGCTGCTAGTTAGATTACACCACCTGAAAGCAATGAAATCCAAAAGGAAAGAATGGAGAGAAAGCAGAAAACCACTTTCTGTCGCTTTCACAGTCAAGTTACCTTTTCTTCCTGTAGCAATAGTTCTTTTTGTCCCAGGTAATTGAATTTGACACATTTTAGCCATGCTAACCTTTGGCTTTCAACACTTCTCTCATGGTGGTCAATTATTTTTCAGCAAGGCAAATACCATCTGCAGTTACACTAGTGAAAATAAAATCACATGGACCATCAGTTCCCGTGCTTCAGGCATAAGCTCACAACAGTTGAGGGCAGGAAGGAATCACACCACTCATGGCAGATTGAGGCTTTGACACCTTCTTCTGTAGCATCTGGAAGCAGCTACTGCTGTGGAAGTGGGATAACAACCCTGCTGGGCCAAATCCCGCTGTGGTCAAGAGCAGGTCTTTATAAGGACTTTCCACTACAGAGTATTGTTGAATTTACCACTTTGTTTTCCTTCTTCTTCAAGCTAAGCCTACGTGATTGGCACTGGTTACTTTTCATTCTTGTCTGGGTGGGCAGCTGTAGAAAGAGTAGGTCACACAAGAAATTTTTGATAGAGCCAGAAATAAAAACCCAGCTGCCTTATTCCAGTCATAGACAAAAGAGCCATTCCCAGCTTTCTGTCTCACAAAAAAACCCTCAAACTAAACATTTTAATGAGGGCAAGCCAGAGGAGTGTGTGTCTGTGACAGATGAATGATTCAATGTGTGACCCAGTGCATAGATTTCCTGGACCATGAAACAAAAAAATGAGGATTTATTAGTGCTTGTGTTTCCTTCTGTGAAGATTTGTGTGAATTTCTGCCTCAGTTTCCCCACCTAATATGAAGCCTGATGGTCTTTTCCTTCTTTTGCTCAGTGCACTGAGACCTCTAGTTGAAAAGTACTGAAGTTTGTTAACACTGGTACTTTCCTTAGAGGTGTCATAGTGTGATTGGCTTGATTGGTTTGTTGCAAGGAAGGAAACAGGCCTCTTCCTCTCCCAGCTTCGTGCTCTGACAGGTTGTGCTGCAGCCAGAAGGACTCTCATTGCTCATCAGCCATGGCAGAGGCTTCTCTTGGACAAAGCCAGATGCACTCATGAAGTTCTGCCTGCTGCTAGTGACTGCCCTGGGATGACACTGGCAGATTTCCTTCCCTTCATCATGTAGAAGAGACTCAACAGTATGTATTACAGCTTTACAAGAACACAAGCTTGCAGGAAATTTTATGGATGAAATAAATTTCTTTAAAAGAATGCCAAGACTCTAAGACACTTGAGATTTGGGGTTTGAGTGTGTATATATTTATTTGTATATATTTATATGGTTCTCTGGTTCCACATGCCTCCCTCCATGGAATAGTAACGATCTTGCAGATTCCCTGCTCTCATGACCACCATGAAATGTTGATACATTAAACTGCCTGAACAAGATGCTGATGCCCTCCATCTTCTCCTCTGGGGAGAGAATACAAGGAACCTGAACTTAATGGGGCAGGCAGCCGGTGTGCTGGTGTGAAGCCATTGCTTCCCTCAGGAGTAAAGGTTACAGGCCTAACAAACATCCAGCAGCAAAAAGTGGATCTGAGAGTTTCTGGGTGGTAATATTAACACTTTGGTAATGGCTTAGAGGAAACCCCTAAGTCCTCTTGGACCTGGCTTCTGCTTGGTTGAGAAACCGCAGAGCTCAGGTGAACGTTGTTCCAGCTGGAACGGAGCCTCCAAAGTGCTCCATCTTGGAGAGGGGGAGAGGCAAAGGAGAGAAGTGAACAAAGACAACAGGGAAGGCAAGATGGAAATACCAGAAGACTCAAAGAGAGGCATGAACCTCTTTTGGTCTCTGAATGCTGCTGAGCCACCCCATACACCTTGAGTTGTTCTCAAGAGGAGACTGGAGGGAACAGAAAGTTCTGCTTGTGTCTTCACTAAAGTTCCCGAAGGGCATCTCTTCACATACAGACACAAAGACACACATTTCCAGATCCCTGTCTTGCACACTTCCCATGCTCTGGAATGTCTTGCAGGATCACACTGTCAGCATTTCCAACAAAGTCAGTTAATATTCCTACATTTGCCAAGCAGTGTGTGGATATAGCTAGGAGAACACTTTTTTGTTTAAACAGCAAAACAAGCAAATAGGTTCCCCATTCCTTCCCTCCTCCTGCCTGCAATTCAAGTGGACTCCTAGTCCTGAGGTATTACTCCTGGCTGAGGGGGAAAGTTTATATGAGTCCCTTGTTACTGCTCTTGGCAGCTCATCACATTATTCCTGTAATATTGCAGCACAGGTCTGGCCAGGGGGCAAAGTTCAAAAGAAGATGGGAATTGGGGAGAACTGAGGAATGTTTCAGGTCAGAAGGAACATTCCGTGAGGGGAGATGGAGATGTGGAGGTGGGGTGAACAGGTCTGTGTACAAGACACGGCAGGAATATGGAGTGGTAGAAGGAAGAGCATCTCCCATCCAAATTTCAGTCCTGAGTAAATGGAGTGATTTCAGTTTTTCTCATGAACCAAGGATGGGACATAAAGGATTAATGGCACTTTCTGCCCCAGTGGCACAGCCCATGGTGCTACTAGGGCCTGGGACATGCAATACCAGCTAGGCTAGTTCATGCTTGTGTTTGTTTCATTTTCTGAAATTATGTTTGCTTTCCCTTCTTGCTGAAGCGGCGGTTCCTGGATCCCAGGACCTGTGAGGTGGGAGGATGTGCACATTGGAAAAGCAACAGTGAGCAGGGCAGGGCTCGAAGCTCTTGGGAACAACTGGCCTCTTGCCACCTGCCAACTTGAGACTTGGGAAGTGGCAAAGCCAGGAGCTGCTGAGTCAGGGCACGGCAGCTCAGCAGCTCTGGGAGTGACAGCTCAGCACTGCACAGGGTTGAATCTCAGCAATTCTGGAAGTCATGACCCATGCAGGC
Source organism: Apus apus (assembly GCF_020740795.1). Lineage (NCBI taxonomy): Eukaryota > Metazoa > Chordata > Aves > Apodiformes > Apodidae > Apus > Apus apus. Next base: position 23,357,016 of record NC_067288.1, on the reverse strand, counting down.
ATAATCCTTGAAGATGCTCAGTTCCTACTGTGAGCGACCACATTCTCCTTTCCTACTGGTTTACCTCCTTGTCTATGGTTCACCTTCCTGGGGCAGGACTATGGGAATACAGGACTGGCAGAGATTTCTTCTGTCACTGCTTCCAGGCTCCTGCTTTCTTTAGCTAACACACTGTTTATTTTTTCCTAATTTCTAATAAAGGCATTATTATCATTTAAGCATCTACAATATGTAGTCGTGCAATTAGAAGAAAAATCACACTAATAACAGAGACTAAAACTCTACCTTCTCCCCTCTCACAGCTGGGCAAGAGAAATGAAGCAGGTTCCAGCTGAAAAAGGAGGGAAAGAACAAATCTGGCTCTCTTCCCCTTCCTCTGCCAAGTCCTCTGTAGCAGACACCACAGGCTGAACTTGGATTTTCAGCCCTAAATCCTGTTAAGCCCCTGATCCCTCTAGCAGGGAGCAGTGATGACACTGTATCCCAGGGCAGCAGAGTGGCGGCTGGGAGTGTCAGGCCTGGGGCATTCAATCAAAGCTTTCTTGCTGGGCTTAGCTAATCCAAATGGGCACCATTCCCTCTTGTTCACCCACAGGCCTGAGGGAGCCAGCGCTCTGTTATTTTACTGGACTGGGAGTACAAAAAGGTTTTTAGAAGAACTAATAATAGCCATATTAATAATACATCTGGAGAGTATGTCACGAATTAAGGGACCAAATACCTTTGGAGTAGGGCTCTTGCCCATGTGAAAATTTCTCAATTGCATTTCTTCGTCAGAGGATAGCTTATGCATTTGAAATTAAAATAGGAGCTAGGAGAGAGGAGTACAGAAACCACAAGCACCCCAGCTACTTAACCTTCCCTTTGCTGCAGCAATGGGCAGTCATCTGTTAAAATCCCAAATCTCACTTCTGGCTGAGAGGAGGACTTGAAGCCGTCCCTGGAGAAAGCCATGTCCTTGGCTGCTTACCCCCCTACTTAGGAGGTTGTTTTAGGTCATTTCCAAATGAAGAGCCAAATCCTGCATTACTGGAGCTCTGTAAGAAGCCAGGGGCATTGTGCCTGGATGAATTATTGGTCCTACTTATGATGGTGTGCTCCACCTCTGTGACGAAGGTCACTTCAGCAGCCACATCACACATGCCCGTTTACATTCAGGCCACTTGGGGAGGACAAGTGATGGTAAGATGGATTTGGGAATGTCTGAAGATAATACTTCAGGAAGTTTAATTGTTCTAAAGATGAGGCTTAGATCCAGAGGGAGATCTAACCTCAATGGTGATGGGGAGTGAGGTGGGATTGAAATTTCAGGCTCCTTTGCACTGGTAGCCAGGCTTCTTGTCTTGCAAAAAATTCTTGTAAGCTGTGATGAGGTATCTGATGGAAGGCTGGCATATTCCACATCTCCAAAAATCTTTCCATCTCACAAGATACCCATAGCCAACACCACTTCCTGACTCCTAATGGATCACTGGGTGGGAGGGACTTCTATCCAGACAGCTATACTGCACGTGGGTGTATTTGATGTGCTGCCACCAACTGCCTTCTGATCAGAAGCCAGCTGGGGATCTATGGAGTACTTTTCTAAGTCATCATTAACAAGAAGTCTGGCTTTTGCTAGAGCTGGACCTTGCCTCCAGCTGGATGTGAGAGAAAGCAAAAACGCGGGTGGTAATGTTGACAAGACAGAAGTTATTTCAGGATAGACTTCCCTTGAAGCAACCTGTCTCTCTGAAGTGTCTAGTTATGGGAGGTGAGAACTGCTTGTCAGCTACCAACACAGCAAGCTTGAGTCTGACTCAGTCTGCAGCCAGCCTGGCTGGAGAGGATCCATGTGTAAGCAAAGGTGGACATGCCCTCAGCGTCACAGCAGAGTTCAGCTTTGAAGGCATCTCCAGAGGTCTCTAGTGCTATGTTAGTAAAAGCAAGGCCAGATTTAAAGTTACAACCCCTCTATGTGCTCCCATGAGCATCTGAGTCCATCTCAGTCCAAGCAAGCCATGTAATCTTTCAAGCAGTGGATGTGTCCTAACTCTGTGCATTTGGGGAGCAATGGGTTTGGGAGCGTTCAAAGGCACAGCTGGGCTGGCCAGTCCCAGCACCATCTCCAGCAGCCCGGGTGTGCGTCTGCAAGGAGGTCACCTCTGGGCTGGAGCAGCTGCAGCTGGAAGGAAATAAGTGAACACGGCCGTTGGGACCAGCCCTGTCCCTCCAGGGACTGGAGTTAAACTGCCAACACAGAAAGCAAATATGGAAGGGGAAAAGGAAAGTCAAGTTAACATGCAGAATGTCTGTGAGAGAGCTGAGAATAGAGAAAAAGACAGGTGTTGAGAGTTGTGGGCTGGGAATTATCCAGTAGGTGAGGTCATCTCTCTGGCATGGCATGCTTGGGCCATGCTCTTCTCCTTGAGCACTGCCCTGATGTCCTGGAGTTTCCCCATCTCTAAAAGTAACCCCCTGAGTGTTACTCCTGTGCGTGCTCAGTCAGCCATGGTGGCACCTTGCGTTTTGTGGCATTCAGGACCTCTTGGCTCTCCTGCAGTTCAAACCATTGTCACGTCAGTGCTCTGCTGGCTGTCTTGGGGAGGGCAGGTTTGTACCTTCAGTGCCATTTCCAGCAGAGCCCAGGTGTTTTTTTTTTTTCCATAATGGAGACAAAGTGTTGCAATGCACACATTTTGTCAGGCTGGCACCATCTGATCAGAGCAAGAGCTATGTCTGCTGGAAATTATTTCCTCATGCCTACATACTTCTGCTGCTGTCCATAAACTCAAGGGACACCTGGGACTACACGGGGTGGCCGCAGTGAGAAGAGAAAGTCCCTTCTCCCTGCAATCTGTCAGCATATTATCAGGCACACTGACAGACAACATTCAGTATTACCAGGAGACTAGAGACATCAGGCACAAGTCTACAGGGATAGAAAATGGTAATATAGGTGGTTAGGGGGGTTTATTTATTTTTTCCTATCTGTGTACTGTTTTTCTGAAATGTATATTGTGCCCTGGGAGCAGTGAGCAGCATTCACACAAGCCCTTTCTGTAGCTGCACTCAGAGCATCACAGTGAGCAAACAGAGATCACCAGCAGGACTCGGTGACCCTCGCTCTGGCTTGACCTGCTGGGCCCAGGATCTCTTTGGTGAGAGTCTGCTATGTGTTAGCAAGGAGCTGTTCAAACACAGATGCTGCCTGTGTCAAGGAGGCTTTTTGCTCAGAAAGTACAGACAAATATTGATCCTCTATTGAGCCTGGAGAGCAGTGCCGTGATGTGTGATAGGAGCTGAAAGAGGTCCCACAGCACAGGAACTGGGGGTACTAAAGAGCCTCTTATTTGCTGATCAGGCAAAGCTTGACGTGTGTCTAATCCCCCCGGCCAGTGTGGTCACAGGGGTTTAGCTTTAACCAATTTCTAATTAAAAGTGTTTACAGATGAGCGCTTTATTTACCCAGCATTAATTATAAAGGGCTTTACTCCAGTGGGGAGCAAACGAGTTTCCTGTCTGCCGTAGCAAAACCCTTGCTGGGAGCTGGCTTTCCTCAGAAGGTCCATAATAAAGTTATTATAATACCAGTCTTTGTGATGAGATCCTGAGCAGATGGGGGCAGGAGAGCTGAGAGCTGTTCCACCACACATGCGCCCACTCTCACAGGTTCAGGAGCCCTCTTATTTCCATGCTTTCTGCCTGGATGCTTGCCAGTCACCATCTAAGGTCTTCTGGGTCCAAAAGTCGTAAGTTTAAACCCTGGTGTAATCAAATACTAAGTTATACTTGTGTAAAATGAAAGCAGGAGGATATTGGGTGGTTTAAGATGCTCTCTGTGGTTGGAAAAGGGCTGGGTGTGCAGCGGAGAACACAGGATCACAGCTCTCCTGGACTGTGTGTGTCCATAACAAACAACAGCCTGTCTCCCAACAGCTCAAATGGTGCCAAGTACTATGTATTTTTTCATGTTTATAGTTTAAACCAAGTTTTTTCCTCCTCACCATATCTGACAAGATATCTTAGAAGGAAAAAAAAGCTAGTTTGGAAAATTTCATTACAAGCAACTGTGACCTTTGGTTCTGGGAAAAAAAAACACAAAAAGTTCATTTAAAAATATTAAGTTTAACAAATTATTCCTTTTAAATTATTTTCAATATATTTTTTTCTATATTTCTCTTCTGGTAATATTTTATTGTAGTTCGCAACAGCCTGTAATTCTATACACATTTGTAACAAAAAAAACCCACATGTCCAGAACTGCTGTTCTTGAGAAATTTTGGTTCCTGGGAATGCAGGCTCCAAGATGTTGACATTTCCCACACAATTAGCTGTTCTGGCAATTTTTTGTGTTAGCCACCTCTGCATGCAGAACTGCTGACACATGACGTGGGAATAAGGGATCAGGTAGTATGAGCCAACGTCAGCCTCCTCTCTTTACAGTCATGTCTGTTGATCTATTAAATAAGGGGTTTTGTTGGACTTTCTGTCCCTTTGTCAGACTTTTTAGTGCTATTTAAAATTCATTCTTTAACTTGTTCGTTATTTTTTTAAAATTTAAAAGAGAAACTCCAGGTACAATAGCCAAGAACTGACACACAAAGGCTAGTTGGGGGTTGGACTCAATGATCTTTGGAGGTCTCTTCCAACCCCTAATATCCTGTGATTCTGTGATAATTCTGTATATTACTTGCATACATCTATATTTAATCCTATTTATTTTTAAAAGCTGCCATGACATAATGCCCAGATAAGAAAATAATTTTTCCCTTGTGGGTGTGGTGTTGTGATTCAGGTATTATTTCTTTAAAGTGCTGAAGAGGATTCACTTTGAGAGAGTCATTCTGATAAGGAAGTGTATTTGCTCATGGATAATAGGAGCCATCTGTAAACCAGGAAAAATAGGAAAAGAAGGGAGGATGCAGGAGGCATCATTAAAGAAACTTATAAATCTGTGTATCATTTGGTTTTACTGTACCCCAGCTGCATTTGCTGCACTGTGGAGCATCTCCTCCCCATGCCTCTCTACCAGGAAGGATGCTTTTAATGACAACGTCAGCTTGACGTGGGTGCATGGCTCTTCTGGCTGTACCTGGAGAGAGATGCTGGCCTGTGGTGAGAGCTTCTTCTGTCTGAGATGGGGGGAATTTGTCCAGGCTTCCTTTGCCGTGAATTTGCATAAAGCTGTTTTATTCAGCTCAGCAGTTCCCCAGCGATCCTCAGGGTAAAGTTGTGTTCTAGGCTGGTGCCCTGTCTGCAATGAATATGCCTGTGAAAGCCAAATTAATGCCAAATTATGCTTAAGGGAAATCTTTACCTTCGGCTATGATATTGTAAATTATTGAATGCTGCAGAGAAAATTACCACACAGTCCTTCTAAAAATACCTACCTCTGTCATAGTTATGCAGAGCTTCAAAAGGTTTATTGAGGGGGGCTGGGAGATTAATTTCCTTTAAAGATGCAATTTCCTTATTTAAAGAAAATATAATTTAAATGGTGCTGTAAAAACGAGTTAAAAATAAAGGGGAATCATATGAATTCAGAGCCATGTGCTCACTGCAAAACTTGCTAGAGTTGTTCTATTTTAAAACAAGCAAGCAAAGGAGGGACTGGAAACTGGTGACGGCATGTGAGACTTTTGTTCCCTCTGGTTGCAGTGCAAATGATGCACTTTATGTCTTGAAACCTACCAGAGCCCAGGATCAGCCCCCAAAACCAGGTAATGGGCTGTAGTGGGGCAAGTGATGTGCTGGGGCTGAGCAGAGCAGCTCTAGGCATGGTGGGGCAGCGAGCTGGGCTGCAAGCCCAGCCTTCAGTCTGCTGCAGGGTCTTCTCTGGGGCCCTGAGCTGGGTTTGTGTCATGTCCCATGGTTTGGTGCCTTCCCAGGCATGGCTGGAGAGGCTGCCCATAGGCTGCCTGCAGATGGGCTGTGGGAGGTCCAGTTCCCATGTGGGTGGGAAGTGCACCAGCAGCAAACAGATCTTGCTCACTCTTGACCATTGCTCTGGAGCTATGTCATCTGAGCATCTACTGCAGAACCTTAGAAATTACCTGAATTGTTGTGAATTGAAGAACTCTTTCTGGAGAATTGCGCATTTGATGGAATGTGCTCCAAGAAAAACACCCCCCTACCCTGGCAGCAGCAGCCAGGTACCAGTATGGGTTTGCCAGCAGAGTAGGTACCAGTGGAACCCAAGGTGGGACTGTGCTGAACACTAATTCAGAATGGCAGGGGAGCTGTTTTGCCTGCCAAGTTGTCCTTGATATATACAAACTCAGTCTCTAAGGACAGACCAAGAACCAGTTCTCCATCCCACACTGAATGCAGGCAGGCTGGGTGCCAGCCTGGTGAGTGTGCCAGCATCAAGCCTTTGGCTGTGGCAGCGAGCAGATGAGCAGAGGTGGCTTTAGGCAAGTCCTTCATGTGGTGTTAACAATGCTGGATGCTTTATTTTTACATCCAGAGTAGCCAGGCAACTTGGCTGCTTTCTGTGAGTGTGGCCTCAAGTCCCTGAGTGAGCAGAAATCCCCAAACTCTACCTTCCCACCTGCCTTCCCTGTCTCACCCACCTTCAGCTACTTCTTTATATTTTCAATCTGACACGCAGACCCTAGAGCCCATGTGAGCCTGTGAGTCTGGAAGACTTTCCCCTTCCATTTACATATTGTAAGCAATTGTTTTGTCAGTCCTTTGCTTTAGGATCTGAGCAAAAATAATTTTGCATACAGCTCCATCATATACCCCAAGCATTGTCTGAGGTTAGCAGGATTTCTCTGGCTGCCCCGCTCTGCCTCCCCTCCTCCCTCTCACTCAGGACATGATTTCATTTAACTCAATGGTGAAAGATGTGAAAGAAGATACACACAGCAAGATGTAAAGCCCTCCAGTCTGTCAGTATAGCTAGGGGAAGAGAAAACCATCATGGACAGGAGAGCAGACTCTTATCTGTGCAGAGAATTGTAACCTGGGAATCAACAAATTCAGCATCTTCAAAATTATTTCGCTGTGATAGGCAGAGAGAAGTCTGGATGGTGGTCCAAGGTTTTATTAACAGGAACACTCCCTGATGATAGCAGCATTGAGATCTTGGCCCCAACTAAGGACCAACCTCCTTCATTCTGCAAAACCAAACCAGAAATGTGAAGAGGTTCATAATGCTTTTACATTTTGATAACACTTCTTCAGTTTAGACACCATCTAGACATTAATAAATGAGACCTCTTGACATCCTTGCTATGACTAGAACTACATGGTAGATGGGTTTTCCGATTTGTTGAGGTTTTGGGAAGCAAGCAAAATAAATTTTGTTCAGTGTTGGAAAAGAAAAAAACAGAATTGTTTTTGGATTGTGTGAAGCATTTTCAATATATTCAAAGCACTTCATTCAGATTTCAACCCCTTATAATTTAATAGAAAGTAGAGTTTATTTTAAAGAAAGTAATTTTGCATGAAGAAACCAAACTTCTCAATGGAAGTATGGAAACAAACCACCTGAATCTTAAAAAACATATATTTTTCTGAATTTTTCCAGTAAAGAAATATTTCCATAATGACCATGATTTTATTTTTAAGCCATTTAATTATAACAAGAGTTTCTCTTAAGAAAACTGGACATCCATTTGATACCTTGTATCAGCTCTGTCCACTTCTTGTCTTCTCAGGCTCTTCCCCTTCTTATCAGATCTGATTCACAGCTGTGGCTAAATTTATTCCTTTGATTTTTCTAATTTTAACAAATTGCTATTTTCTAGCAAATAACATTTTGTCAAAAACATTCCTGTTCAGTTTCCCTGCCTCCTACCTCAACTAAGTCTTTAAAGAACACAGACACAAACAGCACGTGCATAACTGGATAACTGCATTTCAATAGTCTATTAAGGGGATAAAACCTGAAAGAAATCAGGAGAAAACAGGAAGATTGCTATTATTTTTAAATGAGGTGGGGGGACACATTCAGAATTGTGCTGCCCTGAAGATACAAGATCCACATTTCTCTGCGTGTGCATTTCTGTGTGAGCTGCCATGTTCAATCAGAGAAATCACCCAGGTTGGGGAAATTTATGAAGTTGCCCAGTGATGGGTCTGCATTGTAAATAAAGGCAAATTAGCTGGCAGTATGTTAGCACATATTTCACTTGTGTCATGGTGTAATAATGAACCTTGTATCAAAGTCTGCAACACCATCTGAGTTTTATATGTCCCATTTCCTACATGTTTTGAACAGTGGAACCAATTTATAACATAATGATTTTTCCATACATAATTTCTTTCTTATGATTTCCATAACTCGGAGTTTTTACTATGAGTAGGGCTGAAGGCAGCCTCGTAAAGGATATGAAAAGAGGGCTGGCTAAAGTGTCTCATAAAAAAAATAGCTGGAGTGATTTGCTAGTGACTCTCTATGGGTTCGATTGTGCCTTGAATTTTGGACCGTGCCAGGAGCCAGCAACCTGCGTTTCCAGCCGCGTTTGTACGGTGCAGCCTTTCACACCAGGCATTGCTGTTTGCTGGCAGGAGACAGCAAAGTGGGAATCTGGGGGCTAGGAGGAAAGGGGGAGTTTGGCTACCTTTGCTCATTCACTGGCCAATGGGGAGGAATAGAAATTTACTCCTGGTTTAAGCCAATCTGAGGGCGTGTTGATGAAGTGGTTAGAAAAACTCAGTGCGGAGCCAGAAGCTCAAGTACGTGCCCTAGTCTCAAGCTGGACTCTGTCTCCCATCAAAGATAAAAATAAGCTGTAAAAGCAGCTGAATATTAAAAAGAAGCTTGGAGACATTTGCTGGATGGCTTCTCTAGGTCCTATTAACACAGGATTTTGTCTTAATTGTGCTGGACAGCTGGATGGAGCAGCACTTTGTGAGCATCTTCGGGTTGGTGGATACAAACCTACCATTTTTAGGCAATTTAACTGTAAAAGCTCACTTGGTGGTCAACGGACATGATTTGCTTTATGGAGAAAACAAAACAAAACAGGGAAGAGAGGGACACAACCCCAAATATCTGTTTCAGCCATTTCAAGACAGAATCCCTCCAGTTTTTGTTCCCAGTTGGATATTAGTAATTTAGGAAGAGTTCTAAATTAAGAAACATTAGAAAAGGGAAGCTTTCAAAACCAAAGTACTGTATTTTAGGTTCAAACAAAAAGTGTCATTTTACCCAAATGAAAATTTTGCTTAATTTTTTTTTTTTTTTTTTGAGACTCCTCCGTAAATCTCCTCCAAAACCAGCCTTGGTTGAACCCAAATGCTCTTTTCATTTCCACCTGTTTCCACCTACAAGTTGGGAATAGAGTGCATTATCTGTGAATCTCGGTGTCTTCTGCTGCTACTCCTAAGATGTTGCTACGTATCCATCATCCTTGCTCACTTTTGTGCACCTCTGGGCTCTATATATCAGGACATTTTTGAAACATTACAAGTGAGCTGCCTTACCCTAGCTTGCTCTTCTTTCTTCCTAGACCCCAATCCCATGTGCAGTATAACAAAATCACAGCCACTCCCAAATTACCATTTTGCTTTGGGAACCTGTCCTGTCTTTGTCAAAGCCATAGCCTTTAGTAGTACCAAGGGAAACCTTTTATAGCTACATAGTCTCTGTTTCCCCCCCTGGGATGAGGGTAGTTACATAGAAGCAGGTGCTTGGTTAGCTGTGGCAGGTCTTTTACCCTGTCCCTTCATCCTTGTGCAGGAGGATGCTGAGGGATCAAGTGGAAGGGGGAAGAGACAGGTGGGGAATAGGGAACACCTGGCCTAAGAAGCACCAATTTCATAAATCTATGTCATGAAATCCTTTGATCTCTCTCCCTCATATCTCTGCAGGATCACTCCAGCATGGGCCCAAGGTCAGCCTGAGAACTTGCTGTTTTTCTCTCTCTTTTTTTATTTTATAAACTTCCCTACATACCATTAAGGTGCAAAAAAGAAAGAAATTGAAGGGCACCATTTATTTCTCTGTACAACTCTCCAAGCTCTGATGATGGTGTACCAAAAGTGTATTCTCCCAGCACTGCAATCTGGTCTTTCCACAGGCAGAAGTTAAGGAGCTGCTGTTTAACACATCAGATGTGGCAGGTCTTGCCCACACTAACAGGCACCACAGAAAACAGTGTAACCACAAACAGACAAGAACATATAAATATAGCTTCCTACCACTTTCCACATTTTTTATTTTCAAAGTTTCATTTTGGAAGAGGAAAAACCTTTATTCAGGTTCTGGCTATTAGGTTGTTTATTCAATTAGGGAGAAATTACATGTTAACAGGAGCTGTGGTTTGGGTGTAGATGTGGTCACACGGTGATGGAGATCTGCTCTGGAAGCCACTGGGGTCTTGGTTCTGCCCCAGTGGGTCTGAAGCTGCTACAGACCCCGTGTGGCAGGCAAGTAAAAGAAAAACTGCCTTAGAGAAAATACAGGGTCTTAAGTAATCTCCTCTGCTTTTAAAAGTGTATGTGGACAGTGTGCCTCTATGAATCAGGTTCCTCCTAATCTATACATCTGCTGGATGCTAATGACATCCTTTTTCTTGAACTGTATTACTATTAATCTGGAGTAATTAGTATTGTGGGTACATGCCACGTGACTTTTGTCTCAGCTGGATAAATACCATGAATCACTTCCCCTTTCAAAGGCTCTCAGCTGCTCAGCTCCAAATACCCATTTAATCTGACTTTATAAGTTAATAAATCACTCACAATAATTAAGCATTAGCTCCATGTGCCAGAAGAGCGCTGGGGTAGGCAAATGAAGTGGTGTAGTCCTGGGTCTTTATAAACTTTTTTGAATCAGCACTATCTTTCCTGGGGTGCTTGAAGCTGGGGGTTGAGATGTTATGATGTTCAAGCTGATGACTGGTTGCTAAATGCAGGCATATCCTCCTGGGGATTAGCAATGGCTGTGGCTGTTTGGAGGATAAAGAGCAGGTCCCTGAGTGTGCTGAAAGGGGGAATGCTCTGGGCTCATAGTTTGCTGGTCACAGAGGTGCCTGGAAGCCTAGCTGTAGTTTAGGCTTAAAAGAATGGAGAAAGGGGACTGTATATCACTTGACTTCAGCCATTTAGGAGCTAATATAATTGAAATGGTGTCCTCAGTGAGCAATGAAGAGGGGACGTGTATAGTCCACACATCTAGGACCCACTGAGGCTTTTTGCTGAATGGAGGTGGGGCCTGGATAAGCTAATCCCTTGTGTCCACGGTGTGTTTATGCAGAGCCAAACTGGAGTCATCTACCCATGATTCAAAACTACTCCTACCTGACAGCGTAGGTGTGGGATGGTCAGGAATTGGCTATGGGGGTTTATGTATTTTATCCCAGTCTGAAGTCAAGGTGGATTTGCAGAGCCCCACTGAATCTCTGTAGGACACTTCCACATTTTTTGAGGTGTCTGGGATGCAATGCTAGGCAGATTTGTTTTCTATACTTTAGAGAAGATGGTGTGAGTATGTCTCCCAGGCAAACCAAGTGTACCTTGAGCTCTAGGTGTAGTGTCAGTGTCACAGATGGCTTGACAGTCAGTGGCTCTTCGCTTTCTCTTATCCCGCAGTTGCCAAATCTTTGGTCATAAGGAGTATAGCTTGGCTGAAAATTTACCCTCTTCATTACTATGATGTTCTGCACTGTTTAACATTGGGCAACTGATGATTTGCTTTTCAGAGATGCTGAGGACCCCACTTGGCCCTGAGCCTCTGAAGACTCAAGCTGTAATTGTGCCTCTGGGTTGATGTCTGCCTCTTACCTTACCTGAAAGCTGTGGGTGCGAAGATGTAGGTCACTTTTCAGTCTTGATGTCATAACCCCCTTGCTCCTACCCCATGCTCTTGGTTTTTGCTGTGAGTGAAGATTTATACACAGGAAATGGAGAATAGGACATTTTGTTGGTGCCTCTGTGCATGTGTAATATCTTTAATATGAAACTAGTTGCCACTTAATTATACAGGCTAAAGACCTCCATTCAATGTGTTGTATACAATTTATGAGTCTCACGTCTCCCAGACATGCATCACAGAAGTGTGGCAACACCCAGGTGACTAACATTCCTTTTTAATTTAATTTCCTTACATAAATAGCTTCATTAAGGATCAGTTATTCGGGCAGAGAAAATACTACTTGAATAGGTCAGAGTAAGCCATTGAATTTAGGACCCTGCTACTGTTACAGTTGAGAGCGGTACCAGACCTCAGCATCACCCTCCTGTTTGACAGTTTGCTTTCACCTTTAGACCAGGAATCTCCTGTAGACTTATTTCAGACTTAAGTCAATGTGCAAAGCAGGATTGGACTTTAATGGGAGCAATACTAAGGAGAAGGTTTTCAACCTCATCGTCAAGATCAACCTTTTTGCTGGGATTTCCAATTTGTTCATTTTTATCTCTTTGATAAGATAGAAATTCCCTTTCTTGCTAAGTTGGTTCACACAGTTCCCATCGTTGAGCCTCTGGTTTCACATCTGGAAACAAATAGAAATCAATGGGGCATTGCTGAACTCCTTGGGAAGCTCCTGTCTGTACCCTCTAGGCACTGCTGTGCTGCTCTCTTGTCATCCTGGGGTGTAGATGCCTTGGAGCTCACGGGACTGGGGTCCCAGGCTTCAGGCAGTGGAGGGAGAAGCACTAAAAATGGGCTGAAAAGGGAGGGACCTTTTTGTTCCCTGCATCCAGACTTGCAACGCGTACACTGAATTGCTGCTGTCAAAATACCTGCTCAGTCTGCGAAGGCAAATTAGACCAAAATTCCTAACTGATCATGGAAAAATTATCTTCAGGCTCTCACTTTAGGGCCTTTTTCCCTGGTGCCACATCAACTTACCCCTTTCACATGAGCAGAAATACAATTTGTATATCAAATTAACATAAAGTTCACTTTCTGAGATAAGCAAGAATTTTTTCCCACAAGAACTGCCACCTCATTTTTAGCCTCCAGGCTTCCCACTTCTGCTAAAATTGCAAAACATTACCAGAAAGGTGGAAATTGGCGATGGCTTTGGCATTTCCATGCTGTCTCCACAAGACTGTACTGTTAAAATATATTCCAGGAACATGGGACCATGTGAGGAAAGTTGGACGTTTACAAAGCTCTGCTCACTTACATGACATTGTGTAAACGTTTGTAAGTGGTATAAACACTCTTTGTCCAGGATATAAGCCAAATCCTAACTGTCTACAGGTAAGACAGAGCACTCTCAGTAGACATATTGTTATATCATTATCTATTATGTAGAAGCATCTGATTTTTATTACTCTCAGACACAGGATATCAGACTCTCAGGACTATCACCCTGATAGTGTGTGCAAGGCATAGGAACGGCTGCTTCTTAACACACTGGCCAAGATTTTGTAAATTTTACAAAACCCTTTCGAGATGTGTGGTCTTGCTTGTTGGACTCAGGCTTTCTCTTTTCAGCAGGGAAAGGGTTGAGTGATGATTATCTCTCACTTTTTCCCATTTTGTTTCTTCTCGTGATAAATAAAGCTAGCCTTGCTTGAAGTGATTGCTTTTTAATGGTGCATGTCAGACGTGAAAGCAGTATTGCTCCTGTTTGAAAAGGGCATGTAATGTAACAAGCTGGCTGAGTTTCATTCCCAAATCACCACCATTCCCTCTATCAGCATAGAAATAAATGAGTTCTCGTTGCCTGGAGAGGCTGGGGCTCCCTTACCTTGCCTACATATTCCCTCCTTGTTTTCTGTAGGGAAAAAGGGATAGAAAATAGCAGACCCCCTAATATTTTTTTTTTCAGATGACCTCCAAGTAGAAAATATGTGTGATCCCTCAATACCTGTCCAAGGAATTACATTTCTGCAAGGCTCATAACATCATTAATAACTGTGCTAGGTCCCTGTGGGGTCCTAGCTCTAGTTTGAGTATTGCTGACCTAAATAATAGGTTGAACAGTTTGTAGAGGAAAATCTTAAAGGCAGCTGAGCCTGTGGAGGAGCCCTGAGTAGGTGTTTCTTGTTGTCTCAAGGTTGTTCACATGGACACCAGTGGCTGAGAGATTGGTAACTGCTCGTTGGCATTGCCAGTCTGTGGAAAGTGCAGATTAAAATGGGATAGTTGGAACTGCTGTGGAGGCCTATGAAATGCTGCAGCTAAGGGGAGAAGGGAAAGGCTACCAGGGAGGTTAATACTAGGTATGGATGGTGAGTGTATTTATTATTTTCCTCAGTAATTACCCTGTGCTGCAGGTGGAAGATGAGCCCAGGCTTGATTTTAACCATGAGCTATTTGGGGAGCAGGTGGTTGAAGACACCAAGTCAAAGAGGCAGAAATGTGTTCTAGCCTTCATCCTGTGCATTCTGCAGAGCCTCCTAGAAACCAGGATGCTTTCCAATGCATTATCTAGTCCAATTTGAAATGGCCCAAGCAGTGAACCAGCACTTCCCCTGGCAGCTTGTTAGGATGTTTTCTCCTCCTATCCAACTCATATTTCCCTCTTCTTTATTTCAGCTCATTACTTCCTTTTGTCTGGCTGTGGGCAAATGTGCTTCACCACTAAACAGCCCACAGCCATCTGGACTTCAGTCATGTCCCATTAATCCCTGGAGCACAGCATTGCTTGTTCACCCTGCTACATGCTCCAGGAGAGAGTGAATGATTCACACTGGTCATAAATGCTTATAGTGTTAATTCTTTAATGTCTTGCTAATTTTAATTTGCTCTGTTCAGGTTGGGAAGGGTGTGATAACAGATGCTGGACAGAATACTGTCTCTTGTCTGCTGCTTATCACTGCTGGAAACATGCCTCTCTTATTGTAGTTTGCACAGCCTCAAGGCATGGAGCAAAAATGAAGGCTATTTTTGTATAAATAAACACCAAACTGCACAGAGTTCTGCATCTTTGGTGGCCAAGAAAATGAATCTGTGTGCTGGAATCTGCTCCATGAAGTAGGCATAACCTTTCTCATGCCCCTTATTATATGCAAGGGTTTTGCCTGGCTACTTAAACCCAGCCTCATTTTTGGAAGGCTTTTATGCACTGAAATCCTTTTGCATTTCAACCTCAGCCTTTGCCAAGCACTTAGACAGGTGCAGAATGTTAAGGCCGTGAGCTGCATTACATGAGACAGTGCAGATCAAACACTGACTGCACAAATCCATCTTTTTGGTCCACATGTGATGCACTGGACTTCTGGGAGAGAGTAGAGTGGGCCATGTAGTTCAGATGAAGGTTGAGATACAGTTGATGAAATGGTGAAAGCTGGAGTGATCCCATCCCAGCTTTTGGCTTGGATTTGTATCCCTCTGGGGCTGGCTGCATTGGTTGGTCACAGTATTTCTTAGAAAATGGCTTGTGATGCTACATTTTTCATTTTTCACGGTGGTCCATGCCACACTTCTTGGGCTTATCTCATCAGCATTGCACTTGAGAGCTCAGCTTCAGCAGATTCCAAGCCCTGTCAAAGCCACCAGCCTCCTGCCAGTGTTTTGAACACAGTGGTTAAAACTGAGGGTGTTTCCAGTGCAGACAGTGATTAGCAGACACTTCAGTTCATGATGGTTTGAGCTGAAAATTCATTCATCTTGATGAGATGCTCAGGAAGACCCTTCCAGAAGTAGAGAAGCCTCCAACAGGTTCACAGAGATGAAAACAAACATGAGCTCATGCCTGGCAAGCTGGATAAAGAAATAATTTCTCCTGTCTCTATTTTTGCTTCCAATTTACACCTAATCATTTATTTCCTTTGTATTTCATAAAACATACATTTTTAGCCTAATTGCAGACAATAAATCAAACCCTAAAGTAAGCAAGAACATCTGACTGTCAGCAGTTGCAAGGGGGAGATGTGACAGCGAACTGCCTTGTCTATCCAAGCTTATGTTTTTAAAAAATATGTGGAAAGTGGTGGGATGTGATGAGAGATAAATTCCATGGGTCACCCTGTGCTTTTCTTTCCCTTTGAACAGCATCTTGTAATCACCAAGGATAAAGTAAACATTCTCTAAAAAGCCAACCTGGGAAGGAAAGACCCAGGGGGAAACACTGACTTGTAACTAACAGGGCTGCACAATTTTGGGAGGTAATTTTTGTCACCTGATTACTTCAACAAGATCTGAAGATGGCTCTGCTATCATCAGAGAAGATGACAGAGCTGTTGGCATCTTAGTATCCCTTACACTGGGGCTACTGATGAAGGCAGCAGAATCCAGTGGAAATCTTCTGTTCCTCAGCCCAGGTGGCAGTAAATTATACTTAGTAAAGCCTGCAAACCAGATACTTACAAACCCAAGGGGAATGCCATGAAATATTCACAAAGCCTCTTTCTTATGAAAGAGGCTTATTCATATATAAATATATAAATATATAAATATATAAATATATAAATATATATATATGCACACTTTTGAAATCTATTCAAACCAAATAAGAGTTTCTTAGTCACCTTACGTAAAATAGGAAAGCAGATGACTTTGGTTCTGCCTCTATTATACAGTCATCAGGAGACTGAGTGAAGTAGCTCTGGAAAAGGAGGCTCTGGTGCTCTGCCACCTCCTGAAGTCATGTGCCTTGCTTCTGGCTCTGCTGGCGTCTTCAGCAGAGCAGCTGCTCTGGGGGAAATCACTTGCTGCTACCTTGATGTAGTAAATCAATCAGCCTTTATAATTTATCACCTTCTTTGCAAAAATAATGCATAACTGTTCAAATGTATCAAGAGACAGAGCTTTAAAATATTCTGGGACTGGTGATGTTTATGATAGAGGGGAGGCCAGGCACTTGCTGCCGATATCCCTGCCCTCTCCAGCTGCACCACGGGACCATCTTTCTCATCTCATCCTGCCATGCCCATGCTGGGGCTGTGCAGTAAATCAGGTTGGTGACTCCAGAAGCACAGCTGCACCAGTACAGCTGGCAACCCCCAAGACAAGACATGTCCCTAGGTAGTGTGTCCAAGCCATGCAGAAACCCAGTTCCTTTGCCAAGATTTTAAACACAGAGACAACATCTTCTTGGCTTGCACTTCTTGTTCTTGATCTGTAAATAAGTATTCTATTTTTTTTTTTCACCATCACTACAGTTCTTTTTGAAAACAAGAAAGAAAAAAGAAGGGGGAGAGAACAGACTGTAAATAATAACTAGTATATTATTTTAGGACCTTTGCTTGATGCCTGAAAGTAAGTAGCTCTAAATTAGACCCTCTCTTGCCTTTTAAAGCAAAGTTGTCTGATTTAGAAAAGAGCCTTTTATTCTTATCCTTATTAAAACATAGGGGACTGTGGTTACATTTGCCAAAGTAGCTTTGGCATTTTCTTTTCTGGAGAATTCATAAGTAAGGTTTGCCAAATATTCTGACAATGACAGAAATAGCAAGTTAGGAAGCAACATCACTGGTGACATTACTTTAATAGGCAAGAAAAAGCTGATTTTGTTCCTGTCCAATTCCAACGAGGAATGCTGTTCCGCTCCTTTTCTTTGCTCCTGAAATATCAAGAATATCAGAATAACCAAGGACTTGGAAGATGGAAGTTATTTTAACCATGTGTATCAACATTTTCCCTTTTTTTATCACAAACTTACAGAGTCTCTTTTCCCCATTTGGCATTATTCCGGGCTGGAATCAGTTGGCACAGTTTGCCCTTTGTACCTTTGTGAGTGCTGGGGAACCCTGCAAGGAGGAGAAGAGAGAATGAGCTTTGCTCAGAGTAGCTGTTCTTGGCAGGGCAATTTGCCATGGCTCTACTTAGCTAAATTATTTTTTGATCTTTTAGATTTATTTCTGGTCCTCATTTTTTTAGACCTCAGCTGGTAAGAATTTGTGGAGTTTTAATGTGTGTCATCTTGTTGTCTAATTAGTATATAGTAAATTCTGGAGGAAGAGACCATTTCTCACTGTGTTTGAGAAAAGTTAGCACAGTATTTCCAGTTCCCTTGGGAGATGCCCTGAGCATTGTCATTAGATGTCTGGTCTAAGCTGGTCATTTGTGGCTGTAGCAAAGGTGAAAAGATGCAGCAAGTATAATGGGTGCTCCTGCCCCAAATCTTGGAAGGGTTTTAGTTTGGGCAGAGTTACATAGTTTCAAAAAATCCAGAATGCTTGTTTCTGATGTTTCAAAGACACCCCCACACCCCCACAAAGCAAAACCAAACCCTGCGAAAACTGCCGTCAGCTGGAGATGTTTTTCACACAGTTTCCATTTCATTGGGAGGTGACCTTTTCTTTTTTACTTTCTGTTTTTTCTGAAGAAAGTGTTTTCCATCAGGCACATGAAGCCCCCATGATGTAGATGTGTGCTGCCTGAGCTGGATACAGTTCTGTGTCTCCACAGAAGTGGAGAAGAGCAAGACTGGGGAAAAGCAGAGCAAAAGCAATTTGAGACGTACATTCCTTGCCTCACCAGATGGGATCAGGGCTTTAAAGATCAAGCCTGATGTAGCTTCAAAAGTGAATTTCCTTGCACACCTCCTCATTAGCTGCCAGCAGGTACTTAGGCAGGGCTCTCAATGGCCGTGGTGATTTCCTTTCCCTCCCCAGGTATTCCTCCACTCACATTCCAGCCTACAGGGTTAATATCTTCATCATGTTTTATCTGTGGCTAAGCTTGGCAGCCAAACCTTCGCTCTCACCTGTTTCTTCATTTGTTTCATGTGTACTCTTTTTACAGAGAAAATATCACTGGCAAAAACAAGGTCTGACATCACAGTGCCTGGGGTCTGTTTATTTATCCTTTCATCACCTAGTAAGTATCTAGGACAAACAATATTTCTCTGGAAGACATGTACGTACCTTTCATAACCTCTTCATTTTGTTTAAATGCCCCAGCCTTGGGCTGTATTTAACATGAAGCTTTGGGAACTGCATTCATAAACCAGATACTCAGCTGTTGTAAGTTACTGTAGCTCCATTACAGTCAGCAATACTGGGCTGATTTATAGTAGCTGACCTGTGCAGGAGCCAAGGAGAACACATATAAATGGCAGACATTCCAATAACTAAATTAAGCATGGGAAAATGCGGGCTGGCTCCTTGGAAAATACTCCTAACCAGTTCGTTAAGGGCCTGGAACAGGTCAGGTAACCAGGCAAAGTGCTGGAAAGTTTGCCTTTTGTGTGTGTTGCAGTATGGCAGGGATGGAGCATTTGGAGAGCTAGGAACTACCCAGAAATATATTAACCAGATGCTGCACATGCCTGGGTAGAAAGCTAAGTAAGAAAATTACTTCACTCCTGAGAAAAATGCTGAGATTGAAACCTGGCCAGTTCACAAGTATTTCTGTATCGAGTCACAGCATTTGCTGTATCCACCTCCTGACACTGCCTCATGGAGCAGATGGTAACATAAATACAAGATAAGAATTATCAAGCCAGGTCTGGGCTAGGATCTGGCTAGTTCAGGTGCCAGTAGCCAGAGCACATTTATAGGCAGATATGCAGACATTGTCCCCATTTCCACCTACCTTCTTGTGGTGTGCAGCTCACCTCAGATGAAGGCCATACTTGTATTAAATATCACTTGATGGCTTATTTCCCTAAGGTCTAAGAGTTAAGACATCTGTTTGCTCAGCCTCCCAGCCTGCCCTGGCACTGTGTTCCACCACTGTCTTGTGGCATCGTCTTCAGGTGCCCACATGTTTCGTGGCCACACACAGTGGCAGCTCTCTGGCACATCACACAACTCAGCTTTCATTACTTGGCATGAGGTAAGGGTCAACCTATTTTGTCCATCTTACATGAAGTCATCCACAGTCCCCTCAAGCTGGTACAGTTTCTTCTGCTATTTGAAATTCATAGAGATTCAAAATTCACTTGTGCTAAATTTTCTACATTGGATTCCAGCATCACTCAAGTGGGTGGTGCAACAGAATCCAGAAAAAGGCATGAGGGTGCCTGAAGGGAACTCATTTGACAAGTGAGAGAGAAGGCTATATCCCTGTCCTGAGGCTGGACCTGGCCTCCATGCCTGTGAGCAAGATCTATGGCAGTCTTTCTTCCAGGGATGATTTTCACCTGGGCTGCATATTCCTGAGGAATATTCTGCAGCATTGGCTTGGCTCTGGGTGGTTCTTACCTGGGCCCTACCTCATGCTAGACAGTGACTACCTCCATCAGGATCTTTGCTGGAGTTGCTGCCTCACTGCATGTTTAAACCTTTCAGTGTGGGATCTCCCATGTGTCATCATTTATCTTGCCAGGAGGCTTTTCTCATACCAGTCACCTTATGCACCTGATATGTGTCCCAAGAGCTCTGCCAGAGCCTCCTACTGCTTCATCACAACCTCCCAAGGATTCTTGAAAGAGCTGCTTTGGTTTCAGCATTAAACACAGCTGGGCTCTTACAAGGAGGACCTGGGGCTTGTTCAGAATTTTTCATTGAAGTGTCTTCTGATGCCTGGGCAAGATGTAAATCTCCTTCAAAGGTCTGAGCCTCTAATGGTGCCCATCATGTCCTTTGTTTTACAGGCAGCCAGAAATCAGTCTGAGGAGTGGCACATACATAACTCAAGCCCTCAGGCTGCTGTGCAATTAGTAAAGAAGGCTAAGCAGCAGCACCAGAGGTGTTTGGTATGGCCTTCCTCTCCACCGCCTGGGTTGTTCCAGGGATCACACCATTTTTCATCCCCGCTCTCAGCCGGGCAGCATGAGGCTGAGCTCTTTAATAACAAACAGTGAAAAAGGACTGGGCTTTGTGAGCTTTAGGAAGCAAGGCAGAGAATAAAACATGGTCCATTAACCTGCCAGAAAAGATACATGGAAGACACAGGAACGATTCCTAAACCACCCTGCTAGAACATGAGGATTTTCTTTCCTAAACTGATTTCCTTATGAATTATTTTTTTTACTGCATAAGAACTACCAAGAAAAGTATGTTTTAGTTATTCACACTGACCTTTTAAACTTCCAAGAGAACTGCATATTTTCTGAGGCCCCATGTAGGGCCTATTAATAATTATGCACTCCCACTGAGCTCCATTGATTAGTTTGGGTCCTATTTCACACTGTAAAATGAAAAAAAAAAAAAAAAGTCCCTAGTGTTTTTGTATGTTTTTTCTTTTTATGTTCAGCTCTCTTGGGCTGTAGATCAAGTTTTGCTGTTAGCACAGGTTTTGGCCCATATTGATGTGTTGCCCTGCCATGGGCTCCAAAAACCAGGGTAAAGGCAAGATTGGATGGCAGAAAAAGGAGGAAAAGTTGCAACGTGTGATCCTGCAGTAACAAGGGAGTGAAGCTGGTGTGATAAGGGTCAATGTGAGTGACAAGACTGTGCATTAATATGCAACAGCCCCACTCATGCCCATGCTTTCATTTCTGCTAGCAAACATTTCTTTGTGAATAAATCTACTTTCTTGGCAATGCTATGTTAGTGCTTTAGTTTCATTAAAGAGCCTGGAAACACCCCAGTGGTTCAGGCTGAGATATATAATACTGCTAACATAGATTTGTTTCATAACCCACAAACTATTAAAAATATTAGTGTCCTCCCGGGAGTTGCCTTTAAAGATTCCCTTTCTCATTCTCTCTCACTTTCAGAGCTGAGCTAAGACAGCCAGCAATAATGCCAAGCAAGCTCAATTTATTCAGCTAAAAAAATAGATAACACAGTATTTTACTACTTCTGAGCACTTTCTTCATCTGAATGTTGCTTTGTATTCCACTTTTTACCCAATGTAAACAGCCATAAAGGAGAGTTGCTGAGACAACTTGTAGACATTTCAAAAGGTAGACTTTACCCGTCCAAAGGGAGATGACTTTTTGTTGTGAGTCAATTTAGTCTGGGACTTTGTAATGGGATATGTTGGTCCCTTCAAGACTGAGCAGGGAGCTCCAAGTCCCTCCAGGACTGAACAGATCTGTGTGTGTGTTGGGGGTCTTTATTCCGCACGTCTCATGAAGGAAATAATAATTGAAAGGAAAGTTAATGATCCCTGGAGGGGTTTAAGCAGTGAGCAGATCCAACATCCAAGGTGAGGGCTTTGGAACATAGCAGGAGCAGAGGTCTCTTGGGAGCCACAGCAACGTGTTGTTGGGACCAGTGGGTCTGGGAGCAAGAACAGCAGGCTGGCTCCCAAACCCCCTCTCCTGTCAGCTGAGGAAGAAAGAAGTGCCAGCAGTTTCTTCCTGGTGGGGAGATGTCTACCAGCTTATATTTTCCTTTTGGTACCAGAACTCTGTGAGGGAAGGAGTCTGGAAAGTTGTGGGGATGTTATGAGGAAGGAAGCTCCAGGAGGTGTGTCAGGGTTTGGCTTTGAGTTTTAGTAATGCACCTCTGGGGCTGATCGTTTGGACCTTGTCACTGGGCAACCAGGGAGGAGATGAAACAGGGAGATCAAGGAGCCCAAAGCTGTGAAGTGTACAAGTGAAGAGCATCGGACAGCATCACGGGTGAGCTGGACCATCATCGCTTAGAGATGGACAGAAAAGCCCATATTTCAGAAAGTTAAAGCCCATTTCAAACTTTGAAACATGAGCTGTCCTCTTATCTCTTAGGAGACTCAGAACTGAGTGGAAATTGTTATGAAAAGCTGCTCTTACGCTGCTTCTCTTATTAATGTCTGTTACAGCAGCATCAAGAGGTCCCAGCAGAGATTAGATCTTCCTGTGGTTTCTGCTGCTCGCTCACATGGCACAGGACACTCCTATCTTATTAAGGAAAAGAAAGGGTGCAAGAAAAGTAGGCTCTTTGTTTTACAAAAAGGGGATAGAGCACAAAGAGAAGCAATAACTTGGGCAAAGTCACCCAGGGAGTCACAGACAGAGCTGGGAACGGTGATGTAGCTCTCTTTCATCCCAGTCAGTGTCTTACCCACAAAATAATCCAGTTCAGTTCTGCTGAGAAAGCAAAATTTATAAATATTTGCTTAAATCCTGGCTACTTTGCATAGCAACCTGATTTGTTGTAAAAGGTTTTACATAAGATTGGCAAGTCAAAGCCTGAGATTTTAATTTTTTTTTCTGAGTTGTTTGAAGAAAGTGTGAAAAAAACTTCTGAACTACCGAATCCAAATCTGAACCAAATTTTCCCTGCTTTGAACTCTACTTATTGCAGACTGTAATAACATTCATCCACATTTCATAGGGGATCCTTGCAGATGGAAGGAAATACAGTAGCGCTGTTTGACACAGAAGAAATTAGATTTACGTGAAATTCCCCTTCCCTGTGTCCCTTCTTTTATTTCCAACAGACCTACAGTTAACAATCAGCAGTGTTTCACTTTCAGACAGTGTGGTTTTCATTACAGAGGCTAAGGGAGTTTAAAATATTCTCGGAGCACACAGCACACATAACATCCTACCCCTTTTCTTTTGATTTCCCTTTGCGGCACTAGCATTACAGATGCTGTACAGAAGGTGTTAGAGGACACTGCTTTTACTTGCCATCATTACAAGGAGGAAATCTATTTAAAGACATCTGTTCAGGCTCTTTGATTTCAGCTGGATGTAAGACAACTTTGATGAAGAGTTGGTTTTGGAGCAAGGTTGTGTCAAAGCCTGGCAGTCGTACAAGCCGAGGGAATATGGCATCGCAACGTGCCTCCAGCTTCATGTGCAGGTGTGGACAGCACAGCTTTTCTGGGAGGGGGAATTCAAGCTTTCACCTTGTCAGAGTTACCTTTCCTCAGTGAGAAGTTCAGTTCTCTTTAGGTTTCATCTGGAGTCACCTCTGCTTAGCACGGAGGGAGAGGAACCTCAACGTGGGGAGTGATGCTGAGTGCTGGAGGCTTCCCTCAGCTGGAGACAGCACAGCAGTGAGGGTGCAGTGCCTCTGGTTCCTCCCTAGGAAGCAAAGGCAACTTCTTTTTTTTGCCAGATTCAGAGCCTGAAATAAAGTTGGCCTAGTGTTTTTAGAAAGTGAAGCATGCTTTTCCTAGGAGTGGGAGTGCTTTAGGAGGTGCTACTGAGACTGAGCTGGACAGAGTTGTGTGTCTCTTTTCAAAGAAATGGCGAAATTTCAAGGACAACACTGAGGATTTCAAGAAGCAGGGAGGGTTTCTGAGTATAATTCCTGTCTGTTGGCTTTCAGATCCATGCTTGGGTGAAAACTAGGAGCACTTGTTTTCCTCATAGGAGTTAAGATATGTTCCCACATTGGATTATACCTCACAAGAACTTGTTTACAGAATAACTCCTTACATGATGTCAGCACTTGTAAGGATGAGTTATATGGGGTTTCTGGGACCATGAAAGGCTTGTTCAGAGTCTGTTTCTGCCCACTTGATCTATTACTGTTGACTACTCTCAGCTCTAATGCTAAAGAGCAAATGGAAAGATCTTAGAGATCAATTACTTTCTAAATACAATTGAAATATTTTTTTTCTTTCTCTCCAGTTTTAGAGTATATCCCTGAAGGAAAAAGTTACATCTGAAATAATTTAGTTTCTACATTTGGAGTCCCATATTACAAGCAATATTCCATTTTTTTTTAGGTTGACATACCACACACCACAGGCATCTCATGACATATGCCTCATTGTAGGACTCTATATAATATTTACTTCTTGCTGTGTGAAAACTATAAAGCAGCACAAATAGATAAGGTCACTTTTGGTGCTGTGGATCCATGTTACGTGACTAATGCTGCACTCATTTGTAGTCGATGTAGGTAGAAAATAAGGCTTTGCACTTAAAAAATCATCAGAAATGTGCTTAGTTTTGTCAAAAGAAAATATGGGATAAGAATAAAATTAATTTTTAAAAGTTATGTATATCTAGGTTTGTATCTTTACTT
The DNA here is from genome assembly GCF_020740795.1 of Apus apus. NCBI lineage: Eukaryota > Metazoa > Chordata > Aves > Apodiformes > Apodidae > Apus > Apus apus. The sequence goes on along the minus strand of NC_067288.1, from coordinate 23,332,377 downwards.
ATCACAGGTAGGAAATAGTGAAATCTTTGTATTTCAGATGTTGCAGTGACCAGGTATTATCCAGCTCTTCATAAAGCTTCCTTTTGTTCTCCAAAGTGCTAATCTCAAATATAGTTGCTTATGAAAGCAGGGAAATCCTCAATGAAAATTTATAACCTCATTAAACAGTTTCTGGGACAGTTCTTTTAAAAAGAAATATAGGAAAGCAAACAATCTGGAATATATACATATTACATATGTACATATATATTAAATACACACACACATATATAGTAGAGCAAAGCAGTGTAGCTTACAGCTTTCCCTGGAAAATCCTCATCAGCAGAATGTCAGGCTGAATTACAGATCAGAGAAGATCCCTGGTGTTCTCTGTGCTAAATGCTTTATGGTGGAGTGAGTTCATTGACTCTAGTGTCAATACTGGTGACATATTCAATACAGCTCATTTTAAAAATGCTATCAAAACTTACATGGCAAACAGCTGAATTCTTGACAGAATAACTTGTTGGGGGGTTGTCTTTTTACCCAAATGTGTTTGTTGTTTGGGTTTTTTTCTGTGAGAAGTTGGATCCATATTGAAAGCCTATTGGCCAAACCTAGATTCATTCCAAGAGACTTTGGTGGGTGGCCAAAGGATTGAGGATTTTTCAACAAAAGTGCAATATTTTCCATTAGAAGAATCCCCAGTGATTTTCTGGGAAACTCTAGTACTTAGCTTCCCATGTGTCTTCTCTTTGTCATCGTTGTCAGAAAGTAACTGGCATTTCTTGGTGACATTTTTAGAAAAGAGTATTTATACTAGAAACAATGCAAATAAAAATAAGTTGGCAGAAACGAGTGACATTTACAGTATGATACAGTCCTGACATTTTTATGCCACCAGTGGGAATTTTGCCTGTTTGATGACTGATTCTGTCATTCCTCCATCAGCTGGGTAGACCCATTCAACTCAACACAACTGCTTAGCTAACACCCCCAGCCTGCTCTCTAGTGAAACTCATGGCTGGGAAGGGAGGTGAAACAAAGCCTAGTGAAGTAGATGATGTGCAATGTTGATGACCAACAGCACTGTGAGGAACCTCAGTCACCACCTTGTTTAGAGTAGCAAGAATCTGGACCAGACAGCTTATGTTCTGCTTAAGATATAACTAATTACATCTTCCAATTCAGGGGAATAATTCATTAATTAATACTCTCTATGAAATAGGCATAGAAGGTTCTATAGGACATTTTTACTGCATGATTGTCCAAGTCCTGCTCTAGAGCTGAATCTGCCCTTTATGCCGAGTCTAGCACAAGGTGTGTGCAGCGGTGACTTACATGGAGATCTGAATTTCCTTTGAAGGATTTTCTGATATCCTTCATCCCTCTTGAGAAAAACGAGGTTGAACATTTGAAGAATGCAAAAAGGAGACGTGCAAAACAACTGAAACTTGGGAAAATCTCTTACACTGGTAGACATGAAGAGCTTCATCAATTTAGTGCGTGGAGTTGGAGGTGAGGAGGTACCTTGATTCCATGACCAGGTACGAGTACTGGGTACCAAGTGACACTTGTGTGTACCCAAGAATGACATAACGAGCACTGGCAGCAGGAAACAGATGCTGGTGAAACTCCTCTTAAAAATAAGGCACTGTTTCTGACAGCTGATGGGATTACCCACTTAGAGACAACTCACCAATGGCAGGGCTGGATTTTCAATCTCCTGATGAGCTTCAGAATGGGTATGATTTTCATATTTAACCCAATGCCTTCCTGGAAGAGACATTCTCCAAATCTTCTGAGGATATTGGCCTCAAGACCAAATTAAAACAATGCAATCAGCCTAAGAGCCTGTGAAATGTTTCAGGTTTAAGCATCTGAGAGGAGATAGATCAAATGATCTAATAATCACATTGGATCTTAAAACTGTGCATCTGGAAGGAAAGAGGGATAATCACCAAGGAAAAGCTTGGGTACCCAAGTGCTGTGCTTATTTTTTCAAGTACTTTTTCAAAGTACTGCTGCTGTTGTTGTGAAAAGATACTACCTCTTCCAACAAAGCTTGTCCTGCTTATAAACCATCCATGTAGTTTTACAATGTTAAAGAAGATTAATGATAGCATTATTTCATTAAGACGCAAATAAGTCAACACCAGTGCAATCTGAGAAGAGGAGAACTGATCAATTAAATCACATTTTTTTTCTTAAAAATAAGACACATTCATTGATACAGAATGGGATTCACTGCCCTGTGTTGATTTTGATGGCAAATGAATGACTTCATATTTCGTTTAACTAATGCTTGGATATAGCTTAGCTTTATTGATTTGATTGATTTTTTTTTCAATTTGACATAAAATAGCATCATCTATTATACTCCAGAATTAGAATTAGATGTTGTCAGGCTATCAAAGGAAAAGGAAACAATTTTCCTATTACTGAAATGTAATGCTTCAGCAGTTTCAAAGTGTATTGCTTGTTGTGTTTCTTTTTATTCCCCACATTTTGGTCCAGAGGAAAACAAAGGAAAATTTGAAAACTTGCCTTTTTTTGTTCTCCTTTTGGAATGAAAACAGGCTTCGTGCTTGGTCTCCAGCTGAGGAGAAACACAGCTTCCTTGCATCGTGGAGGGAGAACAAACAATAAAATGATGCTGACATCTCTGCAGAAAAAGCCCTCCAGGTGAACAGATTTTAAAACCTCAAAAACCAACACGTTTGGAGTGGGAATTATAATTCAAATCCATTTGGTTTGTGCCTGGTTACAAAAATAACAAAAGCCCCAATGTTTGGAAACAATGGTCTGATGTTCCTCAACCCTTTTGCTCTGCTCAGTGCCACAGAAGAGGTGAAGAGCAGAGCTGTGGAGGCAGACAGAGGTAGGTCCTGGCTCTGCACTGTTTCAGTGACCGGGAAGGCAAACACCACTGAGTTTTTGAGGTCAGTTCACAATGAATCCAGACTGGAAGGAGTTGTGTGAGTGGCAGAAAGGTCCAGAGACAGGTTGGCTGGAGACAGACTCCAACAGTACATCTTTTTCTGGTCATGAGAAATTCCTGATATTCCCAGGGCATATGTATTTACCCACTTCATTGAGACAAAAGAGGACACTGTGAGTTTTTTGATGATAATTTTCTTCTTCTCAGATGATGAAAAGCTAGAAAGTAAAGAAGCCAGCTTCCAATTTCTGAAGCAATGAGGAAGTCAGGATCTGGAGGTGGGGGAGACACAGTGTTGGTTCAAAATAATTGAGAAAAGGTCAAGAGTTGATGTTCCGTGGCAGGTGCTGAAGGTTGCAGAGCTTTATTTTCATGTTTCTCTCACAGAAAGAACTGCATGTTCAGGCACAAATTTTCAGAAGAATTAGGTTTGCTGTTCAGGTTTTTGACCTGCATGTGTTATGGGAAGAAAGAGATTAATAAATTACAGGTGTCAAACTAGTTAAAGTAGCCAGGTAGCCATCAGGAAGAAGTACCTCTTGCAAGCCAAACTCTTCTAGCAAACCCAGCCATTTGCTCCATAAAACAACCACATTTCCTAGTATGCTACATTTTATAGCCCTTAGGAAAAAGAGAAACACAAACACAGGAAAGAAGGATTGCCACAGGAACTGTTTTGTCAGAGGGAGGTTTGATTTCTCTTCCAACACAACATTGTAGGTTTTGTTGTTTGGTTTTCATTTATTTTTTTTTTTCTCCTTGTGGCATTGGCACATGTAGCTAGTTTTGTTTTCTGTATCCCAGGTAGTAATTAAAATTAGCAATTTGGTAATCAGCATCTTGGCCTCAGGCACTAGAAATGGATGTATCAGATGATGCCAAACATTGTTCCAAAACCAAGGAGACTGATGGTCAGGACCTGTACTGAGGCATCTCTGTTGAATTTGAGTTGACTCGTGGGAAAGGATGAAGGTCAGCATTTCAGTCAAGTCTTACCATCTGCTGTCCCAGGCAGAAGGTAACAGGTTGTATGAACTTTGCTGCAACTTGGCCTGAAATCTTACAAGTAACTCCTTCTGATGGAGATGAAGATCACATCCCTGAGATCTGTATGTAGAGGTGAACCAAGTCTTGCTACACAGACCAAGCCCAGGGACATGCAGTTCAAGCCACTTTCTGCTTGTAAAGTCATTTTACCTTTAACTCTTCTGTAGTTCAGTATACCGTGAAGCAGCTCTGAGGAGGTTTTGTTTCCTCAGGAGAAAGCCAGATTGACATCAGCTTCCTGCTCACTGAGGGGAGAGAGCAAAACAAGGAGTACAACCTCCACCTTCCTGCCCCACTCAGCACCTTTTCCATCCTTGATGAGAAACCAGGGACAGGGAGACAGTAAGGCAGCCCCAGAACATCTTCAGTAAAGGTGATTCACACCAGCCAGCCCCATACATGTATCCCCACAGCAGGAAAGCCTACTAAGGGACCCAGATCTTGATGGTCTCCTGTCATAACACATCCCTTCTGCCACTGGGTCCATGCACAAGTTTGCTGCATGGGCTCAATCTGCACCAGCAGCCATGGGTGTGGGGCAAACTGGGGCTGCCATCACCTGGGGACAGCACTTTCCTTCTCTCCTCTGCATGCACCAAGATCCGCTCCACAGGCCTCTCCTCACTCTCTCCAGGAGGCGGGAGCTAGTGGAGCAAGGCCAGCCAGAGCTAAAACCAAACTGTTTTTTTTACTTACTTTATGACAGTCGGGAGGAGTGGGCACTGCCTGTGTCAGGCAGCTGTGGTCTCCCTGGATTGTGTTTGTGGTCGGGCGCTCGAGATTCCTGAGTTCTAGTCCTGGCGCTGCCATTTGCTCAGTGTGTGGCCTTGGAAGACTCACTTTTAGCTCTGCTGCCCAGGATTTTTTTCCTTCTGTGGGATGGGGAAGGGACACCTGCGTTGCTGAAGGGCCAAGCCTCAGCTGGGATAAACAGTTGTGTCTTGCTCATGAGTATAATCTCTTATACTACAGCTCAGAAGGAAGACATTAAAATAAACGGTGCTACGTGTGAATCCTGCAGCAGTTACTTTGATTTCAGACACAAAGATGATGAGTTCACAGGATGTTCTTTGCCAAATCTTTGGAAAGAAGGTGTGTCATCAAATTGCACCAGTTACTGAAAGCTCATATATTGGCCTATTTCTTTCAGGTTGAGCATGGGCCTGATTTAATTGATAGAAAAGAGCTGTATTTATAACGGGGTACTGCGTGAAAGTGTGGGGATGAGGGGGGGACAAAGCTCCTTGGCTTCCCCTTCGTCTTTCCACAATGCTCAGGAGCTTTGCTTGGAGGTTAACATGCTTGGTAGGCTCCTGACTCTGTCCAGAGCTGGTTAGGTTCCTGGGTACCTGTGTTGTGGTGCCGAAGGACCCTGTTCTGACTCTTGGATTTTGGAGCTGCTCATTGTAGTATTGTGGGAAATGGTATCAGAATCTGGCTGCTCCTTTATTATAAAATTCAGGGGAACAAAACTTCATTGAAGCAGCCTCTGAACATGCTTCTTCATTTGAGACAGCATGGTTTCTTGATACAATGAGTAGGGCTGCACAGGGAGAGTTGTGTGCCTTGGTTTCCCCAGCTGTCAAAGAGAAGGGATTTTTTTCATATCCCTAACAAGAGGGAATGAACTACTGCCCAAGCTAAAACCCTAGATGGAAACCTCTTTTCATGTGCCTAAACACTAACAAACCTATGTGACTCAGTTGTCTCTGAATGGTTGGTGGTATCTGAAGCCCTCAGTCCTTGCTGTGAAGTACAGACTGTACTTACTGATGTCTTTGTAAGAATGGAGATCTCAGGTGAGAAACCAAGTGGGGAGCAATTACTGTGTGTTCCCACGACTTAGGAAGGAGTCCACGCCTTTTATCTTGAGAAGGAACTGGGTGAAACAAAAAGTGATTCTACCATATTTTTGTCTGAGAGTCTTAAAGATGTACTGGCCTCTTCCCTGGAGAAATGGAAGGAGGGCTGAGGAGTCCAGGTTATCATTGTAGTCGGCTCCCTGCATGCCCGAGGCAGTAACCTAAGCAGAATCCACCATCAGCTGCTACAATAGGAGATCTTTGTAAGGTGTGAAGGCATCAAGCTGAAGAAGTTTATGGTAAAACAATACCACATGTTGAAAGCACAATAGAAGTAAGTCAATTCTGGCATGGTCTTCCCCATGAAATCCCTTTTAATTTCAGTGACGTCGTGTTCCCAGTCTCAAGGAACCTATAGCAATATTTTCTGTGCCATAAATAAATCCACTCGGGGGCTAATAAACTAAACTGTTGCTAATTTGTAATGTGCCACTTTTGCAGCAGTATCCAAAATTCGTATGCTCTAAGATTCCAGGGCTGGAAAGAATGAGGTGGCTTGTCCCTAACCACTGCTTAACTTTTTAAGTTACACTGGTGAGTTGGGTGCAGTTTGGCTTTTAGTGAGACCCCTGGGGAAACAAGGCCATCTTAGCCTACAGTCTTAAAAAAACCACTAGTAAAATAAAAGCACACCCATAAATAAAATAAAATTCAGGGAAATGATGTCTTTGTGACTGAAGCAGGAACACTTGTGCCATTCAGGGGCCTTGCTTGCACTTCTAACTATCACCACTGATAAGCAAGAGCGACTTTGCCTCAGTATAGTTTATAGGCACAGGCAGGCCCTCTTGCACTTCAGCTCTCTCTGTCTGGGATTATTGCTTGGCTCAAGGAGACCTTTTGGTCTGATGGTGAGCAGAGGGGAAGGGAGTGTGGCGTCTCAGCAGGGCAGACTGGTGCTTTCTGGCACAGCAGGTAACAGCTGGTTATTATTCTGATTGCAGGTGTCCCGTGTGTACCTCGGTCTCTCTCTCTGTTATATTCTGCTTTGTTTAGGCTGAACTTCTTCCAGGGTAAAAGTAATACTCCAGGAAACATGCTTCTCCAGGACAGATCTGCATGAGAACTGTCAGGAGACTGTTTTGAATTTGCCCCTTTTGTTGTCACCAGATAAGTTAATGTTCTCTATTTTGTCACACCTGGGAATGGAAAATTTTGCTCCTACAACTTTTTGGGCTCATATCAACATGAAAGCTGGTGTCAGAGGACTGGGATTTCTCTCGGGACACAATGCCTTCTTTCTGACAGCTCTTTGGGTGGTTCATGACTGGGGAAGGCATTCAAAGTGAGTTCAGACAGCTGAGTACCCTACTGTTATCACAGAAGCATCAAGCCCTGCATAGCTTTGCCTCCTCTTTGAAACACTCTGTCTGCCCAGGACTGGCCCCCTCCTCCCATTATACAAATAATTTGCAGCATCACAGTGAAGTGGCACTTTCTCCCAGGATGAAGCTGATAGATTCTCCTGCATGAGGAAATCCAACAGTAAATGAATAGTCAGATACACTGAGATTGTAGTTTACTATGCTGTGAAAATAAAGATTGGTCAGTTTTGTCCTGAAGGACTTTTGGTCTGGCACAGAGTTTCTATGTGAGTATGGGTGAGTGGGTTCAAGCACATCTCTCTCTTCTGAGAGAGGACCCTGGATCATCTTTTCATCCTGATATTGTCACTAGAAGGGTGGTTGGGACAGGTGAAGTTTGCACATTGCAATGGGCTCATGTACGCAGTCCGTAACTAACGCTTTGGGCACCAGCCAGCAAAGCCCCTCAAGGTCTTCCCAGCAGTAGCATTTGGGGCACTGAGCAGAAAGCCTGATAGTGAAGGTCATGTGAGCACCACAGACAAACAGTGCCTGACAGCCTGAGCCTCTGCAGTGTTGCTTTGGTTCTGTATTTTTACTAGATAAGAACTTGTGCCTGTTACCATTTCCCCGGGGCTGTACATCAACCCTGTGGTTCTGCTGGACCATTCATATGGGGAGGGCATTGCAGCCCTTCCCAAAGGCTGGAGGAGATCTCTGGGTGGAAGAGGTCTCCAGTTTTAGCAGTTTCTTTGACTTGCCGATCTTGAGTGAATAATTGCTGTCCATCTGGAAAACCTTCTCATATCTTCTATCTTGATCAAACCTGATCTTCTTGCTGAGAGGAGACCCACCAAATATGGTCATTCAAAAGATAAAGCAGTGAATATTTAAATAAGTCCTAATAGGAAGAAATATTGTTGAGTGTTTATTGCAGGGTCAGGATCTCTCCTATTAATCTTTCCCTCCAGCACTGGCAACCCACCCAAAAGTAACATCTAGGAGTTTGGGTATACGGGACCTTTGGGAGCTCAGAAAGTTGCTGCCTGCCAACAGAGCTACCCTAACAGTCTGCTCAAGTGCTCTTAAATGATGATTAAGTCAAGTTGCCTTCCTGTGCAGTTGTGGCAGGCTGAGGCTTGGCATGTGGACAGCTATTTACACTTTATCTGACACACTAACCTGCTACATCGCAGTAACTTCAACTGTGGTTTGCATTCTTAGTGCACAAGACCCCTTCCTACCCCATCCCTCCCTAAAATGCTTATAAACCTTAAGGGGACTTAAGCTAGTCTCCACATGAAAATAAATTTCGGGTTGTCCACATCAACATGTTGTTTGGATTAGGAGATTGCTTTTGAAATATATCCTTGAGTTTTACCCCTGTTGCACCTTGGTGCTTATTGTGGATTCAACAGGCATTCAGCCCATGGGACCAGCCTTGTGCTGAGCCAAGATAAACCTCCCAAACTAGATAATAATGTTTCTATCAGGCCCCACCACTCCTCTGGTCCATTCCTGTCAGGCCATACTACTTGCCAATTTAGCCAATTCAGATTTTGATCTCTTAACAAATTTTCCCAACATCTCCTCCATCTGACTTGTTACTGGAAACCCTTTTCACATTGTTCATTTTAGTCAGTGCAAATTGGTGCAAATCACAGGAGGAGGATTTACTCACTGAGTAGAGGCTGTGCAGTTGATCTATGGAAAATTGTCATCCTTGAGTCTTTTGACTGTTGTTACTTTGTTAGCTTTATTTTCATCTTTACTTATATTTGTATATCAATATATTTTATGCTCACATCATTATTGCAAGGCCATAGGATTGTACTATCCAGAATGTCTGAGCTCATCGAGTCTTGCAATGCTTTTAAATCCTTCCTCATTAGTAGAGGATCCTGAGTGTCTAGCTACTATGTGATTGCTACAGTCAAAGTAAGATTTTGTTCTATGTCACTATTCAATACACTGAGCAGTGGTAGAGCCTTTCTTCCTCTTCCTTTTGCCTTTCCATATCCTTTTTCTCCCTTTCCCCTTTCTCTCCACTCCCCCCCGCCCCAGCCCTGCCATCTGATCCTTCCTGGTCTGGCAAGTCACAGGAGCTGTTTTCTGTCAATTTTTTGATATCTTCTTCCTCTCCTAGCCTGGCACAGAATCTGCTTTTGTTAGTTTTGTTAGCTGTACACTTCAGCATGAGGTCTGACAACCTTGACCCTCCAGGCATGACTAATTCCCATTTACAAGATCACTACAAAATCCATCAGATCGAAAGTGTCAGGAAATCAGGAAAACCCCAGTGTGTACAGCTGGCTGGAGCTGGTCTCCCCGTGCTTGGCTGGCCGTGCTTTGCTGTGATAAGGTCAAGTAAAAGTGGCACTTGGAAGGAACAGGAGGTGGAGGAGAGGGAAGGGAGGTTTTGCAAGCAGCTAGTGATGTATTATTTAATACTGCACTCTTTGTACCCAGACACCATGGCTCTAGTAACGGGCAGGGTTAAGGCAAGGATATAAATTGCAATCAAGGAAGTACAAGATGACTTGTGGTGTTTGAAAACCTTGGAGTGGAGGCTTCCGTGACATTGAATTTGAGAGTAGGAAAACAGCAGTACAAAGGTGCTAACATGTTTTTTTGAAGTTGCCTTAAAAATTTATCTCTGTGCTATTCAGAAGTGGTGGTAGTGATAATCCCAGATGGTTGTGGGTTTTGTGTGGGTTGGGGTTTTTTGGTAGTGTCTTTTATACAAGAGTGCTTTAGAGTTGAGAAACAGGATGAGTAGAGTAGAGTGTCCCAGCTACCTCTGGTGGTTTTATCCAACAGCTTCTTCTCAACAAAACTCTCAATGACTTCAGCTCCCTGTGAGGCCAGCTCTGAGTCCCTCTCAAAAATCCCACCCTGACACAGAAATCAGTGTTACACAGGCAGTCTGTGGTTTGTCGGTGTTGGCTCGCAACAGTCAGTTTCTTGAGAAGTTCAGTCATGGACCTCAAAGCCAGCACAGAAGAAAAGGAATAAAAACTTGCACAGATGTGAGGTCTGGAAGAACAAGCGCACTCGGTGAATGAGACCTCAGGAGGCAGGAGGTGGCCTCAAGTCAGACGTGGGAGAGTCACAAAAATGAGGTTTGTATTTAGTTGTCCAAAGGGATCTGGAAAAGAATGAGAAAGACAAGGCGTAGGGGGAACAAAGCCTGGAGGAAAGGCAATATTGAAAATAAATGAAGAATCTCTAGTTATTTTGCAAGCCTGAACCTTTGACTTCAGCAGAGCTGTAGCAAATAGAGTTTGGTTTTCTGGACACCACTCACAGACAAATGTGGGCTGGAGTGCACGGAAGAGGTACATAGATGGCTGATTCAGCAGCTTTGCTTGCTTTTCCACTTGGAATTGTTTGAGCCCCTTTTCATTTTCCCCTTTGGTCTTCAGGATGGGGTTTTCAACATTGGTTAAAACCTTCTCAATCACGTCTTTGAAACCAAAACCTGGTATGAACTACAGGAAGGTGGTGTTGAAGAGCTTCTGTTCTAACCTGGAAAGTGCTGAATTCTCACTGTGTGGGCTTGATCCAAGATCCATAGAAATCAATCATGGGCTTGTCATATGCTTTAATAGAAATTGGACCAAATTGCAAATTTTTTCCTATTAGTCTGGCCCATTTCTATGGATTTTTGCCCACTCGATTTAAAAGAACAATTTATGTCATGAGAAACAAACCACTTTTGTTGTGTTTTTCTGTGTTTGAGTTTTTTTTGCTTAATGTTCTTCCCTTACTATTATTGGCTGAGACACGATGGCTGTGACTTTTTTATTATTTTACTGGGACACAAGGAGGAAAAATTATTCAAATACTTGCTAACGGATGTTTTCTCACCCAACTTGAAAGTGGAGAGGTTGGTGTGAAAGACGCCCCCACTTTGGTACTCAGAAATGAGACGTCCACCATTTGGTGACCAATTACTGTGCAGTGTCTGAGGCTTTAGCATGGAAAGCATCAATGCCGTGGCATGAAGTTCCATGCTAACTAAAGACAGCTCCTCTCCGTGACTGGTTCTTCCCCTCTCCGTGCATCATAGTCCTTTGGGACATGGGTTCATGAGGCTGTACTACTGACTCATCTCTGCCTTCCTGTCACCCCTTCCACAGGAAGGAAATCCATTGTGTCTCACTCTTCCTCTTAACAAAGGGGATTTATCCAAACTCACATTAGGAGAGCAAACCCACATCTTCTAAACACAAGTTAGTGCCTTTACCACTTGGCACAAACTTCCTTTCTTTCTAGCTGTGTTGCAAGTCAATGCTGAGGCACAGGGCAGAGCTCTCGTATGAACTAGGGCACAACAGCAGAAAAATTGTAAGGATGGTTGAGCTGAGGTAATTAGTTTTCATTAGCTAAGTCTGTAAACCTCTGGCATTCAGTATCTTGCAGTCTTCTGGGATATTTCACAGCCTTCGCCACCATGAGTCCTCAGCACCTATTGCAGCTCTGGGCCACCCATGCAGTTTGAGCTCTGTTGCATGTCAGGATATGGTTGCTTTAGGACACGTGGGGAGTTCACACAAAATATGCCACCTGCTAGTGGCCTGCCTGACCACACTCTATGTTCAGCTGGTGTGAAGCCCAAACATGTTTCCTGTGCAGAGCAGCATGAGGGGAAGCATCATCTCTCCAGCACTGGTGTCTCTAAAATGAAGTCCTATATGGGATTCCTTGAGGGCTGAGTTTACTGCTCAGCTTCATATCATCTCTGCCTCATCACCTTCTTTCACAGGACTGGTATTGCTTGGAGACCTGTACCCTGTCCATCACCTGATGTAAGAAAGGCAATAAATTCAGTAACCTTGAACAAGAAGACTGCAAAACTAACACAAGGACAAATGCATTCTTGTCTCTTCAGGCTTCCAATGCCTTTTGTGATTTATTTTCAGGAATGAAGAAATATGGTAGAAATCATCCACTTACTTTAGCAAGGACAAAATCAAAATAAATTCAAGAAAGTTTTATCTGTTGGAGTTTTTTTTCTCTTTTTTTTTCCCCTCTCTAAACCTGGTTTAGTTAATGAAGCTTGTAATTTGCATCACATTTTTGACAGCTTTTACTAATGAATTTATATAGCCTGCAAGATAAATGTCTGCTGATGGAAATAAGAGGGACCTATTACGTATCCTGTGTGTATGTGAAGAGTAGCTCAAGACCTTCAAGCTCAGCTTTTGGCAAGGTCACAAATGTGGTCTTCCCTGTCTTGGGTTTAGGGTTTGGATACTTTTTCCCCTCTTAGTGTACTAACTCAGAAGTAATCAGAAGTACTCAGAAGTAATAAATGCTTGAGAACAAAGTGGGAGTGACTCATTTAAGGTTAGATCTGACCAAAAGCATGTGATGAATGGGTTTCAATTTAAATGCCAGTGGTTGGGGTAGTGGCAAGCGGTGGCTGCCACACGAGTCCTACAACATCTACACATTCCAGCCACAGTGGACCTCAGTTAATGAGGTAGATTTAGCAGGGATTTAGCCTGGCCTCTGGGATTTCTGAAGCTGTTCTTAAGAACCCCGATTAAGGACAAAGGAAAGATGTTTGAGTAAGCATGACTCTCTGAAGGAAATGTCTCCATCACCCATAAAAAACTGTTAAAGTTGCCCCTTCTTGATTTGTCCCTGTCAAATTTTTGTCATGTGTAGGCAAAGAAGGCAGGAGTCCCTCACATAGTGTAATCCATGAAGTGGTGTAGCTTGATGTAAATCAGCTTGAAAGAGTTACTGCTAGATTATACCAGTGAGAAGCGGAAAAAATATCACCTGTAAATAATCAAGTTAAAGCAAATGTTTAAAAGCCTCAAGGATGCTGAGTTCTGATTTAGCATGGCTCAACTTCAGCCAAGCCGCTGTTGGTCTGAGGTGAGTTTCATTGACATGTAGCTGCTGCAGTGAATCAGGCTTCAGGAAATGCTGAGTGCTGCTGGGTTGTAAGGACCAGGTCCTTACAATGCTCTGATTTTTAGGTTTGTCATAATCTCCCTTTAAAAGGGTTGGATTGTGCTGCACTGCTGATCTGAGAGAGTACAGGATTGTGCCCTGGCTGAGGATCTAGTTCAGAATACTAATTGCCAAGCTTACTGTCATGAATCTATCTTTATTATGACAGCATTATATTAATAAACAAAGTGATGGGACTGGGCAGCAAAGGATCTAGAATGTAATAAATGGTGATTTAGTGCTTGTTGAATTGACTGTTGGAGGAAGATGAACACTTCCTGAGCCTGGCCTTGCTGTTTTCTATTGAGGGAAACACATTCTCTAGTGTTGGCCTTTTTCATTGAAAACCATATAAGCCTCTTGGGAGGCAGTGAGGAACCCAACAACTGTAGATCTTTTAGAGAAAACAAACAGACTTTTTCATCTGTTGCAGAACTGTCACATTGGTTTCCATTTACAACTGAAAAAAAAATTAGGATAACAACTGTTTATTCCTATTATTGTCCCTTGGTTTGTTTCTTTCTGGTTTTGCATGTGTGGGTGGGTTTTAAAAGTTTTTGTCTTGCTTTCTTTTGCAATTTTTCATGGCCCACGCTCGGATGTGTTCCAGCTCATCTGCAGGCTGTGAGGCTGGAGCCCACAACAGTGGGAAGTGTTTCAGCTCTGCTTATAGCTCAAGCAGGTAGTAAGTAGGTAGGTTATAGTTTACAGAGTGGAAGCAAGACAGTAAGACTAAATGTTTGGGAATTTTTTAAAATGTCCAGTGACCACAGTTCCTATGTAGGAGGAGATGTCCTTCCCATCCCTCTCATCCCCTGGTTTCTGAATGTCTTCGCAGAGCAGCTGTGACTTGGGCTTCACTGAACTGACAGTGCCACAGCCTGGAATGATAGTAAAAAAAGATGCATGTTGTTCTAAACACTCAATCATTTTCCTTCTTTCTTGTGGAGTTGTTATTAAGCCCAGAGGTTCAGAAGTTCAAAAATATAAAGGAATAATTTGTACAAGAAAAGAAAGGAGTCTATTTCACAAGCCATTGATGCTTCCACTGGGAATTAGCAGTAGCTGTTAGAGTAGCTGGGGTCATACAGAGCAACCATGCATTCTGCTCCCACTTAGGAAACCCCTAATTTTTAACTTTTTAACAGGCACAAGCTTAAGTTTCCAGCAATGAAAAGTGGAGGGAATGTTTGAGGAGTTTTTATTAAAAAAATAAACTTCAAATGATGATTGACTCCCCTTTTATGTCTCCAGAATGGGGCCCATAAATCTCAACAGTTTTCTCTTCAATGGCTACTTGTTCTTTTTGGTTGGTGACAACTTTTATTTTAAGTAAGCTGAATTCTTAAATTAACCCTTGTGTTGACTCAAACCTTGTTTGTCTTTGCTTTGCCTCCCACAGATGGAGAATAGCTCTAGCATATGGTAGCAGATCCATTCCCATGTCACAGTTGATGTGAAATGTGGGCATCAGTGTGCAGCTGGAAGAAGGAGGAACCAGAATTCAGGAGATCTGCTTCCAAAGAAAGCACTGAGCTCACAGTTACTGAGACTCCTCTTTGAGTCCTTGACTTAGGACTTCTGATAGGTAGATGAGCACTGCAAGTTTAACTTACTTGAGCACAAATACTCAAATTCACACGTGGGCATTCAAAAACCCAGTCCCATCGAGTACAGGTGGGTTCTGGCACTCCCTTCATCATTAAATAACAACTATATGGATATAGCTGTTCAACAGTCCATGGATTTTTCCTGTATTCAGAACAAAATCCATCTTTCAAAGAAAATACCCAATATAAACCCCATAAATATCTCAGGCAGAATCAGCCACAGAACCTTCCAGAAGACAACTGAAAAATGGGTTGATGAGCATAAGTGCTGTGCCCATGGGTGTCCTTTAACTACTGAGTCTCCTTCACAGGTATGCAAGCTCTGGGAGCCAGCAATATGCATGCTGCTGTGCCTGCCTGTGTGTGGTCAGCCAAATTTGGAAGCTCTATCTTATATCTTTCTGTCAGTGACCTGTTATACAGTCCTGGGGCCTAATGCTTGTGTCAACATTAGGTTAGGTTTCATGGCATCCTGAGCAGAGCAGGAATGTCCTGGCTTATATTTGTCTCCCCAGGAGAGGGAGAGGGTGGGAGAGAAGCATTCAGCAGCTACTGGGCAATCTTCTGCCATCTCTTGACAGGTAGTGATATAAATCAGGGGCTTGAGTGAGACACGAAAGCAAGACCTCGTTGCTCTGTTTAGATCCCTATCAGCCGTGATTAATTCAGTGCTATAGGTGGAAGGATAAATGTGGCTTCCTGTAATTGTAATTGTTTCCACCAGCCTTTGAACTGATGCATCCATCTGGTAGCATTTAGTTGTGAATGCAAAGGGTCAAACTGTGCCCAAGACTGCATGGTAGGCAGCAGGGCCAGTTCTGAGAAATGCTCGTGCCAGTTTGGAATTGGTCTCCTGGATACGCAGTACAACTGGGGCAAGGGGACTCAAGTTAGTCCTTGTAATATCATTTGGAAACTTTTAAGTGCCAGAGCTTCTGAGTTTATTAGGCAGCAGACTGGCAAGAGTGCCTTATGATGGCTAGGGGTGGACTGGAGGCTTCATATGGTGCTACAGAGGCTTCTGCTCTGCTGTTCCCAATGCTCTTTCTAGAAGTCCGAAGGCAAGACAGTGTGCATTGCTTTTATTGAGCTACTCTTATTGTAATTCTAAGAGATTTTGTGGATCTTTCACAGAACTACTATCTACTTGCTTCAGGAGTCCTTCCCCTCCTCTCCAGACTCTTTAACAGCCTAGGTCTGCAATCTTTGCAAGTATTGAGCTTATACACTCATCCATCTACCTCCAGCCCTGTGCACAGGGCTTGACTTTGCTTTGACATTCCTATGTGCAAAGCATTCCCATGATAATAACTTAAATACCATGCTGGTTTTACTCCCTCTTTAACGTTGCCATGTGCCTATGGGAAAGTCTGAAAGGGGCAACAATCTTGATATATTTGGTGGAGGGGGTGTGTTTTGAAAGCTGAAGGATCTTTGGTAAATGCAGCCTGCAAGGAACAGAACTAGCTTATTTCAGCTGACAGCTTTGGAGAAAACCAGCATTGCTAAGTTTCAAATTAGTGTGGGTAGGCACTAATAAGAAAATTTAGGGCTAGCAATTCAGAGGGAATAGTTTATTGCTTTTGGTTAATCCCTTCTCAATTTCTATCAGCGTAGAAAGAGCAGAGCTTTTTCTCTCAGTCATTTGTGCCCAAAGCAAAATGTGATGAAAACAGGCAAACTAAAATGTAATTTAGCTTCTTAAAAGCAAAGAAAGGTCACTCCATCAGAAAAAAAAGAGTCAAAATTTGCAGTTTAAACAAGACTCCATGAAGTCTTTGTCTTAGTAATGTTTGTATTCTAATGCTTTGAATCCAGTAATTTCTAGTTGCCAGAGCTCAGTAAAGAATGTTTCCTGGGTAACTTCTTTTGCAATCTATTCAATTTTTGCTTCTCTGTATTAATTGTCTGACATTTTTCTCAGTTTTATTCATGATTTGGAGTCATTTAATGCATTATTCCAGACCTGCAGCAAACTTCTAAGTGGTCCTGAGAATTTGCTATTCAAAATCTAAGCTGACTTTTTAGAATTTGAAAATTATTTCTCAAAATTTGAGGAACAATTAAATGGCAAGTATAACTGCTCTTGTACAAAATACAAACATGGAGCAAAATTCCCTGTCAAGTGAATTAACAAAGCATGACTGAAGCAAACTAAGCTGACCAACTTACATCTGCAAAGAACTTGGTCTGTAAAGCCACCTGAGCTCACCCCCTTTCTTACCTACTTTAGGGAAGGTAAAAAGATCATGAGCAGGGAAGAAATGCAGAACAGATGTTATCTTCAAAATGAGCTGCTCCCCCACAGGTTTGTGGAGGATGTCATTTCCTACCCCCTGCATCATCCCCTCTCCTCCTCCAGAGCCTGCAGGCAGGATTTCAGCGAGTGTAAATCATTGGAACGATGCTAAATTACATGAGCTGAGACTGGCTCCCAAACTCCTTGTGCACCTAGAAGTTAGGCTTAAGAAATAAAATCAAAGCTGGAAGTGATCCTCTGTGCTCTGCTTAGTACCCACACCACTGCTTCAGGAATCCTTGTCGGATGCCTTCCCTACTGTCCCAATAGTAGAAGAGTGGGCTGGAGCCTCTGAGCTCCAGCACCACAGTTGTGATTGTGCCAAAAAAGGCTGCTGTTCATGTCTGTTATTCCGGGGCAACAACGAAGACATTTGTTTGAGGGAGTTGCTTTTTTCCACCTTGAGATCTCCAGGACTTGTCTGCGCTGTGTCCCCATGTCCAGTGTCAGCAGTGGCTGTAGGATTTCTGGGAATCTTCCTGGTGAAGTGCAGCTGTAGGGAGTACAGCCTGCTGAAAACTTACAGGGTGTTTCAGGGGATGGTAGTGTGTGCTTGCTTACATGTGGGTGTGTTTACAGAGCATCCGTATTAATCAGGCAAAAAATGTGGTTCTCTGTCATTTCTTCCTAGTTAGAAGGAAAAAGAAAAACAAAACACTACTTAGAATTAAGTGCTTTCTTCAGAATTTGCCAATTTATGTAAATGTTTTACAGCAGCTTTGGATTCTTGGCTCTGGTCAGGAGAGCAAAAATCTGCAAACATTCTTCTTTATTGCTTAGCAGCATATCCTCCCTGGTAGCAGGTTTCACTGGCATTCTCTGAGTAGAGTGGAGGCTCTTTAACCTAGGCTTTAAAAAGGTTCAAGCAATCTGATCTTTCAGTCCCAATGATATTGAAAATGTAGCAGTAACAGTTGTCTCTTGAAAGATAATCTCCCATAATTCATAAACAACAGAATTACTTTGAGGGAGCATAATACATAGTAGAAAATAAAGTGTCTGAATTTATCATTCTGACTTTGAAAGCTAACAGAGTAATTTGTTACAAATGATTAATTTTGTAAATTTCTTCTATCTTGGCAACTTGACTGTGAATAGATTGCAGTTTCCTTGAAGCTATTTGTAAGCTGAATTTATTTGCTGAATAATTGTTGTAAATAACTCAGTGAATAGTAAGTAATTATTCTTGGCCTCCTCCTAGTTTGAAGGCAAGTGCTTGGCTACAAGTAGATGATATTAGAAATTTGAGCTGCTGTGATTTGATGTGAAGGTCACCTTCTTTCCCTGGCTAACTGAATATGGAATAATTCTTATGTAATTTGTTCCTTCCAGGCAAAAATCCTGCAACAGGGCTGTAACACTGTACTAGGAGTGTACAGCACTTCCCAGGCCATAAGGACAGCAGAATATAGACCTGATGCCTCCTGTTCACCCCTGGGCAGTCTTGCCTATGTGCCTCGAGTTCCAAAGAGACATTTTTTTGTCTTTGGTATCTCTGCCTCTGTTTCTCCTTTGCTGCCTCTCCCTCAGACAGGCAGCTAAAGCAGGAGCTGCTGCATTTATCTCTTCTTAAACTCCTGACTGTGTCTGTAGCTTTTCCTCTCTGTGCCCTAGGACAGAGGACCTGGGGATGGAGCAAGCATTGGAGGTCCATGTTAAAGCATCCATGAATCAGCTGCAGTGTATGGGGGGGGGGAGAGAATTTTGAAGGGTTCCTTTTTGGCAGCAGGCTGCTGCCTCACAGAGGGACCCCAAAATGAGGAGCATGGTGGGATCACTCCAGCCTTGCCCTCCCGCAAAGCGCCTGAGTGTCTGCCCACTGAATTGTGGGCAGGCTTTGATAAAATACACCTCTGAACAGTTGTCTGCAGGATTTTTGTGACCATCTGTTGTTACCCAGGACTGTAATGGCACCTTGCTGTTTTCCAGAGAGGCTCCCTTTGTGCTTGAGAGGACATTGTCTAGGGCGTGGGCTGGTCACTTGTGTGCAGCTTCCACACTCAAAAACCCTCTTGCCATCAGCAGAAAGTTTGTGGTGAACCCTTTCTTCTGGGCTTAGAGACACTTCAGCTAATGCAGCATCTATTAACAAAATTACACTATTTGTGCTGGGCTCTTTCCTCTGATACTGTAAAGGAGAAGAACCTTTTGCTCTGTGCTGATGTGATGAGCAGTGATGGATGGACACTGCCCACCCCTCAGGCAGGCCTCCTCTCCTCGATGCTGCTGATGTTCCCCAAAATACCTACTTTGCAAGGTCTGCATTGCAACCGCTTAACTGGTCTTGAAGGCATAACTATAAATTTCTAGCAGGAAGGAGAGTTTGCCCTGGTGAGGCCATCCTGGGATCACTGTGCCCCATAAGAGCTGGTGCAGGGGAGATCCCATCACCTGTCCTGAATAATGACATGGGGTTTTGTCCTAAGTGAGAAAGACCTGAAATGAACAGGCTGCAGATCAGCCCTGTGTTTATTAACAGACATGGGGCACCCCATGCTTGTTTACCAGTTTCTTCAACATTAAGTCACTTTTGCACAGCAACATTAATTGAAATTTGAGATAATATTAAGCCTAAAAAACCCCCACCAAACCCCAAAACAAACACTTATCCCGGATGAGTTCAGCTCCCTGGTTCCTCTTGAAGTTTCCTCTTCTCATGCTGTTCAAAATCTTGACCTTTTTTTTTCCTCCCCTCCTGACCTCACAAGGACAGAGTCACCTTCAGGCTTAGGAAATATTTTCTACAACTGCCAACTTGGTCGTGCTCACGTGGAGACTAGAAAACTGAGACAGTTGTTGTCCAAAACTGTTTGTCCTTGGCCAGAGGTTGAAGCTCCATCTGGCTTGCTGGAAAGTGCTCCCCTTCCCAATAGGCTATGATTTATGTTCCTGAATGCTGACGTACATGGCAATTGGCACCTGTTTGTGCTGATACCCTGAGCTGGGAGTTGGAAATTCAGGACATAGATCTTTATGTCCCCTTCAGCCGTTCTGGCTGCAGGAGCAGCATTCTGGAAAGGAGCTGTGCTGGCATCGTGAGGTGTTAAGCTGGGATGGCTGAAGGAGTTAATCTGCTGCCTCACTGTAATATAATAGAAAGAAAAACATACCTATGGGGCTAGTCCATTTTACTATGTAGTTTCAGCTGGTAATTAAGAAGAAACAGTTCAAAATTAAGCAGTCATGTGAATAAAACCCCAAATTAAATACACCCAAGACAGGTTGCATTATTCAATGGGTGGATGCTTAGCATAGCATGAAACCAGGCTTTTTTTTATTAAAAATGTATCAGGCTTGGTGCCTAAAACTGGGAGTTCCCCAAGCCTCACCGGGCTTTGATTTTTTTTTTCTGTGAGGGTGCCCCTTTCATTGCAGCTCACTCGTCACCGGGACCGGCTGGTATGCTCAGCTCGGGGCATGTTCCCACATTCCTCCTGTTACGTTGGAAACAAAAAAGTAAAATCGAAACCCCAGATGGGCCCAGTAACAATTTTACTTGGGAGTCAAGAGCACAAGCGTGGTTTCAGGTTCTTGGGAAGGATTTCACGTGCCCCCTTTGAAGGTGGTGATCCTGAAAGTGAGGACAATGTGCCCATTTAAGGTGGAAGAAAGTGATCGTGGGCACTGCCCTTTGAGTGTCCTGCCAGACGTCAATTTGGGGAATGCAATTGCTGAGCAGAGTGGCAGGCTGTGACCTTCTCTGTACATAGATTAGGCAGCTGGCTGCTTTTAAATGGAGTGGTACAACCAAGCACAGTGATAATTTTGAGGTAAATGCATGGGGAGCAGGGAGGTGAGTGGTAAGGAGCAATAGAGAAGAGGTATTTTCAACCACAAGCTCCCCAACTGGCAGATTTCCAAAAGATGGGAAGTGTTGTCTGAAAAAAGCTCATCCTCTACTCACCTCATTCTTTCCCAAAGTATCTGTTGCCATACACTTTTGGAGGGTGTTGGATTTATCTGAGATGACTGCTTTTGTTTCAATGACACCTTCGGATCTATGCACTACAGCCCTCATGGCACTTCTCCTGGAGCACTGCTGTTTTCCACAAACCTTCTGACAGATTTCTAGTGCCCACAAAGTTCTTGTGCTACATGAAAGGATTTCCCTGACATTGAGGCAGCATTTGGGTTTCTGAATATGGAGGTTTGCTCCTGGTGAGATGCTGACAGGAGAGGAGTAACTTGTCAAGCCAGACTTACTAGGATGGTGGCCCAGGAAGGGACAGAGGGGGGAGCAAAGGGCAGGCAGAAGCTGGGCTTGCAGCCAAGCCCAGGGCATCACCATGTCCACTGTTGGACCACTGCCTGTTTTGCCTGGAGGAGAATGCCTTGCTTTATGCCTGTGGGGTTTCACGTGGTCTGGAGGTCTTACTTTAGACAGCCATCCCTGATATCATAAAGCCCATCTCCTTCTTTGTGGAGTTGGGTCCATTCATATCCGTTGAGCACCGCAGCCTTTTGCCCCTCCAATGGTCTTTCCAATGTATTTTATTTGAAAATTGAACAAATCTGTTTAAATCAAACCCAGTTGCCAGCTGCTTAGCCCCAGAAGAACTGTTACTCCTCTGCCACAGATTAATGTGAAGTGAGTAGAGAAAGAAGTGGAAGGAAACAACTTACACCATCATGTCTGAGTTAATTAAAAACTAAGATTGGATTTTTAGGTTACTAGTAGACATTTCATATCTAGTGTTCTGTTTTCCAGCAGGTTAGCAGACCTCTAAGTCCCATAACCAAATACCTGAGGTGAGTTCCAGGGAGAAGCTGGTTCTTCTGAACCACTTTTGGTTCATCTGTAAACAAAGTAAAAAAGGTCCCCCTTGTGAGTGCAGCCACAAGCATAAATTTGTTTTATTGTGTGTTTACCTTTTCGTTGACAAGATCAAAGACTGCAGTCCAGAAGTCTTACTGGTAGCACTTGGACCTGCAAGCCATCACTGCTGGGCAGGGTCCTGGTTGCTTGGACTTGTTCTACTTCAACTAGAAGAACAGTTGTGGAATTGGACTGCTCAGAGTGTAACTCTTTCATTGCAAATATTTAGCCTTTTAGGTAGGTTTAATCATCAAAATTAATCTACTGAGAAACTGGACCTAAGCAAAAGTACTGGATGCAAGTATATTCCACATATGAAATTCACCATAAGGTTAGGCTGCAAATGTAACATAGGTAGTTCTGTCCCTTCCAGTGCTTCAGTTTTGATTAAGCTGCAAATCCTTCTTCCCTTTATTTTTTAATTTATTTGCCTAAACTTGAATCTGGGCATTGAGCAAAGCAGAGAGTCACCCTGCACAGCTGCTGCTCACCACTGCTATGGTGAGAGCAGGGAAACAAAAACATCCTTCCACCACAGTGTCATGGTTCACAGGAGGGGAAAGGATGGAAATTCCATATCAAAGCTCTTTTTGTCCCTTCCTTTTCTGTATAATTAATCTGGATTCTGTGTTCCTTTAGAAGGTAACACATGACATTACATTTAGAAGAAAAGGCTTTAGGTCTTACCCCGCTTCCAGTAGTGCTTCTGGCACAGCTGCTGTTGACTTCAGTTTGTGTATTTTAGACCTTGTTTATTAAACGTGGGTGTGGTATTTATAGTATATACAGAATTATACAATGTTTCTAAAGTCTGGTCAGGCCAGAAATTAACTAATGTTTACGTTTTTACTACAGGCTTTTTTTGGTTTTTATTTGTTTTTTTTTTAATGGCCTTGTCAAGGGAAGATTTGTATCTAAGAGCACAACTTGCAGGTAGCTCACCTAATAACCCACCAATACCCCACCCAACTGCTCTCCAGGCTCTAAGTTAATGATCTGTCTGTCTCAGTCCAGCTGAAGCCATGAACTTAGTGCAGAAGCAAAAGTATAGCAGGGTCAGCCCACGGGATGCTTGAGATCTGCTATCAACCAGGATAGCCCTCCTTTGGCTTGGGAGGCTTGAGGGTGAGGGAATGGGGGTCTTATGCATGTTGCAGTGTTTTCTGTCTAGGAATTGTTTCTATTGTTTTTGAATGCCTTGATTCAATCAAAAACAAAGAAAACTCAAAAAAAAAAAAAAGAGTTGACTCTTGCACGTGCAAGTTCAGCATGGGAACTTTGCATAAAGAGAAGAGTCTGAAGGCTGAGGTCAAGTTGTTGGAGGTGTGCAGGGCTCAAGACTGGAGCCCTAATCTCCCTGCAGCTTTCTCAGCACCAAGAAGACCAAGCTCAGTCCTGGGGCTGCATACAAGCAGCGTGACTGCTCTGCACCAGGCCATGCCCATGTGTCACTGCCATGGCCAAGCCAGTAGGATAGGTGCCGGTTAGGAGTTTCTCCAAGCACCTCAGTCACGTTCAAACTGTTTTATTAAACTGGTTAATTGGCCATTTGAAAGGCAGAGGGGAAAAGCAAGGTCCTTAGGTCTCCCTGGTCAGTGCCAAGCCGCAGACTGTTAACTACTCCTGCTTTTCAGAAGCAATAACTGTGGGTTTGGGGAACATATGGAACCAACTAGCCGAAAGGCTTTTATGAGGAGCTTTAACAGGGGGCACGGTTTTGTGAGCAGAAATTCCAGTGGATGAGTTAATAGTTTCACTTTCCTTAGCTGTCCCTTTATAGGAACAACAACAACAAAGTCGGGCGCGTTCCTCCCACAGCCCCGGCTGTACAATGTGCCGATGCATCCAGGATTTCGTTTGGACACTGGGGGAGTCCTTTAGTAGATCCCCCAGGACCTGTTTTTTCGGAGTTATTTCCTGATGCTGACCTCATTAGGTGAGTTTCACAGCTCACTAATTCCTAGCAACAGTGCAAGAGATTCAAGGAAAGGGGAAACCCGTCTTCTGGAAACCAAGGGAACTGAAGAGATTTGGGCAAACACTTTTATTGCTTTTCATTAATCTGGAAAATCAGGGACATAGATTTTTCTTTCTTTTATTTTGCTTTCTTTATTTTTTTTTCCCTCCAAGCCACTATTTTGACTTAAAACTGTACATTTGATTTTCTATTTGAGTACAGAGAAGGATAAGAACAAAAGAACCCCTGAAGAACCATACCTCAATATTTCTGCTTCAGTCTGTTTTGAACAAGAAGAGTGGTCAATTTTTTTTTTTTCTGGAATTGCAGTTTGGGCACTGACAGGATATAGTCACTCAAACACTTCCAGTAATGCTTATTTAGTATTTGCATTGTGGTGGCACATGTCCAAAAGAGGGGGCAAAGGAAAAGAATAGTTGCCTACTCAAGAGCTGACATCATAGTATGAAATTTAAGTAGTTGTTTTTGTGGTATTGTTATTAATCATGGTTCTATGCAGAGGTCATCCAGTAACTCCAGCTACTGGAATCCTGTGAAGGCAATGCTTGTGGTTCAGCTTTGTTGAGTTTAGGACTGGAAAGGCATTTCTTCCCCATCACGTAAGAGTGAAATTGGTCTGAGCACCAAAATTTGGCCTGAGAGTTTCCTCAGGGTTGCCATTCATTCTCAAGTCTTCCATACAACAAACACACCAGAAGAATACACGTCCATTTGTCTTCAGCTTAACATAAAATTTGTTTCTTCTGTTTCTCCTGAATTTGCTATCTATATTATTAGCAATATATTCATAAGATGGTTTGGGGCCACTGAAGTATTTTATCTGGTACTAAGCTTTCCTTGTCTTGTTTTATGATGGCCTCTTAGATTCCCTCATGAAGCTCTTCTTCCATTGTGGCACCATTTGGGACCAGTCAGACAAATTGAGGAGGTGGGCCTGGCAACCTTTCTACATGGTTAGAAATCCATAGTGTTGCTTCCTAGATAAGGTGGCAGGCATAAAGTCAAGCTGCTGTCAGAGTGCTTCAGAAATTTGTTTCTGACAAAGTGTGCGGGCATTGAAGCTAATCAGCCAAATTCAACTCATGCATATGCAAAAGTATTAAAAACGTAGAACTGAAAGCATGCAGCTAACTCTGCATCCTTGAGCTGATGTTCAGTGATGAGCATGGCAAAGAATCCATGCATCGAACAGCATCCTACTTATTTTTTCATGCCATGAAGGACTTCATGACCAAAAGACCTTACAAACAGCTGATAGGCATGATGCTGTATTTGATGAGGGTTAGCTTGGATTTTGTTTTCTGGGCTTTTAAAATTCTCTTCAACTAAGGACAAATGCACATAAAACGGATAGGGAGAAATCTTTCCTGTACAAAGGCCATGATTTCTTCTCTTAGCCATCACATACAGCAAGGATTTACTTGCCTAAAAGCCAAAGCTCATTAAAATCTCATGTAAAATAAAACCTTCAGCCTCTCCCATGGCCTTGCAAAGCAAAGTTCCAACTGTCCCAAGCACACAACTGCTGATACCAAGGGTTTTATGCAATGCCAGCCTCCTTTAAAACCTTGAGACCCAGTAGAGTTTAATCAGAAAAAAAAACAACAAACAAAAACCTTTATATGAGGGGTTTGGGGCTTTTCTATTGCAGATGAAAGCTAAATGCCTTAAATGTTCAAATTGATTTATATATGAGGTAGACTTGTGTGCCCCATGTCTTCCATTTATCTGTGACTCCTGGTTCTGAAATCCAGAGGTGTGGCAAGGGGAAATAACTGTTTGAGTGTCAAGGTAATCAGTAAAGCTGTTAGTTATGACCTTCAATGGGCCTGTTTGGTCCTTTTTTAAGGCCTGGAGTGCTTGCACATGAACAAAGACCGGTCTCTACTGATTTGGTGGCAACAGTCTTGTTCATCCATATATGAAACTTGGGGTTCCCACAGACCTCCCTTCCTGCTGGGGATACCTCAGTTGAAATCACCAGTGATGCAAGAGATCTTCCCATGGCGGAAATGACTGGTCCAGCCCCTTTATCCTTGAGATGGACATCATGATAAACAGCTTCTAGGACGTCTAGCCTGGTGGTTCTTGCTGCTGTGTGGTTACCTACTCTTGTACGCAGTAAAACAGGACCTGTGTGTCAGCTGTAAGGGCTGAGCTGGTGTCTCCAAACACCTGAATAAAATCTGTGTGTTGGCTTGCTGCTTTGCACAGGAGAATGATGCCACTTGGATAAAAAGGCTTCTTCCTGGCAGGGTGAAATACCATTTCTGTTGTCCATGGTTGCTTGTTTGTAAATGAGGGGCTAGAGACAGCCACCCAAAAATGGCTTACAAAGTGCCACGATGTGAGGACCATAAATTGCATGAATAAGAATGCACTTTCCCAGAGCCAGAGTCATAACTTCCCATCACTTCCCAGAACAAATACTGTCTGCTCTGTTTATTAGGTGGGACTGTGTATAGGCAGTCCCTCTAAGTGTGTTTATTTTGAAGTCATCAGTTGTTCAGTAATCTTGGGCACCTCTGGGAGATTTAACTTAGATAGGGGTTTAGGCTGGAGGTCGTGGGGTCACTGATATTAAGATAGAGAGAAGGAAACAGCATTGTTTTTGTGGCATTATCTGAACAGTAAGGAAAAATAAATGCAGGTTTTAAGATGGTTTAACCTGACTCTGAAGGAAATGGTCTACAAATCCAGCCAACGAGCAGGCTGCTCTGATGAGACTCTGCTTCTCTTTAAGTTTGTTTTGAGCTGCCTGACCAAAAACCGTGGTGGTTATGGCTTGGTTAAGCAAGGGTTCTCTAGAAATCTGTTTAAGTGGTCACAGTTTTCCTTTAGCAAATTCAAGTGTTTGATTTTCTAATTTTAACTTCCCTCCTAAAATAAAATCTCTCAAGCTGCTTTTTGGGTGATATTTTGAACCCAGCAATGAGTTCCCACAGCAGTAGCAGCCATGTGCTGGAGCTGACCTGGTGGTCACCATCACCTCCAGGTCCCAAACCTGCTCAGGAGCAAGGAGCAGAGACACACATGTCCTGACACTAATGAAATCTGGGGTCTAGTGCATGAGGGTCCATCCACTGGTGTAGGCTCCAAATAACTCATTCTCTCTCATGAAGAATCTTGGTGTCTTATAAGAAGTGAACTTTTACAGCGGGCTTTTCTGCAGACCAGCACTTCATTTCAAGGAGCATACAGACAATTTTCTCTAAGACCTTTAACCCTCTGCAGATGTGACTAAAATCGACTAATATGTTCCAAATTTATTAGGAGGAGACAGACAGACCCAGAGCATTAATGCACAGGATTGGTTTCCCCAGGAAGCCAGAAAACCAAAAAAAAAGGGGGGAGAGGAGGCACTGGGAGTAAAGTAAGGATTTGTTTATCACCTCCTTAATATTTTATTGTAAAACACACTGTCTTATCCTCAGGGTTTGTTGGCAGTTTGTGTATTTGTGTGACTATGTGTATACATATTTTTGTATATAAAAATCCAGCAACATCCATTGTTTAAAAAATAAAAAATGAGAAGGATTTTACTAAAAGCATTTTGGGAAAACCTCTGCTCTCAGTTTTCCTGTCACCGTTTTTCTAAGCTTTTTATTTTTATTAGTCAAAATGTTTAGAATCCCCAGGAAATCCTGGGATGAACCATTTCCTCTTCAAGCTGTAGCCCGTGGGGGAAAGACAAAGAGCTCAGATCTTTTCAAAGGTTAGAAATTTTTCAAACTGTATTTTTTGCAGATTTTTTAAATTAGGAAAAAACTAAGTTAGGAGGATGCTTAACTTCAGGCTGTGGCCCTGGGAAAGACTGATCTCTTTGTAGAAAAGCCTGAAGAGCTCCTTAAGATCTAGGCAAGGAAATCTTTTAGGCTTGGATCTTAATGGGGAAGTGATTGCCAAATTGAGGTATAACAGGTTCAATTGAAAGACCATCTTTATGGTTTTTTAGAAGTAAATTAAAAAATAACAGTTGCTTTTCCTCAACTGATTTGTGTATGGTAGTTAGCCTGTAACAGCTTTGTGTTAAGAGACTGTTCATGCCTTGGAGATACTACTACTACTACTATTATTATTTTATTTTTATTATTTTTATTATATTTATTTTTATTATCATTATTATTTCTCTGAACTGCTGTTCTTCATCTACTTTTTATCAAGTTTATTTGGAAGGTTCTTGTAAAGCTGAACTTAAAAAGCCCAGACTTGGTGGTTCAGTAACTGGTATAAATTACTCCCAGAGCCTATCACAAATATAAAAAGATTTGTGTTAATTCATGTGAAATTTAGTAGCCTTTTTGGTAATACAAGTAAAAAAATATCATCTTTAAGGACATCTTTTTTATATATAATTTCCTAAGTTTACCTAGCAAAGATGTTTCTGCTTTCTTGGTATTTTCTGGTTTGGGATGGGGACACTTACTGCGACATCTGGACAGTCTGATGAGACAGTGTTTCAATTCAGTATGTTTGTTCACATTGCAAGAGTGGGTGGGTGAAGGGGGAAAGACTAAAGGAGAGAGGCTAGTAGTGAATTTCATATTGTTTCTGATACTAGAAGCATGCAGAAAGTTCCAGTGCAACAACTATGACTTTAGAAGTTCAGAAGATTTTGGTTTTTATCAAAATGCTTCCAACCGAGGGCTTTGGATTTAACCTAGTGGACCAGAAACAGTCAGGAAGTTTCATTAAGAAGTTTCATAATTTAGGATCTTTTTCATTCTAGTGCCTCTTATGTAGCCAGATACCACAAACAGCCTAAAAGTCTCATTCCATGAACTCTGAGCAATATATATATATGTTAAGAAGTTATACTTTATGTGGATTATCACAAAGTTTCTAATAAGATCTTCCACTGATAAGGGACCTTGCATCTGACTCCCCTTCCACTTGCTTAAAGATCAGCCCATGTTACTGTGGGCTAGGATGGGTCAACAGACTTCAGGTGTACCAGAGTTTTTCAAAGTTTGGCCTTTCAGGCTTTGCTGCTTTGATTCTTAATGTCTTCAACTCCTCCTGTTCCTACAGGTGCTGTTTGCTCTAAACCAAACTCTGCTCCAACACGAAAGCCTCCGAGCTGGTAGTTTGCAGGCCCCATATACCACTGAAGATCTCATCAAGCATTATAACTGTGGAGACCTGAATGCTGTCATATTCAACCATGACACTTCTCAGGTAAGCAAAAGTGTTGTGGATGGGCCAGCTAATTGAGAGAAATCAATTACTTTAATAGTGATGTCACTTACAGAGCCAGGAAGTCTCACTACCAAACCCCCAATTGAAAATATCTACACTAGATGTGATGATTTGCATTTATTGAAAATGTGGTGAGTTGAGGTTCAGAGAGCTTAACAGCCTGGCATAATGCCTGTTGGGTGCCTAGAGCACAGCAATAAGTAAAGCTCCAGTCTCAGAGTCATCACTTTATACTCCATCTCCTCTTTCACCTTTTCCTTTTGATACCCCGTGTTCTCTTTCCACACGTGCTTCATTGGCCTACTGAGAGAGCAGGGTTTCCTTGGTATTGCTTGGGCTCTGGGGAAGGGACTGCCTGGAAAGCTTTGCTTGGAATGTGCCTGAAAAAAAGTTAATTATGGATGTTTGTGGAGCTGTTGAGTGTAGTCCCCTCATTAAGGGGAAAAAAAAAAAAAAAGTTCTTTGTAATACTTGAGCTTATATATAAAGAGGAAGTGAACCTTATGTAAATACTCTATAAAGTAAATAACTTCTCAAACATGTCATAATTCAATAATTTTGTATGTGTCTCAGGCAGCCCTTCAGTCTCTGTTTATCTTAGTTATCCAATGCTTTTAAAAACTCTCAATGAAGCAGAAATCTGCTTTCCAGACCAGTTTGATGATAGTCTGTGGCAAACTGAGATGCTTATTTATGCAGGTTCCCCTTTCTCCTTTCCTGTCAATGTCCAAACGTGGACATTGGTTGTCATCTGTTGCTTCTTTTTTTGATAAATGTTCCCAGGTTGCTGTTCCAGGTGACAGAAAAGGACCTCTATAACTTTGGCAGCAATGGTATTGGCTATGTTTTGCCAATGGAAGTCTCTTTAATCATCATAGTAATTTACAATTAGTTAATGCAAATTGAGGATAACTATGTGACCTCAGAAGAGAACTGAGCCCAGTCTGTTGGTTGAGGCAGGGGTCTCTGGGACATCTTATCTTGCCATCTCTATCCTGGGTGGCACAGGGCTCTGTGGGTCACTTGTTTCTCAGAAGTACAGCTGGGAAAGTGAGGATGGCTCCAACCTGTCTGCAAGGCAGCAAAGTCTCTCAGACACATTCCAGGACATGGGTGTTTTCTCAGAGGTCTTGTATGCCCCTCTGAGAAGTTCCAGGTAGAAGTGTCAAAGACGCTCAGGAGCAACTGGAGCTGCTTTTCCATGTTACCTGTCACTGAACCAGCCTGCCCCTTGACAGAAGCAGAAAGACATCAGCTTGGACAACCAGAGGTCTTTAACTTCTGGACAAATGGTCATGTCTCCTTTTTCCCTATCTGGTTATTGTTTTTAAATAATAGAAAGAGTGGTTGATGGTCATGAATGGAATAATATCCCCTTGCTGTCCCAGTCAATGAAGCCCTAGACAGTGAAGCACTGTTTTAGCATGACTGAAGAGGACATGGACTAAATAGATGCAAAGAAAGGACCACTAGTGGTAAAATCCAAGAAGGTAGTCCTGGCATCTGAATGTCATGTGTCATCTTTTAATCTCTATGAAGGTAATTTCTCCAGCACTGAAGCCTTTGTCTCTGGGACAAGTTGTGGCTGTTCACACAGGTTCCTTTGACTCTCTGGTGTCTGTCATTTGTTGACACAATGTCCTATAACAGACCTGTGGGTTAGACTTGAGAGGAACAGATTGCTGTAAAAACTTCTTTATCCCTGCAAATTCTTAGATCCAGTGTGAGTTTTAAAAACAGTGTTAAGGAAAGAAGAAAGAAGGTAACAACCAATCAGAGTTCAAGCACTGGTGTTAGTCATGGTCCCAAAGTGCACTCATTTGATAGAGATTATAACTCTTACAGGCCATGGAAAATGAAAATCCCTAGATATATACTAGTCCCTGCAGAACCCTAAATATTGTGGAGTATTTTCCTCTCATGGGTTGTTGTTTTTAATTTGGGTGAAGAGGTTTTTTGTTTGGTAGTGTTTTTATAAACCAACTTTATACCATTTATTTTTAATTGCAAGCAGAACAAAATAGAAAATTAAAACCTAAAATAAACTCCCTATTCAAGTCACCTTTTGCCAGTTGTGGTAATTCCAAAGTTTATTGTATGTGTTTTTTGCAGGGATGATAGACTGTCTCTACCTTAGTCTTTGCTATTTGGTTACCAAATTTGATTATCCTGGCTTAAATACTACACATGAAGTGTCCCTCATGGGGTTTTTCTCCGGAGACATTACATGTAGGCACAGGGATTTATCATGGACTGAGAGTGCCTTGCAGGTCTCATCAGGTGACAAAAAAACAACGAAGTGGGATTGAGTGTATCGTCAGCAAGTTTGCTGATGATACCAAGCTGTGTGGTGTGGTTGACACTCAAGAGGGAAGGGAAGCCATCCAGAGGCACCTTGAGAGGCTGGAGAGGTGGGCCAGTGCCAACCTCATGAAGTTCAACAACACCAAGTGCAGGGTCCTGCACCTGGGTCGGCACAACCCCAGGCACAAATACAGACTGGGGGAAGAATGGCTGGAGAGCAGTCCTGAGGAGAAGAACTTGGGGGTGGTAGTAGATGAGAAGCTCAACATGAGCCACCAGTGTGTGTTGGAGGCCAAAGAGCCAATTGTGTCCTGGGCTGCATCAAAAGAAGTGTGGCCAGCAGGGCCAGGGAGGTGATTCTGCCCCTCTACTCTGTTCTGGTGAGACCCCACATGGAATACTTGCTGATGCCTTCAGCACAAGAAAGATACAGACCTGTTGGAGAAGGTCCAGAGAAGGGCCACCAAGATGATCAAAGGCCTGGAGCACCTCTGCTATTAAGACAGGCTGAGAGAGTTGGGGCTGCTCAGCCTAGAGAAGAGAAGGCTCCAGGGAGACCTTATAGCACCTTCCAGTACTTGAAAGGGGCCTACAGGAAAGCTGGGAGGAGCTTTTCATCAGAGAAGACAGTGATAGGACAAAGAATAATGGTTTTAAACGGAGAGAGGGGAGATTTAGGTTAGATATTAGGAAGAAATTCTTCACTATAAGGGTGGTGAGGAACTGGAATGGGTTGCCCAGGGAGGTTGTTGATGCCCTGGAGGTTTTTAGGGCCAGATTGGACAAAGTTTTGTGCAACGTGATCTAGTGGTAGTGGTCCCTGCTCATGTCAGGGAGGTTGGAACTTGATGATCTCTGAGGTCCCTTCCAACCTTAATGATTCTATGAAACAATAGGCCTACAAGTGCAGAAAATCTATAAATATCCTGTGTAAGAGGTATCACCACTTAAACTGCAGGGCAGGCACCCACGCCAATCCTTGAAGACCAGAGTGTCACAGTGTTTTTAGGAAGTGTGCTCATTATTCCATGGTATCCACCTGCTGTCCTAGTACTTCAGAGGTCTGGTGAGTCCTTGCAGCTGGTACCTGCAACCTAACTTTATTATATCACAAAATTATTGCCCTTTTGAAATGTCACATAGAAGGGAGCAAAATATCAGGAAGGGACTTGCAAGACTCAATGTTTATGTGAATGGGGGAGGCCAGGAATTCAGGTCCATCTATCAGTGGCACAGAGACATGCAGAAGGTGTGACTCTCACTCATTAAGTGTTCATTTAGGGGCTGTTTATAAGGTTATTAGTGCCTGCTTGTCTCTTGAAAGTTAGCAGAAGCTGCAGAATAAAGGTGAACCTGTCCATCAGTTTCCTCAGCTCAGAGCCATTGATTCAGGTCACTCTAATGAACTGGGAAGTAGCTGAGAAAGTCTAACATAGCCGTGGGGACAGTGGTTGTGGTGGCAGTGAGTATGTATCTAGGTGCAGTAACTTCCTACATTCTTCTAGAGTGAATCTTGGGAGACAAAGCATCTTTAGTAGCCATCTGCAAGATGCTGAGATGCCTTTAGAGCAAAATTCATCTTGGAGCAGAAAAAATGACCAGAAGTGGAAAGACTAATACTGTTGACTTGAAGTGTGAAGGATGAGTTTCTTGAGCTTCTTCAGCCTCCCCAAGGGAATTTGGGAACTTTTCTCAGCACCAGTATTATTGACTCCTGCATTTAGGAAGAAAGGACAGAGTCCCCAGGGGAGAGTAGTGCCAAGGGGATGCAGAGAGGGATGGTGCTGGCAGGAAAAGGGCAGGGAAAGTTATATCCTAGACTGAAGTAGGACCTGGGGCACCAGGTCAGAGGATGACTCCTTTGCCATCTGGGGATGGGAACAGGACCACCCCAGGGAGATGCTGCTCACCTTAGCCAGGGTATGGTGCTTGAAATGAGGAGTGTGAGTAGGATCCTAAATCCCTGTCATTTTCCTGTCTCAGAGCCATCAGCACTGATGACAGTGGAGGACCAAACAAATCCTTCTCAGTTTCAGGTTTCTTTTTTTTCTTTTTAATTAAAAACAGTGAAAAGGGGAAACACCTCTGCTTTCCTGTGGTTATATTAAATTCTTCATTCCTTTCTCTTTCTCTCTTTCTTAAATGTTGTTTCCAAGCACTATTTTTCCAAATGTATAAATCCTTATTTAAACTTCTTAAACTTTTAAGGGACTGAGTTTGCTCAGTTAGGCTATGACCCAAAAATGGAGTAGGAAACATCTCGCCTGCTTCTGCAGCCTTCTGCAAACACTTGATTCTCTTGAGACTTCTGCAATCAAGAAGCTTATGTTGGAGTTTCTGGGCAGAGTGTCAAAATGATACTGAAGAGAAAAGATAGGATAGGTATATTTGCCACTTTTTCCCCAGACTTCTTCCCCTCAAAGTAGTCATAGTTTCTCTCCTTTTGAAAAAAAACCACAAGTGAAGAGGCATCAGATTAGATCAGCAACTTTAACTTTTGTGTTCTGACTGATGCTCTCACAAGGGAATTGAGGTCAGTATGTCCAGACATCTTAAAATGCAAGAAATATGTTAGTGCAAAGTCAGAAAATTACCTACCTCCAAAGAATGTTTTTTTTCTTACCCAAAACAGTTAAGAAATTGCCTAATGACCTGAAGCCTTTGTGAGGAAAAATCAGGGTGTGGAAAAGTTTATCTTGTATTTTGGTGCCTAAATCTGATGTTAAGGTCTTTGAACATTTTGAACTGATGCATCTAGAGTTTTGGGTTCAGGGATATCTCACACCAGGTAATTCCTGTGGTTGGTTTTGAGATGTTCATTTTTTTAAGGACAATTCCATAAAGAAGACTCATCTCTGTCAGTCTGGGATTAGATGGTTCTGTGTGTCCTTGTATTCCCATGTACACTTTATTAAGAGGGAAATTGGAAAGGCTGAGGTTTTTCTTTTTTAAACTTTCCCCAAAACTGTACCTGTGATCTCCAGCTACCGTTTCTCCTCTTCTGTCCTCAGCCATTCTCATGACCTGAGGAGAGGCTCCTGTCCAGGAGTAGATGGTTTCTCCTCTCTTGTTGCTGATCTGGTGTGTCAGAGGCACGCAGCTACACTGCTTGTTTTATAGACACTTTGCTTGAGGACAGGTCCTACTGGTTACACCCTTGTTATTGACCCATCCTGTTTAGGGTTAACAATACAATTAAAGAGTCATATCTTCCACTTATAAACCATCTTTCATCTTGAGAGCCTTTATGTTCTCTGTATGTTTAGACTGTATTAAAAGCCCATGGAAATAACGGAGCTTATTTCCATGCCTTTAGCAGGCTTTGTATGAGCCCCGGTGGG
Source organism: Apus apus (assembly GCF_020740795.1). Lineage (NCBI taxonomy): Eukaryota > Metazoa > Chordata > Aves > Apodiformes > Apodidae > Apus > Apus apus. The sequence continues at coordinate 23,297,727 of NC_067288.1, read as the reverse complement.
CCCAGCCATCATCCAGATACCAAATTGAGGAAATCAAGTCAGACCAGTGAACAACCCACTCTATAGGCTTTATGCATACCTGAGTAGAATGATCTTGTTGCCAGGAGAGGTGAGGTCTTGGTTTCATCCTGCAGAGAAAAGCAAGCTACCCAATGAAGCTGCTTGGTGGTCACCGCAGCCTGCAGACATATCTCAATCCCCTTTGGATGCTCAGGGCTCGCTGTGCCTTCTTCAAGCTGTGCTCATCAAAAACAACTGAGCTTTTAGTATAGCTTCCTAGAATGGTGTCACCCATATCTTGAGTTGCCTCTGCAGTTCAAAATCCTATGGATTCGTGGATTCACAGTGTTTGGGCAGAGGGTGTTGCCTTCTGAAAAGCGTACGATGGTCCTGATAAAATGACGTTGGAGATCCAGATGTTAACACCATGTCAGTAGTCAACCTCCTTAAACTAAAAAAGAAAAGGTTTAATGTGCCACTGTACTATGCACTCGCTGTTTATAAATTGCCAGGTTGTGTCAGGTGCTGCTTTAAGAATGTTATCATCCTGCTTTTAGACTTGTTGTTTAAGATTTAAAGGCCCTGATAATTCAAATTACATCATTAACTTTCCCCATTCTCATTCTGGATAAAATACAGTTTGGTTTCTGGCTCACTTCTCAAATCAACGAAAACTATCTGTGGAATGCCCCAGCCTCAATAACTGCAGAAACACACAGCTGAGACCATTAGGTGGAGTGTTGAATGACAAGCAGACCTAATTTGTCCAAGGAATGGAGTTTTATCTAGGGCAACGGAAGATAAATCCATAAACTGAAGGCACAGCTATTGTAACACAACTCTTTGGAAGCATCTTATCACTTTCAGCTGTAACAAAGTGCAGGCGAACTGGCACAGCCTCACTTCTTCCAGGGAAAATGATTATAGGCTTTCCAGTGAAGCAAGTGCAAAGTTGTCCCAGGCGCCAAGGGAGCTGGTCCCACGAATTTCTTATTCTGGCTCCAGGCGAAGGGTCAGTGACGCTTCCAGGAACATTTGTAAAAATGCCATTGATGGCAGTCCTGATGCTGCCTGGCTGTTTGGTGACACCTGTGCTCAAAGCTGCTTATGTCTCAATAACCAGGAGAGGATGGCTGCCTCCTTCTCTTTGGGCTGTAGCACAGGATGCAGCTGGAGAGATGGTGCCTTCTCATAGTTCAGAAGAGCCCCTGATCTGCCACTGCAGGGTTGTGATTTCTTTCCACTTACACCTGGGTTACAATTTTGTGTATTGGTATACCATGAGCATTTGGAAGTAAAAAAAAACAGAAGTGCAGCCAACATTTTCAGAGTCTAATTTTCATATTATGTCAGAACAGGATTCCAGATTGGAGGAATATTATCTTTTGGCTTATGTGTTTCAGAAAATTGGTTACAGATCCAAATTGTGATAGTTAAGTGTACTTGTTGATGACAATGCTGGGGAAAACACTGCAGGGATTATTTTTTGTTAATAATCTGGAACATGGCCAGATAATTTTCATGCTACAGGCTCTGAAAATTTGCTCTTGCTGGAAAATTTTTGTTACACTTGTATTTAAAGTTATCTTACCTTGGAAGTTCCTTCCTTTCTCTTTCCAGTTTCCATGGAGAAAGCAATGGAAGTGGGAGAGAATGTCAGAAAGAATTTAGAACAAGACATTTAAAGACAAAGATTTTTCTTGCAAACACTGCTGTGTTATTAGAAGGGGAACATATTCATCCACAGAAAAGGGCTGATTTATATTAAAAATGTTTAAAGATTGTTGACTACCTGTATTTATTAGTAAGGGAATAAACTATAAAAGAGCATGAAAGAATGATTGGGAAAAACATTTGGAGTTCAAGGTAGTAGCAAGGTGCTTTCTCTTCATTGCTGAAAAGCATTTACTATCCCTTCTTTTTAAAGAGCTGGTTTATGAAGTGTTTCTTGGAAAGACTTGTTCAAGAGAACTGAGAAAGGCTTGCTAGGTTTTTTAACAATATCTCATGGATTGAATGTACAAATGCTTTTTCTGCCTTTGTGTCTTGTTCAGAAGATGTATTTGTCACCTCATTATGACAGAAAGGGGAAAAAAAACAGGACAAGAATGCAATTTGGTTGTGCTTGCTGACTTGGCAGGATTAGAATCAGGCATTATCTGAAAAGACCATGTTCTTGGGTACACCTTGACACATTTCTTGGTCTAACACTAGTATTGTGCATTACTGCATAGCAGACACCATAGATCAGGTTCTCTGATGGTGATTTCAGTGCTCTCTGGTGATGACTTCAGACCTGGAGCTTCTCTTCTCTGGGAGAGTTTGCTGGCTGATAAATCCAAAGTCAAAGCTTATACAGTTCCACCAGCTTAGACGCAAAGAAATCAGTTTTTAGGATAACTTAATTTGTCTCTGCTTCACTGACTTCATCTGAATTATTCCTTATTTTTATCCTGACTCGTTCCTGTTCCATTTAGAAATGCTTTCTTGGCAACGTTCTGCATCTTTATGTCCTATACTAGACCTCTCAAACAACCTCACTTAAAAATAAATGAATTAAAATTGTTTTTAAAATCATCATCCAATTTGTTCCAGATTCCAGCATGGCTAGAGAGCTTAGTCTGATTGGACTGGGAGTAGCCTAGAGTTTTGTTAGAACTAAAGAGAAGGGCAGAGCTGTCTCTCTGCACAGCAGTGTCTTGTGGTGCCACCTCCAGAGGTCTTCTGTCCAGCCCAGCTGCTGCTGTGTGATTAACCAACCTTTTGTCCATTGCTAAGTTGCATGGTATTTTGCAAACCTTATCTTTTGAATCCCACTTGTCTCGAATTAAAATCATATTGCAGACTTTCCAAAAACTTGAAGGCTTTCCCTAACATCTTACTGAACAGGGATGTTTAAGGGACTGGAACATCTGCCCTATGAGGAAAGGCTGAGAGAGCTGGGTCTGTTTAGCTTGGAGGAGTGTGAGGGAGGATCTCATCAATGTTATAAGTATCTAAAGGGCAGGTGTCAGGAGGATGGGATCAGACTCTTCTCAGCGGTGTCCAGTGACAGAACAAGGGGTAATGGTCACAAACTGGTACACAGGAGATTTAACCTGAATATGAGAAAATAACTTCTTTACTCTGAGGGTAACAGAGCACTGGAACAGGTTGCCCAGGGAGACTGTGGAGTCTCCATCCCTAGAGACATTCAAAATCCATCTGCATGTGTTCCTGTGTAATCTGCTCTAGGGGATCCTGCACTGGCAAGGGGGTTGGACTAGATGATCTCCAGAGGTCCCTTCCAACCCCTAACATTCTGTGATTCTGTGATTCTGTGAAACTCACTGAAGAATCCTGTTTGTACCAGCTACTGACCAGCTGTTCCCCCACTGTGTAACAGAAGACAAAATGAAAAATACCTTTAGAAAAAAGAATTGCAATTCTTTAATAAACCAACCCCCAAAACCAAACCTTCTGTTGCCATTGTTTTTTTTACTTTATTGCCCTGCTTTGCCCTTTGATCCGTATCTTTACTTGGGTGTCATGGCAATATAATAGGTGATGGTTTTAGTGTCAGAACAGGAAAAAAAAGTTCTTCTTTGTCAAAGGAAACAAAGCATTTGGAAGGGAAATAGAAAAATTTGAACTTTTCCATATGTTTGCAAGCTCGTGAAAGCTGGCCTCAAAAAAATCCCAGTATTAAAGGGGTTTTAAATGGGGCTGCAGTATCATTAGGTAGTTAAGATTTACCCTCCCCGCTGAAACCAAACCTTTATTTGCATGTACCGCAGGCTTGTCATCCTTATGCAATTAATGAGCAGGTCCCTGTAATCTGGTCCTAAACATACACTGCACAGTTTGATGAAGCTTGCAGAAAGGGGGGCAGGTTCATTGTTCTGACTGTGTTTTGTTAAGACTTCTTTAATCAAAACATTCATTCAGATAGAGGGGCCTGTTGCATATTTTGGCATCGCTAGGAAGGGGAGCAGGGATGGGGTTGGGGCGGGGAGGAGGCCATGGGGGAGGGGTTAGTGTTGCTTCTACTTTCTTTTTTTCCTAAGTGCTTGGAAAGCAACTATTTAACTGGTGTGGAAAAACAAAAAGAAAACATACATGGAGGTCACGGCTCTTCAGGGGTTTGTTGAAAGTTTTTTCTTTTCAACAGGGATAAACAAATCAACCCCCAAGCTGTTTGTAAGATGCACAGCCTGTCCCTGTGGACTTTCTGCACACACCCCACCCCACCCTTTTATTTATTTCTTATTTTTAAATGTGCTTTCCTTCAGCCCAAATATATGGGAAGAGAAGGTAAACCAGGCATGGCACACGACTGTCATCAGGCTGGTTTCCAACAGGGAGAACAGCCACCTGGGAGAACAGCAACCACAAGACAAGTTTGGGGCTCCCAGAAGGGGTCCCTACACAGGTTCAGCAGGGGCTGAAGCTGCAGGGACATTAGGGGTCCCAGAGCTCTGGGGGCTGCAGCTTGCCCTGCCTACAGTCAAGTCTACACTCAGACCAGCAAAAGCTGCTACAGCTTGTGTGTCACCTGCAGAGCTGCTTTTTAAAAGTGTCATGCACTCTCCATAGAGAGTTCCCAAACTTTCTGCCTACTTTCTCCCTCCACAAGATCTCCTGTTTGTAATTTCCATCTGTTTACAAGTTTAGATGCTCCAAGGGCTCACAAAGCTGAGCGAGCCAATCTTAAAGTCAGTTTCAAAGACCTCCATTTTCACACTCAGGTTGCCACGCCATGCTGAGAGGTACCCAGGCTAGCTTTAAACTGGGTAGGCCAATTACAAAAAGCTTGTTGACCTGAACTGCAATGTGTATCTGCAACATATCTGGAGGCTGAGCAGGGATGGGGGTGGGCAGTTATTAGCTCATAGCTAGAAATGGCTCCCAGAGCTGGTCCCAAGGAATATACTTGCTCTTAAACTGCCTCTCCTTGTCCTCTTGGACTTTCTTCCCTCCTTCACTTCTCTTCAAGCAAAAAAGAATTTTTGCCCCCTTTTTTTCCCCCCCCTCAGCCTCTCAGCCTCATCGAGGTATTTTCTGTGGGTTTCTGATGCCCTGCAATATTGGGTTTGTGAGAGGAGATTCTTCATTTCCTCTTCAGTGCTGTTCCTAAGGAGAAGGGGACAGGCAGACTTCTGGGCCCCCCAGCCTTGTGCCTCTTTCCTCTGAGGCAGCAGACAGAGGAAACAACATGGCGGAAAAGAGTAGCTGGGCTTGCTAGCATGGGGCTGTGAGGCACCCCGACCTCAGCTGCTGCCCCAGGAGCCTGGACACGCCCAACCACATAAGTAAACAGGGGCTTTATCAGTGTCTGGCAAAAGGAGTCATCAGCCTTTAGCTCAGAGAGGGTTAGACCTGCTGAAGTGGAGCAGAAATGCTGGAAGCTGCAGCAACGTGTCCCAGTTGCAGTGAATCAAAGCCAGAAAATAGGTCAGGGTTCATAAAGTCCCTCTCCTTTAGGCCCCTGGTGTGCAAGACCACACTACCCACTGAGGGAGAGCTGGCTCTCCCTTTGCCTTGCAGTTTTTCAGGGCTGTTCCCTGCTATTGGAGGCTTTTGGAGACACTGCGGACTCCTGCTAAGCCAAGGGCCGTGATGGAAAATCCATTCCTGCTGTGGGAATGCTGAGCTGCTCCAAACCCTAGCAGCAGTTCCCCAAAGGCTCAGTGGTGTGGGGACGGTGGTGGCCAGGCAGCGTGGCTGGTGGGCCAGTGTGGGTGGGAGAAGCACAACTGGCTTTTGATGTGCACTCAAAGCTTGCAAGCCTCTGGCTGCAGCGAGAGTTGTCCCTGGGGAACTGCTCCTCTTTCTGCAAAGGGGTGGGAACAAAGCTGGATGAGCACGGACTGGGGATATGTTTTAAGTTTTCTGTTTTAAGTTTTCAGTTCAAGCTGAGTCGGTATCTGAGTTTGGTGTCAGAGTAGGCTTCTAATGAACCATGTTAGCAGCCCAAAATCCACCAAGCTGACATACATATCCTGACCACAACCTCCAAAATGTGCTGGATGTGGCTGTAATATATTCTCAAGTCCAATCCTGAGTAGATGTTTACATTGGGAAAGGGAAAGGAGTGATGGATCTGACATACCCTGAAGATTAAAGACTCCTTTGACAGTCCACTCAGGCTTCTAATATATTACTTCAAATTTTAGTGCTTAAAAGAAAGTAATAATAAGTTAATCACAACATGCCTGATGTGGACACCATTTGGCAGAGCTCCTTCCTAGTTTCACCTTTGCATAACAAGCTGAAAGCTCATCCTCTTGGCAGCTGCCAGCTTTGGACTTTGGGCTAAATCACGTTAACCAGACACCCCCTCCTTGGCCATTGAAGGTCTCTGAAAAGATGGAAGCTCAGAAGTGCTGGAGGAAAACCAATCAAGTCAGCAGCAGCATTTGGCTTTGTAGTAGCCACGTCCTCCTCCTGGAGATGCCTGCTCTGGCAGCCCATTCACTTTGCACTATTTGAATCCCTCATATTAGAGGCTGCAGTAAGTGGATACTGCTCTCCCAGATGCCAGAAAGGTCCATAAATCAGAGACAAACAGGTGTCTTCCAAGTCCAGAGCCATATATTTTGCAGCACTGCAGTAAAAAACCAGAGTACCTTGTCAAGGGTGGTTAACGGGAGGGTGTCCTCCCTTCATAAACGAATGATAACTTGAGCTCACATGTCAGCCTCTGACCCAAGAAGGGCTGGTGTGAATTTAGGGCCATTCAGTTTGTCAGAGGAGCTGGCTGGCTTCAGGATGCTGCTTTGGTTCCCTGGCAGCCCCGTAAGCTGTGCTGTCAGCTCTGGAGATCCTTATCTTGCATCGTGCTGTCAACCATGTAAAAGTTCCTGACCTGCATGGTGCAGGGAAAATCCTTCAAAGCAAGATTCCTTGCTTGTCTTCTGGCCTCTGCCCATGTGAAGCTCATCAAATAGAAGACTAATAAAGAGAACCCAATCTTTATCATGTTGTTTTTGTTGTTTTTTTTTTAAATAAAATTGATGTAGTCAGTGTGATCTGGGAACAACTCCCAGCTAACAAATAGAGATAAGGATTAGTAGAGTGGAGGCTGAGCCCTTCTGTCAGGGAAAGATGGATGAAGCTTGTATGGAGGTGCTGGACTGGAACTCAGGAAGCTGATGGCCAACTCTCTGCCTTGCCATAGATGTCCCCTGTGACCCTGGGTGTGCCTCCTCATATTTTCTCTATTTAGCCTGTGAATGCTCTGAGGAGAGAAGGAAAAATGAGGCGTTTTTATTATTAAGAGATTCCCTTGCAAGGCTTAGTGAAGGTACTGTACTTGCAGTGGTCTGGAGTTTGGCCGTTGCACAGGAGGTGAGGCTGGAAAGCCATTAGTGATCTGCTGACTAGGAGACATGGAAAGAGAGGAGTTTCAGACCCAAGAGGGTTGACCAAGATATAGGAGGATAATTGCAGGAAAGGTTCTGGGATCACTGTGTTTTCCATGGCTGAGGTTGGCTGCCCATTTCCCTTTCTCAGCTTCCACTCCTCCACCTGTAGATAGATTACTGGTTGAAGACGCCCTCTGCCTGCATGCAGGCAAGAAAGGGCACACAGCCCATTATTCTGATGCTGGTAGTATTGGGTTTTCATTGACATAATATTACAATTTGAATGCAAATTCCAGAAATGAGCTAGCATTGGATAAAAGTGGTTATCAGAGGTTTGGGAAACATACTGTATAGGAGGAGGAACGATAACACTGTTCCTTCACATCTGATTGTGATTTGATACTGGACTGAATCTAGAGCAGTTCCACTTTAGCAAATAGATCCAAAGCAGGGGGGGGGGGGAAAAAAAGTTAACCAAAGTTGATGGCACTTGTATGTGTCCAAAAAAAATTATTTGCAGACAGATACTTTGGCACTTTGCCATGAAAATTTGTCCAAATATTGAAAAATAGTAAATAAGAAAATGTACTTAAATGTAGTCCAGTGTTTATGAATTTTCAGCTGAACTTTGGCAGTAAGCCCTAAATGTAATAAAAGACTCTGCACCAATATATATTGCTTTACTTATTTATTTATTTTCATTTCTTTCTCTCTGTCTCTATAGACAAAGCTGACAGCATAGCATAGATTATGAGATATTGCTGATGCATTTTTCTGAGCTGAAGTATGTAGGTAGCTCTTACGCTAATGATTGCAGCAGAATCCCAACCTCCTTCCAACTTCCTCAAAGTATTTGTGGGAAGAGAACTTACCACTGGCATTGTCTTGGACTTTGGATCTTTCTTTGGGTTCTTCAACATCTAGATTCAGCCAGTGCCTTGTGTGTAACATCTGTTCTCAAGTTGGAAAGTCTTGCTGTCCTCATTTTATGGATGGACTTTTGAGAGACAGGAGGAATAAAGCCAAATGCTTCAAAGATACTTAGTGGAGGTTAAGCGCTCAGTTCCCTTTGAAGGTCTAAACCCAAATGACAAGCTTGTGATCATGCAAGAGATTTGTATTGCCCACAGGAACAGAACCATTCTTTCAGAGAAGTGTCATAACCACTCCACAATCCTTCCTCTTTCTTCTTCCTAAAGCTCCTACAGACTTCAAAGGTGGAGAATTATGGCCCATATCCCACAGCACTATAAGCTCGGATGTGTGTGCAGAAAGTTGCCCATACATATATTCCATCAGGGATACTGGCTCAAGGAAATTTACACAGGCAGTGTGGAGAGCAAGAGATTTCTGCAAGACTGGGACTTGACTCCTTTTTTGTTCTCATCTTTTCTTCCTTTGACCTCAAAAGCTTAAGTAAGAAATGCAGGCTGTACCTAATGACTGAGTTTGAGGTCCATCTGTTCTGTCCACAGGAGACCTGTAACCCAAAGTAAATAGGAAAAAAGAAAGAGTTACAGCTGATTCAGTCAACCAAAGTATTATTTCTTTTGATCACCTCTGAATGAAATGTATTACTGAGTTTCCATGGGAAATATGTAGTGTATGTGTTTATATATATTTATATATATACACACACACACGAATATATATATATGAGTTGGTTGGATTCTCAGAAAATGGCATGACTTACAGAGACTTGATGAAAATGAGATATTTATCTCTTCTCATGTGTATCCACTACAAAGTGATTGTTCCCCAGGTGATAGGTAGCAGGTGGTTCTCTGCTGTTCCAACTGCAACTCTCCTAGATGAATAGCAGAATTAGAAGTTAGGATTTTCAACAGTCACATAATCCACCCCACTATATATTTAAATACTAACAGCAGTATTCAGCTATCATCAGGAGGTCAGTTCCTCACCCAGTGGCACAGCAAATGTCTCATCTATTCACTCCCTGCTCACCAAATACATATCACTAAAATGTTAAAATTAGTGTTTACACCTAATGGAAACAAAAATATTTAATGAAGTGGAAGAGGGAAGGTGCATCCTTCTGGTACATTCTTTAGCCCATCCTTTGAAAACAACAGATTTTATTTTTTCCAAAAAACCTCTTAAGATTTCACTGCAGTTAACAGCTTCCTAATTGCACTTCCTGATCCCTGTCTGGTGGTTAGGAACCCAAGGGGTTTCTTAAATCAACAGGAGCAGCTGCCTCCTTGAAGCCAGGCATGGTGTACGTCACTGGCTGTGGAAAGGAGCTGTGACACAGGGAGCAGTGGAGGTGATTAATGTGACCAGTGTCATAGCTCAGAGCGTGGTTGCACTACTGTGTAAGGGCACACTTACTGCAGTCATTTATCTTCTTTCCTTTGCCACAGGCATGCAGAAACATACATGCATGTTTTACTTTTGCCAGTGATGGAGCAGTCATTAGAAATACAAGAATGCACAAGGTGCAGCAGGATCTTGTAGCTGATGACATGCCCCTAGAGGTGATGCCTGCCTTTGTCTTGTTCTTTGGACAAGTATGAGAAATGCTGAGAAAACCCAGTCCTTGGTTTTAAATTTATCTCTCTGCCATTGGCAAACTCTTTCCTAAAGAGAAAGAAAGAAAAGGAGAAGAAAAAAAAGTCAAGCAAAAGACTCCATTTTGTGGGTTGTATTTTAGCTTAGATAAAGGGGAGGAACAACCTGTGGGTTGAATGTGGAGGTAGTATTGCAAGTGATAGAGTTGCACAAACTGGAAGTTGCATCTTTTCTTGGCAAAGACTGTCTTGGTCAAGATCTCAACACAAATTCTGTCCTTGGGTTATCTAGACCTCCAGCATCAGTGCTTACCCCTGGTTGGAGCAGGATGCACAAAGCCATTCGAGCCCCCAGCATTGCTGCTCCTGCAAGTTGTCCTCACAGACAATGCCATACCTTGCTTTTCCCAAAGTGTAGCAGGTGATTCAAGACCAGGTCCCATCAGTTCCCAGCCTTCACTTCCCTTCAGCCAAAAATAGGGAAGAAGAGACTTCTCTTTACATGGGTGTTGACCCTCTGGATGTTCCCAAAGTTTTCACCTTCCATTTCAGTCTCTGAAGGCAGCCTTAACTCCCAGCTCTGCTACATCCACCCATTAAACACAGAGCCTCAGTAGAGAGGAGATTCAAAACCTTGTGGTATCTGTGTGGACCAAATGATTTACAGCTGAGTGTTGCAGAGGTCATTGCAAGTGTAAAACGGCTACTCATTCCTCAGACTTTATTCCTACAATAAAGATGCCTCCCTGCCTTTTCACCAGGACCACTACATCCTTTCCTGCCATAGCCAGCAGCTTTTAACCCTTCTCGTGAGATCTAGTAGTATCTAAAGCTGCAGGAAAGATGGGGGGGTTTACCCTGTTTACATTGTCCTTGTCCTTATGTCTGGATTTGCTAGCCTTTTCTCCTTTTTTACTGTTAGGTTATTAAAAAGGAGCACACACAAGGCAAATCTTGCAGTCCTTATTCAGGTTCATGGTGACCTTGGCTGAGAAAAGTTTACAAGACTTGTTCTCATATTAAATACTCAATGAACTGTGAACAAACAGAGAATAACAGTTTTAGTAACTCACCCAAATATAACATCTAAAGCTACATTCTGCTGAAGGAAGAGAAAAAAGCCCAAATGAAATTAAGCTAGCTTAACTTTAAAAAAAAAAAAAAGTGCTGCTTAGTGATTTGCTTTTGCTTTGTAGAACTCCCAGCAACTTCACACTTTCGTCTTCCACTTGTGGGTTTGGTTTTTGTTGGTTGGTTGGTTGGTTTTTTTTGTATGTTAGCAATGCTCAGGTGGTTTAAATAAGGCTAGGCTAAAGTATCCAGTGTTTAGGGGATTACTTAATCACTGTCACCTGGGCCACATTCTCTTCCTCCATTTTAGGTCCCTAACTTCATCAACACGACCCTCCCACCTCATGAGCAGGTGACGGCTCAGGAGATAGACAGCTACTTCAGACAGGAGCTCATCTACAAGAGGAATGAGAGAATGGGGAAGAGAGTGATGACACTTCTAAGGGAGAACAGAGACAAGAGCTTCTTCTTTGCCTTTGGAGCAGGTATGGCATGAATTTTTCTTTTTTACTGGGTTATGATGATGGGAAGTAAAGTGGTTTAAATGCTGCAGGATTTAGTCTCTGGTCCTGCGTGAGGAATTCTTAAGGGACTTCTCTTTGAAGCAGAAAGGCTTTTGTTTGTCTAAACCTGCTTCTAAAACGTAGGGAGTTGTTGTAGGAGGTGGGTCAGGGTCCAACAAGGCTGTGGATGGGGGGCAAGCCATTGCTTTCCATCTGACTGTAGAAATGTGAAACTGGTAATGCTTTTCACTCTGCTGTGTTTGTTCCCTTTCAAGCCCAACTTGTGGGCTGCTTGGGTTACGTTCACACAAATGGTTTCATTTGTGGTTGCAGGGGAAGGAGGTGATTAAAGTGCCTTTGTAGTTGCAAGCCCAGGTACTGGGGGCAGTGACTGGGAATACAGACTTTGCCATGTGCTGACCTGGGGTTTCAAACCCTTTGGGGTTTCTGTAGTTAGATTTTCTTGATGGGTGACTTAGTTACTTTGGTGTTGTGTCTGTACAGACTGGCTGGTTTTGAATTTTGCACAAGTGCCTGAGTTACCTGTGTAGCTAAATATCAGTATTTTAAGTCATTAAGTAAAACTTAAGGTCCTTCTGCCTGTTTAAATTCTCTTTGTGAAGTCTGTGGAACAAAGTTGTCTATAATACTTCTGTGGGTCTGTGACAGGATGTGCTACTGTCCTTTTTCTCCTTTTTTTTTTTGTTCCTTTTCCAACGGAATTCACATTTCTGCATGATAAGGGTATAAATAATAACTGCTCAGGCCCCAGTTCAGCAGAATCCTGAGCCCTGGCTTAAGTAGCTCTTTGAGCTCCCTTAACTTCAAGGCAGCCTGAGATTGTCGTGAGAGAACCAAGCTGCTCCTCCTGTTCCCTCTCCTTGACAATTTCTCATTTTTGACAGAACTTTGCTTCTCATCCCATGGCTCTTGCTATGAACTTTGGCAACAACTCGCCTTTCGCTACTCACTTCAGTGGGAATTTTGATTAAAGACTGTGGGGTTTAGCAAAGATACATGCATTTTGATGTATTTATTTTTTGAGTGTATCCAGACTGAATTTTCCCAAGCTTATTTAATTTCAGGCTTGCCTGATATTTCTGTCCAAGGAGTTTTGCTTAACTGTTTTTGCAGTAGGAAGATATATCATGGTGGTTCATAATTGGACAGGGATTCATAAAAAACAGCTTGACTAACCCATGGAGTAAGGCTTATCAGAGGTTATTGAACATGAAGGTTTTGATATAGTCTCCAGTCCTGGAAGTCCATTAGCCAGTATGTACTGGAGCTGGGAGGATAAACTCGCCGTCCTTGCCTGCTTGCCCTGCTTGGTATACACTTTTCCTTGGCATCACTTACAGACCACAGCTTGAGACAGAATCTTGGGCTAGATGGGCCATGGATCCAATCCACTGCAGCTATTTATATGTGGTAATAATGGAAATGAAATAATTACACAGTGCTTTGCAGAGCAAGTCACATCTTAGTTGCGGGAGGCTTGAGCTTTCATTCCCCCTCATCACTGGGAAGCACCTACCTGAAACTTCTGGGCAGCATCATTTGCGGAAGCTAAAGAGCAATTCTCATTTTGTCCTTTAATCTCCATTTTTGTTGATGTTGAAACCAGCCTTTGTCACTGGGTTATTTCTTTTTCTCAGCACTGACTGCAGGACAGAGCAGACACACGCAGCAGGACTTATTGAAAACTGGGGGGTGGGAGACGCCTTAAACTGTGACAACACTGAGGGAAGATTTTGGGTTTGGGTTCTTTGTTCCCTTTGGCCTTTCTCACTAATGAGGGCCAGCCCTGCAGGCCATCCCTGTTTTAAATACAATGAATTCCTTCTCTCTTCTCTGGGGTGTTTTTTGCTTCATGCAGTAAGTACTGAGAAAATTATTAATTTTTCCATATCCGAAGTTTTATGTGGCCCAAGTGGAGCAAGTTAATTTTCTCTCATGATTCAAATGCAGTTTTTCTCTTGAAGGCTTTTGTTGAGCTATTAGATTTTTTTCACATGCTGAGTTACAAGAGTGGCTGTTCCTGATACATGTTATATTTTGCAGTCTTAGATCTGTTTTTTTTAATTTTAAGGGGTTTTTTTTTAATCTATTTTTATTGGGCCATGAATGAAAATTGTTTTCTAAAATCTGGAGGGTTTGTTTTTGCTTTTTATAAAAGTGAAGGGTAGTTGATGAAAGATGAGGCTTTCAAATATTTTCAGTAACTCCGGAGTGTGAAATTTTAGGAATGTGACTTTGGTTGAGACAAGCATGATAGACAGTCTGCAGAGATGCACTTGCTCTCAGAAAGGTGCCAAAATTATTTCACTTAATTTAAGATTCTGCATATTGAAGACTAAAATGATGGAGGGGAAATAATTTGAAAAAATATTCTGGAAAGTGTACTGGAAAAGGTATTGTTCTTCTACTAAGCATGACCTCTGCATTAATCTATTTATTTTGAGGATGCCGAAACTAATGAATTAAGAAAAAATTAATTATATATATATATATAAAATTGGTTTCCACTTTTCATAATCTCCATCGTAGTTTCTGGGAAGGGAAAAACTGGATAAAAGTGTGTTGGCAAATGAAAGTAGGGGAAAAAAGTCTTTCTAAATAAGAAAATAAGCCTGAAAAAAACACATTGGAAAAACTTCACCAAATGCAATGTCATGCACTGGGGACAAAGCAGTGCTAAGGGCACAGGCCTTTGAATACACAAACTAGCTGAGATAAAACAGTTCTTAGATCCACAAAGTGAAGCAAAACATTTTTATGCTGTTGAAATATTTTAATATTTTTTTTCTTCCAGTAAGAACTATTAAAACAAAATAATTATACCATTCTAAATGGAGGGTTTGGGTTTTCTGCCAGTTTTAAGAATAAAAAGTAGACTTTTCAATAACTTTTTTTCCCCTTCTCTGCCTTCTGTGGCGTTACTTGCAATTTAAATGCATTGGAGCGGTTCAGACTTTTAATTTATTCCTTTGTAAAACAGGTAGAAGTGAAAATAGCCATTTATTCTTTCTACTTTCATTTCTTCCTCCTCTCCAAGAAAAATACGGGCTTTGGGTAAAAGGGGACCCAGCTCTGTACGCTTCATTCTTCTCTTGCCAGGGTTTACCATACTCAGACTGAATGTGAAAATCTCACTATACCTATATTCATAGTAACTATACTCTAGTAATGAAACAGCTTTTATTGTTTGTGCAGTTAAATGGTGTTTTTCAGGTAACAGTAAGGATAATTTTTCCCTTTGAATGAATAAAGGTAGCTAAATAGAGTACTTTCAAGTAAAATTTGGGAGCTTTCTTGCTTTTTGCATTTTGAAAATCCATCATGGATTGCTAAGAATCATTGATCCATAAGAACAGTGAAGAGCCTTAGACCTGATCTATGCAGGCAATGTATAAAGGTCCATTTACAGTCAAAGGAGAAGCAGCCAAGAGCACATGGGCTGTTAAAAAGAGTTAATATTTTGGCAACTAAGACTATACACACGAAGTCAATGTTTAAGAAAAAATTCACTCTGGTTTATTTCATTTTTATGGGCAAATAATTTTCAGGTAACACTTATGATAACAGATGGATAAATTTATGTCTGTAGTTAATTTGAACGATAATTTCCCTAGGATGTTTTACTTGCTTGCATTTCTGTCTTTCTTTCTTTCTTTTATGAGAGCTGTCACTTTTGTAGCTGAGAGCTGGATTTACAGCTTCAGAAATCTGGATGCTGCTCCAGTTCACAATGTTTATTAACAGCCAAATCAGTAGGCTTTAAGACTGTGGTTTGGGTTATTTAAAATAATAAATATATCATGGAGAATATTCTTTTTCTGCTGAAAGAAAGAGATGAAATGCAAGTACCACAGCATCTCCCACAGCAAGAGGGGAATCAAACTGTCTCTGGACCACAATCCTGCAGTGGAGGAAAGCTTGTGTTTTCCTACCCCATCAGGTCCAGGCAGCTCCCTGCATCTGAGAGGTTGGAGAAGAACCAGGGTGTTGTCCATGGTGTGGTGTACAGCAGAGTGGGCTGGTGACCACAACTCCTGATGAAGTCAGTGTGTGTTAACAGGGATTGATGTGTGTGAATGTCAAACCACTTTTGCTCAGCTGTAGATTTAGGTGGCTGAGGTTAGATACCTACCTGTTGATGGATTAGGTTTAAATTTCTGAGATGTTCTGCAAGAAGATACAGGCTTGCTTGTAGATATCTGTGCTCCTGTGGAAGCAGAGGAATTCATCCCAGGGTAGAAACATCACAAGTACATTTTGAACATTTCTATGCTCAGAACAGGTGATTTCCCTCCCCATCCTGCAGAGTTTTCTCAGCCAGTGCTGGGCAGGCAGCATCATCTGTAATGATTCTGGTCATCATTAATTACACTGTTAGCAATAACCATAGAATAATTTGGGTTGGAAGGGACTTTAAAGGTCATCTAGTCCAACCTCTCAAACAATAATGTTGCATTTGGTTTCCAAAGTCTTTTGTAAATGTTATCTGGTGGCTCTTCATAATGAGACTCAGAAGTAGGTCACATTGTGTTTGCACTAGGGAAACAGAGAATTGTGCAACTTTTCTGTAGGATGGGGTTGGTGAGAGTACAGTGAGAATATAAAATATCTTTTTCCTGGTGCTTAGCTCCAGCTCTTTCCCTTTTGTCCTCTCTACAAAGGGGAATTACAACACAGATAATTTTAGATGCTGGAGATAACAAACATGGTCTTGATCATCACTGCGATCTGTTTATATTTCTCCAAAAATGAAAGAGTGGGGAGATGCCCAGACAGTGTTGTTGTCTTGAACACACTTCATCCTCAGCTAGAAAGGTGACCACAGCTAAGATGAAACACGATGGCTTTTGAATTTGGGTAGTGGAGGGAGATGGGGGGAGGTGGAGGTGGGATTTTTTTTTTTTACTGAAAACCATATTTCTACTCAGTGTTTTGGGAAAGGAAGTGATGGATACTATATGCAGCTTAAATGCAAGTAATTAAAATCCAGAGAGCCTTTGTGAAAGCCATTAGCACCTGCCACCAGATCTGGCACTCAGGTTCACACATGTTGAAGGTGTTTTTCTTTTTTCAAAAGGGAAATGCCTTGAGGCCACCATTCAGCTGCACATGGAGGACTGGGGATTTACAGATGTTGAATATGCAAATAGCTGGTTTGCACTCCCAACTATTGGAATGTTGCGTGCAAATTGGGCATGAAGTTACACCCCTTTCTGTGTTGCTGGCAACCAGCTCAGCCTGGCATGGGAAGTCCAGCCTCTGTCTTTCAGGATTTTGTTGCTCTCCCCTATTTCCATTCTTTGTCTTGGATCCTCTCTAGAACATAAAAGAAAAAGAGGGGGAAAAAAAAATAAAAAGAAAAAATAAAGCACTTGCAGGCTGGAATATAAAGAGACTTTATCCCCCGGATCAGGTGTCCTGGTCCAACACTGATTAGTGGTGCTACTGACATCACTAGCACAGTTCATCAATGAGTTGTCTCAGTGGAGCAAGAAGTTGGCGACCAGGAGATTGAACTTGGCGAGCCTACAAAAGAGAAGAAAAGAGTGAATTAACAGTTTGCAGATGCTAGAATTCCCTCTTCTCGTGTTTATTTGGGCATCCAGATGCATATAGTGAGGTTGGCCTGTTTTTGTGTATGGACTTCTTTTACTATTAGTTCTTAAGGGAAAGTATCACTTTGCTTTTAAAAATAGACTTGCATGCTAATTTTGACCAAACCCATGTAAGTGATTCTTTAAAAATTCTGCATTAAACAGGCAGTGCCTGATTCTCTTTTCAGACACTCAGTTGTAAATCAGGAGATGCTCCACTAGGGAAAAGCTTGTTCCAAGTGCAACTCCAGCCTGTAGACTTTTCAAATAAAAAAAAAGTTTCCCTGATTTATTTTTTTTTTTTATGTACATGGACCTTATATAATATGGAGATCCTGAATATTTTTCTTTTCACCTGAAACTTAAATCAGCAAAGAGAGAGGATGCCTGAGTTAGGGAGGCCAAAATAAGCCTTCCTGCACTACCTTGTTGTGAAAAGGGACCTACTATTCTGAAAGGCTGATTCCAGTGATTCTGATTTAAGGGGAAAAAAAATTCCTGTTGTGTAACAAGATACCAATTGTAGAAACACAGTGTAGCATATGCCATGGTGAGAGCTGTCTTGAGACTGCTGTCACCTGTACAGAAAGGCAAAAGACAGCAAGTGAAAGAATATATTCATGTAATCAGTTTTACCCTTTGCTTTTTCTCCTGGTGTGTCACCACCTAAACTGTTGAGGGCAGCTGGACAAACCTTGGGCTCCCTTTGGTGGCCCAGTGGAGAATTCATCATTCTCACCAGAAAGTCCTGCCTGGTCATTCCTTGCTGTCGCTTTCATCGTTGCTCCACTGAAGGAGGATACAGCCCCAAGTCCAGGCCTTTATGTCTCCTAGTTCCAGGTATTCAACTAAATGTTAAAAGCAAGTAAAATGGGCCTTGCAAGCCACAGTGGATGCATTTACCATCTCTGGTGTAATTCTTCCCATGATGAATGGGGAAAATTGCCTGTATGCAGTAGGATTTTGGTTTAAAGAAATACATACATTAATGTCAACTCCTCTGGGTCCCTGACATTTTCATATCATATTTATTATACTTATGCCTGTGCCAAGTTCTACTGTATAAGTCTAATTCTGCCTGCTTGTTCTCAAAGAAAAGAAAGCTATATTGGCCCCTTCTGTCCTGTAATACAGATTTTGGCTATGCCCTTACTGTACTTCTCCTCAACATTTGAGATGTAAAATGTAGGCATAATTCAGGAAATTTTCTCTTTTCAGAACTGCAAAGAATAATGAGAGATTTACACTCAGGCTTTAGCACTCTGCTTAAACACGGGATTAAATACTTTCACCCCCCCACACACACACAGGAACTTGCTGTGGATCCATGGGCCACCCTGTAAGCTCTCAGGAGACCAGGCAGAGGCCCGACATAACTCTAGATTTCATAAGAGGGGTGTTGAAATCAATATATGGATGCCAGACAAGTCATCACTTTCTATCCCAAAACAGCCTCATCAGAAAATTCCCAACAAGCTTTGAAGATTTTAAAGGGGCAACATGCAAAATGCAGACTGGCAATGTTCCTCTAACACTGGCATTTATGTGGGATGCGTGTATGAAAATGCAAACGGGATACAGATTGCAAAGGATCCGAGGATCTTGTCTCAAATACCTTTGTGGGCTATCTGCAGTGATTAAGATGTCTCTGCACTGGTGTGTAGTCCCAGTCACCCTGCTGTGTGGTGGTGTGCCAGAGCAGAAGGAGATTTAGCTGCTCAGTGTCCCTAAATTGAGGCCCTGCTACACCAGCCCAGATCCTTCAGCAGTGTTTCACATTAGTGTAAGTTGATGGAGTGGACATGGGCTCATGTTCATTTTTGCTGCCACTCCTGCCGAGGTGCTCACTCCAGTGGAGGAGTGTGGATGTCTCAAGGCATCCTAGACCACCAAATCTACATCTCCTGCAGTTCCACTGTCAGAACATGAGGCTATAAGAGCAAGAGCTGGGGAGGGGAATTCTGTAAACCAGGGAACCAGTTTGAACTGCTTGAACTCCTATAGGCTTAAACCATTTCTGGCCAGTTTTGGGGCCAAATTACAGGAACACTACATATGGAGGAGAACTAGTGATCTTCTTGATGCACTGGAAAGACACGGCATGGCTGCTGGCTGGAGTTAGTTGTTTTGCAAAAGTAGATGTGAAACTGAAAGCTTTAAAAATCCTGGCTGTAATTTATGTGCATTTCTTGAGGATTTTTACTGGTATGGAAACTGGGACTGGAAATCTCATTAAGCTGGGCGTTCTTGTGAGAGTTCCAGGTTTTCTTGGTCATGGTTATGCCAGGAATACCATCAGAGCAAACTTGCTGAGAAAGGATTTATGGATTTGGGATCAGATCCTATTCTCACTGAATTAATGGTAGTTCTGCAACTGACATCAAGGTGACTGGCATGTGCACCTGGATGAGGCAACATTTATTTGTTGTCATTCCACTTCTTTAATCCAGGCTACTACTTTCACATTACTGGAAAACATCAATATCCTCTTTATAAGCCTATTAAATCCCAGTTCCATTGTTATTTTCTCTGGTAGATCAGAAGAAATGTGTCAAGGAAAGAAAATGTATGTGTAATATACCTCTGCCCAAAAAAATATTTAAAGATCAGAAATATAAAGTGAAGCTAGAATTACTTAGAGAGGCAGAAGGGAAATAATTAGAGCTCCAGCCAGCAAGAAGAGATGTTGTAAACTTTAGTTATTCATCTCACTTAGACATTCAAAACACAAACTCTGCCACCGTTCAACCGTTTTATAGAGGATTGTAAAAAGCAACAGAGGTATGTAGGACAAAATTGCTCTGGTGGCAACTAAAACTGGGCTTAAACTCAAGTTCAGTAGCTCAGCTGGCATCTTAAATTGGAACAAGTTGGGGTTCATGCCTGAATCTTTGCTCCCTTGCTGCTCTGTGCAGTAGACCTAAAGAAATCTTGAGTCTGGAAGTGACTGATGGGGGAGTGAGAAGCAACTGCAATCTGTGGAAAATGTTGCTGTTTCAAATTAATTTTTGAAAAGACAATGTAAATTTCTTTTGAAAAGAAATGTAAAAGTATGAGAAATCTTAGCAGAACATGAGGACATTGGTATGCTGGTACTGAGGTGCTGCTTCTGGTAGAAGCTCTAGAGCTGTGGCTGCTGGAAGCTCACAGGTCACTTGGCTTGGAGGTAGGTAGCCCCAGAGGTCTAGCTCTTGGTAGACAAGTTTGTGAAAGACTTGTGAACTTAAACATGGCAAAATATTATTTCAGAACTACCAGGCTTTACTCCTATCATCTTCCAGGTAGGAAGTGGAAAAGAGGAGGCAGATGAATAAGCAAAAAGCTGTTTGAATCCATCTTGGAACTTCTGTTTTTCAAGAGATATTCAGTAAGAACTACCAATTGCTTTGTTTTCAAGAAACTGTTCTTCATAAACTCATAATTATTCTGCCTGAGAACTTCCAAACATCTTTTTACTCTAAACACAACGTTTTGGTGTTCAGCTTTGGATCTGTCCCTAGCAGAAAGTGAAATCTCCATCATTTTCCTGGAATAATGTTGCAGGACTGAAACGCATGTGACTTGTATCTAAAATAAATAGCTTGAGTATTTTTAGTACTTTTCTGAGCTTTATTATATAGGGAAATGCCTGAAATACTGAGGTTTGCAAACTTTTTAAAATTGTATTTATACACTAAAGTTAAATGCAGAGAAAAATCAAATGCTACCACTGGGTTAACTCGGTATGAAATTCAGCACCAGTTTTCAGTATTTATACAGAATTCACATTCATTCTGCATTTTTTCTTGAGGTGTTTGAGGTACAGTGAAACTGCTGTGAGGTTCTTATCACTTAGCAATCTGGTCTGGTTCCAGTTGAAAATTTTGCAGTACCTCTCACTGGGAGGATTGCTTTAAAAGGAACAGAAACCTGCCAAAGAAATAAAGACTTCATTATTGACATAAATGCTATTTTTAATCTGGTTTCCTAAGGAAATGAGGCTTAAGCAATCAGTGTTTGTGAGTGTGTGTGTGTGTAGGTGTGTGAATATGTCTTTCCCCCTCATAAAATTTTCCCATTTTGGCTGATTATAACCAAACGTGACAGATGCCCGGAGTCTGAAAGATAATAAGTTCTTGCACGGTCCATGCAAATAAGTGATTGGATACAAAAAAGTATTCACAGTGTGCATCCACTGACAGAGCACAGCATGAGTCCAACTTTTATTAGATCTCAGAAAATCCTTGTGGGAGAGGGAGGTGAGACACATCTTCATAGACAACTGCACTTTATTGGTTCTTCTGCACATGGAAGGATGTAGCATTTAGTACAGTCATGGTATGGTTTGAGCAAAATGATGATGTTTTGAGTAAATAATTATTACCCAGAGTATCTTAGGAGCCACATGTTACCTCTATCTGCCCTCTAATGAGGTGTTCGTTCTCAAGGCCAGAGCAATATCAAGGAGCAGGTTTACAAATGTGACCCAGGCATGGCTCCAGGACCCTCTATAAACCTAATGAGTCGTGGGCACTCAAACTGTGCAGCCTCACTACTGCTAATTGGTCAAGTGTGCCATCAACCATGCCCAAAAATGTTCTTAAGTAGCCAAGGGGTGAAAAGATCATCAGAAACTCCTGCGAGTCCAGAAGGCAGCCTGGGGCAGCATTCCTGTGTGCAGAGTTCAGGAACGCTTGCCCCAGAATGAAGGTCATTCCCTGGAGAGCTGAAACAGCTCACTGGCAATGGGGGACAGAAATTAAGAAACAAAGGCAAGAGTGAAGCATGACATGGAGGAAAGTGATTTTGCAACATTAATGTATCAGATAAGGGGATGGTTGTCGCTTAGCAGTTGGAGATGGTGCTCAGAAAACATAGTGATGAGGACAGTACTTGAAACCTTTCCAGAGGAAAACACAAATGAGGATCAGAAAAGCCAAGCTAGAGTTAGTTCTTAGTTTTATTATTTTTTTCCTTGAGATTGAAAATTACGTGTCTGGTATCTTGGTAACAGCGAAAACAGTTGAAGTGGGACTCTCCCTCTTGAACTGTAGGTGTCTGATACTTCAGTGCATCTTCTGTATAAGATGAACAGGTTCCTCTCAAGCCCCCAGAGGACAAATCCTCCCACTTAT
Organism: Apus apus; assembly: GCF_020740795.1. Taxonomy (NCBI): domain Eukaryota; kingdom Metazoa; phylum Chordata; class Aves; order Apodiformes; family Apodidae; genus Apus; species Apus apus. The sequence goes on along the minus strand of NC_067288.1, from coordinate 23,275,547 downwards.
CTCAGATGCATATTTTAAGATTGAAGGAGTTGCCCTCTGGAGACATCTTTCCACTGACTACAGAGGAAACTAGACAACTGGCCTCCAACAGATGCCTGACTTTCAGATGAATGGGATTAATTGAACCCTGAGAGCAGTAGTCAAGAATTCAGGGTGTTTTGCCCTTACCTCTCCCTGACCTTGAGTAAGCTGCTTGGTGTACTAAGAGCTCCCTGAGCAATGTTTTGCACTGCTGCCAATGGCAGAGCCCTATTAGTCCTGAGGAAAAACTGCAAGCAGAACACTGACACAGGAGTGCTTTCCATCATGCCTTGGAGAGCTTCTTGGCATGGACTCTCGGGGAAAAGAATGCTCTCTGCCACCAGCTCTGGAAAACTCGTCCAGGACTAAGTTTCCTTGTGGTGGGAGAGAGAGCTATAACCCCCCCATAGCAGGGTACAACTTCTGCATCCTGTCGTGTGCTCTGGTTGAAGCCCAAGGTTGGCCAGCCACTTCGTTCACTGTCCAGATCCCTCTGTGAGCCCCTTTCAGAGCAAACTTTCCATCTGCGTGATTGCACAGAAGCAATGGATTCAGACATGCAGAAGTGTAAAGAGTTTCCATCTTTCATCCCCTCTTGGCTGGAGGGAGACAAAATCCACTTTGATACAAGTGCATTCACAAGCCTCGTCTGCCTGAAGCTGTGCAGAGGAAGCAGAACCACTGTCAAGAGAGCAAGCTCTCGCTGCTGTTCCTCAAGAATGGTTATTCCTTTTGCAAGGGAAGAAGCAGTCAAACCCTCCCCCTCAAGGAAAAAAAACAATGTTGTTGTTGTTTTTTTTCCTTTTCTTCACTGTTACAGCCGCAACCAGGTCAAATCTGTTTCAGAGCTAAGTGGTTCAGACCTGGAGCCCCTTCAAAACCCTTCTGGTATAACCTGTCTTTCTGCATATAAGACTTAGAGAAAAATAGGAAGGTGTGTTGGTGGGTTTTTTGTTTTGTTCTTTTAGTATTGTGGCAAGACTCACCAGAGGGTCTCACCTGTGGGGTCCATCACCCAGTCTGTAGTAAGTAATCAGCATCTCCCTGAAACAGGAGCATCTTAGAAGTTGCCTTGCTGAATTTACATCCCCAGCTCAATCATCTCCCACACAATAAAAGCTCCAGTGTTGCCTTGCCTTTAACTTCTGCCTTGCTCAGCGTTCCTATCAAAAGGGAGCCCTTCCTCCTGGTGTTTTTGTTTTTCTTAATACCTGCCAATCACCCTGCTTGCCTTTGCCCAAAGTTTGTTGTCTTTGCAGTTGGTCACAGCATGAGCTACCAAAAACCTCGCTGAGCTTGACGGGATATTCTGTTAGCCTAACCCTAACACATGATCTTCCACCTCCTGGGCACACAAAGGGCCTTTTCACCGGCCCACCGCAGCTCAAAGATTTCATTTCATGTGTTACAATTAATCTGTATTTATTGCCACTTATCTTAAATGGCTAACAATATCAAGAGTTTAAAAAGTGCTTTTAATGTCAAACTGGGTCAATTAAAACTCTACTTAAAATATTTGCAAAACTTCTAGCCTGAAAGTTGCCCCCTCAGTCTGCTGTTAACCAAAACATTTTAAATAAATACACGCAGCTTGAGGAGGCTGACATTTGATGTAATTCCCCTTGATATTTTAGTAGATTCCAGGATTAATTTCGTTACTCCTGCATTCATTTGCTTTCTTATAAAAGGAGAAAAATTAATAATATTTAGATGGTTAAAAATATTTGAAAGACTGTTTCAAGCAATTAAAAAAAACTCTGGAGATCGCTTCAAAACTTCTAATGCCAGAAGAGACTATTAGATTGATCAGTCTGATCTGGAATTTCATCCTGGTCTTCTGTGGACCCAATAACATGTGTTTATCTCGGAGTTTCAAACCATGGATCACAAGTAACAATTTATTTTAGTTTTTTTTGAAACCCCTTCAATGCATTGTGTGGCCACAGGAAATAGAGTACTAGAACATAAAATATTAAAGAGTGAAATAAGGAGCAACTTTTACTAGTGTATATTGGGTTTTACTGTTGGAGATGGTTGGAGGAATCTAATTTTTTCTTCTTCCCCAGTTTTTCCTTGGACTTCTTTTTTAAAAGCTCAGTGAGCACAATGACCATAATAAATTATGTGAAATAAGTTCTAGGGTACTGCCCCTGAGAGCTCTGCTGCAGTTCAGCCAAGTTTACACCATCTTAGGCTGGTGACACGCATCACATGGAGAAATCCCAACAGGGACCCCAGGTAGGGCTTAGTTGTGTTGGGTGCAGTAAATGCAAAGAGCTAGTGAGATCCCAGGCTGAGAGAATAAACTACCTGAAGGTCTGCCTACATGGAGCTGTTTGGACTTCAACTTCTCAAACACACTTTCCATGAGCAGTGACATTCATGAATCTTGGTTTCCTATGGTTTTAGGTCATTTGCTTGGATTCCCAGCAGGCTAATGAGGTTTGAACTGTAGCAGAGGAGTTTCTATTAATTGGAGCATTCATATCGTCTTTATGGGTCTCTGATGTCCCTAATAAGGCTCACCCTGCAACTTCTCTTTCCACTGGAGAGATCAGTGAGTCTCTATCCAGCCATCTGTTTTCATAAAATAAATAATAAAGGACTGTCTTGGAGAAAGCTACTCTTCTGTCTAAGAGATTTGAAATTTGCCCATGGGGGAAATAAAAACAAAAGCACAGGCACAGAGGGACAGCAGGATCCTGTAAGCATTGTGTTCTTTGCAAAGAAGGTTAAAATGAAAGTGCCATATTTATGCAGTGTAAATATTGCACAACTTGAGGACACCAAATGGTTTTGGTCGTATCTGTAGTAAATTTGTCTTGTAGAATATTTAAATAAATCTGGCATTCTCAAATGATCCGTAAGTCCATTTTTTAGCAGGTTAGAGATGGAAACACATCTTGAAGGATTGCCTCTGTGTAAGAAAAAACATGAAAAAATATGGACTTACTGCTTGCCATCTGTAAAAAGAGTGTGATGCTGTTGTTTTGGAGGAAAGCAGTTATTCTTTGATATCAATGTCCTAATGAACACAAAGGTCCTGGCTTGTGGTCTTGCTTTCACTGTTTGTTATCTGCTGTCCTATTTGTTAAGCTTTTTGGTTTTGTTTTTAATCTTTATCATGGTATCAAGAAGCTGAAGTGATGCTGATGACTAATTGCATCCCAAGAATGGCAAATAACCCAAAGCTGACAGGTTGCAGACAGGTCATAGACTGAAATAATTCCACTTTTTTTTTTTTTTTTCTTAATTCTTGCAAATAGCAATGCTGTGAGTTTCCCAGCACTGCTTATTCATCCTCAGATGACTAAGTCCTGTCAGCCTGGTTTCAGCCATGTGTTGCACGGACCCTTATGTGGCCCTGATTCGTTTATGTTGTCCTCTGGATCTGACAAGAATGTCTCACTTGAAAAGGTCAACTTTGAGATCTTTTTGAAGACAGTTGCCTTTGGCAATGTTAACCATGAACCCAGTAGGGTCTTATCCTGGACAAGGACTACTGCCTTTAACTGACTTGTTTGTTAAAGCCTTCCATTTCCTCAAAGAGCCATTAAGAGACTGTGTGGTAACATTCAGAACTTTCTTGCGTGGAGGTACCACAGTGCTCTGTCCAGCTTTCCAGGAGGCCAGTGACGACAAGCTGAGGTGTGTAACAACAGGGAGGTTAAAACTCTGAAATTTGGTGGAAGTGTGTAGTAAGGGAGGAAACTGGTTGCCCGTTCCCATCAGATCAACTAGCCTGGCTCTGCACAATTCAGCTAGGAATATTTGAGCCCATGGGCTAATTTCCCTTGAATTTGATGGAAGGTTATATTCGTGGGGTTGTGTTCCTATTTGGAAAGAGGTAGCTTTGGCAAGAGAAGGAAGTTGCTATTGGTTTTCCCATTCAGGAAAAGGCTGTGATGTAAACTCAAACTCATGCCATAGTAGGTACTGGAAAAGAAGCACATTTTCAAACACAATCCATAGGAAAACATCCTTTGTTGGTTCCATTGATCAGGAAAAACTGTATTTGAATGATATTTTCTACTGAACTTAAGTGTTAGGAATCTGAAGGCTCTCAGCACATCATCTGCTTCCATTGGATCCAGGCAATGAAATAAGGAGGCTTTGCAAAAATTTGGCTGAAACAAAAGAGATATTTGATTGAGTCTCACTCAGGAGCTGGCAGAGAGGAGGCTGGGTACCAGACCTGTATGGCACAGGCACCAGTCTAGTATTAACAAAATTAAAACACAATTGTGTTGAAATATCTCTTCCTGTTGGATGAGAAAGGGAAATGAATACAGGAAAACAAAACATGAGTCTTAAAAAGGGAAGGGGCTTTGTTAAGTACAGTCTAGTTACAGCCTTGGATCACTGTAACTGTGGGAAAATGTGAGGAGACAGTGTACCAAGCACATTTGCTGCTTTTTTTGTTAATTCTGCACAGTTGTTCATAAACAGGCAATGATGGATTGTCCCAGAGTTCTGTGCATAGTATCGAAGAGAGCTGGATTTAATTGTCCTGCATTTATTGTACAAAAGGAATGAATTATGAGCCACTTTACAGCATCTCCAGTGAAAGTGATTATCAGCACTGCTCCTCGCCAGAGATATAACTCTGTCAAGCAGCCTCCCTCCTCTCTTGGGTTCCTCAGAAAAAGCTCGTGAATTTGCCGTCTCCTGCCAGCGAAAGCTCAGGGTGAAACACAAACCCAAAGCTGCCAAGAGCTATATATTCAGTTCAGATGTTGGAATTTCTTAGTTCTTTTTTTCTTTTTTCCCCTGAGTGGAAGATCAGTCAGGATTTTTGGAGTATGCAACTGAAGGAGTGCAGCAGAATGTGTTCCCAGCTGATTGCTCTTTTGATTTTGTAGGTGAACTGTGTGGTTGAGTAGACCTGGCTGTTGGCTTTAATTAGCTTTGACCAAGGCTCATGCACACTTACAATGCAAGTGGCTGTGATGCCATGGGAAGGCACCCTTCACCCACACACACCCAACCTGCCTCATAGCTGTTTCCATACTGTTCCTTCCTGCAATGTGCAGATAACCCCAGCAATAGGTTTAAGCTGAGGAGGATGTATAAAAGGAATGTTACGAGCTCTGCCTCCAAGACATTGTACAATAACCAGGACAGTAACTCATCTGCAGAAGAGCAGGGAGTTTTACTCTGTATGTTTTCTGTTGACTACTGCAGAGTAATAAAGGACAGTGGGAAGAATTGCAGGGACCATAACATCACCTGCCAGACAGATATTTTGGGAAGGATACTCCCGAATGTTGCAGAACAACTGCTGCAAGGGGAGATTTTCTCTTAGGGTTTGTTTAGAGCTGCAGAATTATCTTAGTATCTTCAAGAGAGCTGGCTCATGCTATGTGCTCTGGGGAGCTATGGTTCCTGTCCCCTTGGCTAGTTAGTTTCTCGTGCTGCCTTGCAAACAAAAGTGAGATGCCTTTGTGCTCACAGATATTTTTATCGCTTTATTTTTATTTTTATTTTATTATTTTATGCTTGGAACAGCTCAGATAAAGAAGTGAATCAGCACATAGAGATAACATTGTGTAGGCAACTGTGCAAACACTTATAAAAGGGTGCCTTTCTGCACCCCTCCTCATGAACAAATTTCACATGGGTTTCTCAACAGGTCTGCAATTGCCAGAAAGTCTTTCTTAAAAAAAAACCAAAACAAACAAACAAAAAAACACAAAAAAACCACCAAACAAAACAAAAACAAAAAACCACCAAGCAACAAACAAAACTGAAACAACTGTAAAAAGCCCTGGACTCTAATGGCACTACCAGGTAGCATGTGCAATTCATTTTACCAAGAGTCTACAATGTGTTAGCTCATAGTTGTGGTAACACTCATGGCAGCAATCCCCAGGCTGAAAACTGTCCTGCTAATTAATAACAGCTAAGAACAGAGGTTATGTGGAGTGTCATAGCAACAGGTCATGAATTAGGAGCATTTGTGGTCACGTCTTCTGTATGCAGAGAATTATTTTCAAAACAATTCCCTATGTAACTATGCTCATACATCTTGGAAAATCAGTTGTTTAATGCATGAACTAGTGATGAGTCTTTCATTTCTTCCACTCTGTCATTCAGTTGATTTATTTGCAGTCCTTTGTAAGTCAGAGGAGCATCAGCTGCAACAGAGAAAATTTAGGAAAAAGGACTTGGAAATTTACCTGAAGTTTTGTGGGCTGAAAAGGTTGTCTTGAATTTGAACAGTTGCTAGGGAAAACTGTGGAGTTAAAGGCTAGATGAGCCTTCCACAGGACGGGAATGTTGCAGGTGGCCACTTGTCCATCATCCAGAAAGAGGCCAGAGTCTCCTGGAATAGCTGGATGACAACATTGTGACAAATTATCCTTCATTCCAGAGAGCCAAACTGTGGTGTTTTTTTGTAGGACCATAAGGGACAGGTTCCCCAGGGAAGGAAAAAACCCCACAACACAGTAGGATCGATACATTATGCATTGAGACTTTTCACTTTCTCCTTTGCAAATTGCTGTTTGCCTGCTGGTTGCTAGTTCCATTTGGGATGTGGGAAAGAGAAGTTCATGTCCATTCCTGATTCTTGAGTTATCACAAGGAATTTAGTGTTTGATTTGCTTTTGGAGTCATTCCTGCAGGTGGAGATTATCGGATGGAGCATCTCCAAGAAGAGCTAATCCAGAAGCTTTATTGTTGCCTGTTTCCTATCTTAGCCAGTTTAATTGAATAGCATTGCTCTTCTTAGGTTTCCATACGTGCAGATTCATGGGCCAGATTTCCAGCTACCCAAAATCTTGATGATTTGGCTCTTCAGTCAAACAGAAGTGCTTGGTAACCAGAGCCTTTGCTGAGGGCTGGATTTTCAAAAGGCCTGAGCCCTTAGACAGCAGTGTTGAGAACTTGGCTGAATTTCAGTGCAAGCCTGCCTTTAGAAATCTTTTTATATCTTCACTGAGCACAAAAGGACAGCCTGTCTTATAAGTTCATGCCTTTATTAGGAGGAGCTGAATCCTATTGATTTTGGTGAGCATTATGGCTGGATCAGACCTCATCAGCATGTGACCCATTAGTACCATACTTAAAAGCACTGCCATGGCAACGAGGGCAGCAGCCCCAAGGGCAGGGAATGGGAAATGGTGGTGAGGTGAAGAAGGGACATCCTCTTCTCATTGACTGAGGTCTCTCCATAATAGAAAAGGGAGGGGAAAAAAGCTTGATAAGTCAAGTGGCTTGATTTGTAAGTGAACTTACTCTAAAGTAAACACAATGTCGTATGTGTCTCATTTGCCAGTGAGATCATCTGTTTCTTTGTTAGGGAAGAAAATGTGTTTCCCTTCCAAGTCTAGGGCCACTCAGGCAATTTACATGAACAAATAAAGATGAGGTTTAGCAGCACTAAATAAATAAAATACAACTCTTAAGTGGCCACCAAAGAACAGAGCTACTCAAATGAAATAGTACTGGGACGTGAGCCAGGTGGCTGCTGTTTGCCATGCCTGCTTACCATTCCCCACCCGAGCACTGCTCCGATGCTTCTGCTGAGGTCAGTTTATGGCTGTAGCAAAACATATACTGGGAGATAAACAAGCAGTGCTACAGATGAACAGCAAGGCAGGGAACATAAAGTAAATCTGTGCCTTAGCCATGGTCTTTACAGCAACTAGTTGGGCTCTTGCCAGCACAGCATAGATCAAGGCTGACTGGGGCAATGAATATTCATCTCTTGGTAAAAGCAGTGGACAGCTTGTTTCTCATGTCTTTTACCAGCTGCATCCTACAGTTGTTCAAATATATTAAGCGGAGTCATTCCTAATTTTCTCCTCTTTGAGATTAGAATCTGTCCACCCTTGATTTCAGTGCTTCTTGCCATGGACCAGGTGCATAAAACACCTTGCAGACAGGGAAAAATCAAAACATTCCACCCCTGAGCTGCATTCCAGCATGGATTCAGGTAGCATGTAAAGACTCCAAGTGCCGTTGATTCTTTGTTATTTCCTCATTGCTTTAAGGACTGATGTGAGTAAATATCAACTGCATAGGACTTTTTCTCCTTCTGTTTCCAACTCATATTGCACATCTTCCAGTCTGACAGTGAACTGGCCACTGCGAGTGGGGCACCGTGGCATCCCAGCTCTCTTTAGTACAGCTCAGTTTTAGAAGTAAAACTGAATTAAACAAAAAAATCAAATAAATCTCTACTTTATGTAAAACTGTTACCAGTCAAATGCCTGGTACTTGGGAACAAATCACTCCCACATTCTGCTCATTGTGTACCTTCCCCATGTACGTCTGGGGTCCAAGTCTGAGATGGAGTCATTTCCAGGGCATTAGTCTGAGCAAAGAGAGATGTATCTTTGTTCTGTCATCATGATTTTGGCAGTAGCTGCATGTTAGCTCCACCCTTACTATGGAAGGCCTAAGAGTATGGGATGGCTCTTGAACTGATGGTTTGAGTGTGGCTTCTGAATGGATCCTTATTTCCACTGAGCAGGGAGATGACTTGTTTGGCTATGACTAAGTAGCTGAGCTAATAGTGATGTGGTTCTCTGGTCTGCTCTGGTGTGAATGCCTTAGCATTTACAATTTTAAACTACAGGAGGAGGGGGGCTGTAAGGTTTAGTATCTGTTCAGCACACACAAACATAGCAGAGTGGTGGAAATTCTTCAGTGGAGAATTGGTCCTCCTACCCTGTCCACTGCAAGGGAAATGTCAGCTGCTCCAATCAGAATCTCATGTCCTCAAATGAGCAAACTGTTTGTGCAATGGATTTATCTAAAATTAGTTAGTTACTTAAAATGCAGGTATTTCAGCAATAGCCAGCAGAAATGGGCACCTCCAAAGCTACTTCACCCATCCTAAAACAGTTCTTAAAAATGTCAAAACGGGATTTCTCTGTTTGCATTTCATGGTTTCCTTTGACGATAGAGGAATCCAATACAACTATCTTCAATTAGACATCTTATGTTTAGATGGCTAAATGCTGGGCGAGACTAATCTCTCAAAAAATACCCTCTCATCTGAGTTACTGCTGTATTCAGAGTTGTCCCTGACTTCCAGTCTGAAAGTCACTGTGCACAATCTGAATTACATCAAAGGTAATTAGCCAAGCTCCAGATTCTTCTGTCAGAGCTGCAGTGTTCCTCAAACTTTCTCAGAATTTCTCACCATATTCTTGCCATGACATAACCACTGTGCAGACAGACTGCACTGGGTCTTCCTTTAATTCATTTATGGGCTTATTTTTTTGCTCAAAGTTCAGGAGGAAGTCTGGTTTGACAGCCCTGTCATTTGTCATTTGACAGAATGTTTAAGTAACTGATTTTAGATCCCATCATTCTCCTTTCTTTGTCTTTCTTCTGTCTTCTCTGCCCCCATCTCCTTTGTGCCTTCACATGCCTACCCTCCTACCCCCACAAAAAGGTGAATTTTATAAGAGAAAAACAAACAAACAACAAAAACAGAGCATGTGTATAGCATTAGATTGTACACATAAGCTGGAATGAACCTAAACTGTACCAAAGTGCTTTCTTAAAGTACTACTAAACCAGTGAAATCTTTCAAAAGTTAAGTTATTATAATAGAACTGTAACTGATGTGGAAGCTGCGAGCTGGAACTTGTGTGCAGAGCAAAAGCTGCATCAGAATATTGATGGGGAAGTTAGTGTGATGCTTGCAAGGCTGGTGCTTTGCATCCACATGCATTTGGCCTTTGGGTTTCACATCTGCCATCCTCAAGCATTGCCCCGAATGCATATCTGAGTGATAGTTATGCTTGTCAGTAGCTCAGCAGATGGGATGTAGTTGTTCAGTGCTTTTATTAGAAATATTCTTTGTATCAGCTCATTGTTTTAGACAGTAAGACCTGGATATTCATGGTAGCTGACTCCAGGTACTTGAGCAAGGTAATTTTATTGGTTATTCAGGCAAGATAGGATTTTTCATGTCTATCTCAGGAGCAGGAAGTATACTTCTCTAGAGGAAGATACAATTCTCTCAAGAGACTGATCTCTCTCTCAAAGCATCTGTATCTCTGCATTGGCTGCAATGGAGTCTAAGTAAAGTGCTGTGGTTAAATACTTAAAGGAAGCTGAAATCTGGGCTGGGAATTGGTACATCCCAAGGACCTCATGATGGGGACAAACCAGTGCAGTTTCTCCTAGTTGATGGATAAAAGACTTAATTAATATGTCCAAAGCAAAACAGAAAATCTGTGGAAGATTTAGGAACTGATTGTGGGTGTTCTGCAGTCTTGTTATGGCTTTAACTGTTTGTTTGCCACTGCTGCTGCACAAAGCTGTTGGTTCTTACACTCCTCCAAAGTAGGTATTTCTTTCTAAGATATTGTTAAGATATTTGTGTGAGTGTATGTATGTATTTATAAAATACATAAGATACACCTGTGCTTCTGAAGCTATAGTTTCCAGGTGTTATTGAAATGTACAGTTTTTTCACAAAAAGGCTGTTTAGGTCCAACCCAGTTTGGGCTGATGTTGGATTGGAAAGAAATCCACTGAGAATTACTGAATCCAAAGACTTCAGCTGGCTTAGGAAGCCCCTGAGCTGCGAACGGCTGGAGGCTGGGAAGGTGTCAGGAGAAGGGACACTTCCAGAGGTGCCCTGGTGTTTGTAGTTCTCTCTGGACATCTGTGCTGGCCATTGGCAGTGGTGGGATCATGAATTACATGGACCTGTAGTGTAAGCTAGCATCTCTGCTCTTAGGTTGTTATGCTAGAAAATACTCATTCTTTGGTAGACTCAGCCTAAACCTGATGGACCCTCCCCATGTCCCAGAAATCAGCTACAAGTTGACAACACAACTTAGCCCAGAAAGAGCAGGAAGAGCCTGGGTGGGCTCTTGTAGTGCCTCAAGGATCATGAAGCATTAATTCCAACTTTTGTTCAACTTTCCAATAGCTGCAGTGCTGTGAATGTTCAAGAATCCATCATTGACAACCTCATGGGATATTGTGATTCTGCTAAGTTTATAGGCATAAGACTATTTTTAGCATAAGCAGTTAGAGTCCCACAAATCGTATTGAGAGGCATGGTTCTGATTATAGATCTGTAACACGTTTGCCATGATAAGAAACAGAGCTGCATCAGGTGATCTTGTTAACACAGTATTTGTGCACTCGGGTAATAGATGCAGCTGTGGCTAGAAAAAATAAAACAGTAAAAAACAACAACAGAAAAAAACAACCCCGCAGTTCTATTTTACTAGCAATTATTCATTTATAAACCGTAGCAGAGGAGTAGCTAGAATTAGAGTATAGACTTGCTAGTCTGGAGGTCGGGAAGGACTATAAAATGAGAAACATGTTCCACTCCCAGGACAGATGTCCTTTCCCCTTTGCTGACTCTCCTCAACACCTGCTGCACTTGAAACATATGCTTACCTTCAACTTGACTTGATTTTGACATAAACATTGCTTGAAGTTTAACATGTGCTCACAGCCTTTGCTGGATAAAGATGGACTTAGGTGTGTGCCTAAAACTTCCCTTAAATTGCCCTTCTGAGTAATTTAAGAGTGGTGAGAGAGAACTTCTGCTGTCAGACTTGCAGATTTTGATTTTATAAGGGGCTGAGTATGCTTGGAGGTGCTGGGAGTGTAGAACCTTGTCAGCCTGGTCATCCTGGTGAATATTTCATGTTTATGATATGCATTATTGCCAGGGACCAGTTTCTTAGCCAGTAAATGTATACTTGGCTATAATGGGCAGCTTGGTGTGAGGTGTATTTGCCCCACATCATTGGGCAGTGGAAATGCTCACAGAGTTCACCACAGCCATGTATGAAGTGACCTCTTATGGCACTTATTTCCAGTTCAATTTATTCTGGTTCCATTCAGCTGTTTCTGGAGTTGCAGTGTCTCTCTGAGCATGCTAAGATGACTGTGAGCCCTAAAGTATTTTGAGTTTGGGAAGCGTGGGGAAAAATACATGAAAAAACATACTCATTACCTACCTCACCTGTCCAGTCCCCAGTAGGTCGAAGGATTTACAAGGAGCTCTCCCAATAATAGACATCCTGGTTTTTATGGGGCTGAGTTCAGCAGTTTGAGAGATCAAACAAGGAGCACTACATCCTGAATTTGTTTCAGATACTAAATTTAAAGTCTGATGGGGAACTTGGGGATTATTGTTTTTTTCTGTTGATGTTTTATTGTTTTGCAAACTGAAAACAAAACCTGGTGCATAAAATTTCAGGTAATCGTTTTCCCCCCCCAAAATGTCATTTGCGTAAGATTAAAATTATTCATAGGTTCAATCTAGCAACATTTTGTAAAGGAAGTTCAGTTGTAGGTGTTACATTCCTTTACTGGGGTACCAACATCAGCAGTTCTAGTTTGTAATTGTAGAAGAATCTTTCATCTTTATCTTTGATTTTACAACATCACATATAAAAAAATGAGTTCCCAAGTGCGTTTCAAAAAGCTATTTTCATCCTTTGTGGCCTCTGAGATGCCTTTGGCATCTAGGCATCAGTCTGGTTTCTTGGCTCTTTGTTATCAGCCACATGGTACTGTTTAGTCAGCTGCTCCCTGCTGTGATACATCCAAGATAAGCTCGTGCCTTGGAGAGGCAAAAGTGCACAAATTCCCACCGTCGTTGAAATGCAACCTGTTCTTTCAGGCTGGACCCATCTTGGGTCCACTGTGTAATATCCTTGGAGTTCACATAAGGAGTTTTTTCCATAAATGTAGCTACTGAGCTTTTGTCTAGATCATGTTCCAAGAGGCACTTTCTGACTCTCCTGCACTTTGAAACAGTCATCTGCGTCCTGCTTGTGTGAGCTCTAGTAGGGCAATCTGGGATTTAGCTTTGCTTTCTTTAGCCCAGATAATTGTAGAATCATACAATGCCAGGTTAGAAAGGACCTCAAGGATCATCCGGTCCAACCTTTCTAGGTAATACTGAAATTTATATGAGGTGGCTTAGCACCCTGTTGAGCTGAGACTTAAAACTGTCCAATGTGGGGGAATCTACCACTTCCCTTGGGAGACTTGGACCTAAACTTGGACCTCGAAACTGAAGAACTCAAGCTGAGAGAAGTTTGGAACTGAGATCTGGAGCCATCTTCTGTCTTCATAGGTGGTTTCTGAGAAACAAATGAGTACTCCAGGTCATAACTACATTTTATGGTGTCTCATTGCCTTGTGGGAAGGGAAGTGCTATGCTTGCCTTCATCTCTGTTCCCCTTGTTGACAGTGTGGAGAGATGCACCAGGAGTTTTGGGATGAAGCCTGGTAGCTCTACATCCCACAGCCTCTTATCCAGAGAATGAAAACCAGCTCCACCTGAGCTGAAGGTAGTGGTGGTCCTCTTCAAAGAGGCCAGTGGTAGGACTTGGAATGAAAAGAGATGGATGGGACTGGATGGACCAACAGCAAAGTGGCCTGGAAGAAGTAAGGGCTCCATAGGTTGTGATAATCTGTTCAGAATGTGTTGGCCCTGTGTCAGCAGGCAGTGGCATGGCACCAAGGAGATACAGTACAAGGCCCAACAGCTTGCAACTGCTGAGACAGCAAGAGAATCCACACTAGAGCCAGACTCTCCCCATTTCTTCTTCCAAAAAATGGCTAATGTAAATAAATTGTCTGTTCACGTATGTTTTGACATCTGAATGGAAACACTTGGTCTCTGTGCCCCCACCAGCCCCGCTCCTTCCCTCCCTTGGCACTTTTGCTAAATAAGCCTTTCTTGCTCGGCCTCAGCTCAGCCCAGAGTTACTGCATTGGTATTTCCCTCTTGGAGTGATAACGAGCCAAAGGAGCAGCCTCTGAAACTGGTGACGTATACCAGCCCTAGTAACATCCAGGAGATAAAAGGTCTCCAACCCTGGTTTGTGCAGCAGATAAACATTGGCCAGGGACCCAGGGGCTGCCCAAAACCTGCCTATCATGTTCTGTACATACCATTCTGCTCGCTCTGGTCTCTGTAGGAGCTCAGACTTGTTGAAAACTCCCCCCTTGGTGCTAGCAAAAGTATGGCAGTATCCATGGCACCAGTCTTGTATGGAAATTCTTGATGTGACTATACCTTAACTTTATTGATAACAAGCTACTGAAGGGGAAAATAACATGTATTTAATAATAGAATTCCATTAAGTGATAATACAAATAGGTTATTGCAGGGAAAAATACTCATAGAAATTAATTTTGACTGGGTCACTCTCGCATCCGGTTGTTTTGCACAGACAAGGAGAAGAGAGGTGGTAGGTCACATGTTGCAAAATGTTTCAGATGCTTCCAGTTGGAAAAAATAAATATTCAAGCAATTACAATGTCCCTTGTTAAAGGAGGAGGTGGAAAAATATTGTCATCCTCCTCACGATGTACATTTCCCATGCTGCAGGATAATCAGCCACCAAGACATCCTTGATCTCGTTGGATTATTTGTGGCTGCACCTGCCTGAACTTTCTCTCTCCTGATTAACATTTGATTAAATCCACTTTTAAAATGCCAGCATGACTGCAGCACTAGGGGGGCACTTGCAGAGAGTGTTTTGCTCTCCATCCTGATTGCATCTGAATTAATTATGCTAAGTGCAGTGACAGGAACAATATTGATGTAACAGAAGTTTATCAGGTTGATGTGGTCATTCAGACAAAAGGGCTGTAAGCGGCTTCACATGCTTCAGCTGTGACCTCCCGTGAGGAGAATATGTCATCTCATTATTATTCATATTGACCTGATTTGGGTAATTTTGTTCTGGAAGCGAGGTTGTTTGGGAATCTCATTAGCTTACCGACATTTACATGTGTTAATAGAGTTCTTGCTTGTTTTTAATCTTCTCTTCCTTCCTTCCTATTGCAAATGGGAGTTGGTGAAAATCAGGCAGTTGCTTTGGGCAGGCTGAAAACTTTCTAGGCTGCATTTTGGACCTGCTGTGCCAGCTTCTGTTTGTGGGATGCTGTGGGAAGGTGTTTCCTCTCTCCATGGACCAGGGGCTCCTGTGGGGACACAGGTGCCACCACCTGCCTCAGCCCTGCCCCACTGTGTCAGCCATTGCATGTGCCAGAGGGGAAGTAGTCCTGGTGGCATTATAAGGGCATGTAGCATTCATCAGATCTGGGGTTTTTTACTTGTTTTGTATCCATAATCACTACTGCCTCAAGCCTGTCTGGGTTCGTCTGTCACGCTGGGTGAAAATCCAGGAGCATATCCTGCCAGGAACAAATGTCTTAAGAATATAATCCGTGTTCAAGTACGGTTATCTCCAGTGACAGAGTTAGTGGGCTGCCTTTTCAGCAGGCTGTGGTGTGATGGAGGGACTCACCATGAGCTCTGCCACACACAAGTTCCATTTCAAGGAATTACTGTAGTGTAGCAGAGTAATAATAATAATAATAAAAGGCTGCAATGTCCTTATTTTATATAAAAGTTTCCAGCACAGGAGATGTGTTGTGTCTTTTCAAGCAGCTTTATTACAGGACTTAAAACTGCAGTTGACCATTAGCTTTGGTTTGTATTCTGGGGAAATCTCTAGAGCTGTGCCACCAGAGGAAAACTCTCCTCATGTTTTTCTAAATTCCTTCCAAGACAGTGGTTGAAAATCAGTAGAAATGAATGCCATTATCATCACCACACATGCAGGATGTTTGGAAGTAGGATTCCTCTTCCAGGAGAAATGGGTTTGCACTCTTAAGTTGAATCAAAAAAGCAGTGTTTAAAAAGGGTTTGAAACAGAAAGTCCAGCCTGCTCCAAAATGAACCTCAGTTGAAACCCTACTGTGTTTCCTTCTTGAGGATGACCAAACACTGCCAGGCATTGAAGAGAGTAGATTGGACATCATGCAAAGGTATGATGAGTAGCATCATTTTAACATTGATATTAATATTTCAAAATAACATGACAGACAAAAGTGAGTGCTATTCAAAAAGTAAATGCTATTACAAAGAAATGATGAAAATTCTAACAATTATATTATAAATGTCCAAATGATTGAAACAGAATTTTCCCTTTCAGTAGTTTTGTCAGAACTGGCATCTTCTGCAAGATGTTTTGGAGCTGAGACAGCATTTTCCCAGGAGAAAAATATAGCTTAAAAAAATTATTTAGTCAGATTTATGCAAATTAATGGCTGTTTAGGTTTGTAAGAGAAAAGCAATGTGAAATTCAATAGCAAAATGTTCTAATGAAGTGCATCTCTTAATCAATAAATTACTATGATTCTGGTTCACCATCTTTCTTCACCTCCTCTAGCAGCTGAGTGCCAGCTGGCTTGAAAAGGCTCTCCTTGATGTAACTGAATGCAGACAGCTGATTTGGTAGTGTTTTAACCTGCTTTGTACTTGTCTTCATCTTTGCTCTGGTTTGTATGGCCTCCTGCTACAAACCATCCCCTAGATGGGAAGACAAAGCAAGATCTGATGAACACACTTTCTTTTGTGGGTTTACAAGGTTGAGTAGCTGAGGGATTGTTTTCATTACTAACATCCTGCTGCAGTAAAAGATCAAATTTAATACATATGACAATTGTTACATTACTTAATCCACTGTTTGCCTTCTAATTTAGCCTTGTTATTTGGTATGTTAGAGGAAGGCTATTTGGCACAACCTTCTTATCACATGTACTTTAATATTTCATGCTGGTGGAGCCTCCAGCTGTAAGACATCATAGGATAGCAATCTCATCAGCTTGTCCTAGCTGACTTGGGAGGAGGATGCATCTGGTGTCAATTTTATCAGGCCTCTCCATCACAGTTTGGCAGATTTTTTTGTTTGGGGGAATGTGGGTACACACGATGCCATGTGCTGTGCTGGGGAGACAGGTGCCTGTCTGGGTTGTGCGTTTGGTGCATGGAGACTACAGAACAGGGGCATGTCTTTGGGAGCCTCTAATCACACGGTGGTGAACTGCACCTCTGCTGGTTTTCTGATTGTCCATCACTTCATGCAATAGCATTGGACAACAGCAGAACCAAGTGCTGTATTCATACTGCTTTCTGGGAGCAGTTCCCAGCATGGACCTCCCCATCCCCTGCCCATGTTTCATACTTGGGGAAGTACAAAGCAGGGCAGGGAGTGAGCTGACTGGCAGGGACTGCTGATGACCACGTGCATGGTGCTGAGGAGAGCTGCTTGGCTGGTTTCTGTGCAGCAGTGCACACACCCCCTGTGAGAATGGAGTTGGGAAGCACAGAGCTGTAGCTCAGAGGCTTGTGGCTTCAGAGCTTTGTGTGTCAAACGTGTCTCGAAGATTAGGAAAATTCACCAGACTGTGGTAAAGACCAGAAGCACGAGCAGCATGTCTGCAGAAGTTGGTTCATGGATCTTTTGTGATGCGGGGAGGCTGCTTTTTATTGAACTGGTTTTTATTATGCTAGTTTGCCAAACCTGAGAGGAGTAGAGGGATTTTTCTTTCACACTTGTAGAAGGCATGAGATGGTAGAGCCGAGCGTTGCACTGCTCATTCCAGAAGGGCACATTGCATCTCCCACAGCAGGATATCTAAGTGAGCTTTGGTCTGCATCTTCAAGGGCAAATCAGGTGGAAGCCTTCCCTTCCAAGTAAGCTGCATGGAAAGATAATTTATTTGTAACTTCTTTTTTTGGGGCATTGGGCATCATCCAGTCCATCCAGAGACAGATTTGGCTACTGCTTATAGGAGAATGCCATTGAATAATCTGTGGCCATTGTAGGACTTGATGAGATTGATGGGGTTTGTAGGTTGGTCTCATCAGTTGCTAGACAAGTTTTGAATGGTGCTGACCTTGTGGTTCTTGTCATTTTAGAGACTAATAAGCCACTTCTCTAATTGTAGGCAGACAAAGTCTGGATTCATTGAAATAGAGGGAGCTCCAGGGTGACTATTCCTGGTTGCTGTCCTGGCTACAAAATAATGGTCAGTGGAGTCCACTCCAACTCAAATTGCATCCAAATCTATTATGCATGGAGGTTGGGTTTTTTGTGTTGTTGTTTTGTTGATTTTATTATTTTTTTTTAAATTTAGGTGTAAATATACAGGTATGTTTGATAAATACCTGCTGGGTTACATTATAATATTACAGTGTTTTCTTGAGGTTTTCCCTGGTCCTTGTTTTTATTGTTGTTGTGGACAAAATTATTCCAGTAACATTTTAGGAAGAAAGCCACATTGCAGAAGTGAAGATCTGATTATTAGACTCCCTTTTATTATGAAGATAAGAAAGATTCAACCCATCAGAGATGAGATGTTTGCACGGCCATTCTGTTTGTGTGCCACACATGTGATCAATTTAACCAGGGGAGGATTTAGGCAGGGTGGGGAGGCTGATGTTTCTTGTGACATGTGGAATGTTAAGCCACAAAAATGTAACCACAAAATCAGCAGATTAGAATTCCCATTTGTAAGGCATAAATAATAATTATGGTGAGATAGTCCATGAGGGATTAACACGGCTGCTTCCAATTCTTTTGCTGTGTTGCTGTGACATTTTTTCCATGCACGTAGCTCCTTTTTTTTCATTTCTTTTTATTTTCCTTGTTATTTTTTTTCTTTTTCCTGGTTGGTACTGTAGTTGTCACGGTGATTTATGGCAACCAACACAACTCTGTGAGGTTTGTTTCTGCACATACCTTTTGTTTTTCTTCTTGCTTGTAATTATGTTATGCACCTGTTGTTCCCCATTGGGGCCCACGTGCTTGAAGAACTGATGCTCATGTTGCAGTTGGTTTACTCAGTTTTACAACATTTGTTAGTTGCATCTGATAGGTCTGTTCTGGCTTTGTGCCGAAGAGCTGCCTGGCAGCATAAATCATTCTTGCACTGAAGAGAAGAGCATGGTATCTATTTCAGGTTCCCACCCACCAGAGCCTCATAAATCTACACAAATGTTTCAAGAAACAGGTTTGATTGTTTAGAATGAGCTAATGCTGTAAAGCCCTTCCTAGTCCTGAACTCAGTCTGGGACTCTGACTCCCCAGGCTTAGAGGGTTAACTTAGATTTATAGGATATGTCTACATCGCTCTTAGAAAGCGAGCTTGAGAGCAGTGAAGAGCATGTTGGCTTTGCAGCTCCACAAGCTTCTCATCTCCAAGAAGCCTCCCCAGCCATGCATCTTGGTGCTGAGTACCTGATGTCATGTTAACTGCTCTGTTAACCTACCTGCATCCTCTGATAGGAAGCATTCCAGGCAGGAACATTGAAAGCCTTCCCCTGCCTTTTCTCAAAACGTGATGTGCGTTATTCTGAATCTGCCCTTGTAGTCCAAAGACTACAGGAGGAGACACAGGCTACTTTATTAGACAGAGGAGAAAAAGAACATTACTGTCTGACCTTAGATGCTCTGAATTGCCTTCAGAGGAGCCTCTCTGCTTCATTGGAGAAAGACTGACTTGCTAGCTCAGACCTGTAGGCAGTGATGTGAGTGAAGTCGGTGGTGCTGCCCTTTGCAAGCCTTCAGGGCCATACAGGGTGTTTTCATCCAGGGTGAGAAATTAGCTCTGGCTGTTGGTAGCTCACAGCTCATTCATGGCTTTCTGTTCCAAATTAATAGCCTACCTCCATGAGCATGGAGTTATCTTTTATCCCACCATGTTTGTTATTGATGTAGTCATTCTTTTCTGTAGAACTCTCTTCTGCACTAAGGGAATTCTGTGAACCTGAAAAAGTTCTTTGTCTTTCAAAGGTTTTCTGATCATCTCTTGATCAAAAATTTGGTTGAGTATAAAGTATCTCCATTCTCAACATTTTACCAATTGACATGTTTTCTCTTCTTCCAGTATGGTTGATTCAGCTGTTCCCAAGTGAGCAAGGAAGTCACTCTTCTGTATATCATCAAGGAATGTGCCAGCAGTTTCATAGTTGTCTTACACATATTTTTAATAAACTTTGCAGGGGACTAGTGCAGGAAGCAGGAAGAATGTGGCTAGGGTCTTGAGATGTGAAGTAAATCAACATTTGGCAATGTCTCCGTGCAGATTTCAAATGTAATCTATAAGTTCAAACACGTTTACTGTGAAGAGAGCAATTAATGGAGATGTTTGCGGCTCTAGTGATTTCTCTGATGCCAAATAAGAGGTTGCCTCTTGTGTGCCAGCAGTTCCAGTGAGAGAACTGATCATTCCAGTCTTCTCTACCCATGTGCCTGTTTTGATGAAAACTGTCCATATTTAATGTTATTGAGACCTCTCCTCTGTTCTTAAACTTCACTAAAATGACCAAATCACTGGAAGGGCTCTAAAAAGAACCTGGGGAGAACATGATCACAGAAGCTTTGTTTGTCTAGTAAATCAGACAAAGTTTCCTCCAATATTCATATCTTCCAGACAAAAGCATAGTAATCCACAATAATTTTCAAGGCAGTGCTTGGAATTCAAGATTAAAAGGATTAAAAAACCCAAAACAACGAACAACAAACAAAAAAAACCAAACCCACTCTGTATTTGCCTATCTCTTGTGCTGCCTGATTTTTCCATGTAATTGATGAGGATTTGGTTTAGCAAGGTGCTTCCTGCCATGCCTAACTCTGGCTGTGTGAGGAATCCCTTGGGCTCTGCTGAGACAGGAGTGTTGTGCTTGGCATGGTGTGTGTTGTTGGAAGTGGGGCATGCACTAACTCAGCAGGTCTGTGGGATTACAAAGCCTTTCTGCACAATTGGTTCCATGGGAGAAACAGGGGGTTCAGGTGTTTTATGAAGGCTTGAATAATCTCAGTCATGCTGTTGGTAATGATTTCCAAGACGATGCATGAATGGTTACTGTTTTTT
Organism: Apus apus; assembly: GCF_020740795.1. Lineage (NCBI taxonomy): Eukaryota > Metazoa > Chordata > Aves > Apodiformes > Apodidae > Apus > Apus apus. The sequence continues at coordinate 23,254,841 of NC_067288.1, read as the reverse complement.
GTTATAAACCTCAAGAACTGGCTTTGACATTTGGTCTGGACATGCACTAAATGCCACTGCCATTTGCTCGTGCTGTAGGTGAGCAGACCCATGATAGCCAGGGGCAATGTCAGAGATGTCTCTCCATTTTTGTACTCCAGATTGGTGCTTTTTAGTGATGTTAAGCCAAGGACGGCTAGGGGGATCTGTGGTAGGTAATTATTCTTAGGAATCTGAGAGCCCTTAATGTAAGTCCTGCAACAGAAATGCTAAGACTGAGGTATTGACATTTGATTAGCTGTGTCTGTAGTGCATCTGTTAGGGATGGACAAGGGGTCATGGGTGATGAAGCACACTTGGACTTTGTTAGAGAGGTAGGGCTGTGTGGTTAGAAACCAGGTAATAATCTCTGACCACCAGTCCCCTCAGACTTAGGTGACCAAAAGAAGGAGCAATTACTAGATCTGATACAGTGAAACTTCTGCAGTCTTAAAGGGAAGCACAGTCTTTTAAGGGAACTTGAAGAAGTTTCACCTCTTGTGCTGCTTATGCAAACCTCAGCAAAAGAGGAGGACATACAGATTGCAAACCATTACAGCTTTGGGATAGCTGTGTCAAGGAACAAGGGCACTCGTGAACTGTTCTCTATTAATTGCTCTTATTTTAGTGGATACAGAGAAAGTTTTGACACATTTGTAAAAGACAAGTTCACCAGTGGCTCATTAAAGTTATGATTGAGGTGTAACCTCCAGTTCAGCAACTCCCTAAAGCAGAGAGAGTGAAAGGATGTGGTGAGAAATGCTCATCTGTGGCATATGTGGGTTTTTTTACTATTTCTCTGCGCACAGAGAGTGATGTGTAGATCCTGGGCTAGAGTGGCTGTGGGGAAAAACAGCCTGCTTGTTGATTTTAAAATATGAAATCCTCCAAGTGTCATTTATATCCCTAAATATAGTAAAATAATTGCTGGCTGTCTCTACTTGTAGCCTCTCCTGTTTACAAACAGATGTGTTACTGCCTTAACTTGGGATTTGGTATAAATTGATCAAAAAGCCTCCTTCCAAAATTAGCCTTGTAAAATTCCCATAATGATTGTATGACAGAAAGCTGGCTGAAAACCTGGGTGATGCTCCCTAGCCTGGGAGAAGTGACTAAATGAAAATGCAGCTTGAGTTGTTAAAGCGTGGAGGACTCTTTCCTCTGCAGCAGTTGTTGCTATGTGAGAGAAACTGGGGTTCTGTTTCTGAGGCCATGAAACCAATTTTTAGACTCTCTAGTAAAATACTTCATTACTTAAATATGCATTGTCTTCTGGGAGCACCTCTCCTCTCCTTAATGTACTTCATCATAAACTTCTGCAAAAATGTATAAATAAATAGAATAATCCAGGTTCCTTTTTCTTAAACAAAAAAATTTAATTAAATGGAAGTTAGCTCCCTTTGGAATACAGGAAGAAAATTTAAAAGACACTCTAGACATTGGCTTTAAGGATTTCATTCCCTCTTTTTGCCTAATAGACTCCAATCCTAGGATTGTGTTTCTCTGCTGCAATGCTAAAAGACTTCTTAAAATAAGCAATATTCAAAGGCCTAACCCAGACATTTTATGGGATGTCATACATTTTCAGCTGTTCATAACATAAAAAATAAAATAAAATACTGCAGGTTACTTTATCAAAGAGAAAGCTGATTTGTAATTCCCAGGGTAGAGTTATGAAAATACCTTGAGAGCGTTACAGGAACAGACATTTATGAGAAGTAATAAAATTAGCTGACTGCAGTACAAATTTGCTGAATGCTTTTGGAGGAGAAAATATGTTCCTTCCCCCACTGTCCAGAGAAAAACAGATGAAAACTGTTAGTTTGTGATACCTTTTCTGTGACAAATCAAGAGTGGTGTTTCTACGATGTTACCCTGGGAAAATGAGGTAGACCTGATCTTCCTCCCACTGAAACAACAGAAAAAAAGCTAATGGTATTGGCAGAAGTACTAACACAGCTTTGAGCATGGAAATGGTGCTGTTTCTGCCCCATCTTCCATCCCCATGCTTCTGTTTTACTGGTTGGATTGACTGGAGGGTGAAGGGGGGAGGATGGGAAGACTTGGCAAGTGCTCCAAAGCCAAATCATAGTGGGTGCTGAATGCCTTCCAGTCCGTAGAAAATCCAACCCACCAAACTGCCCCATGGAAGTGCTGTGGAGCTGCATCCTCTGTGAGTCAGTGTGCTGTGGCTGGCAGGGGCCACATGAAATACTAGATCCAGTTGGGGCACTGTCACATGCTACTGTCCTGCATATAACCAGGAATGTGAAGTCCATTAAAATGTATCTTCATGGCATCTGCAGTAATTTTAAGAATACTGAGAGATCTCACTCTGCTTCCCTTTGATAAGCTCTTCCAATAGTTTTTGTTTGCAAACAGCTAAGTAGATAAATTACCTTCTTTCTCTTTTGAATGTATCTCATAGTTTCTGACTGATTGGGTTATGCCTTACCTTGCTAAAATCATTAATCTTTCCACATATGCAAGTTTTCCTAGCAAAGACATTCATAACTGCAGTCAGTACATCTCCATCTGATGCTAAGTTGAAGAGACTAAATCTCTTTAACTATATGGCCTGGTCCTTGAATTCTTCTATTGATCTTCTTTGTATTTGTGGTTTCTTAAAAAAAAGGTTTATGTGGGTATACTGAGTGGCTTTATGTGTCTGCCTGCTCCTCTTCTTCCCTTCTCCCCATTAACCCTTGACTAATTTCACAAGGGCAGGAAGAGTCTGAAAGATATTTAGGCTACATGTTACCTGAAGATATGCAGTCAGGAAGAGGAGGGAAATCCTATTAGTGCCCTAAAGAGGGAAAAGCCCCCAGGAGATCTAGCCAGCATCCCCCATCTGCAAAACTCTCTCAGTGTTAGTTGTGTTCCTGCCTGCCTTGTTTCAAGAGGCAAATCTGCTCGAATGGTTCTGTGTCTTCATAATTCATCATGCTGACAGTCTGTCTCGTGCATGTGGATTTCATTGGCAGCATTTTGAGAAGAACTTGCAAATCATGGATGAAAGTGTTGACTAGTGTTGGGCTCATGACCAGTTCCTATAATTTTTTTTGCTAGAAAAAGCCCCAATCACTGATGTTTCTCCATTTTTACAGCTGCTTTCTGAAATCTTTCAGTACAGTTAGCTTTCTAGCTATTTGAGGTGTTTTCTGTTAACATTACATGGTTCTAGTTCTATAAGCAGAAACTTAATTTCCTTTAGTTTACTACTGTAAATAGCTTACTATGGTAAATGCAGCTTTACCAACCAACATTAAATAAACTCAGAAAAGAAAGGAAATTCTTTTTTGACACAAGTGTTTTTGCTTATGTTGCATTGACTACCACAAGTGATCTTTCTTAAGGATCTTCTCTACTCAGTGAGTACTCTATCCCACATCCTGGTTCTTCAAGGATTTGTTCCAAACTAGTTCATTCAATCAAAGTCAAATAAACTGATATAAAACGTTAAATTTTAATTTGAGTTTTATTTTCCTTGTATCTTAAGTGTAGAGTTTTTTTTTGCTTGCCTGAACTCTATAACATAGTAGGTGGCACTGGGGAAAACAAAAAAAAAAAAAGAGGATTTGCAATATCAAGTATTTGAACTGCACAAGAAAACTGAAATTAAAATGCTTTTCCTCTTTTCAGATCTAGATTTAATCTTCATTTCTGAGTCTGTGCCTAATTTATTGCAGAATTTCTCACTTGTTAGATTGTGAGTATTTAGCAAAATTACTTAAGTGAGAGAACATATGCCTTCAGGATATGTATGGGTTCCCTGGGCTTAATATGATTTCCTTTTTGTCTTCCATTGATTAATTATTTTGGTGTTCCCTCCCTCTAAATCTAGTTAATGAACCCACTTTCTTTACTCCCTTGTGAAATTTACTATATGTCCCATCAATAGTGTTATTCATAAATTTTGTGTAATAAAAAAACAACAGTCCAGACATTGTCCAGCTAGAGCAATGGAAGGAGGATAAATTACTCCATCTCAGCTTCTCTGAGCAGAGTTGTTTATAAATGAGACTGAGGTTAGAAATGCAGAAGGGCAAACTTCAGTCTTCATCTGAAACCTGTGTGAAAGTAAATTATTTTTAGGTTTGACTAGACAACAGACTGCTGTTAGTAATAAACAGTTACTACCAACATGGATTGCACCCTCAAGGCACTGACTTTTTCTAATTTATTTTGTTAAGTTGGAGAATTTTCATCATCTGATCCCTCCTTGCCTAGCACTGTATTCCTTATTTAGAGCTCTTGCCAGTTTTCCTCAATTTACTGCTTGTCAAATGGGCACTGTTGTAATTTCTTTTCTTGATGGGAAAACAGCTTCCCCTTGTCAGCCTTTCTGACAATGCCTTTTGCAGCTTCACGGAAAAGATGCACTTCATCTCTGAAACCCTGCAGCACATGCAGGATGAGAGGAAACACAGTCCCGTGTATGGGAAGGGTTCAAGTGCTTAATCCACGAGTATCTGCTGATCAATACCAAACTAAAGACCTAGAAGAGGATTAATTTTTCAAGGTCTCCTTAAGAGAGTACAAGTAGGCAGTATGTTTGCTGCAAAAGGAAGGTTGCTGAAGACAGAAAAACATTTTTAGCTTCAAGTCAGTATTAACAGAAGAAACAAAGGTTGTAGGTTGGCCAGGAGTGAAGACAGACTGGATGCTTTTTAAGCCTTATTTGCTCAGGGGTAAAGTCAGATGCATTCAGGAGAAGCTCAGGGCAAAGCCAGGTAGATGTCAGCTTAATTACGAAAAAGATTGTATGAAGCTATGTCTTTGGTGGCAAAAAATGAGTTGCTAATCTGGAGAGCCTCTTCCACCTGAAACACAGCCCATTTTTGAAAGGTTTCCCTGCTTGGATGAAAAAAAGTCTGTATAGTGTTCTCTCATCTTCAGCTAAAGCTTTCCCGCTTCTTCCTCAGCCTCCTTCATCTTCCTTTGATTTCTCAGAAGTAACAGAGGAGTTGGTTGTCTCTCTCAGTAGTGACATTTTAACAAAGATCTGAAAAAAAAGCTGTTAAAATTCAGAGGCGCAGTCTTCACATTGCTTGACCTTTCGTATAGTCTCTGTGTGTACATGTATGCATATAAAATATATATGTTAATGTATGTGTTTATAAACACATACATTATATGTGACACATTATATATGACATATATATGACATTATGTGTGTCATATATAAATTCTGTGTAAATTATACATACATGTAAAAACAGCTGCAGAAAACGTTTTCCCAAATTCTTATATTTTGACCTTCTCTCAACTATCTCACAAAAAAAAAACTCGCCACAAAAAAAGTTCTTATTTCCTGCTTTTTACTCTTTTGCAAATTTGCTCCTTCTCAAGACCATGTAAAAAGCTTTGGTGTTTTCCTATCAAAAGAAAAAGCAGTAACAAAGCCTTTCTGCAGAACAGCAAACCATAATCTTAAAATTTTCAGGGACTCCTTTTGAACTTCTTGATCCAATAGTGTGCTTGGCCAAATTTTTAATGTATTGCTTTTTTATCCATATTGTCCTTAAATTATTCCCATCAGGTGCAGATTTAAGGTGCTCATTATTTTTTTCTTGATGCACAATGTCAGTAAAACTTATGTTTTCCCTTTATTCTAAAGAGAATTCCTAAGAGTAACCAGATTCAATCCCAATGCTGTTCAAACAACATCATTATGTTAAAAGTAGAACTAGTTCTCTTGCCTAAAAAACTTTTTCTGATGCAATGAAAATTACACAGTAACTTGGGTCAAGGGTGATAAAGAAATAGTGGAAATAAATCTTTTCTCCAGTGTTCTCTGTATATCAAAAAATCCACAGATTATTTATGATGTATTCAAAGTGAGACACCTTGATTATTTTTTCTTTATGTTCCAAAATAACATTTCTTCATATTTTACAAGAATATGGAAACCCAAGAACAAAATATTTCATATAACAATTGGCTGATCCAAAATATTTTTGCAAATACATTTTAAAACATTCAAGTACATTTAAAATATCAAAACCTGGACAAACAAAACTAGTATTTTTATTATTAAGTTACTAAACTAATTAGTGAACTGGAAAAAGGTGAATCAATGTCTATGCACGTCTGTCTAGATATTTGATACACTGTATTTCCTCATAAATGAAGCAATTGGAATATGTCAAATAATCTTCCTCTTTTTGTCATTTCTCTTTATTATGCTTATTGTGTGACATGAAGGCTAAACTAGTTCATGGCTCCATTGCATCAGTGCCACAAGGAGTAAGACATGGATTGTGTGCTAATCTGGTTTTGAAAGACTGAAGCCAAAGTGTGTCAGATTTTACAATACGTTTCAGTAAACTAATTGTTCCTCATTCTGTGGTCACAGGGAAAGTAATTTAAGATATACATATAACCACACGTATTTCTTGACCCAGAGGCTATGGGAATGAAGCCTTAATGCTGTTTACCACCTTGGGGGACATTAAAATGATGGGAAGTGCCGTTTAGATTATAGCAATCTAATTATACCCAGAGGAGGGAGTACCCCAGCATTCAAAACCAGCTGGTAGGGCAGATCTCCTGTGGATCCAAATTACTTGTATTTTCTTTTTTTTCAGTTAAAGTGTAAGCATCTTTCATTAGCTGAGTGACTAAACTGTGACAGTTTTAAACGCAGTTTGTACCCACTGAACGCAGAGTGTTTCATGTTGGGTGAATGTCTTCAGATACTTCAATATCTCAGGAAGAAAACTCCTTGATTTTCTTCTTATTTTTATTTTTTCCTCTTTTCTGTAGCTGCCAGCGGCACAGCGGGTACAGAATTACTCTGTCTCATCACAAGCAGAAGGGCTTTTTGTTGTATCTGCAGTGGTGCGAGTTTTAAATTGCAGATCACGTTACATGGTGCATCTTAAAATACCTGTTCAATGCTCCTCTCCCCAAGCACTTCCTGTTGGTTTCTTCTCAAATTTGACTGTGGCAGCCAGATGGAAAGCCTGAAAGAGAAGTGGGAGTTTGGTGTAACTGTCTGCTTGGAGCTAGGTCAGATGGGAGACACCAAAGTCACTGGTCGTTGTGTTCTAATGAAAATAATAAAATACTGTATCTTTCTGGGGGTAACTAAAAGAAAGGAGAAATAATGATTTATCACTTCTAACATGCTAAAATATTTCTGGTCCCCTTCTAAACCTTACAAAACTTCATTTGTGTATTTAAGTAACCAAGCTGAAATTTAGCTTTGTTTTCACATGTTTCCCTGGTTTTCCTTGGGACAACCACTGTATTTTATCCTGTGTGTTTGTACATGTGCATAGATACAGATTAAACATCACCAATACCTAGTTCCCCAGGTCATGGCCTGCTTAACAAAATGACTGTTCAATCTGGAATTGCTTTCTTTAGGATAGAGTTTCTGCCTGTTTTCAAGGTAAGACAGAACAGTCAAATATTTATGAATGTTACAGCATTCCAGATTTCCTTTCCAAGGCTACTTGAGGCCACTTGAAGAAGTAAATCTGTCGTGGTGATGGAGACAAGCTTCATTTGCACACTTCCTTTCATCTCTCTCCAAACAAATGGTTCATTCACACTTCCTAGGTCAATGGTAGCAACTGTTTTTGGTTTCGCTGTGGAATGAGCAGGGCCTATCGTGATCATTGGCATGATGCTGCTCTATTGTTGAGGACAGGATTTACACAATCTAGGCACATGTTCTCTTTGCTCTTTTCATGCATTTGATAAACTCAAGTAGACCAGTAATCAGGGAGACACTCTTTACCCTGAAATCAGGCAGACTGGGTAGCTGTCTTCCTTGCAGAACTGTTCTGCAGAAGCTTCTGCATTAGAAATTACTCAGGGTCTTTTTCATATCGAAGTCACAAGCTACTCTAATGACTAATGAATTCTGGTTGCTCTACACAAGGCCAAAATTGAACCCATGACTTTGAGCTGAAGGATGACCTTTTTAGTGTCTCTCTGGTCCTCCCACTGTGCCTTTCATGCTGACAGTAGTGTTTTCTGTCCCCCTTAATGAAGTGACAACTCCATCTATTTCATAGTCATTTTTCTCTTGACCTCCCACAGTTGCCATCAAGTTCAGTTTGACTTTGCTGCAGATGGGGCTCTGTGCCTAGAAATCTCTTTCTAGCCCTAAAAATAAAGTCCCTTAGCTGCTGCTAAGGAAACTTGGCTGGATACTGGGAAACTCTCTCATAATAGGACTGGAAGGAAGCCTTCCAGCTGCAGAGAGAGCAGGCTGCCCTGGCCCTTCTGTTTCAGAATCACAACCCTATGCCCTCATCTCTTGCTGCCCTGGAGGATGCTCATCCCTCTCCCAGGTGAGGTCAGCTGGTAAGACCAGCCTTGTGCTGCTGTGCTTCTGATGGTGTGATGCAAGGATCCGTTTGCTGACCTAAATCAGATTGTCTCTGATCTCCAACAATCCCATGTTAGGATTTTGCACTCTGGCCAATTTTTTGTTGCTGTTTCTGACCAGTCCTGTTCAGCCATCTGCCTCTGGGGTATATAGAATAGGCCTAAGTAGAGGCAGATGTAGGTTTGCTCAGCTAAATGCAATGCCAGAATTTCTGTAGGTTTGGGGCCTTGCTTTAATCCTTCCTGATAAGTAGCTGTCAGTGTCCCATGCAGTTAGACTTAGTCGTTTCTTATTAGCTTTTCTCAGCAGGGGATGCTCCCTCCTCAGGGAGCACAGGAGTTTTTCATCTCCAGCACTCATCTGGAAGGCACCTGCTGTGGCAGGCTGGGGGAGTGGGATCATGGGCCTATGGGAAATTATGATGTGACTTGAGAGCAACTCATACTCTCTGGTGAAATCCCAGGTGTAAAGAGGTGGCAGTTGAAGCCATGATGAAAACTCCCATGGATGTCAATCGTGCAAGCTCCACATCTGACCTGTTTATCAGGAAGACGGTGGCCAACTGTGTGTCCCATCAGCTTTAACAAGCAGTGAACACATAAATGGTGGAGGCTGGGGGGAGAGGTGGGGAAGGACTGTAAGGTCATCTCCTGGCCTGCCCTCTCTAAGACCACGTATGAAAGCAGTTAAGTCACCTCTCCCTGGAGGTGTCTGATGGATATTACAGCTAGGTCTTGGCACTGAAGAGTGCATTGAGTCTTGCTGCCCAGTCTGCATCCCCAACTGAGGCACAAAGTAATGTCTTAGCCAAATGTTCTCTCGAGCACACCATAGCTGCTTAACTTCTCCTGTGTGAAAGAACTTCCTTCCCTTCAGGGTATTCCCCTGATTTTTAAAAAGTCAAGCAAATATTTAAGAGTGGATTAGAGTCTAGCTCAACATATCCATCATTCACCATCAATTATCCAGGTCATTAATGTGATTATGCTCAGCTCGGGACTTCTCTGTGTCTGAATGTACCAAGAGTTAGGAGAGACTAAAGGTGGAAATTTATAGCAAGAACCTTTCCTTCCCCCCCTTATTTAATGGCACACAGGCTTTGACCTAAAGTGTAATTTTCTGCAACATTTAAGGCAGATAAAGTGTCTTTAGCAGCCAAAGGAAAGCTCAAAGGTAACATTATCTAACTAGCAAACAGATGGAGGATTTAACATTCTTGGTAGCTGAAATTTTGGACTCTGGCCAAACCATGTTAATGGATTTTTTAGCAGTAGTTCCTTTCCTATGGAAGTGCAGGACAAGGATTTAAAAATAACAACAAAACAGGGGAAAAAAAGAAACCAAACCTGAAAGAACAACAAGAAAAACATGTAGCCATAGAGACAGGAGCAAGAAAAAAGATGCCAACTTGATCATGAGCACTATAGGGGAAAAAAATAAAAGGTGTCTTTCAAAAACTGGGGCATGACATGTAGTATTCAGTTGCAGAAATAAGATGGATCACCTCAGAAGGCCAAAATCTTTGACCTGATGTAGCAGACAAGCCTGTTGAATAGTGTAAGGGATTGTTGTTCAGCGTTAACCTTGTCTTTCTATGAAAACTGCAGAGAAAGAAGAGATCTTCTGAAGAGCTCTTCTTCCAATTGAGTTGCAGGAAACAGTGAAGTAGCCAAATTCTCACATTCACAGATGTTCCAGCTCCTTGTACATTTATGGCAAGCCCTGGTCCTCTCTTATGGTCCCTGGTATTTTGCTGGAGAGCTTTCCCAATGACCGCAGCCATAAGCTGCTCCATAGGATATTCTCTCTGGGTTTTAAACATGACAGACTGGGCCCTATAAAGCTATGTAATGGAGATCACAGGGCTCAGGAAATAAAAAGTGTTCTCCAGGAGTTATTAGTGAAAAATCTGTAGAGTACAGAAGGCAACTGAGGGGGTGTGAGCCCTGGAAAACCCAGATAAATTGCCATAGTTTGGATGCAGGATGATATCCTGTCATTTACTGTCAGTGAATCTTCAAAAGTCTATGAAATTTGTGAATTCTTCATCAAATGTCTGTAATTCATTATAATAGCTTTTATCTCCACACTTGCTGAGTTTTGTAGTTGTACTCTATAAAAATTTCAGTCTCCCCAGGAGGGAGCTGGGAAGTATCACGTGACTGGGCTAATTAGTAATCGATAGGAATAAAGATGCTAATTCAGTGGGTTGGGTTGAGTTGCCAGGCACCTCTGCAGAGATCTGGGACAGCTCATTTCACAAAGAAAAGAGGCTGATGCTGGAAGGCTGGGAGGCATTTGGGAGGCTTTGACTAGCCTTGCTCTTTTCCAAGCAGAGGTTTGGGAGCAAATGGATGACATTAACACTCTAAACTGATTACAAAACACTGAGTAAATCATCCAGGGGTCTAATTCCACCAGATCTCATTACTGCCAGATTGAACTTTTCACTAACTTGCTTGTCTCGAATGATCTGAGTCAGCACATCAGCTCTGAGCATCCCAGGATTTGGGAATGCTGGAAGCAGATCTGATTCCAAACACTGGCACTCAAGAGCATTCTTACAAGTCATTTTCCAGCAGGCAAAACCTAAAATATTACAAAGAGAGAGTCGGAGGCCAGCAGAAACTCCAGCTGAGAGCTCGAAGCTGCTCCAATGCCAGAGCATCCATCTTTCAAAAAGTTTAATGAGATGAGTTTCCACCAGGCGCTTTCACAACCAGGCCACCAGCAGTGGCCTTGGACGTGGTGTCTCATTCCCCATGGTGTCTGGACAGCAGGAGCTGTGGTTCAGACCTCAGTGAGAAAGCAGAATGGTGAAAATTTGTGAGAGCTAATTAAACGAGACAAGATTTTGCCTGGCAGGGATTCATGCCAGATATACTACATCCCTGGAAACCATTTCAGACTTTGCCATAAAGTACTCATGGAGAGAGAGCGGGATGTCTTGCCAAACTTCACTTCAAATATAGTACTACAGCTTTTCCTTTTCATTTTTTGAATTGGTATGGTCATAAATTATCTGTTTAGCATGAGGTTAAACACAGGACAGCGAGAGCTGTGGAGTCTCACAGATGAAAGACCCCAGCGTAAGTAGGGAAATGGTCATGCATAATTTTATCAGGCCATTCTTCATCTGAGCAAAGCATGCTCTGAGAGCTAGAGACAGGACTGTCAGTCTCAGGGGATCTATACTCATATTCCTGCTCTGCTACTGGCCACCTCATGGGACAAGTTTTTAGCTTCTTTATGCTTTGGAGTCTCATTGATAAATAAGGATGGTAAAATTCCCTCCTCTGCCTTAACAAACACAAATGGCACAGTAATGTTTGGAGACAGAATTAAGGAGGATGGCAGGGAGTTAAGCAGTAATGGAGAGACTTCCCCACCAGCAAGTCCTAGCTCCAATGTGGAGGCTTGCAAGGTCTTGGGCCTCAGCGATGACTGGTGGGTGAAACAGCAGTTCATTTCTTCATGCAGACCCAGCCTCTGATCCCTACTGCAGAAGTGTTTGAAGTAGCATCATCAATCAATAGCAGGTGAAAGAACAAGCCATTAGCAGGAGTTGGTCTCTGCCCAGACACCTCTGCACACCTGTGACATCAGCTCTGGATTACCACAGAGGAGAAACAACTCTGTGATGGCTTTATCATTAAGTCTAAAGATAGTAGTGGGATGTGAGGAGCAGCTGATATTACCTCAGAGCTCCTGGGGTACAGACCAGGCTTGTTCCAAATCTAACCTCTGGGTTGGCTTCTGTAGTCTGGAAGTGGGAGTCAGGGTGTTTGCAACTTAAGTCCATTTTTAGTGCTTCGTTGGATCTGTGATTTAGGGAGGATTCACACAAGCAGTTTCTTGGTTCAGAGCAGAAGGTATAAAAAGATCTAGCTGATACTAAGGACTGTTCCCATAGTGGTAGGCAGTAGCTGAGAACTGACACTAAAACCAGAAGAGACTTGGAGTTAGATACTGCTTAAGAAAGACTTAGGCAGTCAGACAGATATTGCAATTATATAATCTGGATATTTTTTTTCTGTGTAGAACTGGTATTTATCACATTCTTCAGCTACCTACAGTCTCTGGAGATCACAGTGCATCCTGCCTTTCTCTCTTAGAGAGTCACAGTTGCCTTAGTTACTATATATTTTTAAATTCACCTGTTTCTATATCACATATAATACAAGTTAATCAAAGTCAGAGCTAAGGAGAGTATCTTCCAGAGAAAAAAAAAATAATACTCCTAAATACTTGAATACTTCTGAAAGAAGTACTTCTGAAAGAGTAGTGAGCAGGTGTTGGGAAAAGAGAGATGAGTTCCGAGAATAAAAAAATAAAGAGGATTGGTCTGGAAGAGTAGTAGCCTGCAGATGTGTTAGTTGATTCATTGGAAATTAAACACAGATATAACGGTTTGGGGGAAAAGTTCAGCAACGCCAGGTCTGCCTCTGTGTACAGATATGGCATTTTTCCCTGGTTCCGGAAAGAGAGGTTTTTGATGTTGTATGCCAGTCCAGTCTCATCCAGCCCAGATATTAGTCTCTTGTGGGTAGACATCAGTCATAAACAGACTGGAAAACTTAGACACTTTTCTTGGAAGGAAGTGTAGGGGTTTTTTTGTTGTGAGGTTTTTTTTTTTCCCAATGCACCGCTGATTTCAAAGCTGTGTGGTTTGGGCAGTAGCCCAGAATTCTTGAGTTTCTGTCCTCCTTGTTCATCTTATAAAGCATAAATATCAGATTTCCTCTACAGGAAAATATATGCATACTTGTGTATCTGTCTGTATATTACATCTGCATTTGTGTGGACATGGAGTTGTTAATATTATGAGTTTTCAGTATCAAGGTACTGGACGCTGAATATACAGCAAAACAACCTCATGGAGAAGGAGTTTGACATTGGAAAGGAAACTGATCCCTGCTGTGGCAATCCCATCCTCACATCTTTCTTCTGCAACCACAGTGCCACAGGCTGGCAAGTTGTCTGTCTTCAATGCTGTTCATTAACTGCTGTTGCTTGGCTCAAGCCACAGATGGAAGAAAGCCAGGGCAGAGAAACCCAGGTGCTGGTGGAGCTGTTGGCAGCTCAGGAGAAATTCTCTACCTCGTGCATCAGCGCTGGCCCTTCCCCATGTGCTGTCAGGGGACGGTGAGGTTCTCTCTTGCGCGGTGACTCAGGAGCCTTGGGCAGGGCTTGCAGTGACTAATGGTTCAGTAGCAGGCTTTGCAGAGAGACTCTCTTGCTCTGATGTCCTGGCCAAATTCTTTTCCGAAAAATTGGATGGGATGAGTTTCTCCTGCAATTCCAGATGCGCAGAGTATTCCTTGCTGCTCACTGTCACAGACGGTCAGCTAGTCAAGGTTAAGGTATGCTGCCTTTTCTGTCATCAGCTAAAGGATTCCCATAATGGATCAACTGTAATAATAGTTATACTTAGAAGCAATAATGGAAAAGAAGCTTAGTCTGCTACTGTACAGTATTACTGAATTCAGGATCTTTTGATAAGGAAATGTGTTATATTTATTAGCTACTGAAAGGTAGTCTCCTTCCTGTTTTCATATGCAGAAGCAGCATGCTGCAGAGGGCAACTTGCAGTTCCCTCTTAATAAGTTAAAAAAATGGTGGGGTCTGATCTTTCCCATAAGCGTAGGATCTACAGGAAAGCTCTGTTTTTCAAGAAAGAAGCAATAAACACGCAACTCATTGAGTCTCAGCTGAAAACTGAGCTGAAAGAACTGTCTTCCCTTCCTTGACTGTGTTCTGTGCTCAGAGAGGGCTGGAGTTGGGCTTCATCCAAATGGCAGTCAAGTGATCAGCAAGTGGGATCGGTGAGTGATGGGGCAGAGGGTGCCCGGGCAGGGGTGCCGTGTAACGTACAAGTGCAATGCAAACACTCTCACCGAGCTCTTGAGCTCAGAGGTAGACTTCAGATAATGTGTTGACAGCATCAGTCAAAGAAAAATAAAATTGCTGAAGGGTTGTGAAAGGCCCTCTCTGTTGAAATAAAGCGGTGTGTGTAACCTCTGCTTTCTGTGTGCAGTTGTGAGGACACAGGATGGAAGGGGATGCATGAGAATACCGGAGGAAAATCCCAGCAACTCTGGTCACAACAGTGATGATACTGAAAACTAGTAGCTTCGTATGGTTTGTTGCTATAGGGATTTTACTTCCAAGGTTATAGCTCAAATGTTCTTTCTCACGAGCAAGTTGCATTTCCTGTTGGTTCAGGCGAGGCTGTATGCAGCACAAGTTCTGGCTCAGCTACTGAGTTGTGTGAATTTAGGCTACTTAGCAAAACATAAGTATATTGTATGTTGCCTGCAAATCTGGAAAAAAGATTGTTTGTTGGTTCCAAAGTGCCTGTGTTACTGACCAGCAACAGGGTTTTCTGGAATGGAAACACTCCGTGTTTCAGTTACTTTAATGCAGCAGCAGGAGATATGGTTGGGCTGCAGCTTTGAGAAACGACCACAGTATACATACTGTCTTGATTTATTTTTAAAAAAAGAAATTGCACAGCTGCACTTTAAACAGACTTCTGCAAGCAACTCTGCTTATTTAAATGGGACAGCTTTCTAATTAGCTCACACTTGTTAAGCAAGGGTCACAGCATTGGACCCTAATTTCTGTTCTTGAACTGCTTGGAGATCTTTGAGGGCTGCACATGAAATTATATTGCTATGTATAATTTACAGGGTGTTGTCAGTTGAAAGCTTCTCTGTTTTGTGCATGAAGCACCACTCAGACCAGCTGGCAGTTGGCTCAAGATAATGATACCATTATAGGAAAGATGGTCAGACATTGCCAAAGTTATCAGACAGCACATCTGCCTGCTGCATGCCATGATCAATGCTGTGCTGCCAGTATCAGTCTCTTGGGTAGAGAAGAAAACATCTTCCGGTGTAGGTAACACGGGTCACAGCTCTTCAGAGACGCACAAGCAAAAGCTTCAGTCAGGATCAGGGTGTTTCCACTGTGCTTTGTCTTGTTCAGGTATCACTAGTGACAGCAGTAATATGTACTAGACACACCAAAAAATTATCAAGTCTGTGGCAAACCTGAAATGTTGAGTTAGTATAAAGGGTGTTTCTCTCAAAAGACTTTGAAGTTTTGATGAGTTCTGTTTGGCTGTTGGCACTGAGAGCAGAGCAAGTGTAATGCACTGAATGAGAGCTGGTTTTCATAGAGAAAAATTGCTGTTTTCCATTGTTATGCTGATAATATGAGTTCCCAGTACTGGTTGTTAGAATAATACTGCTAGCAGAGTGAGAGAAACAGAGAGACAAGAGGGATCATGTTTTATGGGCCATAAACTGGGGCACGCTAAAATAATCCTCTCAGATATGGTCAACTGAATATGAATCCGTGTAATCTTGAGCACACTCTGCATGAACTCAGAATTAATCATCAGAAAAAATGAACCCATGAACACAGAGCTACATGTCAGGAGGAGTATTTTGTTCTCATGGTGAAATACTCAAGATCAACTCATGGCATTGTCCTACAAAGAGCATCATAAAACCTGACCCAAAGGATGTCTTTATGAATTATTCGCTGGGAGCCTGACTACTCCTTGCTCAGTATATTATGATGCCATGTGGCACTTATTTTCCAGAGAGATTAAGAAGTGCAAAGTCCATCACTAAATAAAGCTCAGCTGGAAAACAGTGATGTTTTTTCCTCTGATAGCAGTCTTGGATACTGTAAAACTGATATTATTAATCCTTTGAATTAATACTTCAAACAACTTGAGAGGTGAGTCTCAGTTCTAACAAGTCTATGGGTTTGATGTCTATAAGCTTGGAAAAAGAAGAGGTGTCTGTTACTCTGGTGGAGCTCCTTGTCCTCCACGTGGAGTCAGTGATAAGCACTGTGGCAATGGTGGGCAAGATAGCAGTTGTGATATCCTGATGTTCCTTCCAAAGTTCAGTTGTCAGTAGTTGTATCAATGCACAGGCTTGCAGTGGGACTATAGTGAGAACTATGTTCTCCTGGAGGCAAGTGGATAATGCTTCTCTTAAAAGATGGGGCAACATGGGCACAGAGCAGTTACTTTGCAAGGAAACCAAGTGAGTGTTTCTTGAGAGGAACCACAAAGAAAATATTTTCAAATAGAGTTTTGATTCCACTTTATTTTTAAATTTTGTTTATTTTATTTTTTTTCTTCAAAACTAAGATAAACTTCAGAGTGTTACTGTAGGATTCCTAAACCCTTGGATCACTGTGACTGTGAATGCCTGGGATGACTGTCCAGATCTCCTGACTTAAGATCCTCTTTCTGGAGCCCCATGAGGTACCTTGGAAAGGAATGAGAGACAGAGGGGAAAGTGAGACTTCTTAATGGGCCTCGGGAATTCACGACAGATCTCGAATCTCTCTAGGAATGTTTTTCTTGTTTCACTCCATTGGGAATTGGCTCTGACATAGTAAAAAACATTTTCAGAACAAGTCCCTTTAATTTTCTTGGCCTCTCTATTGCTCTTGTCACTGACCCAAAGCTTTTTGATTATTTTTTTTTTTCTTTTGACGTTCTTGAGCTAATTGGCCTAAATGAAAAGTGTTTTGTTTCTTGCAGAAACTTGGCTGTGAGAAAAAGTGTGGAGGCTGGGAGAAATGTGGGACAAGCTAATGCCAAAAGGTTTATATAATAGCCCAGAATAGTCAGCCAAAATACAGTGCTAAAGCTTCATAGGTGGAGTTTGGTGGGATGAAAACTAATGCAGGGTTTGGACACAAAAATACCAATAAATAGGGAAGGCAGTGAATTTTTTATTTCAGTCAGAGGTGATCTCGGTTTCATGCAGCAAAGGGAGCAGATAATGATTGAAGCAGATAATTCTTGGCTGGATTCCTGCACAAGTGCATATTTTCTTAGTGCTTTTACTGATTAATATGGGCCTCTGTTTAGGCAAGAGGATCTTTTCTCCTGTTCATGTTCCGCTCACCTTGAAATGCACGTGCTCAGTGCTCTGGAGCTCTTCTGTCTTCAAACCAGCTGAAAGTAAGGGCCACAGGTTGCACAGGAGATGCCTTCTAGGCTTTTTTCTGTTGGTTTCAGTGAGATTCTGATCAGATTGGACATAAGGGAAGACTTTTAAGTGCTGTAAATAAGAATAAAGAGCTGGGCTGGACAAGTACATAGCCCCCAGAAGTGAATTTGAGTGCTTTGAGTTGAAGACAGAAGGAATCACAGTTTTCCCATGTGCTTTTCTGTAGCACAAAGCTCTGATCAGCTCCCTTGAATTCAATGCGAGACTTGTTACTGCCGTTTAGGGAAGAAGATGGGACTCTGCAAACAGATTGTTTGGTTCTGCCAAGTAGCCATCCTGGCTCACTTCTCCATGGTCAGATATTGCATCATCTTTAGCGTGAACCACTTGTCCATGGATATACGCTTAAGCCTCAGAGCAGGTCCCACCACCTTGCTCAGGCTTTAAGGTACTGCCTGTAGATCTCAAGGAAAAGAAGGAGGCTGAGGATCAGGAATTCATCCACATTAACACAGACCTGGGCTCAGTTTAGCACAGTGGAAATTATTTATGTCTTGTTTTGCTGGCTGAACCAGATGATTGAAGGAAATGTTGTATTGGGTCAATGCCGAACAAAAATGTTTTCATTTTCTCACCAAAACAAAAGCCTGGAAGAAAATTCAGGCTGTGCAGAGTGTTTAATTGTTTAATTTAATGTCCGTGTTTGTGTTCTTTTTGAGATGAAATGAACGTATATTACATTTCAGTAAATTATTTCTGAATGCTTTGAAATAATACCATGGTTTTTTGTATTGGAAACGGCACAAGACAGTATTTCAGTACTCTTAAATCTCTTATGTATTTCTCAGCAAATGTAACTTGGGAACTGTTTGTGTTATCCCAAGTAAATTACACAGCCTAAGCCAACCTCTCCTCATTTTTATCCAGTTCCCAGCTCCATCATGAACTCCCTGTTTGAGCCTGAGGCCCACTGGTGTCTTTGTAGGGCTGGCACATGTACACAGAGACACAGCCTGAGCGTATCTGTACCCTTAGTGTAACAGCTGGCAGAGATGAGAGAAAGAGAAGATGGGACTGCTCAGTTTATCCTTACGGAAGCTTTCCTTTTCCAACAGTAAAGCCTTAATTAGAGAGATTGGAGAGGAGCCTTTTTGTTTTTCTTTTCATTTTTCCCCGAACAAAAATTCAGTATTATACCTTCCTTGTTCCTCTAAGTGATTTCTTTGTGTTCTGTCTTTTGTAATCTTTGGGCCTGTTGCAGTGGTGTTTTAAATCAGCGTGACTCAGCTAACACTATTTAGCTTCTAACCCATAATGCTTCAAAACACGTGAGCCCTAACTTATCTCAAGCAAATAACTGCTTCCCCTGGAGTCAGCTGAGGCTGCTGGTGTTATTAAAGTTAAGCAGGAGTCACCATGTTCTGCTGTGTTCAGGTTTAAAGAGTAAGGTGATGACACTTCTCTTTTGCTTTTGTTATTTCTTGGAGTTATACTCCTTCCTTCTGGTATGTGTGGTTTAAAAGCAGTCCATCACGTTGCAGACTCTCTAAACTGTGGGTTGCTTAATTCTTGTGATTCATAACACCAGAAAAAAAAGAACCATCATCATTCTTGATATTACATCCAACTCTGTTACCCAGAGCATTGACCTTGACCATCTAATGATAGGTATTTAATGTGTGTGTGTATATAGATATAAATATTCATTATGTGAGGTCTGAGATCGTAAGGGAATGCTGGCAGTGCCAAGTTTTGTTAGATGGTTCAGGCCTCCAGCTGTGTCAAACTCTGGGTTCCCTTAATGCACCACTAAAACAAAACCCAGGCTTTGCTTGAATGTTATCCAGCTTTATTAAAAGAAAGATCAAGCATAATCTTATTAAGCTTGTCACTCAGAAACCATAAGGGTGCAGCCTTGATGTGTCTGTTTGGTCCACATGTGTGAACAATTTTGCCTCATGATGCTCAAACAGGGGCTGTTATTCTTTAATGAAGGCTGTGAATAACAGAGCTACAAATTGCAACACAAGCCCAGGGTTTTGTGCACACGCTCGTGTGTTAACAGAAAGAGGGCGAAGATGTAGATTGTTTGCTTGGATCTTAACATATTCCTCAAGCATGCTTGAACCCACGTAACCACAATGTTTTTCAAAATCTGTTGTGTGTATTTTGAGGTTTCTGAACTTCCATAACTTACTCAACTTCTGGATGTGTCAGAGAGGACAGCCGTGTCATGGAAAACTAACAGGATCCCTGAATCTCCCTCTTTCTGGTTTCACTAGAGGTCTGCTCACTGGGCCAATATCTTGAGAGGGATATTCAGATAAATTGTGCTTATCTTCATTGTTGCTCCTTTCCCCTGATGTTCACAGCTGGGAAGCAGGAGATAACAGTGAAAACCGCTAGTGTTTATATCAGTGTAAAACCAGAGTAATGCAGTGGTGATTCAAATCAAATATTTCTGCTTGCTCGTAACATGGATGTATATAGAAAATCTGTGTGTTTATATGTAAAAACACTAAATTGAAATTAGTCAGGATGTTTGGCCATGTGGCTGAGAATAGAGCTGTGTGGGTGGAATTCACAAAGAGAAATAGTAAAGAGTGGAATGTAGATACACATTTGATAGGGATACATTTTTAATAAAGAAGTTCTCAGCATGGGTAGCATATATGGATTAGTACTGCAGGACTGCAGCTCTCCATGCCTTTTGGTTGTTTAAATTTAACATCTGTGAGCAAGGTATCCTTTGTGCAAGGGCATGTGGAGGCTTGATACAGCTGTTTGCATGCAGAAGGAGCTCACAAATTGAAGAATTTTCAGGATGGAGCTCACCACTGTTGGGGTGTGGCAGGTAGTGTCCAAGAGAGGTGGCATATGAGCTTGAGAGTGACAAATGCTTGTAGTCATAAAGCAACTTTACAGCTGAGAATATCTAAATGCCACAGGACTATTTTATGTTCTTTTCACACTGCACAGATGGTTTCTTTGACAGATAAGATGTACTGACCCTCCTAGTAGAGTCTTTCCCATTACTGGCTTGAAACCCCCACTTTTTCCATCACAGGACTGTCTGTCCTTCCCAAAGCATTTCTTTCTTCTATTTTGTTCTTAAAGAAAGAAAAAAAATAATAAAGAAAAGACACAGCCAAGGAATCTCCTAATGCTTAAAAGATACTGCCATCAAAGCATCCTAGGGAGATCTTTTTCCTAATTTACAACAGCATCCTTAGGGTCAAAGCTGATCTTATCCATCATGCCTTGGCAGAGTTTATCCTGATTTATGACACTTAAATGGACTTAAATGGGTATTTTCTAGCCCAATTCTCTACTATTCCACAGCCTTGGGTGTGCTTTTCACTTAAAAAGAGACAGATCTCCAAATGTAGGTACTCTAGATCTCTTCCCACATCACATGTATCTGAGGGAGTTTCAACACCATATTAAGCAGCTTAACAAATGTCTGCAATGTGGTCCTCCTTGCAGGTTTCCTATGTGTGGTTGAGTGGATTTGGAGATGCCTGGTGTAATTTCAGAAGAGGTAAATGATGTACATAACACAGGGCTGTTTTCGATGGAGATATTAGCTCAAACCTTGAAAATCAGGCAAGTGCACTAAGCTGCCCTTTCAGCAGTGCCAGCTAAAACCACAGAGGAAAACTATATGTAATTGTTTTTAATCCATGGTCACAGAGAAGCTTGGAAGCATGATTGCTGCAGCATGTTGTGCCCTATGGCAGAGGAGAAAGGGTTGAGCCCAGACTGGAGATCAGGTTCAATGTGTTGAGCAGACCCGGGGACTCAGTGGGGATAGATCTCAGTAAACCAGAGGGCACTTAGCAAGAAGAGGGTCCATGAGCTCCATGAAGGACTTGCCTCAGATGGTGATGGAGACCTCAGTGCCATTTTGTGCCCCTTGCCTCCAGTTGTTCACATTGGTGGGGGGCAGCCTCCAAGTGCCACTGGGACAGTGCTGGTTAACTGAAAGAAAAAAGGCCTTTTCCAAGTTTGAGAGACTTTACCTCACCTTATTCACAGCCTGACTTGTGAACTTTCTGGTGTGTTTTTCTGCAACAACAGTGACATCCAGTGGCCAGCTGGATTTTTCTGGGAAAAGCATGAATGGTCTTAACAATGTGAAGTTTTTTTTAGTTAAAATAATTAACATATATAGACATTTTATATTTTAAAAGGTACTGACTAACGAGGCTGGGTTTTGGTTTTCTTGAAGAGTTTCCTCTTTTAAAAAGTCTGGGAAAATGGCTTTTGTTTTCCTGTACCAACAGGGCCCTGATTGAGAAGCAGGCTAGAAAGTCTTGGTGCTCTCAGCTCCAGCAGAGAGTATGTCCTGGTGTCTATAAACTTCAAGGGCCAGCGATTTGCTGATGAATTGCTGTGTTTTGTGCTATTGCATCACTGTGGTTTTTTTCACTTGTGAGACATCCACAATCCACATAAACCAGCAGAAAGAGCCTTCTGGAAAAGATGAGGAAACCAGTGTAGTCTGTAAAACAGCTGACTGTGAGGTCACAAGCAGAAATACCAAGCAAAGATCTGTGTCCTGTCATCTTGGAGCTTGGGTTTGTGGTTGTCAAGGTCATTTTCAAACAGAAAATGACAGCCTGGCTTGTAGAGTTTTGAAGTAATTTCATAAATTTACAGATATTGCCCCCAACCAACCTCCCTGGCATAGTTTAATCTCACAATAGAGCAAGATTACATTTTTTTAAATTCTGTTTAGAGCTGTGCTTCAGCAAACTGAAGGAACAGGGGGAAGCCTAATGAAATGATCAGTGGGCAGGTTCACAACAAGCATGGGGAAATGCTGTTTCACACTGGGCATAATTACAGTGTAGCCATCGGATATCGTGGAAGCTAAATGCATCCATGAGGCGAAAAAAGGATTAGACAAATGTAATAGTCCAGCTCTGGAAGTCACTAGACTTCTGATTCCCAGAGCTCTCTGTACTAGGGTCCTCACCACTATTTATTTCCTACACCAAGCTAAGTACCTCCTTATTACCTACCAGCTTTTGCCTAAGGCAGAGGTGCTGCATTTCAAGATACTGGTCTGTCCTAAGAAAAAGTCAAAGCCTCACAAGATCTAGTCCTCACTTGGCCACGCCTCAAAAATTTCCCTACAAGTTCAATAAGACACTATACATGCAAAAAGCTGTTTTGCTGACCAAGTTGTTTTCCAAGGCTCAAAGCTGCCCTGAGCTCAGACTCCATCAAGTTATTGTAGGTGTTTTGGTAACATGTTCACAGTTACCTTGTTTGCAAAGTGGAGCAAAGCATGGAGCTGGGAGGTATGGAAACAAGTGTTCTCCCCCCTACCCTTTCTTGACTTTGGCAAGCAGATCCATGTGCATTCCAGACTAGTTTGGGATGGCTTGGGGGATTTGTGATGGGATATGAAACACTTTGCTCGGAGGCTACCTGCCTAGCACCAGCTGTCGGGACTTTACTGTGGTGGCTGTCCAGGGGGCCAGGCAGTGGCTTAGATGAAAAGATCTGGTAACTTGGGTTCAGATGGGAACATGTTGTCTACGTCAGCAAGGCTGCAAGAACACTAATGAGGCACCTTGGGCAAAAAAATGAGACTTCATTTCCTTACCAATTTCCTCACTGTTTAAGGTGTTGATGACACTCTGCAAACAATATTGTATGTGAAGATAGTGCATTTCATAGCAGGCCATCTGCATTTAGGTGATCTGATGGTCTGAGCTAGTTGGCCCAGTCTCTGAGGTGTGTCAGCATCCAGAGAAGACTCTTAGAGATGCTGCATTTTCTCTAGATTTCTCTTGATTTTCCTCAGACTCATCTCCTTGTCTCCTGCTGCAGTGCTGGGGGTGGGTGAAGTTCATGAGATGTTGTGTATTGGCCTTGTCCATGGAAGAGGATCATGTATAGAAAGGTGTGTTCCCAACAACATGACTTTGTGATGAACATGGACATTTAGAAAAAAAAAGAAAAAAAAAAAGGAAACCCAGTGTGATCATGGCATTCTGCTATAGGGGAAAATGCCAGTAACCATTATCTATGGATATCTCAGACTGAGCAAGTCTTGTCTGCACTCACAATAAAACCTGGGGGCAAAGCAACATTCAAACCTTTACTGCAGCCCTGCCCACGTCATTTTCCCCCTACAGATTTCTTGTCCTTGTAAGTTGTTCCAGCTTATACCAGCAAACACATTTTAGAAAATAAACAATTCAAATCTGTAGGCTTCATTGTTTACCCTCAAGGGGTCTTTTCCTTAGCATAGTCAGGAAGGGATTGAATTCATCAAGTCTCAAACATACTGGGCTGAGGTAATAGGATATTGTGAGTTACTCATCCACTTCTTTCTGCTCTTTAAACTTGGGTCCTTGGTATCCAGTGAGTTATTTCTTTAAGTTTATATACTGAAAGGGTCATCATCTGTTGGACCTCTGTGGAAAACTCCATGAAAATACCATGAAAATAAATATCAAATTTGAAATACCCCAGAAGATCCCATAACGAACCAGAGCACATTGTCCAGCACAGATCAATACAGCTCCCCCTCCCTTGCAAACTCTTTCATGGCAAGAAAGGTGGGGGACATGGCAGAAGACTGAAGGATGGGCTCTGTGAAGCGTTCAGGAGCTACTGGGCAATGACAGGGTAACTTGGTGGTCCATCATGCCATGTTTGATAGATGCTGAGGCAAAAGGAGTATTTAAACTCACGTGGTCAATGGAAAGGGAACTGAACAGAGGTCTTATGTTCTTCCCAAACCTGGTATTTGAAATGTTGGAATGAATTGCTCTGTGGAGGTGTCCATCCTCTTCAGTGAGACTGACCAGCTTAGAGTAGTCACTTCATTTTGAAATGTGTGACGCAGCTATGAACCCTGTTGTGTTGTTCTGACACAGCTCAGTTGTTGCTGTGGTCTGACACAGAGGCCAGAGGAGATGCTTGGGAGGTGACCTCACTTCAGTTCTCACTTGTGTTTTTCTTAACATAAGTGAAACAGCTGCTTTAGACTTGAAGAAAATTGAGGGTTTTGTACCAAAAATAAAATAATGGTATTGTTTTTCTCATCACATATTTAGGGCTAGTCTGCTAGGGAAAGTGCAAAGACTTGGAAGGCAGCACAAAACTGAGTGGCTGAGCCCACCTGATGGCACTGTATGGGGTCTGAAAGCAGAGAGATGTGCAAGCATAGCACCAGTCCCAGACTGGTAAGCTTGGTCCCATTTCATGCTGAGCCTGTTGAAGGCTCCATGCCTTGCACTCCAGGCAACTTCCAGTGAAGGAATTCCAGTGGGTGACATTTGGATGCCTCCAGAAGAGCTTTGTACCCTCAATAAGGAGGAAGGTTAGGAAGGGCTGAGCAGAAAGAGAGAGCTGAAGGGGAGACACAAAGGGATTTTTTATATTGAAGGACAACAAGAAGCTAGAAGTCTGTGAGAATCTCTCTGTCCTTCAGACTGAGATGCTTTGAGTTTAATATTGCACTGCAGATTTCAAGGACACCCCAGGGAAGCACAAATCTGTGCTCCATTACCCTGGTGTCAAGCTGGAATAACCCTCTCAACTTTTGGCCCCTTGTCTCTCCATTCTTACTCCCCAGCTATGGTGTGGCCTTTCTCCAGAGCCATATTCTGTAAGTGCTCACGGGTGAGAGGGGAGAGAGGTGATTGCATGCAAGGAAAGAATGGAGAGCCATGGGAGGATTGCTGGACGTTCAAAGTGCTGCATGCTTTGGCCTTTTATGTTTTATTGCTTTGCTTCCCATGACTCTCCAAAAGTGGCTATGAGTCAGTTCCTCACAACTGCAGAGAATAACAACATCAAACAAGAAAGGGAAAATTACTTCTCCATCTGCCTTGGAGAAGGGGTGGCATGATGAAGGAGGCTATGATGAAAGCCTGCTTTACAAGACCAGTGCATGTGGCTTGTGCAAAGTATTTTTTAAGGCATACTCCTGCCAAACAGGGGAGGAAGAAAGCTCCTTCCTGACATCTCCAGCTCTCCTTCCCAGCTTTCTGCGTAATGCTGAAATTTCCAAGTGCAAAACCGTGTTCTGCAGCAGAGCAAAACCAGCAACCTGGGCTGATGGACTTTTCTGAAAGGTGGGGGTGGAGTTCCCAGCCTTGTCTGAGCACCAAGTACTTTCTTCTGTGGTTGGGGTATCATCAACAGACCTAGTGGGGGTGGTCTCTGAGGCTGCTGAGTTTTTGTGGGGTGCCAGTTCACTCAGCTATGAGCTTGTCTCTCATAGCATCTGTTGTCCTAGCATTTGAGTGCTGTTACTATCCAGGAGTTGCCCCAGGGTGCTCTCAGTGCTGTGTTGTATCTGTGAAAGTCACTTCCTCTTTGAAAAGCCCTCACTCAGCTCTTGGTTTGAACCTGAACACACCAGCCTCTAGAAAGCTTTTGTTGTATCTGGTCTGAGGTGTGGCTAGGGATGCATTTGGGATGCTGATGGCACAAACACTGTGTGTCTCATCCTCTGGCATGGAGTGTGGCTCACGTTTCGTACCAACTGGGGGACACACTGGAGTCCTTCCAGCCATTCCCAGAGAATTCCCTTGCTGCACCCCTACAAGTGTTAATTTTGTTCTTGTTATCGGTAAAATCTACAATAACATTTTTCGGGGACTCTTAACGTCCTACTCATCACTAGATGCTGCACATCAGCCACATCATCTGTTACCTGGTGTCACTCTTTGTACTCTGATAAGACACTTCACAGTAGATGGGTACTCAGGCTGGAGGAGACTTTTAGAGACATCTAAATCCAACTTGCAAAAGGAAGACCTGTGTGCAGGTCTGTTTGCTCCTTGTCAGAGTACACTTGAGATACTGATTCAAGGCAATCCCTACCACTAGTGTAAGATTTCAGGAAAGTGGTTTAGGAAGAAAGAGGAGTGATCCTTTGGCAGAGATAATGGTCTAAATCTGAGTCATTGTGAGAAAGGGTGAAAGAGCCTCCAATTTTTAAAGGATTATTTTCATTGGCAAATAATGGCTGGGTGCAGGGGTAGAAACAGCTATGATGCTGGGGGAGGAGTGGAAGGGAATTAAACATTTTGAGGGTTTATCCGTGAAACTAATTCCCTGTCATGGATCTGGGACATCTACAATGACAGGAGACAGTAATGTGGGATGTCCTGTGGTTCACCCCAGTAAATTTGTGCTGTTACCCAGAGACCTTTGGATTAGAGCGGAATGCTATAATGGAGAAATTAGCAAATTCAGATAAAATTCATTGCCTGAACTGTCTGCTCTAGCTCCTCACTACAGCCACTTCTTGATGCATTCATCATTCAGTTTGACCATTCTCAGAACAAGAGAAATGGAGGCACACTTCTGGAGGCAGCAAGCAGAGGACCCAATATTTGCCCCAGCTGTGAACGTGCAGCTTTTGGCATTTGCATTTTTGCCTACACTAAGTCTTGTGAATCCTACCTCCCAGAAATGCTCCGATGGTGCCAAGAGGCAGGAAAATCAGGACAGAGAGAGGAGGAGGAATAGAGACTGCTGCCTCCTGATTGCAGAGCAGCCCGAGGTCTAAATGGCAACAAAACGTTATACATAACGTCTGATTCACTGTGTGGAGAATGTAAAGAATTGAGACCTCCCGACACAGTTTACATTGGCCCTTTTTATGACTAATTGTGCAGAAAATAGCTCTGCTTGTAGTGTGCATGGAAACAGTTCAGGTTTCTGCTGTGTGTCAGCTAATGGGCTAGCAAGGCTTTTTTAGCACAACTTCAAAGGCTCTGGCAATGGAGGTCCTTTGTGAGGGAATTATCTCCGGCTCTTTTGTACCCCTTTATCCTTCTAAGCCATGGAACAAAGAATTGAGAAACGAAGAGACAAAGTAATTTGTAGTAGATCTCTAGACCTAGATAAAGTACATAACATCTGCTTAAAAACAGTTTTTCTGCTTATGTCATCAAAATAAGTTTTGTTGGTTTTTTTTTTCTGTATAGGAACACCCAAGTTCATTTAACTTTTGAGGGATGCAGCCCAATGCTTAGGTACATAATTGGTGGAGGTCACCAGAATGTCTGAAATGGTGAAGGAGAGCTTTAGTTTCTATGGTCAGTAGTAAAGGAGAACTTCAGTTTCCATGGTCAGTTAGAAAAGTCATGTCTGTTCTGCCTCAGGATATTCCAGTAAGAAAGGAAGAGAATGCATTTTTGCAGCAGTGTGTGTGCATGCACATGTTTTATGGAAACCATGTATTTTTCACCTTAAAGTAAAAAAAAAAAAGGGTTTTTTCTTTCTTTCTTTCTTCCAGTGAAAAATGAAACCTTGGGGAGATAAGGAAATGCATTACATGCATCTGCTTTGTGTAGTCCAAAGCACAGTTCTTAATTAAAAATAAAAAAAGAAAACCAGGCATGGAAGGTGTTTGTTTAATGTTACCAACCATGCTGTTTAACATGTTCCTCCAGTGTCTCCAGATCTTCTGTCTAGAAAAAAAAAAAAAAAAGCTATGAGTGAAAGGAGAATAATCTTGGCTTCATCAAAATTAATGAAGAAACACCCCCAAGTGCTGTGAGCTTCACTGTGTTTGTGTTCAAGCTACAATACCACTTTGTTTAGCACTGAGTCTTGTCCTCAAGCAAATTCCATGAGTATCTCCTTATCCTTAGAGGATGGAAGAACTGCATCTGCACCTTTTTTTTTTTCTTTTCCTTTTCCCTTTTTTTTTTTATCTTAAGCTGTTAGGAGAGGCCATCCTGCATATTCCCATGCCCACATACAGACTTTCCCTTCAAGTCCCTATCTAGAAAATCTTTTCTGTCTGCTTTCTCTCCTCTTCCCATACTTGCATGGATTTCCCGAGGCAGTTGGTGTTCTGACCTCTTGGATCTAGTTTTCATCAGCTGTCAAGGTAAATTTGGTTAATACTACAGGAATAGTTTATTCAGCTTTAGACTGAAGAGGGAATAGTGACAGAGAAGCAAGAGCATTGCCCTGTTTCTCTAATCTGGCTGATATGTCTCTAGATGCACTAACTTTTAAATACTTAGATTTTCTTGATTTATTTTGTTTTTTAATAAAAATGTTCAGGCTAGACAGAGAAATTTTTAAAAGTTTTGAGCAGAAGCGTCCACACACACATATATAGATAAAGTTATATTTTTTTTAATGTCTATAAATAAAAATTAAATCTAGTCATATTATTAAAAAACCTGACAATTGTTACATATTCTGTTTGGACTTATGGGCAGCTAGAGGCAGGGATTTGATGTTTTTCACTGACGCTGAGCTCAGTTGTCTCTAATATACAGGTTAAAGTGGGTTTTGTTACCTGCCATAAGCTGTCAAAATATTGTACTGTTGTCAGTATCTAAAAAGTGAATCCTTATCTCAAGTTGTAGGTGACCAAGGAGAGTGCTTTCATGTAAGAAATTTCTCCTATAGGAAATTTTCCTGGATTTTAAAACTGGGAAGGATAATTATGATGGGCTTAGCAGCAGGAGGCAAGCCAAGACATTTCTTCCAGGAATTCTTTAACCCTGGAAGTACAGCAATGACATGAGGGTGATTTCATATTTCACTTTGCCCACCTTCACTGGACCTCTCAAGTGCCATCGTTTTTCTCAAACATTCCTCTTCCACATATCTCTGGTCTTGAGGAGCTGCATGCCGTGGGATACCATGGACCACTATTGGGAAGATGTCAGGTGGGAAGACTGTTGGTCTGAGCATGCAGAGTTTCAGTTTTTCCATTGCTGAGGTACAGCATGACTTCAGTTGGTTGTAGTGTGCATAATGACAGGGTGAGTTGGCCACGACAGCTTTACTGTGATGTAAAATAAACAGATGGGTACAAAACCCATCACAATATGTGAATTCTGACTGTGCAGGGAGGTTAAGTAGAAGTCAGAGCTGGTCTGTAAAGAAATCTTGCAATCAGGTGGAAAGGATGTATTAACAGAGCAAGCTGATGGTGAGATGGGTGATGATTTATCCAGATGTAGGTGGGATAATGCAAGTAATTTTAAGTGGATTCTAAAGGTGAAGCTTTGCAAAGACCTGCTCATGCCATTTCCTAGCCATTGTTAAAGCTTCAGGCTCTGGTAATGTATGTGGAATGGAGAGTTATTTGGAGTTCAACTTGAAGTTGGTTTTTGGTTTTGGTTTGTTTAGTTTTTATTTCTTCTCTCTTGATTCAAGTGCAACAATGAAAACCTTTGTGTTGAATTGTGGACCTAAATGAAATAACTGCATTCACATTGAAGTTTGTAACAAAAAAATTCATTTATTCAGGGATTTGGAGCTTGCTGAGTTTTTTTTTAATGGAAACTGCTATTCCTCCATGTTAGGAAAGGCAAAATTAAAAGAATAAACCTAGGGCTTGGAGAACAGGGTAAGGAGATCTGTGATACAATAATTCAGACCGTGGTCTCAGAAAAGGTCCTGAGGACATTCATTTCCCAAGTGGATGGGTTTTATCTTGGCAGAAACCTCCTCTGTTCCCTGTAGTTGCAGTCTAAATCTGACACAAACTCCTGGATCTCTGAGGAGGCTCTCAGGAGAAAGGGGTATGGCACAGGGCTGGACAGCTCGAGATGACTGACCCAATGGAAACACATCTCATCACACTTAGGTTTTCCTGCCATCCTGCACAGCGTATCACCAGTCCAGCAAGCTAGCAGCTTTCAGCATGGTCTCCACACAGAGACAGGAATGGGAAGTCCAAGAGGTATCACCTTTTGGTCTTCATCCATCACTTGAAGAGATCTGTGGGCTTTGCTGAGGAGCTGATACTGTTGGTGGTCCTGCCATTTTGTGGATGAGGAGTCAAAGTTGCTGCATAGTTACTGTTTTTCCTGGGTTTAAAGCAGTTAAAATTGGGTTCTTTTGTACTGTCATGATGTCAAAGATTTGTTGGAGTCAGGACAATTGTTTACATTACAAAATCTCTTTGCCTTTAAGACTCTGGTTCAGGGAAAATAGAGCATTGTACCACAGACTCAGAAACATTTCTGACTTTGACACCTTCGACTTTGGTTCCTCAGCGTCACTTTGTCAGTGACAGAATGGGGACTTTTGTTTGCCTTGGCCACTGCATAAAAAACCAGGATATGATCAAATCCAGTTAATCACTCACAAATGTCTCATTTCTTGAATCTCTGAGGGTGTGTAACACATTTTTGGGACTGTTCTCTGCTCCTTTGGCTTTTGTTATAAGTAAGTTAGGGGAAAATAAAGTTTTGAGTTTTCTTAAAAGGAAGTGGAGGAATCCTGGAACACACTTGGGCTCTGCAAATGCACGTTTAATCATTTAAAGAAATGTCTTTTGGCTAAAAGCTCTTAGCAGTGCTTGCAAGTTGCACTAAAAGCCATACGACTACATCATTCCCACAACTGATCCGAATTAGCGCCCTTGTTGGCAGCATGAGCAGAGAGATGCAGGCTTAGGGAACACTGGGGACTGAATTACCCTCAAATTCATACAGGCCTTGTGCAGTAGGGGTGAAGTGTCCCTGAGGTGACTCTGCTGACGGTTACACCAGCTCCTTACAGAGTGCCATGCATGGAGAGACGGGGCACGTCCCACCTGCCTTGATTTTTTTTCTGTGCAAAGCATCTGGCTCTGCAGTGGAGCTGGGCAGTTACAAGCATCTCCTGCAAACACTTCCCCTGTACTTTAGGCAAGCACACACTCTCCAAGCAGCAGCAAACCAGAGGAATGCATTTTTACACAAGGCACGTGGTGGAACTCCCTGCTGCAAGGTGTGCTGGGGCAAAAAGTACATGGAGGCAGAAGCCTTAGTACACTGGTGGTGAATTGGTCTATTCAGAGCTGGCAGTGAAACGTGATGACCTGGGTACAAATGGGGGTCACCCAACCCTGCAGAGCTGGGAGCTAATGGACACAATGGAGGAGGATTGTTCTGGCCTTTCTTGGTGTCATTCATGTATATATTTATATACATTTCACATTCACCATGAGCTACAGTTGAATACAGGTTATTGGGCTACGTGTTCTTTAATAAATGTCTTAGTGGACTTCTTGCCTCCTTACTTAATATGTCTAACCCATCCTGAAAACAATGTGAGACTGACAATAAGTTGAAAGCTTTGGAGGGATTACACTGCCTTATTGAGTCTGTACCCAAAGCCCTTTGAGGGCTCCCATTGACTCCAATGGGATTTGGTTCAGACCTCAAGTATATAGGACTCCCTTAAATAAACTATTTCAAGGCCTGAACATGCTGCAATACTTATTGGGCTCTTTGTTACTTCTGTGGATAGGAATGCGACCTTTACACTTCCAGCAAAGAGCTGATTTACAGGACTAAGTCTTCATGTTATGGGAGAGATAAAGTTGCCATCCCCACTCCTCCCAACCCTGTTGTGCAGGTGGCTGAGCAGTAGTTGATGAAGCAATTCCTGAATCACTGCTGGTTTAGATAGATAAGCACTGAATGTGCAGTGCAGCAGCTTCAGAGCTTCTTCATAAGCAGCTGTCCCTGAATGATGATGGGCAGAGTGGACATCTGGGGTTGTAAATTCTTCCAGTTCATGAGTCAAAGGCCCAGTAATATTCTTTTTGCCACTGCAGGGTGATTCTGATATCTATGTTAGAGGTTTATTTAGTCCATGCACAGTTAAAGCTAGACTAGCAATGCATCTAGGTTTTATTTTATCCACCCAGTCCCTTGGCCATGTGAGGGGAGGAAGGGATAAGTAAGATGGAAGAAGACCATATTGGGCTGTGCAGTCTCTTCTGCCCATTGCCAAAGGCTGCAGTGGCTACCTGGTGAATAGCTGAGTCTGAATTACAACAAATTGCATAACGTGCCTTTCTTGCTTTTGGAGCTGCTCTAGTTGCTGGCGTCTCAAAGGAGAAACTTGAGTGAGAGGAGCAGTTTGATTGACAGTGCTCTTTTCTACCTGTATTTTAGGTCACTTCCTGGGTAACAACACTGTGATTGATGTACTGAGACAAGCAGGATTTGAAGTGGAGCACACCCCTTCTGGACAACCAATTGGAAAGTAAGCAGCTGCCCACAGATTATTTGTCACTTCCTCTCCTTTTCTTTTTTTTCTCTCCATTTTTCTGTGACTAAGCAAGATTATTGCATTAGTATAGGAGCTGGGTGAGGAACCTCCTTTTCCCACCCAAGTTCTGGACAAAAGTGCATTGTAAAGCATCCACTGTGTGAGTTTGGAATCATACAGAGCCTCAATGGCTGTTTGGGACATATTTGTATCACAGCTACTTCACTGCACCATATCAGAAGCTTCACAGTTTCTTTCTGTTTTGAAGAAATATCTCCCTCAGCTCATTACCCTCTAGAGTAGTTTTGTCTTTCTCTCTCCATGGAATTTTAGTTGCTTCTCCCTTGCAGGGCAGTGGGCTGCCACCATCTTCATTTTTCAGGCCTCTCCATCAGGCTGCTCTTCATCAGGTGGAGTTTCAGTTTTACCAGAAGGACCTGATTTAATGTAGCAGATGCACCTTGGAAAATGTGGTGGGTGGGTAAAAAGTGATTCAGTATTCCCTGAGCTTCTCCATATATCTGATTAAATAAAGCAGGCAAGAAGAATTGATTTCCAGGCTGTTGGCAATCTTCATTAGTATTAGATAAAATGTGGCACAAAATTGTCCTCTGTGAAACAAGCTTCCTTCCTCCATTAGACTTTTCTCTTTCCTGGCCATGTAGCTGAGGTCTCTGTCTAAAGGTGTCATAGACAATAAAACTGGGAGGGATGGCAAGAGAACATCTTTGCAAAGTTGGCCTTTCCTCTGCAGTCTGCAGATAAAAATTGGCTGAGATTGCTCTGTCATAGGATTGTTATCCTCATTAGGAGAAAGTGTTAGCAGCATGCTCCTGTCCCTGGTGGGCAGAAATGACATGGTCCAAAGATGAGGTGAGTTTCAATATGGAGGATTAATCACAAGGCTAGTAGACTGTGTCTGAAAAAGTTATGTTTAATATAGTTGGAAAATCTGGCTGGACTAACCTTGTTTGTGAAACATCCACCATGATTCATATACAATATAATATGGCTCAACTGTACATAAGTGTCTTTGACAGAGCATTTATTCTAAATGCTTCTTGGAATATGTTGAGCAATAAAAGCACAATCTTAAATAACAATGGGGAAAAGAAGAAAAAGCTCTCAAAGACATGGAAGAGTATATATTCAGAGGAGGTTTAAGAAGCACTTTGACAGAGGGAGAAAAGTCAACATGGCACAGGGAAGAGCAGGAAACACTTAACTGGCTGGAGCTGGAAATTTTGGCCAAAACAAAACAACAAAAAGCCTGTGTCTAAAGTTGCAGAAAAACAGAAAAAAAAAAACAAAACCAAGTAAATTATACCAAAACAGCTGGGGTATACTGTTCCTAGGTTTCTGACAAAGAAACTTTCCTCTCAGGGAAGCAGGCACTTTCCTCAGCAATTTTTATTTAGTTGAAAATATCATCTTGCCATGAAAAGTCTTTCAACTGGAAACTGTGAAACTATTAATTTAGTGGTTTTTTGCAAGTCTTTGAGAAGAAAGAAAGAAATGTACAGTAGGGAGGGATGTCCAAGAACAATCTCTGCCTTTCATGGTCTTGGGATGTGTCTATACGTATCAACACAGACTGGAAATAACATGATGGGACACTAAACTTGAAGCAAAGCCACTGCCTAATGACTTATTTGCAGCGTGGGGAAGCTCTGTGTATGCATTCTCCTACCCTGGCAGCAGTGTCTCTTGTTCATGACGTCTCCTCTAAAATTGTTAGTCCCTTGGGCAAATGTACTTGAAAGCAAGTGGACTTGGACTTCTGCCTAGAACCACGCATATGTCCTCAGTTGAATTATCCTACACTTGGTAGTGTCTGTTCCCAACTCCAGACCAGTCTATTGGGCAGGTTGATCCTTTTGTCTGGACTAGTATCCTAATTCCAGTGAGGTCTGTTCTGAACATACAGAACTTTATCAAAGGGTATACTCTTGAGTGTGAGTACTGGATTGAGTTGAGAGAGAACATGTGGTTGTATTCCATAAAGATTAGATGCTCTGTATGTTTTCCTGTGGTCTGATGATCCAGGCAGATCATCCAGTCTAAGATAAGAATTGGGGGGGGGGGGGGGTGTAAATGGCATGGTAAGGAAATCCAGAGTTGCCACTAAATTGCATTACTCAACGTGCAAAAAGAGTAAAAGATTATAGAAAGTTTTAATAAAGATAATTTAAATATATTCACAGGAGACAGCTTGATGCTTTTAGAAAAAAAAAAAAAGAGGTTCCCTGACCTACATATCATCAGGGACTGTATTTTCGTTGTCCTACAGCTGGGGCTGTAGCAATCAGAAGTGCTTGGGGCTCCTTCTTAGAAACAAGGAGGCTGCTGCAAACCATTTGTCATAAAATACAAGCTTGTATTTTATGATTTCTGGCTGAGCTGCAGAAGTCAGTCTAGTCAAACACAATTATGAAAGATGTTAACAACATATTCAGAAAGCATGGCCAGTTAATTGTTGTGATGTTTGGGTTATGTTGCTGTAATTGAGAATCTTAAGGAAACTTGCATTTTTGTCTGCCCTTCATTTTATGCTCTCCTCTTTCCTTTTCAAAAGATTAAATAAAGCCATTTGAAAACAGTTAGAAAAGCCTAGAACAGGAACTGTTTCAGGATCGTGGCTGAACTAACCACATGTATACATAGAATAAACAAGTAGAAGCTTAAAATTGTTTTATGGATTATAGAGATGCAAGTGGTTTTGTCTTGATTCTTGTGGAGCCATACATGAAATGAGAAGTATTCCTCTCCTGTGCTGAAACCCAAAGGAGACATTTCTGCCTTGCTTCCAAATAAGTTGTATAAGGGACTCAAGCCTACTGCACTGCATTCTGGCACTGACAATTGAAAAATTGGAGAGTGTTCAGGGAAGATCAGCTGGACTCTAATGTAGAGATTGGTGGGGGTGGACAGCACATGGAAAAAATGCAAGGGCTGGAAAAAAATGGAGCAGCTGCATGCTTATGTTTTTTGGCCAAGGGAATTCAAAGAAGGATTGTTGTAGACAGATTGTGTGCAGAAGGACAAAGAGGAACAATTTGAGCTGGCACATAGGAATATTTGGAGGTGTAGCATATTGAAATAGAGGGTGGGTTTGGCTGAATATCTATGATTTCCTGACATTAATTTGCAAGACAGTCTTTCTCAGGTTAAGTCAGAAGCTCTGTCGTGTGAAAAGATGAAAGTAACTTTAGCAAAACACTAATGCTACATCCTACTTACTCCCAATGCTGTCTTGCCCAAAAAGCAAATACTATTTACTTAAATATCTCTGTTTTTAGAAAAGTATGACTATTATTGAAATTATTAGTAGTCTGGTCTTCATTGTTTAGTAATGAAGCTGTGGTACCATAAATAGGTGGGATAGTCTGGTATGATGTTTAAGCTCTGCCATCCATTTTGGTTTCAGAAAGGACAAGATAATACCTTTTCAGAAAATAAATAGTACTGTTCCTGTGTATCAGAAAAGCCTTAGGAGAGTGAAACAGGACAAAGACCAAAACTGTTTATGCTTTTACATACAGGCTGGGCAAAGCCAGAAGATTGTTGGCTTCCTCTGATGAAAATGCTAAGCATGGGTTGTGAAATGGCTGCTATTTTAGCAGATGGAAATGAATACCTAGAGTCTCACGTTTCTGTTGTCTTGTGACAAGCACAAATCTGAGCCAAGTTTCTTAAGGTACTAGGAAAAAGTAAAGTGAGACCTTAGCTGGCTAGAAAACATAGCCAAGACATGGAGGGGTTTGATAGCTCCAGAATCAATGAACTGGCAAAGAAAAGTTCATATTAAGAACATTTGGCTGCTGTGGGGCTGCTTGGGAGCTCTCACCAACTGGATTTCTGAAATCCCCTAGCTCCTGTTGATTTGCCTGGTGGCCCAGTGTTGACCTTCCTGAGTCTCTTCTAGAATCCCACTAGCTGATTATTGAAAATACCTTCTTTAAAGCTCGACCCCTTTCTGTAGAAGAAACTGAGTTGTACTTAGCATGCAGAACAGTGTCATAAACATTCGAGAACTTATCCTCACATTGGCTTCATTTCTTGTTGCATGTGGGAAAGTGTCCCAAATCTGTTTGCTTGACAACCTTCAACAGCATTCATAGTTGCTTCTTATTTTGCTGGCTGTCCTCCTTGTCCACAAATAAAGGCATTGAAAAATAAAAGACTGAATCAGTATCTCATTGCTTTGCCCTGAGATAAGACAGGCAACTCCTTTTTTTTTTTTGTGTGTGGGGCTTCTGCCAACTGGCTGGCCCTGCCTCTGTCTTCAGAAGGCAGAGCTGCATGCTTGGAGGGGGGGAGAGAGGAGGAGATGGGAGAAAGTTTCCCCTCAGATGGATTCCAGTGTCTTGAGCAGATAAAAGGCCACAGCTGCTTCACATTTAATTGGAAACAGCCAAATTGCAAGATCAATGCCGGAAGCACCTGTGTCCATGATGACTCCATTGTTACTGGGTTCTCAGAATCAGCTCTGACCTTCTGCCACGCACCAAGCCCTGACGTACTGCTCGCCATTCTCTTGGCCAGAAAAACATGCAGCAGTGCTCATTTCCATCAGACTGCTCTTTCTGGCATTATACTCAATGCTTCCTTTTTCAGAACGGGAGAATTCAGGGCAAGCTTTTATTCTGCCCATCTGAGAGTTTATTGTAAACCCTTAGAGCTCTGCTGTAGAAATTAATTACCTTTCCTCCTTGTGTTTGAGTTTCCTGGCCCAGTTGAAGCAACATGTCTTTGCTGTTGTAGCTTGTTCCTTTCCTTCTTTCTGAAGCAAAGAGCTTGCACCTTCACCTTTTCCTAGAGCATCCTACAGGTGTGACCTTGGCGTTCCTGCTCAGCATTGTCTCATATTGGAGGTCTTAGCTCTGCTATGAATGCTTTTTTCTGCCCCATGGGATGAAAGCAAACCTAATCCACACAGTGATGCAGCTGTTTCACTCCATCAGGATCCCCAACCTTCATGAGCTGATATGCAGAGATGGGAAAATGTAGGCATAACATTCCCCACAGCCCCAAACTGGTAAAAGTGCCAGTTCAATAGATTACATCCCAGAAACTTATGAATGCCATCAGAGCCCTCAGGAGTTTCCCAGTAGTTGCCAAGTTCCTTGGGAAGCCCAAGCAACTTTGGCTTTCTCGTGCCAGCCAGAGTACAGTCACTCTGCTTAGCTATTAATGTTTGGGATGTATTTGGGATAATTTTGAAGTGAAATAAGTAACATTTTATTTAGTAAAGAGACAAGTAGGAAAAAAAAAATTGAGACCTGTGACACTGTCATTTGGAACAACTGACTCAGTTGAGGAAAAAATGAAGATGTGGGGTGATGCTAACCCATCCTGAATCCCATCTCTTCTGAGACAGGGGAAAATGCACACTTTTATTTTTTTCTGTGGGTGGAGTAATCTCCCCGTTGGGATGCTGCAATTCTTCTTAATCCTATTGTAAGCCTTTGGATCTTTCACTTCATCTGAGCCTGAAGATTGTACTCCCTTCACTAGCTTCCTTTCCTCAGAAGAGAAGCGAACCCATTATTTAAGGGGGTTTCTTTGACAGTATAATTTGCAGTAAGAAGTGTATAGGGATTAAATGAGGTTCATCTGCATGCACTGGCAAATTTATTGCCTCATCTAACCTTGGAGAATATGACTCCTTAATGCTTAAAATATTTAGCCATGAAAATATGCACATTATATTTTCAAGGGATTCCCACGTGCCATGAAAATAACCTTCTTTGCAATGTAATTGCCTTTGTGTCTATAATTACCTTAAAGCCCCCGAGTCTGAGCCAGTCAAAGTAACTCTTAGGGGGAAAGAAACTGAAGAAAATCTACAAGATTTTGTAGAAAAGAAAAGTCAACTAACAAGTTCTCAGCCATGGAAACTTGGTTATCTTGTCACTTGAGCAACACACTACTTAGGGCCAGTGCATCTGCATGTTCTTGAAGCCAACTTTGAAGACCGAACACCTTCTGAAAGAGTGGAATTCAGCAATTCACTACAAAAAAATCTGGGGAAGAGCAGGATAGTTCATGGTGTTGATGAAAGAATATGGAACAGAACTCAGGAATTTTGTGCTTGACTAGTTATCCCAGTGGGACATTCACTTTTCTCTATAATCAGATTTTATCCTTGGCAAAAATTCTCATTTCTTTTGAAGGAATTCCTTCATATTCCATATCATTCTCTTTCTTGGGAACTTGCACACAGCACCTCTGGGGAACCTGAGCTTGCTTCTTTTTCCTCCAGGGCAGCTTGCTTGCTGAGCTGTCCTGAAGCCAGTGCTAAGGTTTCTAGGCTTTTTGCTGCTCTGCAGCCCTTCAGTTTTAGGAGATCTGTATCTCATGCTTCATAAACTATCTAATAATCAGCTTCCAGCCTTGGAGACTTCAAAAGTTCAGAACTAGTTCTTATTTTATTTCCTAGCCAAATTTCAGGGTTCTTGTTTCCACAGAAGAAGCTGATTTTTCATCCTCTTTTTGCCTCCAGCCAACTCTTATGCAGATCTTTTCACCTAAGGTCATTAGTGTAAGAGGAAAATTCTGGTCTATAGTTACTAGGGATAAAGCTGATCCAAACTGCACTGAATTTACAACAAGGCTTCCACTGGTGCCAGTAGCTTTTTAGAGGTCATTGTTAATGTGAGATTGTTGTTGATTCTCCCTTGCCTTTGGTTGTGAGGAATCATGAGGGAAATAGTAGAAAACTAAGGGTATGTTCACAGAGTTGTGCAGATGCTTAATACAGTCAATTTGAAAAGCCTGGCTTTTCCAGAGGACTGATCATGGGGGCTTCAGAGAGCTGGCCCAACTTTCTTGCAGTAGGTATCTGGCTGGTTTTGGATGACATCATTTTGTGAGATTAATTCCTCTGGTATTTGAATGACTTGGGCCCCGTGTTCAAGTGGGACAAAGTCACTAGACTCATTTAAGCCTGTAGAAAAATGGCACTCTCCTCTCCCCAGTATTGTAGTAAAACAGTGAGTTTGTGTTTGTGTATTCAGCCTGCACTTGTCCTGTGGATTGATGGCCTCCATCCCAAGTGATATCAATCTGGGCTGAAGTGCAGCTGCACTTTGTAACAACTCAAGGGGCACAAAGGTATCAAGTGGTATTGTGTGGTTTGAAAGATGTCGTTTATCTAAGGAAGTTTGTGGTCTGTTTGCTGTCACTAAGTCTTTGCGGTGCCGACTTCCCTTACCTTCACTATCACGTTGTCAGGCAAAGAGACCTCACACATTAGGACAGATAGCTTTTCCACTACCAGAGCTGACTTCTTTTCCTTCAGCAAGAGGTCTGTGAGTTGTGTTGCAACCAGTAGAGCTGTTTGATTCAGCGAGAGCATAATTGCTAATAATTCAGCCTGCAGGAGCTCTTTAACATGCACAAACTACTAAAAAATGAACAGGAAGAAGGGGAGCCAGTGACTTTTTTTCATTGACATTTTAATTTAAAATTCCTTTAAGAATAGTGCATTAAAAGAAAACAGTTGGGGATACAGTTTTCTACATACAAATACACTGACAAGTATGTCTTCCATCTTTCTTGAGTGGTCAGGTGGTCATAAGGACATTCTTCACAGTTTAAATGGGGCTAGAAACCCTCCAAAACAGCATGGTGTTACTGATGGCATGGTCAAATGACTCCTTGCAGGTAGATCTTGTTATGACAAACTATGAAATTTATTTAGACTTTTCTGAATTGCCCCGACAAGTTGAAGTTCACTGTAACATACATATGTGATGTGATCTTGTGCCATTTCTTGTCCACTTCAGTAAAAATAGTCTCACTTCTAAAAATTTACAGTATCTCAGCCATGCCAGTTGGCTTTATGTTGGCCACAACCCAGCTTTGGGTCTGAAATGATTGTGTGAGTGTCCCTTTAGGAGCACCATGGTGAAGGGTCAGACTGAGAAGCATATTTATCAGTGGCTCCTGCTAGATAAACGCTAGTAGTAGGAATGCCAAAAAATGTAAGTTCTTATAAGACTAATAAATTAAGAATGGTGGATGTATGAAGAGCACTTGTCACAGTAAATAACTTAGAAGCCACTATACATTTTCATGTCATAACCATTGAATCATTTTTATGAGAAGTCAAAGTAAATTCATATGTAATCTATGAAGTATGTAAAGAGTTTAATTCATCCAGTAAATCATGTGTTGGGAATAAGGAACCCAGCTCCAGATCAGATATACTTCAGAGAAGCTTTAAGGTTTTAAATCCTTCCACAAGCTAAACTGATCTCCAGAACTTTTGGAGGTTCACCCTTCTCTGGAGCTCATGCTCTGTGCAAGTTAATGTCATGCCAATATGTTTCCCATTTTCTGGGGGTTAAACTGCTGTGTTTGATGACTCAGGATTTCCCAAGAAATCAGCTCAGTCACTCTCTCTGAAGCAGCCTCTGGTGTCTCAGACAATTTGTCTTCTCTTGTGCAGTGATTCATTTCAGAGCAGAGGATCAGCTCTCTTTTTTGCTTCCCACAAAGTTAAATTAATAAAACAAATTTCTATTAGTGGGTGTACACTTCCAAATGCTCCAAATTCCAGGGAGAAAGAAAAATGGACCTGTGAATAGAAATGGAAGGGAGGAAATGTAGATCAGATGCTGTATGTGGGTATAGACACAGTGGCCATAAATTGATATAATGGAAGAACATCCTGAATTAAGACAATTTGCTGCAATTATGGTTGCTAAAAATACAATTTCAGAATTAATACATGCAAATTTATAGAGAAAGACTGGGGTATAGCAAGTATCTGACATAAATTGAATTATCTGTTTGGACCTCCACCTTGACCTCTTGTTCAGGAGAGTCAATGATAGTTGTTCTGCTTTCGAAAACTGGTTCCTTTGCCGTGTCACAGACCTTTGAGCCTCCAGTTGATCAGGGAAAGAACCTGGAGGATTTACCCTATCATGGCTGCTGTAGACTTGGCTATGCCTATCTGTCTACCTCATCTGTAGCCCTACTACAGAACAGAATTTTTCATAAGGAGCAAGAGTTAGCCTGAATTTACAATCAAAATGGTCATAACTCCTCCTGACTTCAGCAATGAAACAGTTGGTCCCACAGGGGACCGGAGTTGGCAGAAGAACTAGATTTGGGGTATTTCCCTTTTCTACTGCTGTATGGGACGTCAAACCATCTCGCATCTCTGCAGTGCCAGTCTCTGCTGGTGGCAACTTGCAAAGGAAGAGAGACCTAATTTGATGCTTTTGTTTGTGGGTAAGAGCACAACAAAACCTTTCTCCACTGACTCCCAGGACACATGTCAAGTCAGGGATACCAAGATTTCCCTGCTACCCTGCAGCAGCTCAGCAGCAAAATTGTATACAGTCTCCGAGTGCTTTGGTATCCTGTGCCCTGTCTGGCCACTAGATTTTAATCTCCTGTCATCTGACCCCAGCTTCACATTTCCAAATTACTCTTGCAAAAATAAAGGCAGTCACAGAAATACCTCTGTCGAGACAACACATCCCTGTTTATGTTTGAACGGCCGATACGGATCTGGAGTCCCCAGCGATCAAAGTGCATATTCAGAGAGATGAGCCCCATGTTGTGTTTGAAGTGAGCACAGCACTTTGAAACAAGGTTGAAGCAGGAATAAATCAGGATGAAGGATGTGGAGCATTAACTACTTTACATGAAATCCCTGCTGGAAAGAGGTGGCCAGTGTTCCAAAGTTTTCCTTGGAGAGTGTTGGTTGCATACCAGCCTGTTTGTGGGAAGCTGAACAGTTCCCTATTGTCCTTAATGTGAAATGCTTCCCAGATAAACACCTTCACTCTCCATTGAAGAAAAATGATACAGCCTGTCCAGAGCTCTAATACAGAGGACTACACTGGGCTCAGTCTCTGCAGAGTTGCTGGTTTCTGTTGGCACTGAGCTTTGCTGAAGGCTGTAGTTCATGTACATGCCAGCATCATTAAGAAAAGACTAAGTTATTGAGTGAGACTGGGATAATCTTCAATGGTTAAATAACATTGTGTGCCAACATCTTTGTGTCTCTGGGTTCATTATAGCCCTGGAATCTAACTTCCGATCTGCAGTAGCTAGAGGAGGTTCACATGGATCTCAAATGCTTTTGTGGTATTGTCCCCTCCTGATTTCTGAAGGGGAAAGAAAAAAATACTAGCTGAAATAAGCTGATATTGATCTCTACAAGGAGAGTAGTAAACCTCTGCTGCTGTAGTGGGTTTAGGTTGTAACATTGCCTGCATTTGTGGCATTTTAAGTCATTTTAAATAATTTTGAGGGATTATTCCTAACACCCACAGAGCCAAGGCATCATGTTCCAGCACAAGAAAGATACAGAAGTCCCTGCATGAACTTTGAAAAGAAAAAGCTGATTTCTGAAATCAGCAGTGCTAAGAATCAAGGCTGTCTAACACTAGGGTGGTACTGGTGGTGGTTTGGTCCAGGTCAGTGTGTGGTTTTTTCTCTGCTTCTCCCATCCTGGCAGATGCAAATCTGAAAGACCTTGTTGTCTCCTCACCTCTGACTCCAGTTTGGGCACAGATGGTTTTGTTGGATGCCTCTTTCCTTCCTCCATAATTCCACCCAGGCTGAAAACCTCTCCCACGTCATTCTAACCATTGGCCTACAGTCAGTGGATGCTATAGATGTACAGATGGGCTTTTTGCCACCATTTTGTCAAAACAAACCTTGCTTGCATTTGTGATAAAGGAATCATCTTTCTTTCCCTAGAGACATACGGTTTCTTGCTAGTGTTAAATTAGAATTTTGCGTGTGTATCAAACTTCTATGTGTAGATTAGTTTTTAGGTTCCATTGACATTTAGCAGGCAGTGAGGTTTTAAACCCCTGAGGCAATTTTAGAAACTTCCCCCTCAAGGAGAAATGACATAGACTTGAAAGAAAGCAGAGCTGACAGAGGTTTTGTTTGTTTGTTTTACACATGCAGCCATGAATTTAGGGCAATTTCTATGTATTCAAGCATTCATACTGATAGCAATCATTGCAGGATGGTCAGCAATTCCCACTCAAATCAGTGAAGGGCAGCAAATAAAGCGCACAGGCAACCAGAAGTGTTTTAAATGAGATGATGGAGCAGGAGACTGATTTTATTTTTTATTCCTTTCACTATTGGGCTGCACTGTCCCTAGTCCATCCCTCTTTACCTACCTTGCCTTTCCAAGAAATCCCTGGTCAGTCTGTGAAAAACAGACCTGATGAGCTTCTATGGGTTTTCTAATCATTGGATTTTGGTATCTAGGGAAG
The DNA here is from genome assembly GCF_020740795.1 of Apus apus. NCBI lineage: Eukaryota > Metazoa > Chordata > Aves > Apodiformes > Apodidae > Apus > Apus apus. The sequence goes on along the minus strand of NC_067288.1, from coordinate 23,211,225 downwards.
ACCTGAGTTCCTACCTGAGCCTTTCCTTGTAAAGCCTGACTCCTTCCTGCTTGTTTTCACATAAATCAGGACATACATGATTTTTTGGTTTCTGTTTTACTTGGGATAATTCAGTTACAACTGGCTGTCAGCTTGAGTCTTACTAGAGCAGGGAGGAGACAGAGGGACAGACATGCATGTGTACAGGGTGTCATTGTTAGCTCAAGAGAAAAGCATTGCTTGAGGAGCCTGTGCTGCTGTGTCTCAGCCAACCTGGTGTGGCAGCCCCAAGTTCTGAGGCTCATGGCAGTGAGATGAGTCAGATGAATCCTTCTGCAGTTTTAATGACAACATCTTACGTGGGCAGCACTTCAGCAGCATGAGGTGGCAGTTTTGCAGTCTATCCCACGCTTGTCTGCCCGCAATGCTCCCATGGCCCCACCAGCAGAGCATCTCTGGATCTTTGCTGTATTTCTTCTCACTATCTTCATGCAAGATGAGGAGTCATCTCCGTGGGTGGGTGGAAAATTGGGGCATAAAGAGGTTTTTAACTCCCTGAGGGAAACAATGACAGCGCAGCTAGTTTAGTGTCAGCTGAACTACTAAACCCTAAACCACTGGACAATCCCTCCTCTGGATTTTATTTGGGCAACTGTCAAGCCAGGAGAGCTGTAAAAGCACTGGCAGGGCTGTGCTGCTCTGAATACATACAATATATGCATAAGACACAACCTGGCCACAGTGGAGCATGATGCAGAGGTCATCTGGGTCTCCTTCCCAGTGCTTGAGACTCACCCACTCCTCTCATCCCTTCCTTCTACAGATGTTTCCAGTGTGGAGCTGCTTCCAGTGAAAGCAGATGATGTGTATGGGCTTTCTATGTCTGTGGTTAGTGTTGCCTGGTACATGCCTGTCAATCTCACACTTTTGGTATGGAGTCTTCACCTATCCAGGACTGATCTTAGCTGCCAGGTTAGACTGTGACAGCGGGGCAAAAAAAGAGGCAAAGGATTTATGTATCTGACACCAACATAAACTGAGCTTTACTGTGCAGAGAACATAAAAGAATATAGGGTTCCCTAGGGGCCCTTTTGGCTAAGGCAGCACCTCTGACCTGTGCTGCAAATCCAACACTTACAGTGGAAGGTGGTTTGAGCCAGAGAGGAGACCTTGCTGATTATAAGATTAAGTCCTTCCAGGAGAGGTAGCAAGGAGTGATAGTCGGTGTGGATTAAGAAGAAGTGGTAAAAGCTGAGTGAAGGTTGGAAGCACAGAAGTTGAGCCCGTGCTCCTCCAGACCTTTTGAAAATGAAGTGTGTAGGGTCAAGTTGCAGAAACAGCCTAATCCCATTAAGTTGGTAAAAGGACAGGCAGTTCACTTTAGTAATATATATTAAAAATGCCTGATTTTAAATTGCCAAATTGTTCTGAGAATAGAAGAATGATTTTGAAATAAAAAGCACTCTGCAAGCAAAGGGTTATTGATTTCTCTGTAGTCTGACTTGTATTACAGCACCAACTCAGGAGAAGTCCTAGTTTGGCCACTCTTAAGGGATTCCAGCTTTGTGCAGTGATAAGAAGCTAACGTGATTGCTAGAAGCTGTGCCAGATGCCAGGCATAGTTTTAATGAATCTCTGATGGCTGTTGGACTTGTGATATTACATGCTTTCCAGTAGCTAGGCAGTGCTGCAAATGCTGGGCTGTGGTACCCTCTCAAAAAACTGGCACTTAGATAAAGCTTTTCCAGGCACACAAACAAACACAGACTAAGAAAATGTACATGCACGTACAATGGAGGGTGGAGGCTTCCAAACTGTCTTACTGTGCCCTGGGGAGCAGTAGAACAAGTGGTTTTCATTTTCCTGGTGTTTCATTTACTGCTGTGTGGGGTTCTCTTCGTGGTAGGAGAGCTGGGCGTGATATCTAGTTTTGTGTATGTTTGTGTGTGTCTGTGTTTCTAAACAGTTTATGTAGAATTTAGGTCTACTCAAGCTTGTGACAAGAGCCATTTGTCATTCATGTTCACAAAGCACCCCCAGTGAAAGTATCAACCACTGCCAATCCCCAGTGTAATTTTTTTTTTTTTTTTTCCTTGACAAATCTGTACAGATTGCTTGAAAGGAACCTAAGAATCTTGATATCTCTCTGGTCAAGGAAGCTAATTGACCCAACTCTTCTACTGGGACAGTAGAAAGCCCCTGGTAGCCATTCTTGGACATTGACTCCCTTTCCTCCACTGGAAGATGTCTGGCACCAGAATTGCTCTCCTCCCCCTTTTCGGATTGTTATTAGGGGACCTAAGTAGACTTCCATGACTGCTGGTGGCCAGTGCTAGCCACTTATATGCAGGAGGAAGCACTGCCTTTATGCACATCCTCCTTCTGTGTTTTTTAGCTGTGTTGTTAACTCCTTGGAGTAGCTGAACTCCCAGAGCTCCATCACAATGAAGTCTTCAGCAAAGGAAGGCTGCAAAGACCCTCAATTTTGTACCACTGAGTGTCATTGTATCCTCATGATGTTCTGGCTGTTTCTGTCTGTTATCATCATGAACCACTCACTTGTCAGCTTGCTGAGATGGAGCTATTTGATGTGTTCATAGTTTATTTCTGGGATTCTGAAAGGTACCATCATAATAATAATAATAATAATGGACATTGCAATGAATGAGAGATATTTTCCAGGGTCAGTGCAAGTTTTCCTGTTCTAAGAGAAGTCCTGGGCCCTGTTGTTTGTTACTAGTCAGTGGGAGTTCATTAAAAATCAATCTTTCTTGTAGCCCCAGATGCCTCCTACATATTCAATCTCTGTAGTTCAAGGTCTAATCTCATAGGTTTCAATTAACAATGAAAAAAAGAGCATATAAAACATTATTTTCTTCCTTAAGGATTCAGCAGCAATGTGCATGCTTTGTTAATGAAGAATTTTAATGAAGGATGGATTTGTCAGAAAGAAAGTAGTGTTTAATACAAGCAGTTTCATCAGCATGATCTAATGCAGAGATGGAACCCAGGTGAAACCAGGCTAATATGTAGAGTGAGCTTATGTGAAGCCCAGTAATGTGGGAGTTGATAGAACAGCAGTAAGATGTTAAAGCAGGTGGAGTTTGGAGGAAGAACTCTCCTGCCTTCATTAGGGCTCTGTCCATTGCCACACAGTGCAAATGCTCACAGACAGGCTGAAGTGTTGTCTGAATAGGGTTTCTGACAACTGTTTTGTTCTTTTCTTGGAAACACTCAGGCCCTGTGATAAAAACAGTGCCAAAGGGCTACAGCAATATTTTGGAGAAAGGCCGACTGGCTCCATGTTCCTTTTTTTAGCTCAGCAGCCATCAGTGGCTGAGCAGATCAGATGTTTTACAGTGTCATCTACAGAGAGGAAAAGTGGATTTAGTGTAAGAGATGTGGGATCTCTTGCAGGCAAGGTCTTCTAATGGCTCTTTGGTTCCACACTTCTGCGTATTGCTCAGTTTAAGTGGTCCATGTCTCTCTCTTTCTAGTGATAGCAGCTACTTATGTGCCTACACTATCTGTCATCTTGCAATTGTAAGAGCCTGGACTGAACCAGGCACTTAAGGAAGACAAGTTGCCGTGCTTGTACATATTTGTGATCCAACCAGTATCTCATTTCTGCCAGGGCCCAGCTTCAAGAGCACAAGAGAGAAGTGCAGGAAACAGCACCAGGCATACACTGAATAATCTGCCCTTAGTTTGAGACTGAAGTCAGTGAAAATGTTGTAGTTCCTCAAGCCAGGGACCTTGCTTAGTTGATGTCTCTGTAGAGCATTTATTTTTAAGATGTGGTGGGAAATACAGACTCCTGCAGGTGTTTCTTCTCTCCAGATGATCCAGCAGAGACAGGAAACCAGTTTCCAAAAGAGACAATCTGGTAGCAGAATTCAATTTGGATTGTAAATGGGTAAGATACAGGCAACAATTGTGTGTTAGCTGTAATTCAACTGAGGAATCAAAACTGAGCAACCAGTTTGTCAGTCAGCTCCTTAGTCTTAAATCCTCTCTGGATGACAACTACTGGGACAGAACCAAAAGCATTCATACTTTCTTTTCTATGCTTAAACTGAGGTCAGAAATGGTTTGGGAATAACACCACAGGAGATGAGAATAGGTTTGCAACTGAGTGAGTAAACCTGCATTTACACATGGCTGTAGAGCTCAGTGTTCCAAAAGCTGGTGATGCCTAGAGAGAAGCAGCCAGCCATAGGCATCAGGATCTCCACTGGCTTAAAATGGAAGTAAGAGAGAGACAAGTTTGTTGAGTATTTCTAGTTCAGTTGTGGCAGCTGGAGGAGAATGAAGGATTTGTTCAGCCCTCGATTTGCTTTCTTGTCACTGGAGTCTGAGATCATAAGTAATGATGAGATGAGATGTTGGCATTTGGTCACCACTGTCCAGTTTCTCAGAAACTGCCGAAACCACCATAAATAAGCTGTAGAATCAGAAATGGCCCCAAACCTAAGTCCAAACCAAAACTCTGGAAATGTCACAGTTAGACCTGAAGAAACTTGGTGTTGCAGATTGGGCCAAACTGGCTAAGAATTTTAGACTTAGCAGAACCTGTTGAATGATGGAGGTTAATTCCCAGCACCTGAAAAATCTGCTGTGTATAATTAACATGACAACACCTCGAAGAAACATAGAAAGATTAGAGACTTTATAAAGAGGAAACAGAGATTACATTGCCCGGTATAAGTCCACCATTGTTCTTTATTAAAGCAATATATATGTATTTATTAAAAAGTTATTAAAAGGAAAGAGCTATATATTTACTCTTGTTCCTAATGGTTTTCAAACAATAATAGGAAAAAAATGTGTGGCATAAAGCTTGAAAATATTCCAGTTGATAAAAGTGCAACCCTACAATCTTATTTTGCACTTTAGATTCATCAGAAAACCTGCGTATTCTTGGTAAATTTGGACAGAAGTCATGATTTCCAGTCCAGAGGTAATGCTGATACTCCAACATTTGTTTCTGTCCAAAATCAGGAAGGAAAAGCAGAAATACTGAAAATTCACAGCAGAGTCAGTCCTCAAAGTGGATTAGAAGATGCTGAAACATTTCAGCTAGTTTTATGTGTCAAGTTTTTCAGTGATGCACGGACATACAGGAGTTGTAATTTAAATGTGAAGCCTTTTCTCTCCTCTGTGAAGCAGACTTCCAGAATGAACCAGATGTCCCAGGACAGCTGCTATGTGCTTCTGTGTTGAACCAGGATGTTTAAGCAGAAAAGGGCCCACCTCACTCTGTGGAATAGGTGTTCTGTCCAAGGAGCTTTAAGTACAACTTCCATAAGCCAGTGAGGCACCAAAGGCAGCTCTATTATTAGTATTTTGCTTAAATCAAACTGGCAGAAACAGGCAGAAACAGCTTAGCAATAAATTGGTGTGGTGATAGTAAGCCAGAGAAGATTTAGGGAATAGAGGGTAAGGTGAGGCTTTCTGTGCCATAAGCAGAGAAGGTTCTTACTTGCTGTTAACATAGAAGATGGAAGCAAGACTGGAGAGCTGACCCATCCTTCCTTTGTGAGCACAGCCCATCTTCTGAGGCTGGGGTGTGCAGCTCACACAGTTTATACTAAAGATACATGAACAAAGGCTTATTTAGTTCAAGAATTGAACCAAAAAGTTGAGAAAAGGAAATAAGTTTGGAGCATTCTGAAGTGGACCAGTTTGAGGTTATTTTTTTAAGGCAAGGGTTGGGTTTTGTTGTGTTTTTTGTCTTTTTTATGTATTAGTTGGGTTTTTCTTTTTAATTGAGATCAATTTGTAAACAAAAAAGGCCACTTCATAGCATTTAAGTCTTTGAAAATAGAAGACTAAAAAATAAAATGCAAAGCTTTGTTCAGAACATGCTGAAATGAAACATTCTGAGTTTTCTGAAATAAAAGAATTCATATGAAAATGTGGAAATGGCACATTACAAATGTTTCAGCTGTCCTCTCTTTTTCTTTTTTCTATTTTTTCAGCAAATTCAGCTGCTCAAGCTGCAGAAAGTTTGTCTTTCTTCTCCTCCCTAAGTTCAGCTCCACTTTTAATGAAATGAAATGGATAACAAAAATTTTACTCCTCTTATTTTATAGTTTTTCAGACTGGGAAGAGAAATATCACCATCTGTAGGAATATCTTGACCTCTCAAACTTTTCACTTCATTTATGCACAGACTTGAGGTTTTGCATATATATATGTATATAATGAGGACCAAATTCCCTTTTAAACTAAGGCCACAGTCCTTGAACAACAACAGTTCTTCCCAGAGAAATAGACTGACATGAATTCTGAGTCCAGAGATACCATCCAAGTTTGGGGTGGACTGTAATCTAATTCAACTGCTTAATTTAATTTAACTGCTCATGAGATGTAGCTGACTCTGGTGCAAAAATTAAAAAAAAACAACTTTGTTTCCTAATTCTGTTAAGAAATAGAAATGCTTTGACTTTAGTGTACAAGCCTAAGGCGACTGCGTCCTAAATAAAATAACCTCATTATAAATTAGGTCAATCAGATGAGTGAATAATCAGGGATTTCACAGGTCTTCTCTTTTGCTGTCTCTTGAGCCCAGATTCATCCTCAGTGTTTTACAGGACTTACCTGAAGCAGTTCAGATAATTGTGGTGAGAATCTAATTCTCCTACTTCTTCTTTGAAAACAATTTATATGTATATGCTTTCATCTTGGAGGAGATGAACTCCACACTGGTCTGAACTGGTTTCACCTGGTTATGTGAGAGACCTTGGTCTAAATCCATACTTTACATCACTAGTCAGAGGCCCTGTGAGCTATGCAGGGTGGGTTAGGATTTCTGCCTGGTTTTTTCTCTTCTCCTTTTGTTTGCTGCTTCTCCCAAGAGCTTGGAAAATCTCCGTTTTGTCCTAGAATGGAAGAGGAAAAAAAAATATAAAACTTGTGGGACAGGACTTTGTGGTGCCCGTACTGTGGGTGTGCGTGGCTGCTCTTGCTGAGAGAGGCGTGAGGGGAAAAAAAAAAAGCAAGAAGCAGATGTCTCTGTGGCCTGTGGCAAGGGGAGCAAGGCTGCCTGGGATAGACTGACAAATTCCTGCCTTGACGAAGACTTCCAGACTGGAGTTTACGAGAATCCGTCTACAATAAAATACTCTTAACTTAGTGTCTGACTGTCATCCGGGCGCATCCCAAGAACGGTGGCATGAGGCTAGAGCTGCCACATCACACATTCCTTGCTATCACCACAGCTGCTCTCTTGATGAAACCAAATCTTTCCTTGTTTGACTGTTCTGAGAATTGAAGCAAGAAAACCTCAGGGATGTTGCTGTCCTTGGAAGCTCATGCAAAGCGTGGCAGCCTTCTGAGCAAAACTTTTCCATCTCTTGCACTACAAAGACAAGATGTAAACACCAAATTGGCAAACTTGAATTGTAGAAGATTCTGCTCATATCTGAGGGAAGGGAAACCTTACTGCAAGATTGCCGAAACAAACAGATCGATGATTTAGTTGTGTGGAAGATGTATATGGTCAGCAATGGCATGTCCTCTCTTGTGAGCAAATTTCTGGCCCTGCTTAAACCCTGGGGAGGCTTGATAGGACTTATCCCAAACACTGTTAGCATTACTCCAGCAGGGACAGAGGGCAGAAGTATATTAGTGGGATCTGCCCTGCCTGGTGTTCCCCTCAGACAAACATCAGTGAATCAATGTTGGAGAGATCCCTATTGGTGGACAAGGTGTGGTGCAAGGTGTACTGTTAGCACCACGCAGCCTCCACAGGTAGGGACAGGCAGGTTATTTGCAAGGGTTGTTCAGAGCAAGAATGAAACATGGATGACCTGATTCCTCCTACAGAGAAGGTTATCAAGCTCAGAGATGGTCATGGCCCTCTGAGTGGCAAAAATTGGACATCTGGTGGGAGGGGAAGGAAAATGCTTGCCTGGCAGGGAGAAAGGCATGGCCAGACTACCAGGTGACTTGGGGTTGAATGAAGCTGGGACCTGGGCAATTTTAAGCCTGGTAATTATGAAAAGAAGCTGTTACAGGACTCCATGATGTCAATACAATTTTTCTGACAGGATCCACTCAATAGCCCTAGCAAATCCTGATGATGAGTCTATTTTCTATTGTCAGTGCCAGCCCAGAGCAACACTAGACACCACAAGTCAGAGAAAGAAGTGCTGAGACAGCCCGATGGGGCACACAACTCAGCCTAAACTACATGTGTGTTTTGTTTGTTGTTTTAATTCTTGAAAAGATTTAGAAGATGGCAAATTTCACCAGAAGTGAAACAAAACCACAAGGGTCTTTGTCTGTGGATTAAGTGTTTTCAAGAAGTAGCAAGAATAAATGTTTTCCTGTTTTCACTCTGTGTTTTCTACCTTAGGACCAAGACATGTAGAATATTTGCTGATACTCCCATTTTTTCTTCTTTGGACTGTTATTTCAGAGAACTTGTTTTGCAGAACATCCCAGGGAGAGAATTTAAGGTCAGAGATGAGGAAAACCCACCTAAGGGCCTGAAATACTTTTAGTTTCTCAAAGACCACCCTGTGTGGATATGATAGATTTTTAAATGGGTGGAACCTCTAAGCCTGGAGTTGTATCAAGTTATTCAAGAAAAATCTCTGAGATCTTTGTCTGGACCAAGATATTTGGGTGGTACTTTCTCACTCTTTCTTCAGAAGAAGCACTGTGGCTCCACAAACTGAAAAATAGCTCTGTTTTTTCTCTGGCTTTAAAAATAACTGTGTATCTTGAAAAGCTGTCTCAGCAGTAGTGAAGGAGGGAAAAAAAGTGTATTCTATCCCCATGGTTTCTGCAGTGCAGCTGTGCTAACAGTCTGCATTGACATTGAAACCAAAGGAAAGGCACTAAAATAGTCCATAAAATGATCAGCTGAATTTAGCAATACAGCTTCCCATGATGGGGAGATGTTTTGTCCAGGTATCCTTTTGCAGATGGGAGGGTTTTGTCCCTTTGTGGGTTTTTTTAAGGGCAAAAAAAAATATCCAGAATATGAATACATATTCTATCCCTTTGCCTTAGTACATTTTTTAAATAAAATCAATAGGAAAGTTGTCTTCTGATAGGAAGTCCTACCATACTTGGAATAAAAAATCTTAAACTAGTCTTACAATATATTTGTATTAAATATCTGTATTCTGTGAGATCATTTTTTTTTTGTTTTCTTCAGGTAGAAAGTCTGTAGGATGATGATCAAATTTGAAAACAACCAGCTCTCTAGGTGTATTAAATCAGTGTTAAAAAAATTCTTATTTTTGAAAGAAGCAAGCAAGAATCAATGTAGAGCCTCCAGTAGTCCCTCCTAGGTCTTGGGGTAATTATTAGTAGTACAGGAATAATGGAACAAATATTGACCAAATGTAATATGTAGTTGCCACAGTGGAGCTGTTCTCTGTGTTGACTCTGAAATACAAGTGGTTAGTTTATAATCCCCTTTAGGTTACAACATTTTAACATTTCTTCAGTGTTTATTTATTCTCTTCCCAGAGAAAGTTCTGAAATATAGAGTTTACAACCTGTGGCTCATGTGATGGTAGTGGGAACAATTAAGCTAGAAGCTTTCAAAGCCACCACTGGGATTTTGATGCCCAAACTCATTAATTTTAATAAGAAGTGAGCTGCCAGTCATCTTAAGTGGTTTCTAAAATCTCAACCCATAAAAACACCTCACTATTGGGTCCAGTTTAGTAGGAGCTCAGAGCAAGGTAAACACGTGGAACAAAATAGTAGGTGTTAAAAGGTGGAAAGTGTATGTTCAGATGTCTCTAAGACCATTCAGGGAACAAAATGGTGCCCCCAGCTATGAGCTGGCAGATTTGGGCTGACATGGGGGCTGCTCCTACCCTTCAGTGAGTGTCTCAGGGAATTACTAACTGATCAGAACATGAGGCACGGTTTTGATGGCAAGGAGAAGAAAGTCAGTGGAAACAGAAATCTTGGCAACAGCTCAGTTCCAGCTGTGGTGATCACTTTGTTTGTCTACTTTGGGCTCTCGCTTCTGCTCCATGTTCATGCCTTTTTAACATGTTTCTGCCTGCAGCAGCTTTGTGGCCAGGGTAGTGCTCTCCATCCCGTGTGCAGATGGACTGCTGGGTTGCAGAAAGACCTGAGTGAATTCACACCAGCTAGTGAAGAGCAGAGATATCCAGAGCAGTACAAGAACAAGCTGTCTTTGGGCAGTATCACTGATCTTGCATTCCAGTTGCTTTGGCATAAGTGCAGCAGGCAATGAGCCCAGGACCTTCTTGCCACCCATTGCTGCCTGCTGCAGTTACCCACACGGTGCTGTAGATGTTTGGTGAAGGTTCTTCCTACCTGTCTAACCTGTCCTATCCAACTTGACACTGTGTTATCTTCCAAGCTGCTAAATGGCTGCAGTTGCATGTTGATAATTCACTAATCTACCATCATGATTAGATAAAAATTAAGAACTGTTCTCTGTGGCCTGAGAACCTACCCAATGCAAACCTGTGAGAGCCTTTCCTTTTATGTGAGTCTGGAGATGGCTTCACTTCAGCCATGAGCCTATGTCAAAGCCTAAGTCTTGAAGGCTTTGGAGAGCACCAAGATCTCTCCAAGTTGCTGCACTGATGAAAATTCATTTTCAACAGGAATTATGGAAGAAATTCTTAATGGGGGAGAAACATCCAGAACTGGCAGATCTCTCTGTGGTGTAAAAGACAATGGAATGAGTATGAATGAGTTTGAAAAGGACTCACTTGAGAGTCTGAATGCTTGGAAAAAGAGGAAAAATACAGGATTTTCTTCTGTCTTTTATTAATGAAAGCAACCTTGGAGAATTTTAGAATTAGTTTAAACACGCATCTTTCTTTTCTGTATCTGTCAAATGATCTCTGAGAACTTCACTAATGTTGGCTGAGAGTGACAAAGTTACTGTAGTTTTTTGCCTGTGAGTCTCATAGTAGCAACAATTAATTATCAGTAGCTATTGGAAGGACCTTTGGGTGAAACATGATGCAGTGGAAAGAGAGATGGCCATCTTGACTGTTATTATACTGGACTTCCAAAAATTTAGAAAGAAAAAAAAAGCTGCCATTAGTAGTAGATGTGACTTCTTTGGAAGAGAACAAAATGTTCTATAAATGAAACATGTGGTTTTACTTGCAGCACATTTTGTACATTGTCACCAATGAAGTTTAGGGGGTTTTATTACTTTTTCATTAAAATGTCTTACTGGTTTCACTCAGGAGGCAAAACTTTTCACGTGGCTTTAATTGTTTCTGTCATAAAAGTCATAGCATCCATGTAATAGAAATAGTTTTGCAGACCACAGCTTCATATTGCCTATTAATTTTATTTCATTTTCTGTACCTACAACTCATTGGATCATCCCAGAGACAGAAAAAGCTCCTCTCTTGCAATTAAGACCAAAGAGGAACTTCTGCTGAAGTTAGGCAAAAAAACCCCCACTTTGTCTCAGTACTGGTTTATTAAAGATTTTTGTTTCAGATATCTTCACTCACAAATATAAGTTCACATGGCTGCATATCAAAGGAGAGAGTTTGTTTTGACTTTTTTCTAAAATTAGTGAAACTCTAGAAGATGAAAACAATAAAAGGCCTTTTTCTGCATATTTCCAGTCAGATGCAAGAGGTGGTAGTATTTCAAGAAAGAGTGAGGACTTCTGGCAGTATTGTTTCAAGGTGGCTTTGGACAGGCCATTTACCCTCTTTTTTGCTTCATTTCTCCACTACACAAAACTATTAGAGTTCAGGTTTCGCCTACCCCATCCCAGCAGCCTGGCTCTTCAACCCTGCTTCTGTCCTCAGTCTGGACTTCACAGCCACCAATCCTGATTCACATGGAAAAGCATAATTATTGTTGTAGTCAAAATAATGACTTGTTTTCTATAGATGGTATTCAAAGTTGGAAGGAAAAAAAAAAAAAAAAAGGGTGGGGGAAATTAGTGTCATCTCATTAATTTAGGATCAGCTTCTCTTATGCTTTCTGTTTTCCTCTGGGAGAGTCACAGTTTTGCCATGTAACCTTCAGCCCAGCAGGAGAGGTGATGCTGACCCCTACCACAGGCTCTAAAGCCTGTAAGAAGTAATTAAAACACCACCAAACAGCAATAGCTGATCAACTGCCTTTCCTCCTGTTTTTAGTTTAGTGTCTATTTGAAAGCTTGCTAGGAAAAGGCCACTGCTGTCTTCAGCTGCTGCCCCAGAGCAAAGTCTTTCTCCTTGGACACCCTGTCAGTAGTTAGGAGCACCCACCATGTACTGCAGTCCTCTGCTTTCACTTTTTTTTAATGTGAAATGTTTAAATGTTGTGTTTTGCAGTTCAAGGATGACAAAGACAAGACCAGCCTTGGAAGGGTCCTCAGCAACAGCCCTGCCTGCTATCCAGCTTTCTGAGCAGGTCCCACTGATGTCTCCTTCCCTGAAGCCCCTGCAGGTGGATGAAGAAGACAGCCTGTCTCCTCACCTCCTGTTGCCAGATAGTATCAGCCAGCTGGAAGAGTTTGGCAGGCAGAAGAAATGGCACAAGAAGCAGCACAAACAGCATCGCCAGAGGCAGTTCAATGACCTCTGGGTTCGGATAGAAGACAGGTGAGTCATCACTTTCAGCATCACTGTCCTCTTCCTGCTGTTTCCTAACAAGTTGCTCTTTACAAATCCCAGCTCTTGTTGACTAGACCATGAGGAGGGTTGGAAAAAGGGTAGATGGGAGAGACAGGGAGGATGGTGATGTTTTCGGAGCCTAGGGAAGACCTAGGAGGAAAGCTCATAGGCAAATTTCATCTAAAAGTAAAGAGGAAAAGAAAAGTAAATGCTTAAAATATTAAAAATATGTAGAAACAAAGACTTGTCAGAGTAAAAACAGGAACAGAAATTACAATGGGAAATATTCTGTGTTTGTCCTCTGTCTTCCAGTAGTGATTTTCCAATTCCAGTTTTCAGCCCAAAGATTTCCCCATTTTCCAACCATGCAGAATATTCCTGGGAGTTTTTAAGATTCTAACATACCTGACTTTCAGTCTTCTTAACAGTGTTCTGGGGCTGAAATGTTTTAACATCTCAGACTGCATTGAAAACAAAATGAAGTACTTAACTAAGGCCTCTATGTGAAGAGAATGGTGGTAGGCACATTTCCATGGTCATTCCAATCTTGCTCTGAGGTTAAGCACTCCCACTCAGTGTTTGAATAAGAGCCTTCATGTTTGACCAGGGCTTCTTGATGTGTGTTTTCAGGATTCCTAGGCAATTTCTTTTCCCACCTCTAAAACTGGGAAAGCTCTTAGTGCTTTTATCCAAGCCAAGTCATGGGCAGATAAACATCCACAATGTTTATAGATCTAACAAGTAAAAGGAATGAAATAGTCTGTTGGGAACTGGCTGCTTGCCTTTACATGTTATGATTGTCTTGAGCATTGCTCTTAATTCCCATTTTCATAGCACTTAAGTTCCTTGTAAGTAAAATGGGTCAGTCTCTCTCAGAGGCTTCTCCCTTTGCTGAAGAAAAAACTCCACAGAGTTGTGGTTTTGTATTTTATTTTATTATTTTAATATTATTTCTTATACAAATATTCCAATATGAATAATATTTCTTTTTTAATTGAGTAGTTGCCTCATTTTTATAGTTTATGGTATTCTCAGGGTGAGTGATGTAACCGTTGTTATTAAGGTGGTGTCTATTAATCTTAATATAGTAAGGCTTTTTCTGAGGTTAATGCCAGCCTCAGGAAGGAGGTTTCATGTGCTCAGTGGTTGTTTAAGCAGAGGATGTTTAAGAATTTGGCTAAACATAGTTATTAACTGGAGGACAAAGGACTTTTCTTTCTCTGCCAAGACATGGTGTCCCATGTTGTCCCAGCACTTCACGAGGGTGTCTGGTCCAGCTTACTCTATCTGTCATACAAGTGAGGTGCTTAAATAGCTCTGGTGGGAGCCTGGCAGTTAGGCACAATCCTCCTGCCCCTGTTCTATCTATCCAGAAAGGGTATTGGATATTGGGCCTGATATGGCTGTGGAAATGTGCAGCTGGAGGCTTAAAGCAGTGGTATTTGCATAGTTTTGGTGTACTTTTGTGTCTTTTGTGGGTTTTATTTCAGTAAGAAATGTTCGTAGGAAAAGTATCTAAAAGGGTAGTTCCCCAGGTTAGAGTTAAATTATTCACTCAGTGTTCCTGTGAGATTTCATCTGAATTGAAACCTTTTATCCCTCTACTTCCATTTCGTAAGGATGGAGATTGGGATAAGGAAACATAAGTTTCCTTTCCCACCCCACTGGTGATGAACCAGACGCTGTGTGTCGCCTGCCTTGCTGAAAGATCCCAGGGAGATATTAGTGGGAGATCAGAGCCCTAGAAATGAGAAAAGGCTGGGAGAAGGGAAGTCTGCCTTAGCAGTTTCAGATGGTTTTAGTGCTCCTACAGTTCTGGAGTAACTTCTGGTGTTTTCCTGGAAACAAAACAAAAAAATACAAACTGTTCAGCTAAATCAGAGACTCGCAACCAGCTCTGGTTTCCCCACAAATTGGATAAGGTCTCAACTTTCATAAACCAGCTGCTGCATATTCTGCTTTTGGCAGTTGGGTTTCATCAGCATTAATTGCAAGCTGGACCTTGCACAAGGCAATACACAGTGAGATCTCTCTAACTGGTTCCTTTCTGATTGGCAAGAAAAGACCAGAAATGTCTGCCCATCACCAGACTTTGTAGTGTGATCATTCTTTAGAGGAACCATCTGGGATGGCTTATTATATAGGCAGTGGAGTCTTACCTGTGAGGTAAGGAGAGAAACACGTGAATTCATCTTGTGTTTATAATGTTCACCAGCACCCAACAGTGAAACTGTGAGCACTCATTTTTGGAGGATAAATAGTCTACTAGAAGTTCACACTCTGGCCTGTCCCGTAGATCCGTTGTGTATTTGCATACACTTAAGTTGGAGCCCTCCATGTTCTATATGGATTGAAGATCCAAATGGTTCTTCTTCCAGTTTGAGTTTCCTAACTCACCTGTTGTCACCTGAAACTTGAGACAAAGTAGAGGGGGTTTAGGTCATTGTTACAGCTTTTGGGTGAAAGCTGCAGAAAACTCATTGTTTCCATTCAAGGTCTCCAGAATTCAGCTGTTTGAGCTGCCTTTTAACCTGAAAAGTCAAAGAGAAATACACAGGTGGAGGACAAATCCAGGCGAATTTAAACCAGATTATTGATTCTTGTATGAACCTCATTGAACTGTGAAATTACTGTGGTTCATACAGCTCTTTTCCAAAGTTTTATTGACCATGGATTAGAGGACTTTATGAGCCATGCATTTCAGGACTTTTATGGACTATGCATTTCCAGGCTATCTCATATGCTTCCATGGAAATCTTGGGGTGTTTTTGTAAGCTACCAACATAGAAACAAAGGAAATGAACAGAGGAGAACAATCTTAAAGGAACATCAAAGGTCTGACTCCAACCTATAAAAGCCAGGAAATCTATAATTAATGGTTCCACTAAGACTTCAGCTCACACAGTTATTCAGGTCTGATCTGAGGTTATAGCTACAATCTGAAACGGCCTTGCGAAAAAACGAGTCATCATTTAATGTCACACATCATTATTAGTATTTACTTTCTGTTATACCTTGGAGATTGTCCTTTCCTTTTTGTTCTGCCTTAACAGCTGAGGCATTTGAGTTGGCACCCCTGCGTGGACCGTGTTTAGATTTGTGTGTTGGAGGGTTAGTACTGCTGTGGAGGATGAGAAAGCTTCTGCTCTGTCTTCTCTCTGTCTTTGACAGAGCTAAGATTTGCTGATCTCCTGGGTAATAGGCTACACTGAAGGCTATTAAAAACTAAAAAATGCTGATGAAATGTGTGGTTTCCTCTCCCTTCTGCCTCCTTCCCCCAAAATCTAAACAAAATCAAAAAATCCCGCCTGGCTGCAGTTTGTATTTGAAATTGTTTGTCAAGAATCAAAATTAAACAGAGTTTTCAAGTAGTGGGATTTTTTTCTTTAACTTTTTTTGCAGAAATGTGCAAATCTGAAGTCTGTCTTCGAGAGGAATTTGAACTTAGACAAAACTTAAACCCCAACTTGTTCCCATAGCCAAAAGCCAGCTGGGGCAGCAGGGAGGGGAGGCAAAACCCTTGGGCTGGAAAGCTGCAGTTTGGCATACAGAATGTGTTATTGTTCCTGTTGACAGTGTGTTAGCTAAGCTTCCCCTTGCAATATAAATAATTAATTACAGATAATTCACTGGCTTTTCATTATGAGCTACTCTGTTAATTGAAAGAGCAGAGAAATGTATGTGATGTTTCAGGTTAGTCGATGAAGGCCAGATCAGGATCGCACCTTTGTTCTGGCAAGTAAATGGTTTAGGGCTGCAAGCAAAACCAGCCCAAGAGAATAGAGAACCTCTCCCAGCTGAAGGGAAGCTTTAGAGCTCCTGAAGCCTTGAAGGCAGGGCAGGAGGAAAGCTCCTGGGGAAAAAGGGGCAAGGGGAGTTAGTGCCTGAGAGGGTGTTTCAGGAGGTGTGAGGTTTGGAAGGAGTGATGGCAGCTGGGAGATGTGAAAGAGAGAAATACAGTGATGGGAAGAAAGAGTTAGAGAGGGTGTCAGAGGCAAATTCATTCCCACTGCTGAGGCAGACAGTTGGGTGAAGATCATGTTCGGAAAGACACAGAGGACACACAGATGCTTCACTTGAACAGGAAAGAACTTAAAAGAATTGTTATCAGAAGAGAAAAAAAGAAATTCTTGTCCCAGATGTAAGCTCAGCCCTGCAAAACCTGCCATTAGTGGGAAATGAAATTAATTCCCTCTGTAACTGGAAATGGCATTTCTCTGATAGCCCAGTGCTGACTGTTCAACCCCAGATGAATGCAGTAACATCACTAGTGTCAATTTTTTTTGGAAGCAACAGTTATTTCAGGCAAAAAAAAAAAAAAAAATAGTTACACCAGTGGTGGATAAAGGGGGACAACGTGTAATAAACTGCACTAAGTGTGCCTGTATAGAGTGAACCGTATCAGTTTGGATGGAATTTAAGCACTTAGCCTTTTATCCTTTCTTTCAAGACAATGCAGTGATGGAAAACAGAACTCTGTCAACTCAGACAAACTTTTAATTTCACTTAACTGCATCTGAAAGGTAAATTTCAGTAAATGAATCCAAATTGCTTCCTTTTCACAACACACGGTGCTGAAATACAGTACTTAACTTCATTAAAGAAAAGGCTGCTTTTCTTTAGAGGAGACCTAGACACTTTTGAAGTCTAACAGGTAAATTGTGGTTAGATGATTTCCCTCCATATGGTAGCTTTGAGCTTAAAATTTCCATCACTGGGGCCTTGTTTGTTTAAATTACTCTGTCCACCTCCTTGGTAAAGGTACTGGTTGAAGAGGGCCTGCCTACTGATGTTTGTGAGGAGAGGGATAGCTCCCCTCCTCCAGCCTGCAGGGTAAGCAGTTGCCATCATTGCATTGATTTGCCCCGTGTTCAACCAAGGATAAGGAAGCAGCTTCAGGACCTTTCCAACTTCTTATAGTGAACTTGTCTCCCAAAGAGAGTGCTCTAGCAGCCAGGATCAGTGGGAGCTTAGGTGTGTTGGAGTCCAACCTTCCCTCCCACACCTCATTGCTGTTTGGGGCTTATCTGTGTTGTGTGGCCCCTTGATGTTCCTCCTCCAGCACTTCTATCTACCATTTCCTTTGCTGTTCTCCTGGCAGGATTTTATTCTCTGAAAACTTTAATGATCACAGTCCCTATTAGTGACTGCATCCAGTCTTCAGGACATGACATACAAGTATTAGAAAAATCTCGTGGTTTGACAGCTTGGGTATAAGACCCTTCTGTCATACTGAGTGGTCTCAAAACACCTCCTGGATAAATGCTCCCTGGTTCCTTGTGGAAGCTGGACCATTGTATCTTGAACTGGCCTAAACTCTGCTCTTAGTTTGCCCAGTTTTTAATGAATTTTTGCAGATATACAGTGGCAAGAAAAAGACAATTTTGGGCCAGTGAAGCAGTGCATCAGCTGGTCCTTCTCTCTCCCCACACTGCATGCCTCTCTCAAAGGTGCAATCTTGCTTCTGCAAAGGGTGTTCTCAGTTCCTCCTGAGCAGAGAGCAAAGTGTGGGGGATAGAGCATTTTTCCCCTTCCTGCTTTCTTAGTGTTTCCATTTGATCCTCCTGTAAGGTGGACAGGTGGCTTGATACATTCTTTAAACAAGCACCAACGTTGGCAAGTCTCTCATCCTGCCCCAGGTACACAAGCCCTCCAGAGGAAGTTAAAATAACAGCACAGCATAACTCAGGGCGGTGTAAATAAGAGGTAAATCTCCTGACCGTAACATACAATACGGTGGTGACATATCCTCCTCCCATGGATGTTTTTTATTGAGGTTTCTTGGACTATCAGGTTGGTCAGAGTGCACAAAACATATTAATTAAAGCTGTGAAACCTGCACTCAGCACGCAGCTGGTGCATCGCAGGAACGGATGGGAAGTCCTGACTTTAGTGTCTAAAACTCTGGCACCTCCATGTCAGTCCATAGCTGGCTGTGAGTGTTCACTTCTTTCCCCTTATAAAGTCAAAGACTTAATTTGTTATCTTCCAGATGGGGCTGAAAAGTCATGCAGCCACACTGTCACCTGCTAGACACAAGATCTGTGTGCTTTGCTTTGTTCTGTTGTTCTCTCTAATGTGCTGCCACTGTGCGATGAATCAAACACAGATAAATTACCAAAAAAAGTGCATATTTACTTTCACTATTGCTTAGCAAGTAAGTACCTCACTACTAGTATGAGCAATTAATATGAAGCAGTATGCATATCTAGTTTTATGAAAGCTATAAATACCTGAAAATAAAAGCATTAGAGATAAAGAACACAGAAGTCTCTTAGAAAGAGATAACGTGTATATAGATTTCAGTTTTATTTCATGAAACTAAAATCTTTATTGGTAATGCATTTAGGTATTTTATTTTCATGAAATGTGAATCCATCACAAATATTAAATCCATATTTTTAAAGGCAAGCAAGTAACAAAACTGGAGCATGCAAAGCCAGGATTTTTGAACAGTGAGGTATTTTTTACCACTGGTTCTTCAAGAGCACTTTCAGTGCTGATTAAAATTGAAAATACAGTGCAAGATGTTTTATGGAATTCATTATAAAGAACTTTCTCATCCTTTCTTGTTTTCTACTTTCCATTTGGAATGTGTTGAGTAAAGATAATCTCTGTTATATATCTGTATCTGCCCTGGTTTGTGTTTCTGACTTGGGCTGAGCATAGCCCTACCATTGCTAGCTTTGTTAAGCCACCTAGATCTGCCTGATGGAAAGCAAACAAAATGTTTGCTTAGGATTCAATTTCAAGAAGGAGCAGCTGCTGAGTTATGATAATCTCTTCCTCCGTGGTGCACATCCCCACTTGTTCCGCTGTTACTCAGCCAGCACAGTCTCATCTCACCCAGTGCCAGGACTCCTCTTGATCTTGGAGAACCTGTTGACTTTTCAGATCCATTTTCTGCTGAAATTGTCTCCTTAACTCTTTCTTACCTGCCCTTTTTGAACTCTGGCCACACATGCATGGCATGGGCCGTGGAGCAAGGATTAGGAAGGGACCTCTCCAGTATCTTCATCCTCAGACCTCTGCACCCACCTCCACTGCTCTGAGCTCATCCTGCAGGAGGCTGTGATCCTACAAACACAGCACTTCACTTTGCAGTCAGTCCATGCCAATGACAGTGTGGGCTTTGGGAGCCCACAACCACCAGCAGCACCTCTTTTTGATGGTGTCTTGCTTGTAGCTGGCATGTCTTTGTCACCTGGCATTATTGCAGACAGCAGGAAGGGTAGCTAGGCATGCTGCGTCTTCTTTGTGGTTTGTTTTTTGTCGTTGTTGTTTTTTTACCAGGAGGTAGATCTCGTCCATGTTATTTTATCTTCTTTGCTTTTTCCTGCCATTTTCCCACAGATGCATGTGGGGCCAAGTGTGCTGCTGTCTGGAGAAGATCATCAGCATCAGCTCTAGTTACGCTTTGCTAAATTCATGAGTGTCATAAAGCAGTCCAGGTTCTTTCTGTTGTCTGTTGATGTTTTTCTTCTCTTGAGATCTTGGCAGCCTTGTGGGCAGCCTCTGTGACAGGGGCCAATGCCAAGAGTGTTGGGGGCCTGCCTTTACCCCAGCTAGATTTAAGTTTTCATGACCAGCGTGGTCTCTGGGGAGGGGGCATAGGAACTAGACGATCTTTAAGTTCCCTTCCAACTCAACCATCGTGTGATTCTATGATAAGTTCAGGACTACCCTTCAATATACCATGTGGGTTTAGCCTTTGCACCTGTGAACTGTGGTCTAGAACCTTCAATAATGATCTTGTTAGTGAAACCTTTATGCTTATACATTGATCAATTTCTTTTGTCTGCTCTGGCATCAGAAATGCACTTCTGGTTAGCATTAAGCTGGAGAAAGTTGCCTGTGGGTATAAATGGAGAAGTAAGCTTATTTTCTTGTTTTAATGTTAATATTAAGCTACCATGGTTGAATGGATTAGATGGTCTTTAAGACTTGAGATTCCCATCAACAGCTACTAAGTCATAAAAATAAAGTTTCAGGACTGGAATTACAGTGCAAAGTGTCTCCTGTGGAGTGAGGAAAAAAAAGGAGGGTGTTTATTCTGCCACAAGAGTTAACGCTAAGTGAGTTTGACTGTCTTCTGTGTTAATGCAAGGCTTTTTCTCCAGCTATTTTTAGTCTGTTCCAGCAGTGTATCCCACTGTGGTCTAGTATGCAAGAGCTTTGCTGTGAGATTTGCAAACACTTGTATTTCTGTGTTGTGAGAACAGAGGGTTTGTGTGTTGTTGGAGCGTGTGTTTCTTGGGCAGACCGCGCATGTGATCCATGCACATGTTTGTTGTTGCCTGTGAATAACCATGTAAAGCAAATGTGCTCTGGAAGAAAGCTTGTTAGCAGATGTCATCATGACCCTTCCAATTTATAAATATGAGCCTTGACATTTATATTTTCCATATCCAGGGCTTTCACTAGCCAGATGTTCTGAGGCTTGGCTCCTTGGGAGCTTCTAACGATGAATCCTCATGGTGTATTGTCTATCACACACACAAAATAAAGCCATGTTTCTGGCTCCTATCAAACAGATAAGAAGGGAAAATGCACTGGGTATCCTCAGGTAAAGGCCATGCCTCTAAATCTGAAATGCACTTTAGTACAGCTCTGCAAAAGTCTTTACAGTCAGCTGAAAAATGAGTGGTCTGATTCAACAGGCAGAGAAAATTCGATCCACAGTAGCGCTTGTACCCTGCTGTTTGGGGTGGGTGAGGAGTGTGGTTTTTGTTAAACTTGCAAGGCTGCCTGCAATTCCAGAGACTGCAAGAAGTGCTGACTGGGCTCGTGCCCAGGGTGAGTTAAATTCCTTCAATGCAGAAGTGGGTAGTAAAGCACCTGTGCTCCCTAAATTGCAGTTCTTGACACTGAAGTATTTCCTTTAGCAAGTGTGGTGTCTTCCCTGTTGAGGGGGTGGTGGCAGCTCCACATGCAGACTCCTAACTTACTTGGTCCACAAAATGTGGCTATTTCTTTTGAGAGAACTACATTGTTCCCTCAGTTCTACCAATGGTACACTGACCTTGCAGGGAGCTTGCACCTCCCATGCATGTGAGGTTTGGAGCTGTTGCGGGCAGCAGCAAGACCTTTCCCCACTGCTATGAAAGCAGTGGAAACCATACTTGCTCCTTGCCCTGCACACAACAGAGAGAGAAGTTAATAGAGTCGTGTCAAAATCTGGGTTTGGGTTACCATGAAGAAAAAGAAATGTCTTTAAAATTCAGTGGAAATGCTGACCCGTGATCCTGTCTGTGCTAGCCCAAAGGAAAAGGGTAAGGGATGTGGGATTTATTTCTGGTTCTGCTATTCCCTTCTGACAAGTGAGTTTCAAGCCCTGTGAAATTAAGTGAAGAAAAGTATGACAGGGAGGAAGGCGACATTAGTGATGTGGTGGGCGGTTGGTTTATAAGAGGGGTTTAACCACAGTTATGCTGTGGTACAGGGTTTATCTAAGAAGTCAGAGTCATCGTGGAGTGAAAGGGGAGGAAATCTGGTGCTTGCTGAAAACTTGGCAGCACCCTGAAGGGCAGCTGTGGTCCAAGTCCAGTTACTCACTGGGATGAAGGAGAAGTAGGATTTATTTAAAATCATATGGTTTTAATGCTATGAAAAGCAGGGTTCCTGCAATTATGAAAATGCCAGGACAAATCTTGATTTCAGTCAGATCTCCTCTTTACAATTCCTGAATAACTTAACTGAACAAAGTAAGCATTATACCTGGGGGCTGAGCCCGCTGTGCTGGGAGGCAAGGGACCTAGGCTGTGTGCTCTTGGGTGTCAGGGATGCTTCATGGAGCAGTACCAGGGAGAAACGTGGTGCAGAACATGCTCACAAGACCTCAGTCCTTCAGAGACACTGTAGGGTTCAGGCTATGACACCTGGCAGGGAAAGCTTTTGCAGCAGAGGGTTTGGAAGTGTTTGAGAAGGAGTTCATGCTGTGGCTGGTACCATTGTAGTTTCTTTGCAAGCAGCAGGAGGAACCCAAACCTTGTGGGCAATGCAGCAATTTAATGTCTGTGGTGTTTCTGCCGGGTAGATATGTCCTAGGAACCTATTTTATTTTATATTTTAGAGTGAGTCTGTTGAAAAGAAGCAAATGCTTTTATTCGGTGGAACAAACTTGAACTCAATACTGCTCTAAATAACAGGTTCAAAGATCTGACCCAACCTTAATTATTCTTACTAAAGAGACTCTGGAAAAATAGAAGCAGAGAGCAGGAAAGTGAGCCCAGTAAATTAGAGAGAAAAAACGTGATACAGAATAAGCAGAGAGAAAAACTTTTACATGGAGATGGAAAAGAAAATTGAAATCAAATGGGAAAATGCAGTATATTGGACACCCATTTAGGCCAGTTTATATTTTGATTGTTCATTCTGTTCCTTAATATGGTGCCCAGGCATCTTAGCTGAAATAATCGTGTGTCTTAGAAAACAATCTTGGAGAAAATACTTAATTTGACAGGATATTTTAGGTATTTCCCCACTACTGCCGATCCTAAATCATTTCAAAATCTGGAGGGGGAAAGCTGGTATCTTTTACAGTGTTTAACAAGAAAGTGACAGGGTCAAATATATACATCTCTATGAATGTATGTGTTCCCCAAGCACATCTAAACATGCATGGTTAATTCTGTGCATCTGCAAAAAATATTTGAGCCATAGGGCCCACACAATACCAAACAAACAGCTGAGCGCACATAGGAGAGGGCAGACCGAGTCACTTTGGTTCTAATTACTTGAAAAGTTGACCCTAAGACATAAAATATAGATTATGATTTTAACCACCCCAAAAAACACAAATTGTTTTGCATGTAGAGCTGTATGGGTGAGAGCAGGCAGTTTGCAAAATACAGACAAACAATAGATATTCTGCTCATGTTTGGGATTTGGTTCAAAACCACCTGTTTGCACATCACCAGATGAACTCTATGTGTTGTATATCATCAGGTTGCCCAAATATCTTCACAGATAGCATCACAGGCAAGATTTTTCAATACTAAGGCCATCTGTGGATGCATCCTTGATGTTCTTGCTTACTTTGGCTGTAAAAACTGCAATAATTATTTATCCAAGGACCAGTGAAACAAGAACTTGGTTATTTGAGCCATGATGATGAGTGTCTTAATTGCACATACAAATCAGGTACACAACCAGATGTGTGCAGTGGGTGGGGGTGAGTTGGTGGATGTTTTTGAGCCCAGATCACTGTTTAGACCATCATGAGCACATCCTGGCTCAGATATCTGTGCAGAACTGGTGAAACAAAGGGCTCTGAGTGATCTCCTCTTAGCAAGGGCCAGGCCCTGGGTAAAACTGGGATGCATTATCCCAGCTCTGTGATTGCCTCGTCCCAGTGCAGAATCACAGGGGGATATTCTTAGGATATTAGAGAATCAACAAAGCATTTCTTAAAATGGCAAAGGAAAAGACCTAATGTTGTCATCTCCTGCCTCAGGACCACCCAGACAGTCTACAACAAATCACGGGTCTTCAGCTACAGTATCTTAAATTATTGTTCACAGGGATTTTAAAGAATTTAATTTCTTGGTTTTTTCTCTTCTTTTTTTTTTTTTTTTTCCATTTTTTAAAGGATGACATGTAGTTTCCTGACAGGCTGGTTTTAATAAGGTCGAAATCTTTGTTGTTGCCAAATCAGAGAGGAATATAACATCTTTAAGTCATTAGATGGGAATGGGGTAATTACTCAGAGGGTGTGCTTCAAAGGTTATTGGTTTTTACAACATTCAGTGTTTTTACACCATTCTGCAGTTGTCTGGCAAGGAGCAGTGGGCCTGATGCTGCTGCCGCCACATGTGTGGGTGCAGGATTCATATTGTCAGGGGTTTCCTGGTGGACTTCACTGGGGGAGGTTGTAAAGGGCCATGCACAGTTTCCTCTGGGGATGGAGGAAAGAGAAACCTGGCCACGAGGTGCAGGAAACTTTCCCACATCCTAGAAGTTCACTTCAGAAAAAGGCCCTTAGGCTTCGCCGGAGTTGTTTCTCACCTGCTCCTTCCCTACCTGTTCAATGCATCCTCAGGTCCACCTTTGCATCACTGTGTCCCCATGCCCCTCAGGTTGCATGGCTGTGACAGCAAACTCCTCTCCTCCTCTTTCCCCTGTCTCTGATGCTGTAGCCCCCATTGCTCCCATCCTTTCCTGTCCCACCCTTTTCCCCTCCTCTGACCCCATAACAGATGACAAACGTTGTCTTAACAATGTGAGCCATCTGTGGCCTCAGTGTGCCCCTGTAGTGCTCAACCTTGCTGCAGGTTAGTGTCACTCAGGGGCTGAATTTGTCATAGTGGAGTTACTTTGCAGGTGGCCTGGACAATTGGGACCTGCAAATCACAGTGAGAACCTGCAAAATGCTTCACTTTGGGTTGGTGCTGTTGGTGTTACACTAGTGCTTCAAGGTCTTGACTCAGATCAGAGTCAGGGGAGTAATAGAAATGAAGTGATTTAATGAGGTTTTGATGGTTCCTTGGTCGGTGACTTGGGGATAAAAAGCAATTCTGGCTTCCAGCCTGTGGCCCTTCCAGTGGGAGGGGCAAAAATGCACCAGAACCATTTCAGCTTGATTTCAATGTTGAGCCCCGTCCTACTTACACTATCATGTCCTCCTTGGAGCCCTTGAACCAAGGAAGCCACATTCTCCTTCTTCATATCAAACCTGAAAGCCAAGACCCCATAGAGGGGACAGCTGACTGTGGCTCTGCCCTACCCATTGGTGGGAACCTGCCATGAAGCTGCATCCCCACCAGCTGATGTGTTTTGCACTGCCCCATCAGCCGTTTTCCTCTTCTGTGGCCCCATCCCAGTTAAGGAACCCATCCTTACCAGTTAAAGCCCTCACGAAGGCAAGAGCTTGGCTGGGGTTCAGGAGACCTGAATTCCAGAGATAGAGATCTTTGGAAGCAGCTCATCTTGCCTACCTTAGATACATTACTTTGGGTGGAAAGGGTTGTCATCTGGAGACATCTTGTTCCCCACAAACTGTAGGGGGAACATGGTTGAGTAGCTCCAACTACAAGCCTGATTCTGACTTAGCTACAATCAATCCCATCCTTTAAATCCTACTAAAAGCATGGGCAACTGAAGAAGTGCCCATGATTCTCTTTGATGGCACGTTCTGCAGGTGGTGCTGACAGACTCCATACTCCATGTTCAGAAGGTGGAAGTGTCTCACGTTGCTTCCCTTCACCCCCCCAAGTGCATCCCATCCTCATGTGCAGTGTCCTGCTCCATGTCACCACCCTTCCTGAGCTTCACCAAGTGGTGACGGTGGGGCTCAGAGCCCTGGCATGCTTGTTCATGGCTTTCTGTCCTCTCAGAGCTGTTGCCTGCTGAAACTTGTGTTTCCCTTTCCCTCTTTTCTCTTGATAGCCTCTTCTTTCTCCTGTGGCAGCCATGGTCTTAACAAATAGCAGGTCTGGGGGAATAAGCCTGTATAAGCAGACAGGCTCTGCCTTGTGCCTCTGCCTGGGCTTGGAGGCTCTCAGCTGCCTGCATCCAGGATGGGAACTATTCACTGTTGGTCTCTAGAGGAGCTAGGGCATTGAAATAAGGCTAGATTAGAGCTTGATGTTCCTCACAGGTGGAAAGGTGGTTCCCGTTTGAGTCTCATCAGAAGGAAAGCACAGATCAACAGCGACAGGTTGTTGAAATGCTCCTGATGTTGTTGCCTGACCCGTTTGTCGACAGCGTGGCTGCAGCAGCCTACCCCCAACTCTGGGGCTGTGCTGCTCATGGAGAGGGTGGATGCTTGCAGTGTGGAAAGTGGCCAAAGATCTAGGCTCCAAATAATCCTGGGGTCAAGGGGAAATGGTAGAGATAAGGCTCTTTTTTGGCTCATCCCATGTCTTCCCTGTTGGCCACAAACCAGCGTGTGATATTGCTTGCTCATTCAGACATGCAAAGGCTGTTTACTGCACTACTGAAAATAAGTAGTGGCCTCCTCTGGACCAAAAACTGGATCCTTTAATTAGATCCAGGTTGGATTATTATTTTATTTCAATGAATTGAGCCATGTGAAAGCATGAGCCTCTTGGCCTTGATCCCTTAAAGGGCTTTAGGATGTGCTGAGTTGTAGGTACGTGAATACTGGCCTTGCTGGGAGTACTTGTGTTCTTGCAGTGCTCGGCATCCTGCTAGTTTGGTACCAGGAGACTTGAGATCTTGCAGAATTTATCCTTCAGGCTGCAAGAACAGGGTCCGTAAGGAAGGCAGTGATGAAGAGATAGGTGAAGCTTGAAAGGAATGAAGCCTGTGCTCTTCTAAAGAATCCCTTCCAGAAACACATCAAATATTAACCTGAAAATTTCTGGACATTAAGACTTCACATTCCCATTGAGAGGTTATTCTAGTGGTCTTCACAGTTAAATCCTTGAGATTTATTTCTAGTGTGATTTTTTTTTTTCCCCCAGTGTAGTCTTTTTCTTCTTGGTTGAGCACCTATTCTTTTCTTTAAAATGAGAGGGCAGACTTCTTCCCAGCCAGCTTGTTTACATACTGCAACGGGTTGGTCCCAGCACTTCAAGCAGATGTATTTTTCAAATCTTCATTAATAAATTTTGGTGACATAAATAGGTCTGGTTAGTTCCAAGAGTAATTGTCTTCACTAGCAGAACATTATTTCTGATCACCAGAAAAATAATGTGATCAACTCCTTTCACATCTGTTCATTAAATGAAAAAGAAAAAAAATTGTTTGAAAAGAAACAGGAAGCATATGCTTAATATCACTTAAAAAACCCTAGCCATCATAAGGTTAACATCAAATCACAAATGCAAAACAGCCATTATTATATTTACTCAAAAAATTTTTTTCAGTTTACTAGCTTTTTAGGTCTTCAATTGAAACTTGCATTTTTTCAGGGTTCAATCTATGCTGGCACATTGTCTTGATAAGCTTCTTTCATCAGATGCTATTGTAAGAGAGGCTGGCTGAGTCCACATTTGTTTACATTTATTAAAAATAGTTGTCATGTGTTTATATAGCTCCTTTGATCCAGAAAAATCCCTGAATGCTTTGCAAGTTATGTTTAAAAGGGTGACTTCCTCCATCCTGAACAGAAACCGTGTTGGGACCAAGGCATGGCAGCAGATTAAAAATGCATAGAAATATCCAAGTCATTCCTCCTCACCCCCTCAAAGCACCATCAATTTTCCATCAGCTACAGAACAGTTACTGGAAACATGTGATTTAGACTTTAGGAGCAAAAAGTAGTGAAAAGACCATGTTTCTATATTTTCATGGGCTTTCTTTTGCTTTGCAAATGGAGAAGCAGTGATACCTCCTGCACAAACCCTAGGGCTGGCAATATCTCAGATGTACCTACTGTTCCCAGTTTTGGGGATCTCACTCCAGAGAAGACAGAGATCAGCCAGGCAGAGCCAGGGGAGAATGGAAGGAAGGATGGAGGGAGAGCACCTGCAGACTTGTGGAGAAGGGCAGAGGGAGTTGTTTGTTTAAAAGACAGAAGGCTGAGGTGAAACATGGTTAAGTCTTCAAGGCATGTGAAAGGTTGCTGAGAAGGGGAAAGGAATAAGCCTGTCCATGGGGACAGGAGAAGTCATGAACTTGTGCTGTAGCAAGGGAGATTTGGTGAAACATTAAGCAGTAATTCTGGATGTCAGGAAGGGTGAAATGCTGGAATAGATGTCTGCAGAGACTCTGGAATTGCTATCATTGTAGGTTTTCTTGAGACTGGATTAGACATAAATGTCAAGAGGGGTTTAGAATTTGTTCCTCTCACTGGGACAGATGGGCCAGAAAGTCCCTCCTGGTTCTGTCTTCTGACATTCTGCTGTGGTGTCACATATGGTCAGGTGAGTCCTGCTTAGATGGATAAACCAAGCCATGTTAAAAATGATTTTGTGATCTCCTTGCAAAGTCCTCGCAAGCAAAACCAGACCAGAAACTTCCCCAAAGGGTTGCATGTGTGTTTGTTTATTTTTCAGTTTTCAAGTGCTCTCAAATCATCAAGGTGCTTCAGCAATGCTTCCAGCACAGAGGACTTGAATCCTGTAATTGGATTCAGTAGGGTCTGTTCACAAAGCCTGTGCCTGGGGCCCCACTTTTTGGGAAAGTTTTGCACATTCTAATGATGGTAAGACAATGTATGACTAATGCTCTGATTTGAAAAACTGCCCTATTATCTGATCAAAAGTACAAGCTCATGAATATGATACCGCAGGTCATTTGGCTAAAAGATATCTAGAGTCTTCCAAATTTTAAAGCAATCCCATACACAGAAGCAAAAAATAGAGGTATGAACAGTGGAGCTAGTGGTTGCCTGTTCACCACAGATCATGTGGAACATTTTAATAAAGACATTTTTATCTGACACAAAAGACTGCAACTACA
Source organism: Apus apus (assembly GCF_020740795.1). Lineage (NCBI taxonomy): Eukaryota > Metazoa > Chordata > Aves > Apodiformes > Apodidae > Apus > Apus apus. Next base: position 23,182,291 of record NC_067288.1, on the reverse strand, counting down.
GAATATCCTGGGCTGGCAAGAGAAGGCGTGATGATAATTGAGATTATTATCCCTGAGATCTGTGATTCGTTTTCATTATTCTCTATGTACATTGCAGCAATGATCAAAACCTTCCTGAGGACAATGGAAACTTTCCAGCTGAGTTCAGGGGACTCTGCTGCTGCTTTCATCTTTAGGGAAGGTCTGAGGGTCAGTGAGGTCCTACATGCACATGCTCAGAGGGAGTTTGGAGAAGTAATCTCCTGACACAGGGCCACCTTTAAGGTTAGGTTGTAATCTAACCTGACTGTCCAGGGCCCCTCTGTAACCCCCATGTGGAGAAAGACCCAGAGCAAGAGTAAGTATCCACTGGAGACCTGTAAAGGAATGAAGTAGATCACCTTCTGGAGAGGTTTCTCTACCCATTTGCTACAAAACAGCCTAGTAACAAACTTGGAGATTTTACAAGGAGTTTTGCAGCTTTTGGTAAAAGCTGTCATTCTCTTTGAGTATCTCTAAGCTACTTTGGTGGTTGGCTAGGATGCTGGAAGGTAAGTTGTATTTAAGAAAATGTCTTATATGGATAAACTGTGATTCATTTGCTATTAGCCTGCTGTGTACACAGTAATGAAAACACACTCTTCTTCTTTTGTAAAGCACTTAAGATTTATATTTTTTAAACAAAAGACCCCACCTAACAATACTTCTCTTAACAAGGAAGCCTTTCTAGAAATCTAAAGTCTTGAAAACAGCAAATGACTGAGGAGAAGAGTGGTCAAAACACTTCTAGCCATTGACTAGAAAATAGAAACATCCTACAGAAACAAAGAGTGTTGATTTAAGGCTGCTTTAGGAACCTCTTAGCTGTAGTTAGCTGTTGAATGGGCTTGTGATTCTTCATGGGTTCCCTGGCCAGCCTGGGTCCCCCACCAGGCATCTCACACAATACTTCCCTGAGGTGCAGAAAAGCAGTTTGCGCAAGGAACATTTTAATCTCACTGGAGGATCAAGCCCATAGAAGGTGTCAGGAGCAGGATACACCCAAACTGCAAGTCTAAATGCATTTTGGCAGTGTTTCCTAACATTAAATTGAAAACCAGACCCTTCTTGCAGCTTAAAATTTAGTATATGGCTAAATTGTGTCGTTCTGTGAAGTGCTAAACAGTAAGCAAAAGTTGAGTACAAGAACCTACCCGTACTCACCTTAAGGAAAACTGATAGGGGGGAAAAAACCCTGGAATTGTGATTCCTACTGCCAGTGTTGTCACATCTGTGCAGCACAGCATCACTCAACAGGAGAAATGAGATCTGAAGCATGGCTGCATTGCTGTTGAATGACTCAGAGCATGTAGTACCTAGTTTTGCCAGAAGCATGCTTTAATGATGCTTTATATTCACCGTGGGAAGGCCATTCCTACTTGAGGTTCCGTGTATTACAGGAGCTTGGATAGACACTGCCTAATCTGGTATCATTCTTACCATCCTTAAATTAACTGCTCAGAAAAGCTGGACAAATTTTAAGCAGAGGCACTAGTTTATCCCAGATCAACTCAATGTATTAAGTGACTGCAGTGGATTTGATGCAATATAGCAGAAGCCCTAAAGCTCCATGTCTTGTATCATCAATTCAAGACATAAACCAGCCACTTACCATGGGAATTTAGAGGAAAGCTTTCTCTGGCAAGGCTTGATTCCAGAATTCTATATTTACAGCTCGTTCCTCTGGAACAAGCACTGCTTCTCACTTTCAAAGACCTAAATGCTGGTTAGATGGATTATCTGCTCCCATGAAGCAACTCCCATGTTATTAATTCTAGACTACCCGTTTCTTTTAACTCTAATTCATTGCATATTATTTAAGATCACTTCTAGCTACAGAACAACTATCCCACCCAGACGATGTGGTGATGGTGTAAAAGATGGGGGAAGAAATGAAATCAATTTTGCCAAAACCCAGGTTGAAGTGTAATGTGCAGTTGTTGTCTATTGGATTTGATGTTGACCCATGTATGTGCTTACCAGTGCGCTCTTCTGGGTGGACTCTGATCTTCTTACAGCTTGACAACACATTTGAAGCATCTGAGCTAGAAGCTTTCTTCTTATTGCTTAGAAAAAGACAAAAAACCTTCAGTGCTACTGATTTCTATTTCTGTGCATGAATCTTCAGCAAGGTATTATTCCTTTTATCTGATATAATACAAGACACAGCTTTTTTCTTCCAAGGCCAAGAGTTCAGATACTGTAGCTAATATTTATAAGACTGCATAGCTTCTTACCCCATTAAAAAATTATCTGATGGTCATTTTCCGTGCCTCCAACTCCCCGTCATGGAAGATTAAAAAAGTAACAAAGAGAATCTGCAAGTATTAGTGTCACATCTTGTTTTCAGGGGAACTTGTCCTTTTCCTCCTTGTTCTCCAGCTAAGTGCCTTGGTTTTAAGCCCAGAATCCGCCCTGTGCAGTCTGCATGCTCAGTTCTGCTGCTCCATGACAACTGACGGATTATGGATCATCCAATAATGGATGCAATGGGAGCATTTTATGAAATGGAGATTACAACTTGAAACTTCCAAATCAATTGTAAATGGACCTTTTTGACCTTCAGTGTCATGGGAATCATGATGAATTCCAACCTGTCCATTCAAATCAAAGTTCTAACTCAAGCTACAATCAATAAGTGAGAGCTCCACTAATGAGGCAAATCCACAGACAGGGAAACTTCACACTGGGCCTAGTTTTGGTGTTGTGATTTGATCCAAAATGTCTTGAAGCCAGGAAAAGAAACTAAGCTGGGTGATCCCCTGTTCTCATCTGTGTAAGGGGATCTTGGGAAATTCTTTATGGCTTTATGGAAATTCTTTATGGAGAAGGAGATGTTTTGTGGCACCTCCTGGGCTTAATATCCTGTCCACAGTGGGTAAGACAGAAGGTGCCTAAGAATGGTGTTGTCCTAGGTCAGCACAAAGGGACACCTGTCACAGTCTCTCATGCTGGCCAACAGTGAATGCTTAAAAAAACAAGTGACATAAACTAGATACATCTTCAGTTATATTCTTCCAGCAGCCAGGAGCTGAGGCACAACCTGAATCAGAGCTGTTTCCAGACCACGGCACTTACTAGCTGCAGGGGATCCATCCGGAATGTCTAATGTGTGCAAACAACAATACTAATTGTGGTCATCACTGCTGTTGTTATTACCACGTAGGCTGACAGCCCACAGAGTAGAGATAAAGGTTCTCCTGTTTAATGTCCTTCTCTTGTGTTCTCTTTTAGCACCACCACGTTGCCTTCCTATATCAGGATAACCAATGGCTACATCACAGTCAAACCTCCCATTTGGATTTCCAACCGGCGGGATCAGAGGCCACGTTCAGAGCATCCAGCCCAGCCTCAGCCTGCAAGCTCAGCTTCAAACAGCATTTTGTGGCCATCAGTAACTTCCCTCTGCGTGGCCATAGCTTCATTTCTCCTGAATCTACTGCAGCCTTCTTGACCACATTAGTATTATGTGCAATCCCTTGGAACAGAGAAGAGAGATAATTTATGAAAGAATTGGAGGTTAAGACAAACAATTACAAACTGGACCTTCTCAGTGAATCAGTAGTGCCTTCTAGCTGATTTGGTCTCTTTGCCCAGATACATTTTGAAACTCTAAAGCTTTATTGTTAACACTGACTTACATCTTCTTTTTGTAGAAGGATCTTTATTTCCCATAGTGCTATGGGGTTTTGTAAAATATACATGTTCATATAAAGAAAAAAAAAAAAAGGAAAAAGAAAAATGTATTTATTCAACTGGTAAACTTATTTTTTCTTGTTGTATATGTTAATAACATCCCTATTAATCAGTAGCGATGGTGAAACAGATAAATTAATATTTTCTATATTTGTTTTCTAACTGACAACTCTGCAAATGTCTGAACTGACACCAAATGAATAGCTTCTTTTTTTTTTACCCTTACTTTTTACCAAAACTGTCCAATAAGTACATATCTGCTAAACTTCTTTATTTTACTTTTTAAAATCTCATTAGCATAGCTTACACTGAATAAAGCAGATCCTGCTGTCTGTGGCCCATTCCCATTAAACAAATACATGCATTCTTAACTCAAGTTAGCTGCTACAACCTAAAAAACAACCTAAAAGGTATTTTTATTTGACTTATCAAGTCATTAGTCAAGATAACCCTAAGTGTCCCTGTTGTCTTTAACTCAACTCTTTAAAAATACCAGTTTCCCTCTTTGCTCTGGGATTAATTCATTAGCTAATGCAAATTAAGACACCTTTTTCTTAATAAAAAAAATAATTGCATTTAAAGTCTAGATTAATCCCACTGAAATTATTTTCTTCTCTTCCTTGTCTTAGCTCAACACAAGCCTACGACCTTTCCCAGTGTACATGAAAACAGAACTTGGTCTGTCTGTAGGGTATACAGTTGTGCTGTCCTGCTAATCTATAGAGTTTTTTTGCAACTGTTGTGTTCATGCAGATGGACAACCTGGAGAGCAAAAAAAATCATCTACAAATTCCTCCTCATCTTGCTATTATGATACTTAGAGCTGCTATCTCCTTGCTGACTTATGACTTGGTCAAAACCTGTTCAAGGCCACAGGAACCAAATTAACCCCCATGTGATGGAGACGTACAGAACATCTTTCTGTTCACTTAGATGGAGGATGTTCACATACCTCTGCTGACTTAGATAGAAAAGTCATGACTCCTTATACTCACTGAAAAATTTGCTCCCTCTCCAAGCAGCTACTTCTCATTAAAGTGATAGACAACATCTGTGAGGAAAAAAAAACAACTGCTACATTTATTAAAGCATTTGGGTGATGCAAAATGCCTTTGGATACAATAGTTTCAACCAGAAAAATAATTCTGGTTGACCTAGTGTTTTTCTAAGTCATCTACAAACAGAAAAAAGTCAAAAATATGCGATGACAAAAATCTTAGAAGACTCAAAGCTCAGAAAAATACAATGTAAACTTTTCTTTAATAAAAAGCAGTGCTTTTTCACCTTGAAATGATATCAGGTAATATTGATTATAATTATTATAATAATATTAATAAAAGTCTGACTGAAAACAGTCATATCACTTTCCCAACAGCCCTACCGTATGGTATCCAGGTTTAGAGAAATAATTCCATGCAATGTTAAAGCTGCTGCAGTGAGAGATGGTTTAGGATTCATAGTCTGTCATATTACCAGTTATTTCAGAAAAACAGGTTAGGAAACAACTACACTACAAAAGGCATATAGTTGTATTTGAAACCATGATGAAATACTGAGCTTTTCCATCATGAATCCCAACCATTGCCTTGCAAAGGCCAGGGAGAATTCATATAACTTCTTTCTGACCTCCAGCCTTTGCTCTATTTTTTTTTTTTTTGACAGAAAGTTGTGAAGATTTGTGGTCAGTTTAAGTGGGTACAGCAGACAGTGCTATAAGCTGCCCCTATTTTTTTTTTCCAAGCACTATAGTTGATAAGGCTGAACAGAAAACTTTGAGCTTTGCCCCAGATGTGAGCTTTGAGCACACCCTGTGCATACTTTTTTATTGTGGATTTTGGCTAGCAGAAGATTAAAGATGTTAGTTTTGGACAGAAGCCATTCACCTTGCATAATATTTATTGCACAGAGCTGGATATTGGAAACGTATTTTGAGAACTTTCATTATAGTTTTATTTGAGTTATTACCCTAGAAATGCCTTCATTTGAATATAATGGCTTAGCAGCCCTTCAAACTCAACCTTAATGCATTAAAAAAGATTATTGGTTCTTCTGCTGTATTCAAGACAGAGAGTAGAACTGAATTAAAAAAGTATTACTCACCAAAATGGAACTGGAAATAAGGCAGGCAAACTTTAAGGGTGGTGATAAGTTACATAGTAAAAGTGAACATCCAACAAAGCAAAACCCATTGAAGTTTATTTACTGTAGCTTGATCAAATCCAGAAATTATTCTGTGGTAACATCCCAGAAATAATTCCTGGTGTTGGAAAATTTACAGTATAAATAGACAAGACCACATAAAGATAAGGGAGAAGGGAAAGGGCGAAAAAGAGAAACAACTTGTTCAAGACCAGAAGGAAACCTCCAATAGGGCCAAGACTAGAAATTACAGCTCTACAGTTTCCCAACCTGTGGCTTTCTTCATAAGCCTCTGGGGCTCTTTTTGATGTTAGGAGCACCCAGCAATCTCCACACTCCCAGCTGTCCTTGTGCCACACAGAACAATCCCCCCACTTGTCACTGATGAGGTGGTTTTTTTCCCTGAGCCATCCCTCCACTGGACAGCAATGTTCAATATTCAGTAGCTCAGATATCACAGCATGTTTGGATATCACAGTATCTAAATAGCTTGGTCATCAAGCTTTGATGTATTTGCATTTCTTGGCTTTTTTTTTTTTTGTCTGTAATTCCCATGAAATGAAGGAATGTTACTGGAGCTCACCACATTCCCCAGCGCGCTGGTGCCTGGCGATGGACATGCTGCCGTGCAGGTGTCTCCTGGCTTTGGGGTCCACACACGTGGCTTCTGCCAGCTAAAAGCATCCATCTCCCTCAGTCAGCCAAGCTTCCTCTGCTCAGGGGAGAAGACACAATTTACAATAAATACAAGATTAACTAACTTCCTATAGATCCTAGCTCAGGAACCCCACATGAATGGCTTCAGCACAGTTCTCCAACCAAACATTTTGCCTATTCTGTTGTCTTGCCCTAAGGCACGACTTGAGGTAACGTTTTTCAATCCATGGCGTGTAAGCATAGCAATAGTAAAAATGAGACCCTCACTGTGATAAAACAGCCCAGTATTAATTGAAATGCAGGGATACTGGTTAGCACAGATCTATGCACATCCATTGCAATGGATCAGGATTATATTTACCATGAGTTTAAAAATTGCATCAAATGTGATCCATGAGCTTGAAGTAACACTGACTACCAGCTCCATGGAACTTCTGTCTTCCCTGTGGGTTTCTCAAAAAACTAGGAACTGTTTTCTTTTTTTCTGAAGGAATGTTCAGATTCCCATGTAATCAAAAGATTCCAGGAGCAGGAGATTTAACAAAAACATTCATGCCTTCTAGATATAGTAGCAAACACCAGCGATACTATTTACCTCTGAGAAACACAATCAAGAGAGTCAAGCAATGTCCAGCAATCAAGGACATGATTTCTGATGAGGTCAGAGCTACTCATCTTTTCGATGCAGCTACAACTGACACCAATATAATTAACATTATATGTAACTGTAACATAATAAATGAATGCTAGTTATCTGCCAAGCTCTTGCCCTGGTGGAATAAATATTCCATACCACCAGCAATAACTCCAACTTCCACTCATTCATCGTTTCAGTGCTTTTCCTGCCAATGTTTAACTATGGATACTATATTAACATGCATTGCCATTTGGAGAACCAGTGAGTAGGCTGGGACAGAAGATATTTTATATTTTATGACCAATGTACTTTCTCTGCAACCCCTTGGGCTGTTGAATAATGCAATTCTTCTTCTGGCAATAAATTATGAAAGTGATTTATGATAACTATGCTTTATACAGGTGTCAAAATCTGCTTTGTTGAACTTCCCTTTCCCATTCCTCCAAGCTCCACTGTAATTTAGGAACACCCAAGATACAGAGCTGTATATTTATCTAAGTTCTTCAATATACAGTTGTGGAGAGAGAGAGAGATGGAAAGAGGGGGAACTTAATCTATGTTTAGTGCATCGATTAGTCGAATGATAAGACCCAGTCATTACCATATACCACTGTTAGGGAGGAATTTCCCACCATATATTTATGTTAGAGAAATCAAAGTGCCAAAGTTATTATCTCAGCATAAATGTTATCATTCCAAACTTTGCTTAGTATCATAAGATATTACTATATTATATCCAAAAAGCATGTGGGCTAGTCATATCTCTGAAGTGATCGATGTTCCACGGAGTGTGCTAGAGTTCAGCTTCAATTTAAGCTTCTTTCAGCTTAACTGAAGCAGAAAGATAATTGCTTAATTTCAGATCATAGGGTGACTGGAGATCATGTGTGCCTGGATGTGTGCACACATGCTTGTTGTTTGTCTTTCATCCCAACCCAAATGCAACCTTTCCTGTGACTAGCTTTTTCAGGAGGCACCTTCATCTAGCTAAAGGCAGAGACATCTTGCCAATAAGTAGTCAATACTTTTCTTTTACAGGAATGATTAGACTTCCTGCAGATTCGTGCTCACACTGAATTTTAACTTGCATGTTTGTCAGTTTTCGATTCAAATGTATTTCAAATATTTTTTTTTTCCTGTTCCGCCTCCTGCTTTCATGAACTGTTTTGAAGAGTGTAATTAAAAGATGCTTTCTAATATTATTTTGTCAAAATATTTTTGTAGCATAATATATTAATAAAATGTTATTATAAATCCATAGCACAAGAATCTTGTATGTCTAGGTTATAGAATCATAGAATGGCTTGGGTTGGAAAGGACCTTAAAGACCACCTAGATCCAATCCCCTTGCATTGGCAAGGACACCTTTCACTAGAACTGGTTGGTCCAAGCCCCATCCAATGTGGCCTTAAACATTTCCAGGGATGGGGCCTCCACAGCTTCTCTGGGTAACCTGTTCCAATGCCTCACCACCCTCATAGTGAAGAATTTTATTCTAATGTCTAAGGGAATGGAGAGGCAAGGAAGGGAAACAAATAAGTTCAATTACATACATTTCACAGGTGCAGAAACAGAGATGACTGAAGGGACCTGAGCAGGGTCACCAGGCAACAGGGGTAGGAACAGGGACACAAGCAGCAACATCTGTCACTTTGGTCTCTCAACAAGTAACACTAATGTTGGTGGGGTGACATGCCAAGACAAATTCTTTGGAAGGTCAGCCTTGCAAATACTGACACACAAATCCAGAGTGAGGTTTTGATCCTGAAATTGTTCTGCCTGGATGCACCAAAATGACCTGAAGCAGACTCCCCTTAAGTTTAGGCCAGGGACAGAGGTGCAACAGTTGATAAACTAGGCAGTGAAGGATTCTTTCATTCATAGCAAACATGAGGCCTGGGAGTTCTGGCATCTGGTTAGGTTATGTTGGACAGTTTCCTTTCTGGCATTTGGCTGTGACCTCCTGAATTATGAAAATGCTGTTACTTTCCAGTGCCAATAAGTATATATTAAAATATACAGGATTCCCCACTTTCCTTAGCTTTAAAGGAGTTTATGTTTCTGTGTTGATGTATTTACTAAGGCAATAAATGCAGCATATAAGAACAACAGAAACTGTAAAATGGTTTCTAGGCCCTTAGAAAACAGACTTCAAACTGTCTTGTTTTGAATGACACCTCCTACTCCTGGCATGGGTGCATCTGAAAGCTCCAAAGATATGAACCCTCAGGAGTCTGACTATTGATCTGGCTTTCCACACAATGATTCACACCCTTCTCATTTTGGGCATCTGGATGATCAAGAGATGATGTGTCCCTTGCTCCTAAGTATCAGTCTAGAATAAAAAATGCCCCAAGATGAGATGGCAAAGCACTGGGCTGTGATACCCTCATGCCTGCCCCCACAAGATCCTCTTGTGTCAGCTAAAAGCCTCCCAAAGGGCTCTGCTTTCCCACAGGCTGAAGGAAATCATTCTCTGGGGAAGGCATGATAGTTTTGTCACATCCATTCCTGCAGAGATTTGGAGAATCACTCTATGTACCTTTCTATAGTCAGCAGATGCTGCTCCTGGGGTGTAAGAAGTCAGTCTGGAGCAGCCTCAGTTTCTGCTCCATGTCACTCAAGAGAAGCCACTGGGCTAACCTCATGGCACATGTGGAGATGGAAAGGCTGCTATCATATCTAATGCTCAGTGGGAAAGCACAAGAAAACTCATAAAGGCCTTTTTTGGGGATGTGGAGGGGTTGGGGAATGCAGGAGCAAGGATCTCAAAGGACACTGTCCTGAATTCTGGGGGAAACCTAGTACATGGATGAGTCTGAGGCAGAGGAAGAGGTTTGGGGTGTCTGATTCTTACATCTGCTCATTTGCACAGTGCCCAGGGTGGTGCCCAGTGAGTCCCACAGCCTTTGGGCCAGACACAGTGCAACATGGGACCACAGCTGGGGATGGAGCAGATCAATCTCATGAACAGCCAGAAAGTGCTCCACGAGGCTGACAGTGGTGTTGCCAACCCAGCAAGGCTTGGCTTAACACCAGTAGCCCACTCTGTGCCACAAACTGATTCACCTTTTCATCCCAGGCAGAAAGAAGCAGGGAGGAAAACACCTTGACAACCTCTGCAGGATGGTATTTTCTGCAGTCAGTGGACTTTCATCGGCCAGAGTGAAAGCAGAAACGTATTCTCCCCTTTTGAAAACTCCCTTCCCTCACTACTACAACCATCTGCCTGGATACTCATGGTTGTAAAACAACACAGCAATCCATGGAGCTACACTAGCACCATCCATTCCTGTCAGTGCCATTAATCCTCAGGCATAGCCCCTGAGAGGCACATGGTCTCAGGTGGGGTGAGGGACATCAGAGCCACAAAGCTAGTACTTGTGCTCAAACAGGCCAAGTGAAAAAGCCCAGATGAAGCATCTGTGATCCCTCCTGATGGCAGTGGGAAGCACCTTCACCAGTGCCAACAGTTTGTGTCCTTTGAACTGCTGTTGCAGTTGGCAAATACAATAACCCTGGAACTATGTCTGTGCTGAGGATGGAGCAGAAGCTACCTCAGCGCCAAGATACAGAAACACAGAGATATACTAATTTTTCTTGGCATGTTCCTCTTTCTTGCATCTAAATCCTGCCTTGTAGCTGACATTGCAGACTTCCTGCTGATGGCAGCATCATTGTTGACTTCTTAATTATGTGCTAAATCATTTGCTCTTTTACACACTGTCTCAGGAGGAGTCCACCAGTGAAGCTGTTTTAGAAATATGCACGGTAGGAAATGCAGTGGGAGGTGTAAACACTTGAGTTGGTTTAAACTGAGCTACCACAGCACAGGAAGAAAAATTGCTGTTGCAATACAGAGAGAAACCTCCTTAAAAACATAGTTTAAAAAGAGCCCATCTGTCGACATACCAACCAGACAGTCAAAGCTGCTGCCTTCTTTATCTTTCAACTGGAGGGTCCATGTCTTCCACTCATGGCCTTAATCCTACCCCCATGCTCCCTGCCCTGACCAGGCTCACCCAGCCAGCTATCCCTGGCCAGTCCCAGTCTGCCAAGTCCTTTTGCTCTTAAGGGTCCTGTTCAGCCACAGGTCTAAAAACAATACAAACCTTCAGCCAGCAGAGCCAGATACTGGCTCAGTGGTGCTGTTTGCTTAAGCTTCTCCTTCCCTTGACCTCTCTCTGTACTCCTAGAGTGTAATTGCAGCTTTTTACTCTAACTTGAGATTTTCCTGTTTATAGATTTGCACCAGAAAGGGAGGAAGCTGTGATGAGAAAAGTTCAGGGCAGAAGATTGAGTTTCTTGTGGAATAGCTTAGTTTCTGGGTTGCCGTCCAACAGCCAATCTCCTTTTTGAATCAGTGCTTGCCAGTTCCCAAACTGCCTGAGTGCCACCCACGAGTGCTCCCCACTCTGGGTGGGTTTGAAGGAGGATTCAGCTAAATGAAGCCACTGTGCCCTCTCCATGTTTCAGCCTCCTTGGTAGTTTCCAGTTGTTTCAGCTTACAACCTTCTGGTATTTTCCACAGACAGTGCAACCCCCTGGCTGTACTTGTAACATGCGTAACACCTTTTCCCTGTCTATTACAAACTGTAGAATTAAGCCAGGGATCCCCAAGGGTCTGTGGACCACAGGGAGATGTCCCAGAGTGGAGGTTTGCACCCTTGCCCTGCACCCACCTTTGTTCCAGGCTGCAGAGCAGCTCAGTGCAGAAGTACCCAACCTCAGTCTGCTGCCTACTTGCTTCTGTATTTTTTCATTTATTTTTATTTTAACTAGCTTGATCTTAAATTGAAATGCAGAGTGTTGTTGGTCCTTTCTTCCTGACTAGCATTTAAATGAGGGAAAAATACTCAGGAGTCCTCTTGTATTTGGAGAAGCACATCATTTTCTACTAGAGAACTCAAGTGTAAAATGCCTGTGTGTCTTCCTCTTTTGCAAGTCTCATTTCTTAATCTTTCTTTTTTTTTTTCTTTCTTTTTTTCATTTAAGAAACATGGTGTGCTGTGAGCAACAATCCTAATGAAGGCTTTTGGGGTTTTACAGCACATCTCTCCCCTTCACCCCACTGCAGATTTGCCAGTATTTATGAATGACTGAACTTACTCCCTCTCCCTGAGCAGAGCTACTAACAGAGCTTCCCTGTTATCTATTGCCTGCTGCCTCTTCTCATGAAACTCCTTGAAACTCTTATATTTGTGACCTCCAACCCCATGTGAGCAGTTTCAAAAATCGTTAGCCAAGGGGCAGTTCCAGCATACTGTGATCACATAACCATCATCATTTCAAAAACGAGGCTGCAATATCACTTCCAGGCAAAATGTATTTGAGGCAGCACATCTGAAGGGAAACAAATTGTTGCTCGTGCACTTAATCACCACTGAATCAGGGCAGAGCAGTTCCTGCTGCACCTGATTTGTGCAGGGACTGAACATCTCCTACCAGGCTGGGGGAAAGCTGGAGTTCAGCTTAACATTATGGCAGTTTGTGCTCCAAACTCATCCCAAGGATGTGCCCGTCTGACAGCCACACAAAGGAGCTCCACTGCATCTCCAGGGGCTCAACCGGAGCAGAGAGGAACACTGAGAAATATATTCAAATCTCAGAGCCCTGTTGGATGTAAAGGTGGAGCCAGAGGAGCTCCAAAAATCACAGGGGATGTTCAAAGACAAAAAAAAATCCAGACAGTCAACTGCCAACAATGGAAACAATAGCAATGGGGAAAATAGTATGGGTTTAGATTGCTAAATAGCTGGATGGTGGGAATATGATTATTTAATTTCACTGGGGTCTTAAGATATAAATCACTGAAATATTATTGAGCATTTCAAGTTCTGTATTAAGGGATTTTTAATATACAGTCTCTACCACTACAAAGAAGAGTCTTTAATATCTCCCTGTACATTTAGTGACAGAGTTTCAGATCTTGCATTTTGGAGGGGCAGATCACATCAGCAGTGCAAACGTGAGCAGGCTGGGATAAAATGGTGCCAGACAGCCACATGTGCTACACCTACACCAGCCCGTGCCTAAGGATGCTCTTTGTGTCAGCACAAGAACATCTCAAGAGCACTGTTGTGTGAGGTTTAGGTGCCAGGACTTCAGGATGACGGGACAGACCTCAAGGCCATGGTCCTGGCACTACCACCCTATTTTTGCAGTTGTAAAAAAGAATTAGTCAGGACACAAAATCCCAGCAGGTACATCCCCCAGTTAACCCGTGCCTACGAAACAGCTTGTGTACCTAACAAGCCACTCTGCCTTCTCCACGGGTTTAACACCTGGTAAATCACACCACTTGTGCAGCCTTGGTGAGAACCTGAGCCAACATCCAGTCAAAAGCCTTTCACTGACTGCCCGGGCATTTGCATTAAGTCCTGAACACCAGCTCCCAATCCTGCCATCTCAAACACTTCTCCACACCATGCCAGCACTTCATTAGCTTAGGCTGCACCTTCAGATGCAAGCCATCATCCAAAGCTCTGCACCTCATCCCATTTTCCACATCTAACAAGGACACGGTTAAAACAGCAGAGCAAATTGCATGGAGCCAAACCTCCATCGAGCTGATTTTCAGAGGAATGATAACAATAATAACTAATAGCAGTGAGTCCATGCTAACAGCTCTCGTTCACACCTGGAGCTCCCTGCCTTCTTGGAATGAAATGCAGTTTGAACAAAGGGACCAAGATAATGTGAGAAAACATCAACAACAGGCAGATAGAGGTGAAGCAAATGAAAGACAGATGTAGGAAGGAAAGTGGGAGCTTTCTGCTTTGATTTGACCAGGTCCTGTGTCTTTATTGTCCTAAGGAATATCAGTTTGTTGTCCTAATGATATTACTTCTCCAGTCCTCTTGCATGACTTATGATGCACCTTTTCTTTCTTCATATGAAAGCCATTGGTTTTAATTATAAAGTGATGGATACACAGCCCGAACTAGCTCTCTGTGGCTGAATTATTTGAACAGCAGTGCAAGAGGGCCCTTTTCCTTGCCAGAGATCTCTGCAGCTGTTTGTCTTGGCAAGGGTAGGTTTGTCCCCAGCTTCATCCTGTGTGAAGTCGTTTCCACCCACTGAAGTTAGCCTGAGTACTCACCTCATTTTTAACGGGAGCATTATCATCTTCCCTTTTGTACTGGCAAAACTAATTCTCAAAAGAGGAAGAGATAGAAACTCACACCTACCCATCTTTCTTGAACAAGCTGTGTTCATCCAAACGTAGGAAACCAGAACGTCGAAGAATTTGCCAAGAACTGTTTTTCTCTTAGCAACAGTCCTGACCAAAAGTGAACACAGAGCCTGTGATATCATCTCTCAACCAGGAGGATCCTCCTGAAGACGCTTTAGTTCAGATAATGTGTGCACTGCAAACACTGTGGTGCTGGTTCTGTGGCTGTATCATGGACAGTGCTGCCTGTGGTCTCTGGTCATGCATGGGCCAAGTGTGGCCCTGAGGGCAGGATCCATCCCACACAACACTTTGTCCTGCTGCTGCATTTTCCTCCAAGGAAAACGCAAGCAGTTCATGAAGAGCCAAACATTTTTCCTGACCCTGTTTGTGGCAACGTGCACTGAGTGCATCTGCCACGACTGAGTCCATGAGACAGGGCAGATGGAGACAACTCCATGCAGAGCCTGGAGCTAGAGATAAGGTTTGGTTGCCCATCACTGCACATTTAATGATGACACACCAAACCTGGGGCTTTCCCTGTAACTGATTGGGCCTGTAAAAAGACACATGAAGTGAGATAAGGATGCATGTGGAGAGAGAAAAAATCTGGTTGGTTTCTCTTCATAATACCTTAACTTTCCTTGAAACCTCAACTATCCTGGGCCACCTTTATCCAGAAGCATAAACACTAAGAGAGAAAAAACACTAAGCATTAACACCAAGAGGGAGAAAAAAAGGCCAAAGTACTGCTGTTAATGGAAGTCTCAGACATGAAGACAAAAGTCTATACTAGGTTGGAGCCTCTGGAGCCTGCTGCCAGCAACAGGGTCAACTTGAAAGGAAAGTACCTATCTCAGCATGCAGTCAAGAGGAATAATAAAACTCTAGCCATTCAGAGGCAGGGAAGAGGAGAAAAACACTCATAAATGTGCTGGCTTATGTTTCTCTTGAACTTTCACAATACTTTTTCTCTCCTGCCCAGAGATTAGTCACAGAAGCAAATGATACCATATCTGGGGAAAAATGTCAGATGCATGGAAATTATCTTTGGGGAGAAAAAGAGGAGGAAGGGAACAGACACATACTCCTCAGTGTGCCTTTCTCACCTTTCCCTTTCTCTGAGCCCAAACATACAAATGAAAGAGCTGGGGAAAAGTCAAGTGTTTGAGTCCAGCCTAAAGCCACAGGGGGACTTTGGGCCCATCCTAAAGCTGGTGGGGGGCTTCCCATTGCTGTCTGGTGGGTTTGGGGGGCTGGCCTTGCTGCTCCGGATCTCCAAGGGTTCTTGTTCTGCAAGAAGTTTGATTTCTCCCAGAGGCCCCAGTGAAATTATTTTCAACACGTTTTTCCAGACTCAAAATGAGAAAGAAAAAACCAAGGGACTAATGAAAGTGCTCTCATAAACACCACTCTTTGGGAAAGGCCAAAGCTTGCTATGGCTTTCAAAATAAAGCTCCAGTTCCTCCAAGTACTTCTGAAGCACTGAGTTAGACTTCACAACACCCAGGGGTGTCAGGTAAGGAAACAACCTCAGCTCTATCTTAATAAGGCGGGAAAATGAGGTGGACAGTGGATTTTATGACATGCCTGAAATCACAAGGGGTAGCAGGATTCAAGAGACAGCCCTTCCTCTATGGTACACTGTTCCCAGAAGCATGGCTCATTTATTTCAATTGATACAACGCTTTAAGGACTCCCCTGCCTCCTTTTTTTTTGGCACAAACTACTCCAAAGACAGTGAATTAAAAGCACCAAAGGGCATCATTTGAATTTAGTATTTAAAGAAGCCTTTTCTAGAAAAGCAGAATATGTGAAATTTGCCCAAAAGAGTAAACTTAGGAATAACCTAGAGGATTAGGAAAAAAAAGAAGTTACCTAAAAATCTTTTCTCAGACAAGGCTGATTACACAGTTCAGCTCTGGAGTGGTCTTTGCGTAATACCAGTCAAGGGGTTCAACCAGGTACTGGTTCCTGTCAGAACATTCACTCAAACTTTGCAAGATTATGGGTTTCTCCAACCACCTGAGATAGAATTCTTTAAAAAGTATAAAGCTAATGCATGTAGTCCACTGCCTCCTCATTTCCTCTCTTGAAAAACATGCAAGGTGGGATTCAGCTCATGTACAATGCACTGTCTGAAACTGTCACCCAAGCCCACCTCCTTCACTGGTGCCACACAGACTGACTCTTCCCTTGGAGAAATATTTCTGGCTTATGTGACTTCTTGTCAGCTATTTTAACAGATGCTGCTGTGCTTGGTCCCAGCCAGCTTCTGCCCTGAGAATGCAGTTCTATGTGTAATGTTCACAAAGGCATTTCACTTTGTCTCCTATGAAGCATGACCAACTTCAAAATAATTAAAAAAAAAAAACAACAACAAAACCAAAGCTGGCTCACATTCCATGTTTATGCAGCTCCACTGTTTGCTGTGACCACACAAAACATCTCTGATGTGGCTGGGATGTGTTACAGCAGAACTTGCCAGGCAAGCTAGGAATTGGACAAAAGTGCCAAATGAGCTGTAATCTCCACCTAAAACACTTTTCCACTGCAAGATCTGCCCAGAGCTTGACCATTTCAAAACTTACAATTTCATAGGATTAGAGCCCACCATCATTGTCTGCATAACACATTTTGGTAGAATAGGAGGAGTGAGTGGTGTTGAGACATGCAGTGAATGCCCTTAACCTTGGCTGATATTATATATATAAAAGGTAAACTCAAAATGGTCCTCTATGGGACAGAGACATGTAGTTTTAAACTTTGTCTGGGACTTTTTAAAACAATAAGCTTTTATACTATGAGTTCAGAATGAACAAAAAAAAGCAATGTGGTTGGCTTTGTACAAAATAAATAGCATGAAACAACCCAATATTCAATTTAATAATAATAAAAAAAAAGTTTTAAGAGCCAAAACAGTGCTACATCTTTCAGTGATAAGCAGCAAAAATGTTTAAATGTAAATGAATGGGAAAAATAATTTTTAAAAAGAGCATTTCTACTCTACAGGAATGTTGCTTACAGCTGATATTATAGTTTCACCACTGAGCTACACCTCCCCTCTCTCCTAGCAGCATCATTCCCCTGTTCATTCAAGTTTTGAGGCCAGGAGTTGGACTTTGCTCAGCTTTGGTATGGGCTTCTATAACTAGGGCTTTTAAAGTACTTCTTCCTTCTGAGATTCTAAAGCCTGTTATTAAGAATAATAGCTAATGGAGGGGATCTATCCAAATCAAACTTCTTGTAATCCTCCCATACTTGAGGCCACTGAAGGCCTCAACTCAATTCTACTTAGCAAATGTTGCTTTGAATGCAACCACTGTGTGGAGCAAAATGTCACTGCAATGTGATAATTTGATGATGATGGTGCCAAAGTACCGGGCTGCACAAAGTAATAATCTTTGGTTAAACCATAATCACAGCACTGGAAACCATTGGTTAATCATGGAAACTTCATATTCAGTGTGGTCTCCTGTGGTGCTCCAAGCTGCTATGAGAAATGGCCATAAGCAGGCTGACAGGAATGTACTTCTGCTGTTGCTCACATCTCGTGGCACGCACAACCACATGCCAGAGATCATCAGCTTGTGGTTTGTTTTGAAAAACAGGGTTCATGAGTAAGACCCAGTGTTTGAAGACGAAATCTGCAGCCTTCTGTTCTCTTGATTAGGAGAAGTGAGGCACCATCTCAGCTTAATTTAAATAAATTACACTCTCTTTTGCCCATTCTTTCTTACACAACAGTGGTCTGAAGTCATGCTTAGAGCATCACATTGGTTGAAATTAGCAAGTGTGGTGAACATGTGCTACAGGTATCAAGGATACTGCCTGACTTGAGCACAGGCAGCCCAGGCACCTGCCCCTCCTCAGGAAACGAAGCCTGGTGTGGTACCAGTGGGTGCCATGAGCTGCCAGGGGGATCTACAAGCTGCAGAAGATCTCTGTAAGGGTCTTGTCTTAATCTGAGGTCTTTGCACATTGGGACTGAGCTTTTGGAGGAGCTGTGTGAAGGCTGTGGATAGTCACACTGTCCTGCTGTCCTCATTAGATTGCTCAGCCCACACCATGGCTACCACTAGCAAGGCAAGACCTCTGGGCTGGCAGCAGTGGGGAAAGACCAGAAACTTCACCCTAAATTCCCTAGATGCACAGGTGCAAAGGTTTGAGGGCTGCACACTTGTGTTGAAGCAACGTTCTGAAATCCATAGAATGGCCAAATGGGCCCGTTCTTCCCACCTTGAAAGAGACCTCTAAGCAGTGGGGGTGAGTCCAGGTCTGGTCTGTCTCTGCTGACCACAGCAGCACAGGCAGGTAACATCCATTCTGTGCCAGCTTCTGGACACTAACATGTTGTGGGGCTGAAACCCATCCACAGACTTGTTCTGCAGCAGTGTTTCACCTCCTCACACTTCCTTGTGCTTCTCCACCATGGTGGGACACACAGATGCACAGAACAACCCTAGCACAGTGAACTGCCTCTTGCTGGGGTGGTTGCTGAGCAGCTGTTCCAGCTATGACATGACTTTTTCTAAACTTCAAAAGAAATCTATTTCTGTGTTGAAAACAGACAGATTGTTGCACAGCAAAGCAAGGGCAAGATGTCAGCAGGCCCTGTGGTGGGTAGTGGACACAGTGAAACTGCAGAGTACACATAACATCCTGTCAACCTTGTCTTCCGCTCAGCTTTCACCCCTTAGGGGTCCAATCCTGCAATTTTTTTCTCAAGCAAAAACCTCATCTATGCCAACAGAGTCTGCTATTTCATCTGCTGGTTGCCACGCTGGAATGTGTTTGCTTTGGGAGTGATTGTGTGCTTTGCTGGTGGGCTCCAAGGACAGATAAATGAGTGCCCTGCTCTGAGGAGCAGTTTCTACTGAGGTGAACGAACTCACTAGTAAAAGATTCCTTTACAAGGCTGGGTCTTTTGCAAAGCCAGCGTGGATTAAACTTGGTGGGGTAGGTGGAGCTGAAGCACAACCAGACACAGCTCAATTCTGTTTCATGCTACCTGCTGCCCTGGTGACAATTTTCTGATGCCTGCTGGGACAGGCTGAGGGCTTGCAAAAATCACCGAGGCTGGGCTTGGAGGCCTGGAATTCTTACAAAACGCAGAGGATGCCTGTCTTGTTCAGATAGTTTTGCCCCATCAGGTCACACAGATGCTCTGTGACACTGGAGCTACACCTGAACTTCTGGTAAACCATGAAGGAAATGTTTTAGTGTAAAACCTGATTTATTTATGTTTTTTACTGGCATATGCAGGGAGGAGATAAGGGTTTTCATAAAAAAACCCAAACCAAACAGATCCCTGTTTGTAGCTACATGACCAGTCTGCCAGACCCCAAGTTTTTCTGTTTCACTGCCACGGGAATCCTTCCCTTTCCATGAATATTGACTGAAAGCTTAATCTTCCAAGCAGCTCTCTGAATTAAATGGCTGTCCCTGAATTAACTCATGGATGCTGGCAGCTACAACACTGTGATGGAAGAGAGGTAGGAGAGAAAATAAGGAAGTGCTATATTTAAAAACAGATGAAAAGTCTCCTGACTGGCAAAAAAAAGTCAGTGGAGGAACACGGAGGAGGTTCCAGACTGTGGCAATGAAAAGCAATGACTGTTTAGCTGTTTTAGGGGAAGGGAAACACACTCCAGCAACATCATTACTCAATTAGTCCTAGTGACACTGCTGTGGAGAACCAGCACTTGTGAGTTTGTGAAATGAGATGAGCTCCTAACATAATGGACAACAAACTTGGAAAAGTGTGATGGAGGTGAGGACCACCAGTCCTGGTAGGTCCTTCCTGCTGAGTTCAAGGGGCTGGAGATACCTCAGGCACATGAGATTAGGTGTCTGGGAGTCTGCTATTTCTCTCTTGACCTCTGGACCAGCTCCCCAGGGAGCAATAGGTGGTCCTGTCCATCATCCCAAAGACACTGAGAACCACAAAGTATAAATGGTTATAGATTAAACCAAGAACTATTGCTGTCAGTATGAACTGAATACTTGTGGCAACTTTGTCTTAGAAAACACATTAGTGACTAAGAAAGCTTGAGAGAAGCCTTTGACATGAGTCATCTCAGCCTCTGTTGAAATCCTGATGCCTCACTGCTCTGCTCTTGGGTTTTAAGGGCAGACTCATGAGCTTGGCATCCCGTGCTCCACCATCAGATGAGCAAGTGAAGAAAACCTCACACAAGCAATGCAGCCATCAGGAACACTGCAATTTCAAACACATATCGGGAAATATTTCCACACCACTGAAAGCATGGGCTTGGAAGTCTGGCACCAGGTCCGTAACTGCTGTCAGGTATTGCAACTCCAAAAGAAATTAGTCATTAGTCCTCTGTTAAATCACCCTGCTTCTAGATTAAGAGTCACACCTTGGAGCTCTGTCCCATAGACTAAATATCCTCACGCACATGCATTCTGGTACCAGAGATTTGTGTAGGTGAGTGACTTGGAGAGGAATTCACACCAAGTCCAGAGCTGAAGATGGTGTGAAGAGCTATCCCAAACACACACTGTCCTTTGCAAAAGTAATAGACATTTGATGATTCTCCACCCCAAAACCACCTAATTCCTGAAGAAAGCCCAAGTGCAGCTCTTTAAGCACATGTTGCTCAGAGGCAGGTCAAGAACTGGGGTGCCCTACACAGGGACAGGAGTTGGACTCAATGATCCTGATGGGTCCCTTCCAACTCAGCATATTCTATGAACTGCTGCTATGCAGAGCTGGGACAGGGGAGCAGGAGAGGTGTTGTCCAAGGGGTTGCCAGGTAATCTGGGGCCATGAGGCACAAAGGGAGCGATGGGGGCTGATGGGGACAGCAAAGCACATGGATGATAAGATTGAATCCCCAATTCACTGCCCTGCAAGTAGCCTTTAACCCCTGCATCTCTCATTCTTCACTTGCACTCTAGTAGTGTAAACTGCAGCAGCACTCAGACAGCAGATACCAGCATCTGCATTCCTACATGCTTGGGTCTAGCACCAGGGCTGGAGCAGGTCAGACCCAGGCATGATCTGTACTACAGCCTGTGACACCTTATTTTGGCTGTTGGTGACTGGTGTGATATGAATTTTCTCTCTACAAATGGGGTGCTTTGCACAAGGATAGGACTCAACTATTGCTACAAAATTGCTTTAGTTTACAGCAAAAGCAACAAAATAAGCACTCCAGAATTATTCCAAGTAAAAACTGCACTGATACACAGCAAGATGTCATTTATGTCATGTGAAATTAGATTTGTTTTCCACCTTTTGACAGGAATGCTTCAGTCCAGAGTAAGAAGAATGAAACACACACAAGCAGCAGGAGGCCACAGCCAGAAATGTTCCTGTCATCCAGGGAAAAAAGGGCTCTTACATTGTGAAAGGGAGCCTCCTGTTGTCTTCCAACTGGCATTTTCTGGCCAGCTGAAAGCTAAAATAACCTTTCCTTTATGCTTTCGATACTGTGATCTAATGGCTAAATGGATTTTTAGTACAAAGCATAATTTCCTCCTTTGGTTTTATTCATCACTCAATGGAAAGGCCCCCTAATGTATTGATTGCTATAACATCCTGCTTGCATCCTGAACAGTGGCTGCTCAGTAGAACTGAAGAACAGATTGTCTTATAGCACTGAAGTTTAATAATAATAATAATAATAATAATAATAATAATAATAATAATAATAATAATAATAATAGCAGCTCCATTGCAGCTGCCTGAAGCTGCTGCACACTCCCAACATGCAGGCAGTTTCCAAAGACCAGCCATCAGAAGGGGCAAGGAATTTTTGCATGATATATTGTTTATCTCTGTTCACATTTTGCTGAAGGGAAAGCACAGTGTCCCAGCTCCCTGGAGTTTAGCTAGAGACCAGTGATCCTCACTGGATCAGCATAACTGCTGCAGATGAGCCAAGAGGGAAGCCACACCAGGACCTTGCAAGTGACTGCCACCCTGTTTTGCCTTAGGGACTTGTGATGCCCAGGACATAGATGATGGCTCCTAGCAGTTTGATTTTGGCAAGAAAAACACAGGTAGCTTGAGGCATGGAGAACATTTGAGCACTGAGGCCATAGCAAAGGTAAAGAGCAGGAGAGACTCTAATTGGGCCTGAGCTCTGCCCTGGGGTGATGGCCTCCAAAGACTGAGGAGCAGCAGCAGTAGGGTACAAATGGAAAGCGTGGGGGAAGCAGGGGATTTGGGTGCTCTAAGACATCTCTAGAACAGAACTTGTAGATAGCCCAAACCTTAACTCATATGCTCAAAGAGATGCTACAGGTACAACCTATAATGCATCAACACAGCTCCTAGGGACTGACATATGGCAGGGCCCAGAGCGGGGCTGTGGTGGGGACAGACTGGGGGCTTCCAAGGACACAAGTCTCACAACATCAACCACTTCCACACATGGCATGCACATGCTCTGCAACTATTTGGGGCTGCTGCCTTAATTTTCCTCAGCTGTCCCCATTGTAGCAGAAGCATCACTGCTCTGAAGGGGCAATTGAATGTCAGAAGAGCAATACCACTGAAAGCAGGGGATGGAGAGCTGTGTTTTCCTTGGGAAACTCAAATAACACATCTAAGAAAGGAAGATGCATGTTGCACGTTGTTCACTATGGAAAGAAAATGCCTTCTGAAAGACACTAAATGCCTTTTAAAAAAAATAAGTTTTGGAAATAAAGGTCCTTAAAGTTACGTGGCTTCTCATCTTCCTATACCAAAATGTTCCTGCTTCTTTGCTCCATAGTCATAGGTTTCATGCCAGCTTTAGTATTTGGCTCTTGACTTCTTAAGGTATCTTGATGGCTCAGCTGAAATTAAATTTAAGGGCACGACCCTATTCTGACCAAGGCTCACCTCCTCAGACAGACCCAGGTCTGTAGCTCCCACTAAAGTGCCATGGAGAGGAAGCATTGAAATCACTGGGGAGGATCTAAACTTAGGAAGGAGGACAAGACAATTCTAACTGAAAACATGGAATTTGGATGCTTTCTCCCGTTATCTGGAAGCACCTACCCACAGACATGGGTGGCCATACTTCACGTAGATTCCTAAAACTGGGCTGTGAAAATACGTTCGGAAAAGCTCAGCATCCCAAAGCTCATCACAGGACACAGAAACCAGACCCAGCTCTGCTGCTGCAGTGACCAGCCCTACGTCTGCTAAACCCTTGATGCCATTTTTCTTCTGCAGCACAAGAGCCCATCTGCCCCAAGCCAGGGCTGCACTTCAGCTTCTGGCTTCCTCCAGCACTGAAGTTACCAGTCATGAAGTTAGATTGCTTCCTTTTTCTTTTCTTTTTCTTTTATTTTTCTTTTTTTGTTGTTGTTGTTGTCAATTATTAGGAAAAAAGTCAAACAACTCATTGTTCTGGGGAGAAAATATCCCTTGAGCCTAACTACTGAAAAATCAAACAGCATTTGAAAAGCAAGACAATAAGGCTTGCTTGAACTCACAGAGCATTAGAATTGCTCTGGCAGGAGCACAAGTGATTTTCTGATAGATGTAATAACAATGCTGCAGTTACCTAAAACAATATGTAAACTGAAAATGCAATACCACCCTGCTATTTGTACACTCCCTACTCCACTGTCGTCCACTTATTGTTAGCTCTTTAAGTATTGTCTCTGTTGGGTTTTTAAGTACTTCATTAGCATGAGTTGCCACCAATCTTTTTGTCTTGAAGAATACTTTTTCCCAACAGAACTCGAATGAAGCCAATTTTTTAATACAGGGAGTTGAGGCTTCAGTGATTCCTCTGTAACTGTTGACGGTTTAAGTGGGAAAATCACAGAGAAGCACCTGGTACCAGCAGAAAAATAACACCTGAAAACCTGATGTAAGGCGGGAAGTATACATAAATGAATCCTTCCCTGTGGGGAAGAGTTCATGGAAAATTTGTAACAGATGATGAAGGTGAAATGGATCCACCTCTGCCCTACTCCCACCTATGTGCACATCGAGATGCTGTAAGAAATTAATCTCCTCCAGATCATAAAACTAGTTCTAACCTCCGAGAAAAAAAACACGAGTTTGTTGTGATTGATGTTTTGTGGAGCATTCAAAAAATGATACAATCTTTTTCCCCTCCAGCCCAGGAACATTGTAGGAGAGGACAGGAGCCCTGGCTCCCAGGCAGCGTCCTGGCTCCTGGCTTTCCAGTTTCTCCTTGTAAAACTTCTACTGCCATAGTGCCATCTAGAGACAGCTGAAGAAATTAAAGGCGTTTTATTGTAGCTAAGGTTTGCTTTTAGTGGTGTTGGAGGGTTTATGTGGTCATATCCCAGCAATGATTATTGCTTACTAGTCCAGCAGCCCTTAATTTTGACATTGTGCTCCAATGGTTTGACATCAAGCCCCACTGAGGCCAAGACAAAGACCTCAGCTGGGTTCAGGGCTGTCAGGATTAGTCTTGTCCTGCCTCCTCAGGGTGAGGATCTCATTGTTGACTCTTTATTAACATAAAAGGTGCTACCTGAGCACTCACTTCAGCAAAGAGCTTTGGACACTTGAGCGGGTGACTCCAGGAGCAGTGGTACCTGAACTACCTAAATGATATTACACTACTGGAATTACTATTATTTTTGCTCTAAAACCCAGTACAGAGAGAAAGAGAGCATGAACACTTGCTGCTTGTTCTGATTTTTTAGCATCATGATGTACCTGTTAAAACCTGAAGAAAAGCAAGTTTTTTGAAGCCCAAAAAATGAATTTCACAACAGTAAAAATTAATAATGTAGTCACGTAAGAGGGAAAATTAGGATGCTGATATTTCAAGTATTGGCCTGGTAGAGAAGACACAGGTTTAATTCCAGCTGTCCAGCTGTATCATAGACACTGCAGGACCTGAGGCATTTGTGCCTTCATTTCCCTGTTTCCTTTACAGAAAACTGAAAGTGCCTCCTCCACTCTCTCTTTACCTTTTGTTTTTCTCCTTCAGAGCTCTGTGTAGTAGCTCAGTACCTCAGTGCCATGCCTTGAACTGTCTTAAATATACTGAATAATTTTAATAAAAAACATTGCAAGTCTCTCTCCACATAAGAATGCTTTAAAGAAGTTGTTTTTCTTACATTCCGAGGAGAACAGATTTACACAAATTTAAGCTACTAAGTCAAAGGCAAATTATGGAAATGTTGTAAAGTTAAGGACAGAGAAATTGCAGGAGGTAAAACTGATGATCATCGTGCAAGCCCTGAAATGCCTCCTCTTAATCATAAGGCAAATGGCCTCAGATGGCAAAATATCTAAGTCCCACTGCATCTGTGCGTCCCAAGAAGAAAGCTGGATTAAACAGAAAGCAGTAAAATACAGATCTCTCTCACAAGAGCAAACTATGCATCTTTCATACATCCCTAAAAGATCTCTCACTACCCATGGTTACAAATTTTCCTATAATAGGAATCTGAATGGAAAATACATTTTTTTGGTCAGTTGGAAGCAAAAGACATCACAATCAAAATTTCATTGATGGGCTGATTTTGCCTGGGAAAAGGAAAAGCTTCATTTTTCTAGAACCAGTATCTTGTCTATGAAAAATAGCTAAATACCACAACTAAATACCTCTGCAGGTCAGAGTACAAGGGACCATGGTAGAAGTATCTGGAGATGTGTTCTTTGAGCCTACTTTTTCCTGTGAGTCTTACATGGGTGGACCCCCCATGCTCTAGGGCATTTTGAACACTCAAAGCCCAGCAGGTCTGTGGACATAATACTGGGAAATCACCCTCTTGAGAGCCCTTGGCTAGTAACACTGGAGTTGCAGACTCCAGCAGTAAAACAATGAAGGGCTAAAAGGAACAGGATTAAATATTGGGCTTTTCAAGATTTTTGTAATTTCAACTACCTCTTGCAAGTCATCATTGAACAAATACTCTTGTTCCAAAGATCTCTCACTGGCATTTGTTAGTACCATCTATTAAGGAGTTATAAAGACCATACAGAAGACTTTACCTTTTGCTTAGGACTAAGTGGTTTGAAACGTAGTTAAAAATCACTGTCTAAACAGAGGGGCTGTCTCTGTGACAAAAATGTGAGTCATTGACATCTATGTGTGCATTTAGTGACTTTGTTCCAAAACCCCCACTACAAATGATACAAAAATTAGAAAGCAACTGAACAATACATCTCCAAGTTCAGAAAAGTGATCCACAGAGAATAATTTCTCAACAGCAACAAACCTACGGAGAGTATTCTGCTGCTGAATCTACCACAAATAAAAGGAGAGGGGGAGCTGAGGATCTGGCCCTCAAGGAGAGTCCAGAGAATGACCTGGAGATGGTTCAGGGGGACTGATGGGGCATGGAGAGAGCCTCCTGCCTTGACACAGGGACTCTTAGTGTTGAATCCTGCATATTCATCAGTCCTACATGAGCAAGGCTATGGATGAGACAAACAAAAGGTACTTGCCCATTAAATCCTCTGTGGTTAAGAGCCCAAGGCTGAGGATGAGGGACCTGGAGGAAGGGAGTTAAAAAGCAGCAGACCCAGAGAGGGACTGTCACCATCCTCTCTGCTGATATGGGGCTGAGCCCTGCTGATGAGGTGTGTCTCACTGCACCCTGGTGAGCAAGCACTGCTCTGACTTGGCCTTCTGCAGCAAGCCAAGGACCTGGGCAATCATCAGAAAGGTTCCCCATGGCTCTGCTTCACCTCCTCCCCGGGAAAATGTCCCCCCAGCACTAGCAGGGCTCTGGGGCACAAAGTGGAGTGTTGCAGTCGGGAATAAATTCCTCCCACGTATTTTCTGCAACAAAATGAAACAATGCACAACACGAACCTGACACTGCTTCTCTTGTCAGAGAAGTGAGAAGATGGCTGTGTTTTAACATTAGCTCCTAAACATAATTTCCTGTAATTGTAAAGCTCTTTAGAGGTCCTTGTGAACTTGGGTGGATGGCTCCTCAGCTGATGAATAACCCAGGACTGACTCATCTCCCAAACAGACCGAACACTGAAGGAGGGAACATGGAGAAAGGTTTTGCCTTCCATTAGCAACACTATCCAAACAACTGACCCTCTCCCCCAGAGATTAGTTCACAGCAGGTGAACTATAATCTGCTCAGATCGGCAGGCAAGGAAAGCATTCATCCCAGCTGCATTACAGCCTGAGCTTTTCTTCTCCTTTCTTCACACATTGTGAGCTCCCAACAAAGGGCTCCAGCTATCAGATCAAACAAACATTTTGCCACTTATTTGCAGAAACAGTTCTGGTCCCGAGTTAGGATGGTAACCCGCTAAAAACTGGCTGATGAGTATTTTTCCCTGGCATGGCCATCAGCACTTCCTCAGCTGGAAAACAGTCATTTCATAGTGTCCAGAGCAATAGGTAAGGTTTCGATCAGGGTCACTTTTGTGCTGGGAAGTTGTTGCCAATTTATGATGCTAGAGATAAGCTGCTGGAAATTATGATTTGACCATGATGTGATATTAACATCTGATGCACTCAGTTGTCAATTAGGGACATCTTTCACAAAACAATTGCACCATTTCAGGCTTTCTGGGTCATTTCAGGGTCTTATAGGAAACCTACAAGATGCTGTTAAAAGATAAGTTTTAATTCCCTAATCTGCTGCTTATTGGAACGTAGAGACTCACTAGATTTTACGGCACATATATCTCCCTAAAATCAGCAGGAGTGAACCTTCATTATGTCACAGTCAGAAACCATCCATCTCTCTTTCCTCCTGTTTCTCTCTTGCTTTGGCCAACAATCTTATCACTTCTCTCCTTGCTAATGCCATTGCCTTTTCTCCAGGGGCATCAACCAGACTTTTCTCTCCACAAACGTGAATAACTGAGAAAATCCAATTAGACCCAGAGCAATTGTCCTCAGCAAAGATTTTGCTTTAAGATGGCCCTTCTTATTTTTGGAGTGAAAAAGACTTTGTGTGTTTGAAAGCTTAGCTGTTTGGGGCTGGCAGAGGGGGGTGTCTCTCCCACCTGTACCTACAGGTCTGATAAAAGGTATCACCTCTGCCTACACATATGGCTTTGCTCTCCAATCCTGTTAAGTGCAGCAGGGGAGTGTTTACCAGGGATGGGGTCAACTGCTGATCCCAAAAGGTTCTGCGGAGCTCGGAGTCCACTGCAATCCCCAGTTTAGCAGGCTGGAGTCCTGTACGGCTCGGAGAGACATCTCGTGGCCGTATCCTATACTGCAAAGGCGTTATTTTGTGTAACAAACATCTTGTGTGCCGAGCGAGGGCCAAGAACTGCCCGACTGTGATAACTAGTCACACTGGTCCAAACAGCAGACGATGCCAAAATACAGTGCACCTAATTCAGCCTCCAACCACTCTCTCTGGGTGCCTTCAGAGCATGAAGAAATTAGAAATACGGACATACTGTGTCCCTGTGCATTTATAGAATCATAGAATGTCTTGGGTTGGAAGTGACCTATAAAGGTCATCTAGTCCAACCCCCCCTACAATAAGCAGAGACATCTCCAACTAGAAGAGACTTCTCAGAGTCCCATCAAGTCTGACCTTGAATGTCTCCAGGGATGAGGCCCCCGCCACCTCTCTAGGCAACCTGTTCCAGTGATCCAGCATCCTCGTATCAAAGAACTTTTTCCTTATGTCCAACCTAAATCTACCCTTCTCTATCTTGAAACCATTACCCCTTGTCCTATTGTTACATACCCTTGTGAACTGTTCTTTCCCAGCCCTCTTATAGGTGCCTTTCAGGTATTGAAAGGTCACTAAAAGGTCCTATTTAGCTGGGACTTGGAAGTGCGTAAGAATGAAACAGCTTGGCAGGGGATGGGAGAGAGCTACAAAATCCCAAGTCACTAGGAGAAATCAGAAAGGGAGCAACTGCTCACCATGTCCCAGTGCAGGACTCTGAACCACCAGGTGAAGCTTTGGGAGCCATGTTCAAGGAGGAGAAGGTGTTTCCTCCTAATCAGCAGAGGATCTGAGGAAGTCCTTGCTGAAGGATGCTGGGGATGTAGAAAGTACACTAGGGTTGAAGAAAAGACTGGACAAACATCAGAAAAAACAGGTCTCCACTGAGGGTAACTGACCAGACAAACCACAGCAGTGTCTGGAAATAACCTGCATTGCAGACACTCATTCTGGAAAAGCTCTTGGGGGAAATACAATGCCCTTGCCTTGCTTGCTGCTTTTTCCTGCCCAGAGCTACTGCAGGAGCCCGCATACTGCATTCAGCAGACCTGGGTCTGGCCCAGCTGGGGCTCTTGGGGACACTTGCCAGCATAGGTCTGAGATGCTGCCATATATCCCCTCTGTTTCTTCCCACTGCCAGTCCTACTGCTCTCCTCTCAACTAGTAACCCCTTGCTGTCCTTCACCAGCACAGTGCGCAGCAGTCCCCCAGAAAGGGTGAAACACTACAGGATACAAACATGCAGGAGTCAGCATGCCCATGTACACCTGTAAGGGAAGCACTCCTGATACAAGGTGATGGACCAACACAGATACCCACCTACCCCAACAACCTGTTGCTCAGTCTTGGATTTCTATGAATTATCCCCTCCTGCTCCCTTGCCTCCCCAGGCCCCCATCCTGAAGTCTCCCATCCTTGGGCAGGATGGGGGGCTGAGCCTGAGCTCTGGCTTCACCACCCATGTTCCTTGTCCAGTTTCCATCCCCATATGAGCATGGTGAAACATCCCAAAATATGCTTACCCCCAAAGTCTGAAGACCTGCCCCATCACCCCAAAGCCTCTGGACACTGCTGCACAAGTGATGCCCCAGGTTTCAAGAGACACACAGCCCAGACCCACAGCTAGGAAAGGAGTTAAATTCATCTGTGTTGGCTCCTGCTAAATGCTTCCTCCATGATTAACACCAGAGGTGATTTTGATAGCAGGATTCATTGTCAAAATAGCTTATAAAACAATTCCATAAAACTGTGTAAATCTTGTGTTGATCTTACTTTTTACAAGGAGCCTTAAAGCCATATATCCCAGTGCCATTTACAAGGTTGTTGCAGGTGTGGGACCAGCCTTAGAAATATAGCTACTACTTAAGCTGTGTATTTTACAAGCCCAAGGAAACATCCGTTTGAACTGTAAAAGGAGCTTTCCAGCCCTCTTGCTTCTTTGTACAGGAGACTAAACCATTGCCCATTGGACTTCAGTACCTCCTGAGTCTCTGCCAAGGTGCAGGGACAGGATTCCTTTGTCAACAAACCAGTATATTGAACTTTGGCTTCAGGAGGAGGTAGGCTCCCCAAGCCCAGGTTTCACTGGAAGCCACAGCACCTTAAAACTGCTTGTCACCTGCAGATGTGGGGCTGTGGGCTTCAGTCATTCCTCTGCTGGTGCCTGCAGGCTATTTACTGGTGCTCTGGAGCACAAAGGAACAGGTGGAAAAGGGAAAAATTAATAGCTCAATCATGTAAATCTAATGGCCGAAGGAATTTAAGTAGGCAATATATACTGTAATTACATAACGGGTATTTAATGGGCATCAGGCTGAGTTTGCTGGGGACAAAGGAAGAGCCAAGAGAGATTTCAGCCCTTGAGTTAAAAATTATCAAGATTTTAACCCCATATAAACACTCAGGATTATATCCCATCCTCCCTGCCTCTGAGCTTTCTGCCAGCTTCCAGTACAACAGTCCTGAGATGGCTCAAACTAGGGGACTGAGCCTTCCTCCCATAGTGTCCACTGAATATATTGTCTGCTAGATCCCAGACCATCACATACTTCTGCTTTGCAGGGTACATGTGCAACCAGCTGCCACGCTGCACCCCAAAGGGCTTTATGCGTTTCAGCTGGGGCTTCTCATTTACAACACTGGGAGGAAATAAGTTGCACTTTGGTTTGAAGTTCAGGGACCCTTAGGTTTTAATGAGGATTTTTTTATTTGACGTTGGCCAAGCTGCTTATTCCTTCCTCTAAGGAGCAATGAGGTTCCTCTACCTACATGTGACCTTGCGAAAAGAAACACCTGTGAGCTGCAGAGAAGTGCCACCATTGCAACATGGGCCTGTGGGCAATTCTCAGCCCCACTGTCCCTACCTTCTTCCTCCTCATCATCAGGTGCCTGGCCTCCCCTTCCCAGCCGGTGTGTCTCAGCACCCTCTTATCTCCTGCTCATATCTTCTGTGCAAGACCAAATATTGACACTGTTCAGGAATGGCCCTTGGCTGTGAGAGTACATCTCCTAACCTTCAAGATAGCCCTTGACCTCTCCTCTGATCCCTGGAACACACAGGATAAATGCAGGAAAGGGTCACAGCAACTAATTTAAAAGCTGTTTTACAGCAGTTGGAGAGTTAAGCCCAACACAAGTCCTGCTCTGCAACAGCTCCTTCTGAAGAGTCTCGGCAACACTGCCTGATGGACGTTTGCACCAGTATGATACCATCATCCTCTGCTTGAAATGAGCTTTTCCCTAGCTGTGCCAAAGCTCCAGTTCATTATGTCCCTCAGATTTAATGAACGCAGAAGAAATCCCTGCCTTATTCTTCTAAAATAAGTCTTTCAAAAGGACATCCAGCTCCTGAATTTGATGCCATAAACTGGTGCAGCAGCTGTGGCATGGGATGCCTGAAGAAACACCAGCCTGGAGGGGCTGGGAGCACCTGTGGGTTATATGCTTGTACAGCACCTGACTCACTGAATCTACTCCCCAGGCTGGGGTTTTAAGATGTTGTTGGAACACAATTAATAAAATAACATTATATGGAATGCTTTATATACTAATATACTAGTTGGTCATGGTTATAACAAGTAACTTTATAGTTTTATTTATGAAACCCCATTATCTGAATCTCACTTTAATGTAGTTTCACCAGGACTTGATGAAGTGCTGGGTTCATTCAGCAATGTTTCCTTCAGGCCAAGCAGGGGTCTGGGGTCCTTCCCTGTCCCCTGGCTATTTATTTCCAGAAAACACGAAGGAGTATAACAGGACTCTACTCCACATACAAACCTGTCTGAAACCTGTCTGTTTGAGAGATTAGGCAGGGACTGATAGACCTTTGTGGGCAGAGCAATCACACAACCCCCTGTTTCCTCTGGAAACCAGGCTAAAAATAGGGGACAGGCAGTAGAAAACCAGACAGGAAGGCAGGAATGGCTCTATCAATAGCTCCTTCCTTGTTTCCTGCTCATTAGCTTTTCTCAGCAGATGTCAGGCAACCTTTAGAAACCCTCTAAAGAAGCATTCATTTATCAAACATTTCTTAAATAGAGAGAGAGGGAATTTGGACCCTGTACGTTTATGGGCACCTCAGAAAGAAAGGAAGAAAAATAAAAGAAAGCAAGCAAGAGAGCAAGAAAGCAAGCAAGAAAGAATAAAATATTGTCTTCTGAGTGCACGCATTATATATATCTGAGAATTCTGTTTCAATTCTTAATACAGCCACAGACCACCTGTGTAGACTTTGAGCTACATATGACCATGTCACACCTATCTGTCTCCCAGTTCCCTTGGTGCTACCCCTGCTCTGACTGCAATCCCAAGCAGAGCAGGAGAGAAAACAGATGCTTTAGCAGCACGGATCCTTCCAGGAGGCAAAATGCAGCAATTCTAGGGAAGAGTAACGTGGTGTCTACAAAAGCTTGTCAGCAGGATGTTAATGACGGTGTGTGGGAAAGCACAAGACAGGTTTCAGCTTGGTATTGTTAGAATGTTCTTCCAGAGGTGAGAAAATGGGTTTTTCATCAGAGATCTGGATCAGCTCTCCCTGCAGCCACAGCTGCCGCTGATCTGTGCATTGCTCACTAGATGGCGAAGCCTGCCTTGCTCCTGCCTTCCTTCTCCCTTCTTCCTCCTGCCTTCGTCCTGCAAAGCTCCTACAGAAGCAACCAGGGACGCGGCTGAGGAATGACAAAGGGCTTGGATCACTGAGGGGAGATTTAGGGAGACGTTTGGAGCCTGATAAAGGCACAGGGGAAGGAAGGGTGGGTTATTCAGGTTCAAACAGTGGTAAGGTACTCCTAGAAGAGATGCTGCCACATGTTTTAGGATCTTTCTCTTCACCTGATTTGAAACAGACCAGTAAGCAAGGCCCCAGCTACTGGTGGGGAAAGAGATACCCTAATGATCCTCTTCTGCAGATTTCCTCTAGCCTTCAGGAGTCTCCCTCTCTTTTCATCAGCAGGATCCTTCAAATCTATCCAGGGAGGACATGGTGATATGGACTGGGATTAGGACATCCTGAGTCCCCGAAGTGCTTTTGGGGCAAAAAAATACCCTTTAGAGATGACAGCTATCTAACAGAGATGTTCCATGACAATGTCCATCAGCCACAAAAAGTCTCAGCACAGGGTTCCTGCTGCTGCCATGGTTTCAGCCCTGCTCATGGAGAAAGCTTGTGCCGTCCTCATGGCACACTTCATCTGCTGTCCCAAGGGGTGTTCAGCTGGTGCAGGGACAGGAGTATGACAGAGCCTGATTTGAGTCGTTTCACCAGAGGCTGTGTTTGTTGAAGCTCAACAAACCTCCTGATTTGCTAGGCTGGGAGGCTCGGCTGCCACAGGTACCATCAATCCCTCCACCACAACTAAGGAAGCATGAGAAAGCATAATGCTCTGTCTGGGGAACCTGGCTATAAGCCAGATGTGTCATACTGAATACAAAACAACAAACCAAACAAAAACTAGCCTAACAAAACCAAACAAACAAATGCATAAATAAAAAAAAACAGGGTGAGACAAAGTTGTGAGCCAAGTGAGACTGTTTTGAAAGTGTTCATCTGCACAGTGAGTCATAAACCAACACAGCAGCTATGGAAGGGAGCTACAGGAGGATAATTTCAGCCCCATTTTCAGCTGCAGCTGGCTTCCAGGTCTGTCCTGCTCTTGCAAGTTCTCAGTGTTCACAAGGCAAGTTTTGCACCAGCCAGAGTCCCTTACACAGTCTCAGCTATTTGCAAACAGCTCCCTGCCCACAAGTGCCAGTATTTTCAGTAACATCAGTTCAAGGAGGAAGAAAGTCCTCCCCAGATCTCTGTGTTGTCAGGCGAAGAACTGGCTGAAACAAGCTCAGCCATGTAATTTCCAGGCTCCCCATCTTCCTGGTGGCTTCACTTTGGCCATGGCCAGTCTGTAGCCTGGTTCCCAAACAGACACATTTAGGCATGACCAGCATCCTGTAGTCCTTGGCTATACTAGCCTCAAAAACCTTAGGCTCAGCTGGTCTTCCGGGTGATGCTAGCTACCTATGCCCACATTTGCTTGAATCCACACATGTTCTGTCTGCCCAGACAGTATGAACCTGCAGCTGAAGTCTGTAGAAAGGAGCAGAGTGTGTGTACACTCTAGAGGCACCCAGTTCCAGCATAAATGGTGCACAGATGCCAGCTCAGGCATCCAAAACGTGCCTTTACACAGTGGAGCATTGCCTGTTCCCCTCCATGAGATGCTCAAGTGAAAATGAAAGCCCACCCGCAAGAACCTCTCAGCAGCAGCACCAGTAATTCCACACGTGAGCCTACAAACACAACACGCTCACCTAGTGATGTGTCAATATATGCCCAGACAGGAATATATAGGGCAGCAAACAGGTTTTTGAACATTGCTCACAGCCATTTGGCAGAAAATATTAGCCCTGAGAGTAATGTTTATCAGCCTGAGTTTTTTCACTGCTTTGTCCAACCCAGGATCCATTATACCTTGTACTACGTCTTTTACAGAACAATGCAAATGTATTTCTATTCAGAAAGCCAAGGCTATTCCCACCCAGCTGGCTGGGATATGAAAATACCTGGAAGGTGTTACTGACATTTTTTTCTGAAGCTCTTTTTCTATTTAATAAAAGCAAAGTCACGTTGCTGAGAGACCCCTTAGTAACAGGAAGCAGTTGTCCAGTTTAAAGAACCAGCTAGAAAGCAAACAGCTTTGCCTCCTTTTTCAAGCCCCTCCGGACAATATTTACTTTTCTAAAATATCATTGTGCCATGGCTTTGGGACTTTGCTTGACAAACTTGGGGGTCTCTGAGCAGTTCAAAGTGGGCTTGACCTATAGCTGAACATGGAAAACAGGAACTGCATATAAATAACTAAATTACAGAGAGATCAATTCTCAGTCAACTCATTAGCAATGCCCGGCGTCTTTAAGTGATAACTCCACTCTCTAAGACCTTTACGTAATTACTTGCACAAGGCACATTTTACCCTTTGGTTCACAAGTTTCATAAATGAAGGTTAAGTTTACTTAACCACCCAGGATTTACCAGCCATGGTAAAGCATAAAATGCTTGTGCTGCCAGGTGCCTCTGCAGAAACTGCCTTGTTGATTCAGAGACTCCAAGGTTAAATGATGGCTCCTGAGTCCAAGTTAGTTTCCCACTGGGGGACGGGAGGATCTGCCCTGTAACATTGTACCACAGTTCAGCTGAGGTTGATTTAATGAGGCTTGGAGTTAAGATAGCAGTGATAGTGGAAACCTGAATGAAAATCAGGGCTTTGATGCACATCCCAAGTGTAACAAGGATCTCGATTGTCTCACACTCCAGTCTGCTACAGAAATATGCTGTACATTTTTTCCTAGCCAGATACCTGTTCCTGTGTTCTTTCTATGTACACTATTCACACACATGCAGATCTGTAGGATGCATATTTATAGATTGCATGCCTCTTACTCCACACAGTCCCTACAAACTAAGTGGTGGGCCAAATTTTCAGCTGATGTGAACCAGCATAGTCCTGTTCATGTTTTTGGTGAGTCACACTAGCCAAGGATAGATTTGGTGTTTTCAGGGTGGTGGCTTTGTACCTCTGTGTTTGACTGACTCTTTCTTGACAGAATTTTGGATGTCCCCATTGTACTCCCCCCACTTCCACATTATTTCCAGTTTTTCAGCCATCACTGGAGCATCCAAAGGCTTAGTAAAGTTGTTTGTGCATCAGGAGAAACTCGGCAAGTGGCTGTGAAGCCACTGCCTTGTGTAATGCAGGAAACCTGGGAGAGAGCAGCCAATGGGACATGCATTTTTCAACTGCCAAACCCAGCTCTTTACCTGACAGACAAGCTGTCCAAATTCTGCCCCTCAGCCCAGGTATGCTCCAGTAGAGCAACACAGTGGGCCATGATGCTGTCTTCCAAGGAAGGTCCTCATCTACAACCAAGGCTGGACTCACCACTCCATGGAGCACTTCATCAACCTCTCCTTGCTGCTGTCTCTCCCAGAGGTCCTGCACTCCCTCCGTCAGCACATGGGGAGGTGTCTCCTCATGGGTCACCCATGAGCATGGCCAGGAGCTGAGAACTGGCATGCACCTCAGGTAATGTAAAACAATCTGCTGGGGACCTCTTCCAGTCCCATCAGATGACAGGGATGCCTGAAGTCTGCTCACCTGAAGTTTGCTAAAATGTTTGGTTCCATTTCCAGACACCTGACTAAGGATTTGTGTATCTGGTCTTTCACTCTCTTCAGATGGAGTGAACTAGACCACCCTGATTGAAAGTTTGGCTCTTGCAGCCATGCCATAGCATTTATGGTACTCAGAGCAACCCACTGGTGTTACAACTCCATTATCACCCTCTGATCCCGGGAAAAGTGCATAAAAATACTCGGTAATATAACTTGCCCTCTGCTTTTTACACTGATCAAAAGGTGATCTCAAGACAGTCAGTGTCACAGCATGAGAAAGCTCAGCTTTCCCTCCTTCCCCAAACTACAGCCTGCCTGAACGAGCAAATAATATTCAGATACCCACTCCTCTCCTTTTTTTTTTTTTTTTTCTAGAGACCAAAATAAAATCAGCTAAAGAGGCTTCCAACACATTTGTTCTTTCACTGTGATCATCCACAAGGATGACTATATGGAGAGGTCTACAGTCCTACTGTTCCTGCGTGCCCAAACTTATATCCAAAAAGATATGTGTGGACTTCTGATGGCAACAACATTCACATGTTTGCCCATGGAATATCACAGGGAAATTAATACACACCCAGTAACTCCTACCAGAAATACAGGAGAGTGTTACAAAGGTCTTACTTCTATCTCCACTTCTCTGGAGTTGCAGAATTGTCACTAAAAGAGGACATCTAACCTCAGGTTTCAAAGCAAAGCAGATAGGTGGCCACAAAACCTTGAGTGAAACCTTCCAAGTCAAGGAAAAGAGTCCAGATGATTTTGGATTCACCCATAAAACTTGGCTTTATGACTTAGCAAAGGCTAAACATTACCCAGGTGCTACCAAGTTTCTAAGTTATAGGAAAGGTAGTTTTGAAGGCAGGGTACAACCAAATAGTGATCAGTGTTTGCTCACTGCTGATTTAGAAATGTAAACTCTGCTCATGCTGCCAACACAGGGCTGGAGCTGTAGGTATCAGTGCACAGACGAAAATGCCTTGAACCAGTTGTATCTAAGTCATCGCTGGATCTGAATTCAAATGTGAGCCTGGCCCACTCTGCAAATTTTTTTATGATGGACCTAGAGGCAGAATTTGAACTGATATACATTAATGTGAACTAGTATGAGTATAGAAGAGTCTTGTTTCATGCACAGCAAAAGGATGGGTTTAATACCCTTTCTACATATTGCACAATCTATAACCATTCCTATTAATGTGATTGTAGCCACTGATGAAACTCATTGCTCGATCTGGACACCACTACAGCATCTACCACTGATTATCCACTTTTATCATCGGAAACTTGATAAACGGTTGTCAGCTGAACTTCCAACACAACTATTAGTGACAGGTCAGAACTTCCACCCTCTGGAATTGTGTGCTTCATGTTCTTCTTGAGGGACTGTTGGTGCAGCCATCACGGTCTGAGGGTGCGAACAGGGCAATATTTGCAAGGGGAGGTAGTAACTTTTATTAGAATGCACAGAGTTGGGAAAAGTAGGTCAAGCTTTAAAGCACATGAGCCTTTCTTCAGGTTTTGCCTAATTAAAACCCTCTGACCATTCTCCTTGCAAATCTAAGTGCGATTTTAAAGGCAGGATAGAAGCGGTGGTGCAAAGATTTTGTAAAGGGCTTAGCACAATAGGCTATACACTGCAATAACTAACCGTTATTCTTGGGGAAATAGCTCAGCCTCTGATCTGACATTTTAGCAGCTAAGAGCTCTGGCTAACAGATCCTACCCTGAATTACTCTCTCAAAACCTTATCAAAAGGAAATGGAGCCTTTTGAAATCGCTGGCATCTCTGGCAGACTGGTTTATCAAATTTCCCTTGGTTCAAGCAGAAAAATCTCTGTTTTCCTCTGCTCTTTAACCTCTTACTTAAAATGTGATTTTACTTTGAACTGTCAAAAGAGGCAGCCAGGGAAGCAGCTAGCTCACCATCAGAAGGAGGTGAAAGCTGAAACTCTACCTGTCCTTAGTGAGTTTATCCACATATCAATGGCATGCTACACCACTGTGTTTATTTTTGTGACTAGAGCATATCCCTTAACCTCAGGGATCCGAACATTTCCCTGGAATGTACAGACGTTTCGTATCATTTATTTCCCAGTGGGCCTTCCCCACACCAGCTCCACACACACATACATAAACACACATGCTTCTATTCACATTCTCTTGATCATACTGGGATACACAACCAGACATCAGCTTAACACAAACACTCACACGTTCCTTTCCATACCATCAGTCTTATCTATAGCCCTCTGCATGAAATATAAAAGTACACACTCCTGGATTTAGATGTACATATTTACAACATATCTATGAACATCAATGGCTATGATTTGTGAATGCATCTATTTACACAAGCCTACCTGCACATGTATGTGTCCAAATGTTTGTGTGAAAATGAACATATACAGAAAACCCAGGCTGCAAAGGGCACTAACATGTCATGGCTGCTCAGGACCTTGCTGGGTGACTTCCATAATAAAAGGAAATAATTTCAATGGGATCCAAACAACTTCCAACCAGCTGAACACTTGGACTTCACTTACCTCTGTCTCTGTATCGGTTTAAGGGGAAAGCTACTGCCTGGAGCTGCAAACCAACATGATGGACCAGATTCCCCCTCAGAAGCCCTACAGCAATTAGGATTCTGTGAAGCTGCCGCAGCTTTGCTCTGTCATAAATACGTTCCTTTGCCATATTGACTCAGGCTTTAAAGAGACATTACCAAGCACTCAAGTTGCATTCAAGCTCTCCTACAAGCTGCCAGCTGAGGACCGGACTCTTTTATCAGTCTGTGCTGCTTACTGTGGGCCAAGGTCTTCAGCTGGTGTAAATCAGCATAACTCCACTGAGGCCATGAAAAATGAGGTGCATAAGTTAAGCATCTGTCTCAATGGCTGATGTTTATCTTTGCTCCCATGGCCTCAATTGCACTTAAGACGAACGCAAACCCATGAAAACAGTTTAATGGGACATGGGCTTTCTGCTGATCATCTGCATGCAGCTGAATTTTACTCCATTTGATTGCTAAACCAAGTTCAGCAGATATGCATGTTACAAATAATTTGTCATGCTCTTAGGCGCGTTCCACCCCAGGCCACAAAATGTTCACAGTAATTGAAATATACAGCCAAATTCCAAGCTAGCATAAATCTCCACTGATGTCGAGCCATATGGAAATCCATATGATTTGAAGGCAGTTTAAAAAAGGCAAAAAAAACCCCAACCCACTATGCCTTCTAGTGAGAGACTTATACAGCTCAATCTGATTAGTCTATCACAAAGAAGATTAAGAGGTGACTTCACTAGGATGTCCAAGTACAGCTGGAAAAAGAAAATACCAGGTACAGAATGGTTCTTTAATCTAGCTGAGAAATGCCAAGCGAGATTCATTGCTTGGAAGTAAATGCCAGACAAATTTGAATAAGCAATAAGGAATGGATTTTTAAATATATATATTTTTTTAGCACAGAATCATTGATCAAAGGATAAGGTAGACTCTATCATTGAAAGGCTTCAGACCAAGGTCAGATGCTTTTCTTCTCAAGATTCTTTTGTCTAGCATGACTTGTTGGGTTCAATGTAACAGTAACATCATCAGCTGTTGAATCTGAAGTCATCTAAGAAGTTGTGACTACTTATAAAAAGGCAAGGAATTAAGACTGACAAAAGCTACTGTCCCATCAATAGGATTAAACTTACTGCAGATTGATTTAACTTCTACTTGAAAATGCTTGTGGGACTGCTAAGGAAAAAGTTAAAGCAGAAACCACTAAACCTGATAAAATACAGAACTCAAGAACAAACTAATAATCCCTTCCCTTCATAATTACTTATTTAGTTCAAAGCCTGGTGAGTTATCCCTGAAATTACACCATTTTTAAAACTGCCAAATGAAATTCTGTTCATTACCTTCCAACTATAATACAGGAAAAGAGATGAGCCTTCTCAAACATGAAAGAAGTAAATACTACTTCTCACCAAGAAAGAAATCTGTGTCATGCTAAAGCTGCATTCCTCTGCACAAAATCAATGCTTTTCAATGGATCCCAACCACCAAGTGCTGTGGTTGCTCCAAGTTAGAACATTTATCCTAAGAAAGGCCCAGGTGCCAAGTTCATTTTTTTAAAAAACGTTTCCACAACATGTCTTTGCACCATCTGTTCTCTAGCAGTGATGCATTCCTCAGGCCCTGATATCATCAGCTTCTCATTATTATTTTTTATGTTTCTTCGAAGTCAATCAAAATCAAAGACAGAACAACAGATTTGGGGTGTTTGTGCTCTGTTTGCACGCTATATTGTACTGGAGAGACAGAAGGTTCTTTGGTCATTTCCATCCATGGCTCTTTGGCAGCAGAGACTGAAGTCAGACCCCAGCTTGCCAAATAGATTGTGATTATTTTATAACCAATCTGAATGAAAAGAGATTTAATATAAAAAACTCAATTGGGATGGGGTAGGAGTGAAACCCTCTCACTCCAGGCAACTTTCTAAATTCAGTCATTCATTTAAATCTCTCCCAGAACCCACAGGATTCCTAAGTTTCTTGGGAACCAGTCCCACACTTTCACTGAAGTCAGCAGGATGTTTTGTTGTGCCTCTGCTGGAAGCTTGGGAAGGTTTTAAATGAGGGATGTCTCAGTTTGGGGTGCACACACAACCTTTGCAGTACAAGAAAGCACTTGGAAGCAGAATGGGGGTCTTTTGGGCCAGGAGGATACATTTGCTGATGGTGCTTTTGCCAGTAGCAATAACCACGAAGGAAGAAAAGTTTGAGGGGAGCCATGCTCCAGATGAAGAAATAAAACCCACTTTCCAGAGAAAAGAGCTGCAAAGCCCAGAAGTCCAAATCTCACTAACACATTATTGACTTCTCAGTGACTCTGCTCAGCTGGCAGCTGTGTGAGTAGCTGCTGCTTTATCCTGCTGCCTAACTATAATTTAGGAAATAAACCTGCAGAGACCGGGATTGAACAAACAGGGTGGAGGTGCAGGGCATTTCCCTGGCATTAGCAACTGCCTAAGAGATTGGCCAGTGGCACTTCAACGCCAGATCAGGGTCAGCAGCAATGGACTCCAACCCTAACTGATGTGCCCTATCTGATCTGATGACCAGTGAGTCATGACCAAAGATAACTGAATCCTGTCAGGTCTCTGCTCTCCAGAAAGGTCACTAACCTGCAATGTAATATCATAGAGTCGTTTAGGTTGGAAAAGACCCTTGAGATCACCAAGTTCAACCATTAACCTCACACTGTCAAGTCCACCACTAAACCATGATCCTAAGGCACCATAACTACTATATCTGATGGTTAAATGGTTACAGCAGTATTTCAGTTTCAGGTGAGGACATATCATGCTGAAGGTGCATAAATCTATGGGACCTGATGGAATTCACCATCACAAATACAGACTGGGGGAAGAATGGCTGGAGAGCAGCCCTGAGGAGAAGGACTTGGGGGTGATAGTAGATGAGAAGCTCGACATGAGCCGCCAGTGTGTGCTGGAGGCCAGAGAGCCAATTGTGTCCTGGGCTGCATCAAAAGAAGTGTGGCCAGCAGGGCCAGGGAGGTGATTCTGCCCCTCTACTCTGCTCTGGTGAGACCCCACATGGAGTACTGTGTACAGTTCTGGTGCCCTCAGCACATGGAAGATATAGACCTGTTGGAAAGGGTCCAGAGAAGGGCCACCAAGATGATCAAAGACCTGAAGCACCTCTGCTATGAAGACAGGCTGAGGGAGTTGGGCCTGTTCAGCCTAGAGAAGAGAAAGCTCCAAGGAGACCTTATAGCACCTTCTAGGACTTGAAAGGGGCCTACAAGAAACCTGGGAGGAGCTTTTCATCAGAGAAGACAGTGATAGGACAAGGGGTAATGGTTTTAAACTGAGAGAGGGGAGATTTAGGTTAGATATTGGGAAGAAATTATTCACTATAAGGGTGGTGAGGAACTGAAATGGGTTGCCCAGCTTGTTGATGCCCCATCCCTGGAGGTCTTAAAGGTCAGGTTGGATGAGGTTTTGTGCAACCTGATCTAGTGGCAGGGGTCTCTGCTCACGGTAGGGGTGGTTGGAACTTGATCTTTAAGGTCCCTTCCAACCTTAATGATCCTATGATTATCAATGATGTCCTTATAATGTGGCTACCAAGTCATCTTGCCTCTGTAGAGACTCCCCACCCTCACAGAGCAAAACCTTGAGCCTCCCCAGACAGCAGTTGAGCCCGGCACCCCAGGCTAAGTGCAAGAAATGTAATTTAATTCTGACTGCTCTACAGCCCTAGATGCCTTCCCTCTCAGAAAGAGGGCGGGGTTGGGGGGTGGGGGAAATGAGAGGCAATTCATGCAAAATCAGTGTGCACATTTAGCTCTAGTAGCAAGCTGAAAGTCAAAGGAACAGTTTCCCCACTATATGGTGCTAGAAACCAGAAGCAGATAGAAATCACTGCAGAGCAGAGTCTGCACTTGGCAAAGAGGAGATCTCCAAACACTTAAATGGCAACAGTCTGGAGGCTCCCTGATCCTAGTCTTTAAGCCTTTAAATGGCTGGAAGGTGGTTATCAAACGAGTGCTTTTATCTTAAAACACTTGTTCCTGAGCCCATCAGACAGATGAACACTGAATATCTTACAGAGTATAGCTGAACTGTAGCCCCTTGGGG
Source organism: Apus apus (assembly GCF_020740795.1). Taxonomy (NCBI): domain Eukaryota; kingdom Metazoa; phylum Chordata; class Aves; order Apodiformes; family Apodidae; genus Apus; species Apus apus. The sequence goes on along the minus strand of NC_067288.1, from coordinate 23,139,017 downwards.
GATCACTGCATGACAAAAAACCCCACAAAAACAAAACAAAAAGTTTGTGAACCTGCAGGCAAAGTGCTGCACGAACCCCCTCCTCACAAACCCTCTTTGTCAGATGGACAAGGTAAAGTCAAAGGTTGGAACAACTCCCTGGTTTCCTCCTTCTTACCCCCATCTGTTTTTTTCTGATTATTTTGCACAAAGATCACAAGGAAAAAAAAACAAAAAAAGCCAAAAAACAGTGTCTTATTTCACTAGGGAGGGGAAAAGAAACACACTTCATGGTACTTTAAAGAAACTTTTCTCTTTCCTTTCAAAAACAACAATTAAAGTAAATTAATAGGCCCAGTCTGATGAGCATCAATCACTTTCAGTACAAACTAACCACAAAAAGCTGGATATTTGGCCTTCAATTTAGAGGAGAAAGCAGAAAAGAGAAGATTATAAAATAGTTCACAGATTTTTTGAAGCATGCAATATTACCAGTGATCAGAAGAGAAGGATAAGCTTCTAACATCAGAGATCATAACGTAACCTATAAGCCATGGCCAAGCAATAAACCAACTGAGCTCTTTAGTGACCAAGTAATTACAGAGTTTGAAATAGAAAGATTATACCGTGTAACTAATGCAGGGAACAAACTCCACTCCACATGTGTTTTTACAGCTTGATGCTCCATTAACATTAATAGGTTTTTCTGTCAATTTGCATAGATTAACCTTTGAGAAATATCTCTCTTACTCTCTTCCCAAACCATTTTTTTTAAAGCTGTCAGTCAGTTGATGTGCCTGTGTCTACCCCTGCTTTATTTTGCTGTATTTCTCTCACACACAGATATCCTCCCTCCAAAATGCAAACTGATTTTTCTGCAGACATACACGTGTTTCCTATTGACTGTGGGATCCATGTGGGTGTTTGTCTGTCTCTTACAAACACGCACATGCAGACTCATCTGCACTCAGTGTTACGCGTGTTGGAAATCTTAAGTTTGAATGATATCTTCAAAAATGACATAAGACATGCTAGCAGAGATGTGAAGAAAATAGCTGTCAAAAGCAGCACCCCGTGATGTTAGTTTAAAGACTTCTTCCTACTGCCCTGAATAGCTACAGCAGAGAAAACTGGGCTCCTAAGGACAACTGTAACATGCACCCCTGGCTTTGGATCACAGCCTCTTTAGCAATGTACCAGAAGACACGCTAGCTCTTCTCTTTGCTGGCTTAGCTCCTGTAGCTCTCTGCTCCATGTGGTTAGGTCACTAAAGAAGCTGGAAAAGGAGATTTCCAACTTTTTGCCCAGTCCTAGCACAAGTATTTGCCCAGAAGTGCAATCAGCATGCCAGCCTTGCCTGGGCTCAGCTGCAGCTCACCCCCAGAATCATTTCCCTTTCCTCCCTGGGCTTTTAGCTTGGGCAACTTTGGGTAACTCTCAAAATTACGCACATTCCTAAGAAAAAGAACTTGCCCACCTTGAAATTTTACAGATTTACCACAATATAGTATCCATATACATACACAGTGTCTACACACACACAGTACAGCTTTGCAAAGAAATCGTGAGTATAGAATCATAGAATCATAGGGGTTGGAAGGGACCTCGAAAGATCATCTAGTCCAACCCCCCCAATATATATTGTGACTACATACACACATATATAAATTCGATGCAGGACACAGCATTTTCCCTTGTCTCAGCCCCAGAGACAGCTGATGTATTTAGGGCTGATAGATTATTTAGGTATCGACCTGAAGCAGCGGTAGTTTGGGATAATTTAGTCCCAAGGGTTAATTGACTATGAATAATCTTAAGATCACCAAACAACCCAACGAATAGCTTTGTGAAAAGAGACACATACAAGACATGGCATCTTGCAATATCCCACACATTACCATATGCCTCCCATTAGTGTGGATTGAATATTATATGGAATATGGTCCATGTTTTATGCTGTGTAGTGTTTTTTATATACATTACATATCTTGTGATAGATATTTTATGTTATATTGTGTATATTTATACAGAAGCAAGGGCTGGATACCAAATGATACTGACAATAATTATACAATCTCCATCAAAAGCAGAAGTCCAGCAGTGCTAGCAGGTGCTGTTGGTGCAGAGGTGAGCAGAGGGTGGTGGGGCACAATCCAGCTAACCAGAATAAGGACTATTTTCCCTGTCTGCAGAAAGGGAAAGCAAAGGGAGATGATGTGGGTTCCTGGCTATGTTGCCTGGATATACACAGGTCACACTTCAAATTTTCTGAATGTCACCATTCAATGTGTTAAAACAAAACCTACAAGTGGCTTTCACCTCTTTCTGCCCCAAACAGTGTCTGAATCTCTCGAGTGGAGAGACACAAGGTGGGAGGCAAAACCAAAACGTGGGTACCCAAGAGCAGCAGGCAGGGATGTCTGGGGAGAGACAGGCTCCCCTCCCCACAGCAGCCAGCCTGCCTGCTCCAGTGTGGGATTGAAGCACTTTTTGCGGCAGAAGTTAAACTATTTTGTCTTCCCTTTATCAGACAGATTTGTTGGCCGGGGGAACTGCCAGCAGCCAGCCTGGGTGGCAGCTGAGCGGGAACTTTCTGCCTCGCTGATTGACACTAAGGCTCCTGGATTCAATGTCAATCACAGATTCCACGTCTGGGAGGCGGAGAAGGAGGGGATTTGCCATGATTTCGTGATTTTCAAGAGGGCTTTGGGGGACCAAGGAGCAGCAGCGATCCCGCAGCACACGCTTACTCTGGCGTTTCTGGTGGCAAGCACAAGCCGAACCGGTGCCGCTGGGCTTGGAGCCGAACCCCTTCCCTAAAATAACGGCCGCTTAACGCGCACCCCCGGCTGTTCCTAGCCTCGAAGCTTTGCTTTACTCGCTTTTTCCTCCTCCTCCTTCCTCCGGCCGGGCATCCCACTGCGGGGACAAGTGCCGGGGGTGTACGCACAATCCGGGGGCCGGGTGGCACTAACGGGGGAGGAGAGGAGGGGGCCGGTTTGTGCCTCTCCGGGGAAGAACCAGGGAGCGGGGAGAGGCAGCACCGGGGGAGGAAGCACGGGCCAGGGGGCACGGCAGCCCAGAGCACCGGGGGGCCCCCCCTGCCCGCGGCTCAAGGGGCTGAGCGGCGGGCGGGGGGCAGGAGGGGGAAGAGGAGGAGGAGGAGATGGAGGATGAGGAAGAGACGCTTTTCGATGTGGGAAGGTCGGCAATCAGGGGCCCGGGAGCACAGTGGGAGGGGGTCGTGGTCCCGTCCTCTCCCTCCCGGCCCCCCCGCACCGCCCTCGGCGCGGGTGCGTCCGCGTACCGACCATTTAAATGGCAGCTTCAGTCATTATGCTTAGTGGTCGTTTAGAGGTTAAAAATACACATATATACAATATATAATATATATATGTATATATACATATATACGTCGGCCATTTATATATATATACGTGGACATAAATATGTACATTTGATAAAACCTTCCTGCTAACCCCGTGTGTGTATATATATATATTCACCGCTGTTGTCTCTTCAGCATATCTGAGTATCATACGGACATGCCAGTTCCACAACTTATAATTCTAAATCTCACTTAATAATACAATTCATCTAATTATATGCACTAAATTGGGTTGAAGGGTAAACTTAAATGAAGGACCGACTTAAATTTACTTCGAAATACTTTCTACATGATGGAGAATTGTATATACAATTTGCAATTACAAGTAATGTGTCATATTGTGCCTTACGAGGCATGTTTTACCGCATGTTTCGCAAATGTATCGTGTCATGAATTACGAATTTGTTATGTATGTCACATGTACGTACGTACAGGTATAATTGGGTGTGAGTACGCGCTAAACTTGTAAATGATGGGGACCGAACAGGACGAAGTAGGAGGCAGAAGCCCCGGGCAGCCATCTATCAAAGAAAGCCCACCCCGGGGGACATAAACACGCCGATTTTGTTTAGGAGCCTGGCTCGGCTCACCGGGAAAAATGTCATTACGAAACCACGGGGCAGCCGAGCGGGTCCTGCCGACGGAGCAGCCCCCGCCCCGGGAAGGTCCCAGGAATCCCCCAAGAACCACCCCCCGGTCCCGGCGCCCTTGCCCCGGTGCGGGCAGCGATGTTTGCGGGACTGCAAACGCTGCTTCTACACCCTTATTCCCGGGAGGACGGAGAGGGGATTTCTGCAGACAAATCTCTGCTGAGATTTTTTTTTTTTTTAAATGCAACAAACCCAACAATAATAAAAAATAAAAATCGTAACGAAACGGATCCAAACAGCATCTCCCGGCGGAGCCAGCCCGAACCAGAACCACTCGTTGCTTGCAGCAAAAGAAATCGATCGGGGAAAAGAAATGTTGATTTTGATTGATTCGGGATCAACGTTTTCCGACATGTTTGTAAAATGATTTTGAATCAGCCGATGGGATTGTGCAAAAAACCTGTCGGAATCCAGCCCACGAGCGGCTGTTCGCCTCTGCCTCTCCCGCGGGAGGGAGAGATAAGGGGTAGGGGCGAGGGGGGAGAAAAAACAAATGTAAAAGGTGTGCGGGGGTGTAGCTGGACAGAAAGATGAAGGAAGACTGAGAGACGGTAAAAGAGAAGAGGGGTGAGATGATAAATTACGAGAAGGAGAGTTAAAGAGCGACTGCGGGGTGGAAAGGATCGGGGTGCTGGGGTGGCTCCGGGATGAGTTGGATTTCGCCTCAACCACAGCGACCCGACGGGGTGGGGGGGTGGGAGTGGCGAAAAAAAAATAAAAAAGAAAAGAAGGATAAAGCAGCCCCGGCTGGCGGGGCAGGACGAAGCTCCCGGCTCGGCAGCCTCCAGCCCGGCTCCGAGGCGCCCCGGGGAGAGCCTGCCTGTCTTGGAGGCTTGTTGCTCACTAATGATCAACATCTTTATTTGCTAATTAGAAATGCCTGGCGATGCCGGCGCCTTACCGCACGGCCGGGGAGGGGGGGCACGACGACACACACGACCACCCCCCTGCGCTGGCAGACCACCCCGTTTGGGGCTCCGCAGCCGGCCCTGCGGCCTGAGCCACCTTCCCGCATGCACCTGCACAGGGGCGGGGGGAAACCAAACACCCCCCTTCCCCTTCCTTCCAAAACCAGCAGCACCATCCTGACACCGCGCTCATGAGCAGGGAGTTGCGCTTGAGCAAGTCCTGCCGGATCCGGCCGTTCTAAGCTAATGCAGCGAGATGCTTGTTTCCCTTAATTTCTAATTATTATTTTTTTAATGTTATTATTGTTTTTCTTTTCTTTTTTTGCCCCAGGAAGGGGCAGGGTCCCCCGAGGACTGCCGGTGCACTCCCCTCGGCGGGGCGCAGGGGGTGCAGCGGGACCGTGCGGAGCCCGGGCCGGGCCGGGGGGGCTGCGGCGGGGCTGCCCGGTGCGGGACCGGGAGAGGAAGAGTCATCGGGGATTGAAAGAAACCATCTGCTTGTGGTTTGTTTCATTTCTCTGTTTGTTTGTTCGTTTTTCCCCTTTTTAACCTGTCCCTGGAGGAGAGAGCCGAGCAAAGCCGCCCCCCTGCATTTTCTCTACTCCCCCCCAAAAAAGAGCCGGTAAACCCACGCCAGCGGTCACCTCTCCCGCATCTGAGCCCCGGTGTTGTGTCCCCCCCCCCGGAAAGACGGGACGGGGAAATGCCGAGATAAATGTCTCCAGCTCTGCAGCCAAATTCCCAGCAGCCCGAATAAACAAACACTGTCACCTTCCTGCTCGGGGACGGGCGAGCCCCCCTGGCCCCAGCCCTCTCCCCTGCCACCCCGGTGAGGGACACCCCCCTCACGGAAAGGCAGATTTATTGTCCCTAATCAGCGAATCGCTTAGGTCATTACAAACCCATTACCGAGAGACAGGAGGGGCGAGGAGGAACCTTGACCACCTCTTACCATGTGAACCAGAGCCTTTAAAAACCCTAGGAGAGAAAAGGCTTCCTGCAGAGTCCCCAGTTACCCTTCTCCTATAGAGATGCCACCCCACTCCTTTGCTCTCCTCTGCTACTCCTCTTCAAACTCCTGCAGTCCTTTCAAAAGGGGTACAGTCCCCCTAAAGAAACACCCCCATTCTTGCCCAGCCCCCTTCCTGCATAATTTGCAGCTAGGTCAATACATCTTCCCAGTAAGGCCTAGGGGATAAGACCATTTCACTGGTTTGGGTGGATTTTTTAATACTACCCCTGCCTTTTACAACCTTCTCCCCTTATTTATTTTCCCAGTTCCCCTCACTGACCCGTTTTCAGTAAAAACACCAGGGATTCAGCACTACCTGAGCTGTTGCTGTGTTCATGCTGGCAGTGCATCCTATCAGGGGAAAAGCTTCTCAGATCTGAGTCTACTTGGATCCACACTAGGCATCCAGCTTGGAAGAAGGGAAAGGGGGAGACTGAGCCTGAAATACTGAAAATCAGTACTCTTGTACTACCCCTGACTGGGACCCTGATGGGGCATCTTGCAGCATCTCTCTGGTACCTGTCCTGGGTACCTACCCAGAGTACCAGAGATGCTCCCAGCCACCCAGAGCTGGGGGGCTGCACAGAACCCCACGGTGGGGCCAGAGAGACCCTTGTCTCTCCCCTCACCCCTTTTACCTCCACCCTAGTAATTATGCAACCTCTCCTGACCCTGCTTTCTATCCCTTTTATCCTGGCCTCAGTGCCTGTTCGCCCAAGCAGGCAGGGCTGAGCCGTTGGAGATTGCTCTGAGGTCCTTCCATCTGGCACTTTTTCTCTTTTCCCCCACTCAAGAAATAAAATAAGGGTCACTTTTTTTTTTTTTACTTTTTTTTTTTTTTTTTTTTTTAGATCACACACCAAGGCCCATCACAAATGAGACCCCCGAGGCTTTGATGCCTGTGTTTGGACACAAGCAATTATCTCTAATTATTGTTTTGCTTTTCAGTTTGCCCAACTTTCCAACAGCCCTGAAAAGAAACTTCAAGGAGGGGGCTCAGCAGACTGAATGAGACATTTCTCTACGAAAGCCCCTCCCAGAGCCCCCTCTCGCTTCCATATTGAGAGAAACAAAATCTTCACAAATGTTTAAGTACAATATGGGTTTGGTGAGGGGGTTTCTTTTCTTTTCTTTATTTTCTTTCTTTTTTTTTTTTTTAAGATGATTTCTAAAGACACAGGAACATTTGTACAAATAAGGCGCAGATGGGAGTGGGGTGGGGGAGCACACTGGAGTTGAATATCTGGGAAGGGAGGTGAAATGGTTTTCAGCTGGGAAGGAAGTGGAGAAGCAGAGATTAAAACCCCCTTAGACTTTCCCACCACTCATAAATAATACATTAAATTGCACTTACTGCTTTCTGCTCACTGAGAAGCACTGGGCAAAGGCCTTAAGTTCCTAAGAAAATTTACATTCTGGGGGAATGGCAGGATCAAGAGGCAGGAATGGGGAGAAAGAGTGATATTTTGGGAAGCTGTCTGCAAGGATGGGAAACAACTGAAAATGGCATGTCAAGTCTATGCTCATGCATGTGGCACACACCTGCACACACACAGATCTACATATGTGGGTTTTGCCCTCCTGGCAAAATGCATAAGGGTATATACATGCACAGAAACGTGCAGCCTAGGCACAAATATGCTCACAGACTGAATCACCTGTAAGCACACAGGTGTTACACGCACATACGTGCAGAGGGCACAGATGGATGTGTGCTTTCACACTCACATGTGCACACCCAGAGGTCAATCACATCTGTATACACAATCACATCTGTATACACATATGCACAAGGAGGTGGGGAAAGGGTGTTGATAAACAGGTAGAGGCACCTGTAGTAACAGCTCTCACCTCCCTCCTGCACTGTATGTATATATGGTAATTGCCTCACTTGAATCGTATGAGAGCCAGGATGTTACTCAGGCTGCGTTATATATGCCTTTTGACTTCTCAAAGCAATCCCAACACCTCTGCAGCACAGGTTTCCCATTGAATACCCAAAGTCTGTGTATTTCAACTGCTAACCCATCATTTTTCAGCAATCCTTCCCAGGAACCAGAGCAGGCTGTGCAAAATACGTCCAGCCTTCTAAGGCACATCTTCAGCTGAAGGACACCATTCATTTTCTGCAGCTAAAATTCCTCTGCAAGTCCATGCCTTCCAGTCATTAATTCTTCACGAACCAGCCTAATGGGTCATCACATCTCCATCCAAGAAAAGGAAAACACAGCCCTGCTCCTACCCCAGACCTAATTGCATAGGCCAAGGGTGGCAGAGGTGGGGGAGCTTTTGTTTATTGCTCCTTTGGCACTAGCACTGCAGGGAAGTGTTGTTATCAATATTTGTCTGTCAACATCTATGTCTAAAGAAACACTCTATACATATATAAACATGAAGTGATAAAATGTGTATTTGTACACATCATGCTTATATATTTAGGCTGTGTATCATTACACACATGTACATTTATACATACATGCATATAAATAAACCCAGGCATGTACATCCCTTGGGTATTTTGTTTTACCACTTGATTATCAGCAGCAGTAGCAATAATAGACATACTCTGTCAGATCTAGACTGGTAACATAAGAGCATATTATCCTTTTAGGAAAGTAATTAGCATCAGGGATCTGATTCCTTTTGCTATCCTTCTAATTAATTATACTTGGTAATGCCATCATTAAGAAGAGCGGAGTGTTTGTTCTTTTAATCTCTGTGTAAGGGACATGAGTTGGGAACAAGCTGCTTTGGGGTAACTTTGCTGCACTCTTTATTCCACTACTCAGCTCTCCTCTTTTCTTTTTTCCCCTCCAGCCAGGCTTTTTGTATCCCCCCCAAAACAAAGCAAAACAACCCCCTCCAAAAAACCCTCCATCAAACTCCTCCCTCCAAAACAACTAGGAAACACAGCGAATTAAAGAAATCTTGACTTAAAAACGACCCATATGTTTGCAAATGCTTTCCAAATGATCCCCTTCTGAATTCATGTGTTGTGCACAGGGTGGGGGGGGGTGGGAAGGACACCCCTCTACAGATTGCAGCTCTGATCTCTGGGTTTTTCCTGAGCTCGAGGGCTGTCTGCGGCACGGCGTGACCCTTCTGCCAAGGGTCGGTGCACTCGCCCGGAGGGCGGCTGTCCCCATCGCTCCGGCACAACCGCGGGCCCCGCTCCCACACGTGGGGTCCCGGATCTAAACTGCTAATTGCAGGGATTCACAGATCCTCCAGGCCCAGGGCCTCGCCAAAAAACCGGCTCCTCGCCGGGCCCGCATCTCTTGGGGACCACACACAAGCACCGCACAGAGCTTTTGTGTGGCAGAAAAAAAGGGGACGCATAATAGAAAGGGCGAGAAAGAGAAAAAGAGTTGGTAAACACATTGGCTGTGGTACCTAGAAACCAAGACAGTGCGACAGGTTCCCAAGAGAAGATCAAAAGTTGGCCTTTGGGATAAGCAACTGAGCAAACTCAAGTATGTTTCCATAATGAATGGCATAAAAGCAGCTGAAGGAGTACGGTGCTGAGCTCAATGAGCTGCTCATAATGCACTGATATGTATATTATACAGATATTCCCATACCTGCCCCACCAGTCCTGGCCAACACAGGTGTGTAGGTGGACAAAGTACAGCATGCAAATCTGCCATATGCACCACCAGACCTATAAATAGATATGCACCACAAAGACAGAAGTAATTCTCTCCACAGAGAAACAGATCAAAAAATTCAGAGCTCTGCCATGAGACCTCAATGAGGATAATTACACAACTTGACCTACAGGTACCTACAGAGACTTCGGAGTTTATGGGCAGAGCAACAGTGCTGAATACGCAACATATCTGCGTGTACATCACATGTAGTTCTGCATCTGATTAGTTCTGCATAGTCTGACAAAATAAATCTGTGTGTTTAGATGTCTGTGTTATATATTCATATAGCTCTGTGCAAATATTTCGGTTGCAAAACTGCACAATCAGTTCTAGAAGCAGGAGGCACAGATGACCATGTGTTTGTTATTGTGGAATACTGGCTACTTCCACATCTAATTAAAAAAAAAATCACATTAACATGCTGCTTAAAAATATATTTTTACTCCAAAAGGTACAGTGAGAACTTTGTGAAGAAAGTGAGATGTGTTTTTATATTCTAAAACTTCAACAGCCTGGGAGATCATTAACACTTATTTATCTGTCACCTGACCTGACATCTGTCATGTCACTTAGCTTTCCATTAAGAAGAACAGGGAGCAGTTATACTAAGTTATGTCCCAACTATCTCCTTATAAAGAAAAGACCTCATTTGTTCCAGGAGCTAATATGCTGGTTTCCTTCACTGTTACTCACTGAGGCAGTAAGTACTGATGTGACAGCCAGACAGCTGATATAAATGCACATGGACATTTAAGGTCCAAAAGGAACATAATACGGCATAATCCCAGTTTAACATTATTTTAAAATAAGGGGGGAAACACTTGAACTCTCCCTACATAATGATATGAATTTTGGCTTGGATAAGATGACATGGTTTTCAAGCATGATTAACCATATGTCTAAACTGAAATGAGACAAAACCAAACCAAGCAACTTTGCGGTGCCTTGTGCTGAGCTCAGCACTTTTTAAAAGGGACAATACTGGACTCATTCAACTGAAGTGTCATCACAGCAATTGTTTCATTGAGAGAAATATGTTGTTAGAAAAAGCTGAGTGGATATAGCAGCTTTAATTTGTCAATTGCTTTAGAAAGACACCTGATGTAACTTAATTTTTCAGCTGATAGTGTGAGTTACAACCACTTGAAACCCATGCAGTAAATCTAGATACATCTTAATTAACAGTGGTTTCTTAAAAATCTATCTCCTTAATTTATTTAATAAAATAACAAATATGAATTTATAAAGACATGCCAGTGAAGACAAAAGAGGGTCAATTTACCTATATGAATGCATCGAGCATCTGTGATGGAAGGCAAGGAAGAATACTAATTTAAAACTATGAGTAGCAATTGATTTTGCCTGTATACTTACACTAGTACCAGACTTCACAAAGAAAGCTGACAAGGAACACTGAACACTTTCTCAGTTTATCAAGAATTAGGGGCTAGCCAAGGTAATAATGATGTAGCAGGTCTAAGACAAACAAGAAAAGGTTTTGTCAGAGTGTGTTGTTAAACTATGGAGCTAACTGACACGAGCTGAGAGGAGCTCAAAAACCAATTAGAGATTCAATAGTATTTGATGGGTGCCTCCAAGCTGCCCCTGGCTGGTGGTTAGAGCAGTTCCTTCAGACACACATTGGCAGCGTTAGGGACTGAGCCCCAGCCATGCCCATTACTGGCAAATGCAGTCACTACTCAGGTACCACATAAAAAGAGAATGGAGACACGTTTTCTGCTTTCATGCTGTCTCTGGATGTGTCTTAACAGCAAAGAGTGATCCTCTGCCTGGCCACAGAAAAAAAGACTTCTAATCACTGTCTATTGCCAAAAGCAGGTCTCAGTCTGTTTTCCAGAGGGACATCCCTTCTAGAAGCAATGTGAAAGACCCCAAAGCAGAAAACAACACAGGATTGCAGATATGACCTTAATATCATCACTGTCTGCATGCCCACTTGATGACCCACTGCTCAGCAGGCTCTTATGGGAACAGTATTTTATGATGTTCTTAACATTACAGAAGAGAATGGGACACCAGCCAGTTCATTGACTCTAGAAGGGGTCAAACTACCTGACACTGATCAAGCAGCTTGTGACATATTTTGAACCTGCAGATTTCCAGAACAATAATTTCAAGTTTTGTCAGGATGAGCTACCCTCTCTCAGATGGTTTTTGAAAGCATCTCAAAGCAGCTCCTGGGATTGTCATACTTTGGGTCAAGACCCGTAACAGAAAGATGATTCCTTCCCCAGAAGACAGTCTGTTCTGGCTCTGCAGCAGCTGAAAGTTTCACACTGCAGAACCTGGGCCAAGGACACTCCCAGCACTTGCTGGCTGTCATGGTTCCATTAACCAACCCTGCCGAGCTGAGTTGAGCTGAATGTCAGGGATGGTACAAGGTCCATGTTAGCAAGCAGCTTGGGAAGGGCCCATGGTTGAAGTACCATACCAGAGATTCAGCAGAAGCCACCTGAGAGGACTCTGGGCTTTAAGGGACCAGCTTCACAAAGCAAAGGAAATCCTGTGTCTTCCTCACTGAGTCACTGTTTGGGTGGTGAGCAAGATGGTTGCTCCTCTGGAATCTTCCCTGGGGGAACTGAGGCAGGGAGTTAAGAGCGCTGAAGCAGCTATGTCACTAAAACAAGTGGGCTGGAAGAGGGCAGCTGGAGGGAGCAGAGGAGCACCCCCAGGTCTCACAAATGCAGTCTGGGGTGAGGCTATGTTCATGCAAGCCTTGGAGCCCCCACATGCAGCACTGCATTACTAAAAAGAGGACTTCCTGACAGCAATATGTGCTCTTCCCTTTGCTGAGGGTTGAAGAAAGTGATACAGCTGGGACTGCCAAGAACCTGGAGAGGAATTTTAGGAATGTGTCAATTAGCTTGAGAGAATGATTAGCAGTTATTCATACTGGCTTAGTGGCTCTTCCTTGTTGCTTTCTGGCTGCATGATTGGGCAGGTGAGTTTGCCCAACTTGAGCTAGCTTTGGCCACTTGAGCCAGCTTTGGCCACTTGAGCCAGTTTTGCAGCTGATGACTTAAGAGGTGTAACTTCCCCTGCAGTAGCCGGGTGTGAGTTCAGCCTGGGTGTGAGTTACAAGCTGAGAGGGAAGATGGAAGTTATCCCAATTCCAAGTCCTCCAGAGTCTTTAAATACTTCAGTTCACCTCGGCCTTGCTGAACACGGTCCCTTCACTTGGCTACAGCTCTTCTGTCAGCCTCCCACACTCTGTATAAAACCAAACTCCAGCCCTCTGTGTCCTTTAAATTATTTGCCTTTATTGTACAAGCTCCAAGAACAAAGCTAAAGAAAAACAATGAAAATAAACAAATTTTAAACACAACCACATTTCATGTCCATTCTTCAAGCCAAGCTCTTATTATTATTCCAAAGAAGGGGGCCACAAATATGAGGGACAAGAAGTGATAAATGAGTTCCTCTGACAACCAGTTGATCATGGCTCTTGCTCAAGAAAAAGTAGCTTTTTTAGGTCATAGATATCATGAGACTTCATTAATGACTCACAAAGTGCGCAGGAAGCTTTGAATGAGAAGTATTTTCTTTGTGTGCAAAATAAACTGATATTAATGGTTGGAGCAGGAACAAGTTGGCAAGGTACAGGCAGACCACAGTGTGGTCAGCACAAATTACTGTCATTTGCTAGAATAATTGCAGTGGCAACTGTTGCTGTTGTTGCTAAGTGTTCTTTTTTTTTTCCCTACTTGTCTTTGTGGCGCACACTATTTATGGCCAGATTTTGCCATTCCCGTGGAGTCAAGGCTGCCCCCTCTGAGATCTGGATCATCCTGGCTTGGTCTATTTTTAAGGACGGACACAAATTTATTCCCTCCAGCTACAGTCACCGTCTGAGGCAGGTAACTCTATTGACATCATATTTTGAGGAGTAGTAGGAAGATATTGTGGTCTATTATGTCACAATGTAGTAGTGGCTGCAACCCCTAAGTTGGTGGGTAGGAGGAGACAAATGATTGTGCAACATGCCCCGTGTCCATCCACGTGATAGAAGGACACACCTCATGTCACTTGGCAGGCATGGGAGTGGAGAAGATTTGTGGCACAGTGCAGGGTGCAAGTGACTTCCCCAGGGAAGCATAAAGAAGAATTAAAGGGCTGGGGCTGAAGCATCTTTATCCTTTTCCATCAAAGTAACTAAATTTTGCCTGAGCAAAAGCTGATCTTCAGGATGGAGGTAACAAAGTGCTGGTCTCAATACAAAGAATGGAAGAAAAGCACAGAGCAAACCAAGGAAAAAGAGTAAAGAGACAAGAGTGTAATTTTTTTATTTTTTTTTTTCTAGTCACTAGAAGCATTTTAAATATGGTGAACCAGAGAGCTGATTTATTAGCATCCAATTACCCTATGAGAGCAGAACAAAGAGCTGAAGCTGTGCCTGAAGGGAAGGTGATGCTTTCTAACAGAGTGGGCCTCGAGCTCCCCTGGAGGAGCGTACCTGATAATTAAAATCAAAGAGGGCCAGGTGCAGCCTGGGTACAAAACAGAGAACAAAGAGGTGAACTGCTTTTTGAGTGAGAAAGAGATCATTTTCCCTGTTGCTTTTGACAAAGCTTTGTGTTCTCAAGTGATCTCTAACTTCTGATGTGCCAGAACTCTCCATCATACATTGTGTGAATATGGGAGATATCACCTTTGAGCCCTTCATGCTCATATTTAAGCTCACAGTGACACCACTCATGAAGGATGGATGCTGAGTCCCCTGGTTTCATGTACTCCAAACCTTTCTCAGCCAAGTTTTGTAGCGAGGGGTGCAAGGTTAGAGCCAGAATAAAACAGGCCACGTACAAGCCAGAAGGTTCCTGCTACCTCTTCTGGCAGTGAAAATGTAAGATGAGAAAGACCTGAACTATCTTTGGTTCTTAAGGGTTGGTGCAGACTCAACTCTTCTTTCTCTGTGAGAGAATTTGAAAATAGACAGTATGTTCCAGCTCAACACTTTGGAGATGACAAGGCATCTGAAAACTATATTGAGAAAGTACTTAAAAATCCTACAGATTAAAAATATTAATACCAAGCATTATGAATGAATCTTTCCCTTCCATTAGTGGTCACAAGTCATGGAAGATTTTGACTTGCCATCTCATGACTAAGAAAATACTAATGTCCAGTAAAGTATTGCAGTACATAAAAATAATATCCAACATGAGACAGAATACAATAGAGATCAGATGTCTCCTGTTTCTCCAGTGTCTAGCATTCCCTTCTCCATACTCCCTGAAAGATCTGTGTCCATAACACTGTCATTTGTGCTACGAATTTGTCTGTGTGAAAAAAAGTATTCAAACATGAAGCAAAACAAGCCTTTGGTGCAAGCTGGGTCTTTGGACCCCTGACTTAGTCCCAGCTCTCTGATCAGAGTGAAACATTTTTTTCAGGCAGGTGATCACAGAGATTTGACTGCAGTGTCCCTCATTAAGAATAAATCTACCACTTCATTTCAACAATGACAACCACACCATCACTCCCTCGTCTTTCTCTTCTCTCCTCACCTAGTTTTAACTGCATAAATATTAATACTGCAGCTCCTAATTAAATCCAGGAATATATTTACCTTCACGGATGAGCTACTTAAGCAACACAAGAGGGGCCTCTTGTTTCCATGAAACTTTGCAGCCTGTAAAATGCAGTTGTTCTTTCCAGGGTTATTGCTGCTTACTAAATAATGGGAAAAGATGAGGAATATTTCTGAAATAGGTCAAGTACACTCCAAACAGAAACACGCTAATAGGGAGAGATGTAAGAACAATGTCAAATGTCAATGATCACAAAGTAGCTCCCGAATATATATTTACTGAATGCAATGCTTCTCTGTTGAACGAAGTTGACATAATGACATGCTCTTGGAGGAAACTTTCCTGGTTATTTTATTAGAGGTGTCTTTTTTCTTTCTTTCTTTTTTTTTTTTTACTGAAGTGGAACTGGAAAGTTCCTACCCTTGGAATACAGGCTCTTTGAATAATAATAATAATAATAATAATAATAATAATAATAATAATAATAATAATAATAATAATAATAATAATAATAACAATAATGTAAAACAGCCTGGAAAAGGCAAACAATGCCTGTTTTTCCCAGAATGGTCTTTGTAAAGCAGGCAACTTAGCTGCACTTCTCTCCACACCCGGTCCAACAGTACTACAGCTGAACTAGCATTGACTGAACTGTGATGTTTATGGAGACATCACATGGACTGATGCTCAAGTCAAGATAAAAGACCCCAACAGCAGCTTCTCAGCCCACAAGAACATATTACTCTGTCAGGAAAAAAATTTAGACTGATTCAATGTGACATTGGATAAATTCATGCTGCCTGGTTCTTATCAACCCTGTGCATGCAAGCAATTTGGCTGATAACCTGTTATCATAGAGTCATACCATAGAATCAGAGAATGGTTTGGTTTGCAAGGGACCTTAAAGATCATCTAGATCCAATGTGGACAGGGACACCTCCCACTGGATCAGGTTGCTCAGAGCCCCATCCTCTGCTCTTCAGAGAAGGCCTTACCCAAAGTCTCATGAAAAAAGCACCAGGCAGTTTGATCACTTTGGACTACCTCCTACTTTGATGAACTAATGATGGCTCCATAAATCAAAGTTGGGATGAGCAGATTCCTCATCCCAGTAAATCAAACATGGGCATGCTAACAGCTGCAGGTCCAGGAAGACCCAGGAGAGCTGGGGACGAGGGGTAAAAGGTAGACCTGGCTCCATATCTGAACTGGCCCCAGCACCACGATGTTTACATCTAAGCTGTTGGGTGGGGGCCTCCCTGCAACTTTCCGATGCAGGCAGCTATTGTGAAGCACCACATGAGGGGGTTTTGTGCCAGGAAGACTTTCAGAGACCTTTATTTTATCTAAAAAAGGACAAAGAGCTTGTGCAGTGCCAGCACTGCCCCGCTAGAGCCAAAAGGCAGCTCTGTTCAAACACCAAAGGCGTGAGGCCCAGAGATGTGCAGCTCCAGCCAGGGGGGACCCGGGAGGAGATGGTCTGTTCCTGCCAACCAGCAACGTGGCTGTTTATCCAACAGCACAGCGTTCTGGGTGAACCATGAGAGGTTTATTTTGCAGTCAGCGTCACAAATCATGGCACTTTTCCATCTATTGTCCTATATGCTAAGTAAACACCATAAACCATTCTGCTCTATGTGCTTCTGAAAATTACGACGCAAGGAACAATGAGAGGGCAAATAAGGAAGCCAAACCATCTAAGTTAGCTTTGTTTTCTGTACAGCGGAGGAGTGTATGACTTGGTTTCCCCTATGATGTCTTTTATGGTGTTTTTTTTTAAAGCTACTATGCCGTGTTACACAGCTCCATTCATAAAATTAAATTCCACAGGGCAGGAAATCATTCCCTTCTTCATGATGGTATCGTCTGAACCCATGCTGCAGGCGGCAGGGAGAAATTACCAGGCCTGATGCACACTTAAGGGGTTTCTTCTGCTGCACGGTTCCCACATCAATAAGACACTCTGCACATGCAGCAAGGCAAAAACCCACTGGGTAGGCTGAAATCATTTTTGTGTGTGTGTGGTTTGGTTTAATTTAAAGATGTGCAGATAGAGTTTTCACTCAGCGTGCGGTATTCATTAGCACAAGGCAGCAAACTTGCCTGGAGATCTGAAGGCCCCAGAAATCAAGCTGTGGGCGGGTAGTGATTGGAAAGGTTTAAAGGGTGATGATTTGATAATTTCCCTAGTCCAGAAGCCTGCAGAGAACACACACATACAAAGTCTGGTCTAGGGTTGCCCCATATCCCAAATGTCCTGGATGTAAGTAATGCAGGTCCGTGCGTTAAGCTCTATGGATTTATAGATGTGGGATGGATCCAACTACAAGCATCCCAGACAGGGGTATCTGCAGGAAGACCCAGGCAATGGGATGTGTCTATTCAAGGCCTATTTGGCCCATGGGCTATGGAGACCCACAACTGCCTACTGAAAACTAGATGAAATATCTCTTAAATGCACAACAGCAGTTTGAAAATCATAGAATCAGAATAATAGAAAGAGTTAGGGGGAAAAAGACCTTTAAGATTGAGTCCAACCATTAACCTAACACTGCCAAGTCCACTGCTACACCACTTGCCTAAGCTCCACATTATCATGTCTTTTAAAGACCTCCAGGGACGTGGACTCCATCGCTTCCCTGTGCAGCCTGTTCCAGTGCTTGACAACTCTTTCAGTAAAGCAATTTTTCCTAATATCCAATCTAAACCTCCCCTGGTGCAACTTGAAGGCGTTTCCTCTCATGGAGGAAAGGGATGACCGATAATGTCCATCCCTAGGTGATAGCACAGTGTCTTCTCGGTTTGTCTTGATAAATGAATAACGCTCAGATCCTGCTTGGATGAAACTCAGCCCCAGTAGGACCAGCCTGCAGGTCTGCATGAGATTCACCAGTGTCAGTTCCCCACCACAGCACTGGCAGAACCCTGGCAGTGTCACTGTGCTGGAGCAAAGGTGACCAAATAACCTGTCACCCCCCTCATGTAAGGGACATCTGGTGAGCACCACTTCAGAAGACACCATTGAGAGCAAGTGGTGGGGCCAGCAAGGCCCTCCCAGGTCTGTCCCAAAAGAACTGACAGGAATCATCTCTCAACTCCTGCCTCTAAACCACCTTGAAGCTCAACCTCCACCTGACTCTCCTGAGTTTATGGACTAAGTCTTGTAGTTCTCAGTCACCTCAAAGCCTTGTTTTGCCCTTCCTGCATAGGATGAGCACAGTGCAGAGGGATTTCAGAGACATCCCACCACCATCCATACTGAAGCTGCATGAACTCACAATTCGTCTCAATGCAAAGGTTTTCTTCAGGACAGAGAGAAAGTCCCTTATTTTTTATTAAAAAAAAAAAAATCTTAATGATTTTTCTTACTTGATGATTCTATCTATTGGCAAAAGAGACCACCAGACTGAAACACTGGCATTTGGAAAAGGATGGTAAATCACAATCAACTGCTGTTTCCAGCATCATAATAGGGCATTTGGAGAATGGTGTGAGCTTCCCATATCCCTGATATGAACACAGCTGTGTACTCACATATGAAAAACAAGTTTTCAGAACTTAACCACAGAAAGCACGTATTATTTGGAGTCCTTTCTCAAGAGAGCTCATTATATTTTATTTAAATAAAATAAAATAATAAAAAATAAAACAAAAAATAAAACCTATTTCAAGCTCTGCTCATTTAGGATAACTATGAGAGCATACAAAAAAACTGCAGGGCTTTCAAGCTAATATAGTAGATGACCTTTATACTTTCAAAGTCATTCTCTTACGGTTTTAAGAAAGAACTCCCTTCTTCAAACGTATATAACACAAATAGAGTCAATCTTATGTTGTTGTATACTATACATTAAAAATATACCTACATGTGTACAGCTGGAAATACTACCTCTTGATTGATACTAATACTTGAGAGTCTGCATATGAGGAAGCATACTTAGAAGAACTATTATACATAATACATATTTACAAATGTACATCTCTCCCTGTCCTGCAAAATACACAGATTTTGCTCTTCAACTATTAATTAGATGGTATATCTGAGAAAGGGTCACCCTAATTATCCAATTTCCTAAGCTTTTTCACTTGCTGCTTCTGCTGTTGAATACCCCACCAGGCAGAGATCACACACAGAGTACCCTCTGGGTTGCCCTGGCAGGGAGCAGTCAAACACACCCAACCTTTCCCTACAAAAATCACCTGGACACTTCACTCACTGACACTCACAAGTGGATGAAGCACTTCTCATCCTTTCCTCTCTCATGGCCTCTGTTATGCCATGGGTGTTTTGCTGAAGTGCTCAGTGGATCCTGGTGAAAAATGTATGTGTTAACACAGTGATGATGAAACCCCTCCTGCAGCGTTTGGGCTTGTCACCATTTAACCCAGCTTTAAAAACCCAGTTAGCTTAAAGTGAGCAAAATCCAACCCCCAAGAGAAGAGTGAGGGGAAAAGGAGGAAAGAGGGTGAATACTCTTTATCAGCTCAATGAAATTGTGCTTGGAAGGAGGGGCTGCAGGGATGGCAAGGGATGCCCAACTTTTTCCCTAGATATGGAAAATAAAAAGAGAAGTGTGGAAAGTGAGCAAAGCCCTTCTGTGTTCCTGCTGTGCCTGCCCCTGGTGTCAACACAGGGAGCAAAGCACAATCCTGGGAGAAGCAGCCAAACAACTTGTGAGATGGAAAAGGCAGCCCCCAGCAGCCTCCACCCTCGTCATCTATGTCGCTCAGGGGCTTTTCTTTTCTTTTCTTTTCTTTTCTTTTCTTTTCTTTTCTTTTCTTTTCTTTTCTTTTCTTTTCTTTTCTTTTCTTTTCTTTTCTTTTCTTTTCCAGCAGTTTTTCACCTTTATCTCTCCCGGAAAGTCCCACATCAGTGCAGGGAGGCTCTTGGCCGGATCCCCGCCGGGTGGGTGCAAGTCCTGCTACTCCCTACAGCTCCGAACATGAGGACTCATGCAGCCGGTGTCCCTGCTCTCCCGAAACCCAAACACGACACTGACAGCCGGGTTTTAATCACGCAAGGGCCGATAACCATCAAACGCCACTAATTTCCAACAAATTATCTAATCCAGATGCTTGCCGGATTTGAGTAAACACTGCACCCAACAGGATCATAAAACAAATAAGCACAAAGAGGTTTCGGGTTTCAGCTCTCCCCTCCCCTAGTCCAAGACCCTCAAACGGGGAAAAAATGCAGATCAGGCGACCCAGCGCTTGAGTTTGAAACCAGATCGGTTCCCGTGGATCACACGGAAGCCTCCGTGTTCCCCCCTGCAGATCACAAGTGTCCGTGTCCCCCCACGGGCACAAGTGGCTTTGGGACAGCCCGTGCTCCGGGCAAGGGGGATCACAGCCAACATTGCTCTTGGCAGAGCAACGATCACGGTTGGGAGCACAGAAAGCGGGAGGGATTTAGGGATGTTGCCATCTGCCGGTGAGTGGAGGAGCTTTTGCTAAACCTCGCCGGGACCCTGATCCAGCCCCTCTCTCCCTCCCGCACGGGGAGATGCTCAAGCTGTCCTGGCTGACACCCGCAGTATCACCCCAGCGGGAGAAGAGGACGGCGTGTGGATGGGAAGAGGTCGAAAGCATCTCCGCCCTGCCTGGTTCGTGAGTACAGGCAGCTGCCTGCAATCTGCCTGCACGAGGAGGGAGGCACAGGACTGTGCTGCTGGTCCTCCAGGCTTGGGCTGTCTCTGAAATCAGCCCAGCTGTTTTTCTAAGGCAGGGGGGGCATCTAAACTTCATGTGTTTGGAGAGCTACACACACACAAATATGAACGGAGAAGCAAGTTCTCAGCAGTGTGAAATGGCTGGGGAAATGGTTAATGAGTCTCGTTCTGTCTTAAGAAAAGAGACAGAGCCTGTCTCCTGTAGGAGCCCTTGTAGACCTCAGTTTTGCAAGTGCTGTGACCTGGAGAGACAGGCAGATATATTTGTATACACACGCAAACACACGCAAGTAGAGAGATATTTTCCCCCCCTCCTTCAGCACCAGCCTGTTTTCTTGAATGATTCTCTTACAGGATCACATTTAAAACATTCCTCTAAAGGAAAGACATATTTCCTACACTCAGATAATATTTTCTGATGTACAACATATGCCTTTTGCACAGTGTGCAGTCAGGGTGTACGTTTAAATATACACTACATAAAGTCATGAACCAATACTGTATAAACGCACACAGCACAGCCACGCTCTGCCAAGTCTGGGAACTCATTTACATAAAGGATTTATTTTACAAATTTCCTTACACACAAACACATACACACAAACATACTGGAAACATACGGGATGGAAAAGGTTCTTTTGCAGAAGTCTGCAACATTGGATTCAAAGATAAAATTACCCGGAGGTTATGTAAGCTTGGAGTAAGGAGAGGAACAAAATGCAGTGTGTCTGAGCAGGCCTTCTGATGAAAAAGGGGAAATGGCACCTCCCCACTTATAGTGTATTGTCTATTCTGTTTCAAATTGGGGAAAAATAAATAAATGTTTTCCCAATTCCATAAACAACAGCCATCCCTCTTTCAGCAATTCATGGTGGTCCTCATTCACAAATGTTCATAACAAAATAGCCCCAACTATTCACCTTCCCAGGCTCTTTTGCCATAGGAAGAAATAAACCAGCCGTGTTGCCTGTTCCCAAGGATTTTCTGTCTTCCCCCTTTGCAATTAAAGCTGCTCTCCTTGCAGCTTCTCTCCCCTCCACTCCCCCTCTACCTCCTTGTCTGTCTAATCTCCCGTCCCCCTCCAAGTGCATTATTTGGTTTGGGAATTATATCTATTTACCCGGGGTGGAACTTGCACAACGGATGTGTTTATGTGAGAAAATTATATCACTGACAAATGCTGATTGGCATGTGGACTTTGAGAGAGAAAACTACAGAGGACATTTTCATCAGCTTGGAATAACACAATGATTGTGTTTTCAGCAGAGCTAATGGATCACATACCCCTGCTCACTCTGATCGCTGTTTACACAATGGACAGCTTCACAGATGCAGCCAAAAGAAAAAGAGAGAAAAAAGCTTAGAATAAGAAAACCTGCCTGGCAAATAGAGTAATAACAGTAATAATGGGCAAACAGGGCTAATCCTTTGGAGGAAGATCATGGGTTTAATTCTTATTAGCACTGAGATCCCTTCACACAGTGCTGCTGGGGAAAGGGGTGTTGAAGTGGATGCAAATGGTGGTTGTGGGTAGAGAGGTCTTCACCTTGCAGGTGGGATGAGGATGACCCCCTTCCCCTGGCTGTGTCAGCAGAGGTGCCATGGAGTGTGGGTGCTCCCCAGTCCCACCTCATCTGGGCAGCCCCTGGCTTTGTCTGGGTGTAGGGAGGAGGATTCCTCACGATGGGGATTTCAGCAAGGCTGGCGTTTGGGGTAGGGCAGGGAACTTGTTCTTTTGTCTTTAAGGCAAGCAAGGAGAAAGCTGGATTTTTAGCATGGAGAGATGATAGCACAGGTCACCTGGTCAGTTTCTGCTCATCCCCGCTTCAAAACAAAAATAAGGAAAGGGGTAGAAGTGCAGGTGGTCAGGGAAATGAGAGCCCCCTCCCTTCTCATCATGCATTTGACCTTCTCTAGAGCTCACCTATTTCTCATGCAAATATGTAATATCAGGGAACAAAGCTCTCAAGCCCAGGGAAAACACTTTACACAAGCTTTCATTGCTCCTAGCCAGGCTCTGCCAAATGAGATCGACAGATAGAAGTACACAGTTTTGTCAAACACTTTTAGAGACCAGACCTACAACATCCATTTTATCAGTCTCTCTCTCTCCATATTCTCCCTTCTCTCTCTAATATTTTTTTTTGCTTAAGCAAAGATATCGTTCATCTAAAAATCAAACAAATGACTTGTTGGAATCCAGACTGTTCATCTACCGCATGCTCCCAATTTCACATCTATCCATGCCTTGGAGAAATCTAAATCTGCCACATGCTGTCCAGGGAAACCTGGCTGATTTTGCTCTTTATTGCTTCTTACATGCCTCGGTGTTTAAAGAAGACCTGTCTTTTGAACAGCAGCTCACAATCTGATAATATTTCTCTTTGAAAAGTCAACATACTATCATTGTTTCAAATTCAATTATACAGCCAGCTTTCTCTCTGTGGTATGCAAGCACTATATTTAGGTTATATTAAATTATGTTTTAATAACATCCAATGGCTTTTTTTTATCCACCTCAGCCTTTATAAGTCTTAGCCCCTCCAAAGGAGGGGGGGAAAGCAGTTTATTAATGCATCACTTCAGAATTGTTTTTTAATTGAAAACATTTTGCAGAGAAAAGACCATTAATAAAATTCGATTCCAAATCAAACTTCTTTGTGTATGTTATTTTTACTCTGCAGTCAAATGCTTTTATTAGATTTAAAACTTTCACTGTTCTTTTTTATCTCTAGCTGTATAATGTTCTACAATAAAAAATAAAGGGTCTAGCGACTCCAAAGTCTGGCAAAATAATATACTTTTTTGGATGTCTGTGTATGTTGCCAATTAGTTTTGCTGTAAATACAGACCTCCATCCATCATCAGTCTCTGGGTGGCTATAAGAGATCTAATTTGTTTCAGATGCCTTGTGCTTGCCGAGCTATTCACCAACTCTGCTGACCTGCTGCGAAGACCAAAGGCTGCAGAAGGATGACTGACAAAGGAAACTGGAGAAAGACCTATCTACTTAGGGACAGATCCTGCCTCCTCAACAGGGAAGGAAGGGCACTGCAAGCTTTCCCCCTTCCTCCTCCCTTTCTCTCTCTTATTTTCAGAAGCTCACAGTTTTGGAGAGGAGCTCAGAGGCGTAAGACCGGCGTTAGGGAGGCTATGACAGGGTAATGGAAAACTCTCCTCCTCAATCCATTCTCCCACCTCCCCTCTCCTCCTTTTACAAGCCATGCTTCAAACCTCCCATTCCCGAGGAATTTTATGAATGCCTGAGCTCAGCCAAAATAAACTCGTAAAGAAAAAGTTTCAAAAACAGGTCACAGACCCGTACAGCAAGTGCGAACCAGTAAATATCAAACCTCGGGCCAAGCGGCATCACGCAGGACCCTTACGGCCCTACAGGGCCCAGCCACGTGTTGTTTGCCGACCTAAACCCTAGCTCCCACAGCAAGCTCCTGCCAGCTTTTTCATCCTCCCCACGGGCACCCCCCAGTCCCCAGGAAGGCACCTATGGAGGTAGTAGCACCTCCAAAAAGGAACAACAAAGGGAGATGTTTTCTTCCTGGGATTTTCACAGTGGGAAGGATGAGACCAGAGCCGTTGGCTGGGGGGTTCATTGCAAACAGCCAGAAACATCCATCTACTTTGTTTTTCCACAGACAATTGGGTTTCCCACTAACTACATAGTTTGTGTCTCTGTGTGTGTAAAACATGCCTATTTCTTTTTCCTATGGAAATTCTTTTCTACAGAAAATAATCCTTATTTATTTAGGGGAAATAAAAAAAAAATCCCACAAACAGAAAGAGAAATAAAAACGGCTGCCTGGCTATAAAGCACAAACTCCCCTGCCAAGCAGTGAAACCCTCTCAATGCCTGATGCCAGGGGCAGTTTATTTATCACCCCTGTTCCCTCCTGGGGTGCAGAAGTGCTGTGCAGGGCACAAGGCTGGCAGGGAGCTGGGTACATGGCAGCGGGGCACCACTCCCTGCCAGATGCCAGCTGCTCATTTACTGCCATGGCTGGGGTTTGGCTTCCCCCCCACAGCAGCACTGGTGCAGGATCTGCTTTGGAACCACTCCCACAAATCACACAGCCCGGATCTCTCACCCCAGCTTCATGGTTTGGGCGCTTGCACTGGAGAAGGGAGGCGGGAGTTTCAGTTCCCACCTCGTTCTGGAGAGGCTCAGACCCACAGCTCCCAAAGGCATACTGGCAGGGACAGGGTGGAAGCATCTCCAGCTCTCCTGATGTGATCATGTAGCAGGCAGCTGAAGAGCTGCTGGGATACAGGATCAAATGAGGGAGTTTGGTTTGGATGCATTTGCTCAAGGGTGCTGGAGAAGGGTCCTGGGTGCTGATTATTGCTGCAATTTCTAAAGCATTAAACGTGGGAAAGCTACTGGATTACAAGCTGTAGTAGAAACAATCATTAGATCTAAGACAGGAATAGCTGAGAAGGAGCCAGAGCAAGGCTCCTGCAAAGGACAGCAGTTGGGAGAGGAGAGCATAGCTCTTGCTTCCTGATGCTCCTACTCTTGCTTTCCCAGCACCAGGCATCCCCATGGTACACACACTCCACACCCAGCAAATAGGCTCTACCACAAAATCCTTTCCCCTGCCTGTTTTGCTCTAGATATATTTTTGTGAGCTCAGGGACCCAGAGCACCCATGTGCTGGAGGTCTGCATTTCACCCCTGCAGGATCCAAACCCCACCCCAGCTCAGAAAGTTCTGGGCAGTGATTTCTCAAGCAGCTTCAGTCAGGCTGAACCAGCCATGGGCAGCTCTTTCTGCAGCCACAAGGTGAAGATGACAGGGAACTGATCCAGCAGAAAATTAATCCAGCTACCAAGAGCGGGGTTTAGGGGTGCATCCACTAGAAGGAAGGGCTGAGAATGCTTAAATTAGTACCTTTGCTAAAAAAAAAACAAAAAAACCCTACACCATAATAGCACAGAGTTAGCTTTGACTATGCAGACGGGCTTATGAGCATCTTACTGTGTCTGGGGTTAAGATGCTAAAATTGCTCAACAGCCGAACCAACCAGGATGGTGGAAGATGTTCCCACCGTCTCTCACAGGTGGTTGCTCCCCTGCCCTAGCAGACCTGGGTGGCTACAGAAACCACAAACTGCAACCCACCTGCTCTGGCAACACAAGCAAAGGTGGGCATGCGGAGGGACCACCTCAGCCTCCAGCAGACACCGGGACCCACTGGGGCAGCTGGGAACACTCCCATCCTAACCCGTGCCATCACCACAGCCATCTGCCCAGGTCATGGAGATACTTGTGAAAACGTGATGCTGCTTTTCAACATGAGCCTCATTGTTCCAGGGCGCAGGGAAGAGAGCGAGGGGAGGACCCTCCCTTTTCAATTGCAGGACATGCTTAGTTATCGTCGTGTTGTGGGGAAGCGGGAAATTACTTTTACTCAAAACCATATGTAAAGCATCAACAAATGCACATCCTGTGAAGCTGGGCGTGTTGCAAGAGGGATTACAATGCCAGCAATTTATAGCAGCTGCCTTAGTAGCCTCTTCTTCCACGCATTATTCTGTCAACATTGTATTTTCCTTGGAAAAACATCTACAGTAGTTTAAATCTCTTTACTGAAAACAGATCTACTACAGGTGCTTTCGAGTTCATCCATGGGATATGAGAAGGTTGAACGTCCCCAAGAAAGGGAAATTTATGTCAGTAATGACTAATTGATTTGCTTGGCTTTAAAATCCCTAATGTATTTTCACATTTTTCCCTGCCTTCTTTTTTACAGTGCTAATAAAAGAAGCTACATCATATATTTGGGTTATATGTGGGTTTATTCTGGGAAATCCTTACTTTTGCAATGTGTTTATGTTTTCCCTCATTTCCTTTTACCTTTCTTTTATAAAAGGGCTTGTTTTTATAGCAAATCAATAGGTTAAAGGTGGACATTAATGGAAAAAAAAGTGTTTGGAAAATATATGGTGAAAACAAGGCAGAACTGGAAACCAAATCTTTGTTCACTGGAAATTAAAGACATGCTTTCTACATTGAAGTGGGACAAATGCAATTTATTGTGGTAGAGCATAGTGAGAACTGCACGCTCCTCTCCCAAACCCAATCCCAAAAGTCTCTAGAAACATTGTGATCCTTATAGGGATGAGGAGAAGGGTTAGTGCATCTCTGTTGGGGGTCGCTTATGGAAAAGGTTCCAGCAAGATCCTTTGCAAAAATAAATATTTTTACTAAATCCCTGGAGCAGCTTACAATTCCCCCTGCTCACAATTACAATTTCCCCATCAGGAAACTTCCTTAAAAAACCCACTTTGGCTCAATTGGAATGTGTTTTTTCAACAAAGCTGAAACATTTTGATTTCAGCCTTTTTTTTTTTACTTTGCTCTGTAATCATTCATCATCCTCCGACACAAAGTATTCAACAAGACAAAAATGGTAAAGCCACACAGAGGAGTCAAATGTGCTCTTCTAAAAGTGACAGCCCATTACATTTGGGGGCAAATATTGTTCTAATTTGGGGGAAGGCGTACAAAAGAAAACAGTAGTGATAGCAAAATCATTCCCTTAAATATTACCATTTCAAAAGCAGTAGAAAGTTGTTCTGCCGAGGGTTTTGTCAATGCAGTTGCAGTGTGTGCCAGCCTGTCCAAACATCTACCTGGAGATGGAGACATGCCCTTCAAGGCTGCTGGAAAATTTCAGCAGAATTTAACAAAATTTAGTGGCACAAAATTGGTACAAGCATCATTAAATCCCTGAGCACTGTGGGCAAGGACACCGGCACAGAGAGGGGTGCAGGAGGGCTCTGGGGGGTCTTTGTGTCTCTCCCAAGGCTTGAAAAGTTCTGTTAGACCAAATCAAAACACTACACCTCAGTTTCCATCAGTGCTCTGAAACAAGCCACAGAAAAACCATTTCACAGCATGTTTTGAGATTTGTGACAGGTGACATTGTGTCAAAACATTGTGTCACAACAAGGCTGATGCGAGTGTGCCAGCTTCACACCTCCCACTTTTTACAAACTGGTATTACTGTGAAGGCTGCTAATAGATAAAAGTAGAAACTGAAGTACTTAATTAGAACTGTACTCAACACCATTATACTGAGTAGAGAATAAAATTATATAAATTATAAAATTATTTCAAAACTACTTGGTAGGACAAGTAAGAAACTCTGTTGTCTTTAAAATAACTTCTTCAGCTGTGTGAAATTAATGTCATTCTGCTTACAAAACTGCCCCTACTGAGCTTGCATTCCAATTTTAAAACAAGATTACTGAAGGAATATGCCATGAATCACTAAAAGGCCAGCTAGGAACAGAGGCATTCTTTTAAATTAAGAGGAGTATAGAAGAGCCTGGGCCAGGGAACACGAGGTCTCCATATGTGTCCATACAGGCTCCCGCATACGATTTATAAACACCCTATGGAGCAGGGAACCTAACTTGCAAGCTGACAAAAGCTGTGGAGGTTACGGAATGGATGGTTGCCCATTTCCTCCTGGGATCCTACTGTCAAGATCTTCTGGGATGCAATCTATTCTAAAATCAATTTTTACAAGGACCGCTCCCGCTGAACCTTGCCAAATCCATCCTCTGCCACTGTCTACTGGAGTTATTACCCACAGGTCACAGGAGCTTTGGCACCCTGAAGTATGCACATGGCAGTGTAGGTTGCTGGAAGCTATTATCCCAGGGAGCTCATGGGATACAACAACTTGGGCAAGTTGCTTCCACTGAGAACCAGAAATCACTTTCTGGCCTGACTGGTGTTTGTAGAGGGGCCATCTGTGCTGCCCAAATTGACACTGACAACTGTGTTTGATGTCTCTGTCTCAGCCAGTAAAATCACTGTTGGATTTTCTTGACTCTGCAATTTCTCACTTTGTGTCAGTGGAGGATAAGACGAGGAGTGATAGGCTGATACTGCAGGAAAAGAGTTTGGATAAAATAGTAGGGAAAAATAACAGCTCTTTTAAACAGGAATGATGGCAAAAGCCTGGGAGAGGTTGTCCGGGGAGGTGGTGGGGTCTCTGAAAGGGCCATTAAGAACAGGTTAAACAAACATCTGACCAAGTGGCTTAGGCAGAGCTGGACCATGATTGGTGCAGGAAGTGGACAAAGATGACCTCTGATGGTCATTTCCAGCATTATTATCTGTTCCTAATAACACTCAAATAACCTGTGGTGCTTTAGGTTGAGTGTCTTTCTTAAAAGGTGCTTACTCAAAATATTGTCCAGAGTTAATGAATTCAGACCCAAGGGCTGAAATGGTCACAGAAACCACATCTCCTCCACCCAATTCAATCAAAGCACAAGAAAGGGAAACAGGCCTACATCCAGGATTTGTGGAGGTCAGAAGAAAGCCCCTCTTGGAGCAATCGATGTCATGTCAAATATGAAATATCCTGAGCAAAGAGAAAGCAGCTCAGAAGCAGAAAATTCAGCAGGGTTATTTTTACTTGTGGTAGGATTCAGTATAAATCAGAATATCAAGTGCGTGTTGGGGGACAGCTGCAGAATCACTTTTGTGATACAAGTTACTACAATTACTGGTGAATCACAGTTGGGAATTTCTTTGGAGTGCCTGGTATGAAGCACAGACATGCCAGGGTCATCTCTTTCATGCTTGAGGCTGTTTCTAAATCATTACAAAACCTATTACAGAAGTTCCAGGATTGTAATGGTTAATACTATCTTTATATCACAAAGGGTTCACTATCTCAACCCATAACAGGGAAGATTTGCCTTGACCTGATTAGTGATGTCAGTGTCTCAAGATACCCAAATGTTTTAACCCAACTTTGGCAGCCACTTGTGTTCACCTTAGTTACCTTCAGCTACCTAAAAATTAAACATTTATTTGAAAAGACTTCTCTAGACCCTTCCTCTAAAGTCACTGGAGAAAGGTTCACCTCTCTGGAGAGCTCTTTGTTGCTTCCTACAGCAGATGTCTAGCTAGGTCAGGTGAATGAACCATCCTGTGGAGTCACCACACTCACCGTACAGGTTACAGAAGCAGACTAGATGGTAATTAGACATCTAATATATATACATCTGATAAGAGGTGATACCCCCTGGACTATTTCAAATTAATGGGTGAGATTGATCCTTTTTGTCTCAGTGCTTTATATCTCTGATCCAGTTTCACGAGAAGTTTGCTATTTGACTTTCCTAAAGAGAGGGAGCCAGAACTCTGCTTCCTCCAAGCCTGCAGTGCTGCATGGCCCTTGCTCTGAGGGGAAATGCTTTTTCCAAGACACCAGAAAACTTTGGTAAAGGAAACACAGGCTTCGGGTTGGGTTTTTTGTGTTTCTATCAAATTGAGATATCAGATAAGCTTGTTATTATTTAATAATGATAGTAGTAACAATTTCTCAGATGTAAAAGTAATACAATAATGATAGGCTTCGTGGAACATGCTAAAAAAGACTAACAAATATAATCAGTTGCAGAAGGGACTGAAGAAAATCTGGGACATGAAAAGCAGAGTAACAACTGTTTGTGGTGAGCTGGGCTTTCATGATGGGGGTATCACAGCAGCAGCATGAAACGGAAACAGGGTCTACTGTAAAGCCGTGTGTCCTCCAGATGGCAACATTGATTGGTATTTCTAAAGGAGTTTGGAAGGAACAATCTCTCTGTGGGATATCTGGGTCAGTCTTTGACACAGACTTGCAGTAGTGCTGCCTTCAAGACCCTGAGCTGTGGCAGGAGAAGAGAGTATCTTTGACAATATTCATGATAATAAAAATGAGGGGGAAAGTGAAAGTCACTACACAACTTTTGGATTCCAGGAAAAATAAAAACAACCAAGTAACCCCTATGACACAACTATCTGGCAAAGGATAAAGAAATATTTTAATTCCAAAAATCAGTCCCTAAGAAGGGTTGAAGATCATTAAAGATAAAAAATGACTATGATCTTAAAGATGTTTGAGTGTCTTCTGAAATTAGCGTAATTCTCCAGCATTTTCAGTCACCAGGGCTGCTGGTGTGAAGACCTCTCTCATTTTGTAGCAGTACCATAACCTCTACAAGTCTTGGGATGTAGACCTGACAACTGATGGACGTGATGGTAGCATCTAGGACTGCAACAGTAATGATATCTAGTGCCCTTCTGAGACTTTTCATTGAGGACCTCAGAACCCTTCAGGAAGGAGATCAGGAAGATGAACTATAGTTAAGTGTGAGACTTACATGCATTTGCCACATATAAATTCTAGTCCCTGAGCTGAAGCCAGGTGAAAATAAAGAAACTGATGAGCTCTTTTGCTTTTATTAGCTTTCTAAGGTATAGTTTTTTTCCAGTCTGCTGTAGGTCAACTTTCACTACAACCACATGAGTTGGATTTATGCCTTGATTTTGTGATTGCTTTCATCTCCTGAAGTCCTGCTCTTAAACTGGCCAGACTGCAGAGAGAGACTAAGTATGAACACCACATTAGCATGAGGTTCAGGGCCAAATGGTCACCTGGTTGAGCACAGGTGACTGCAAAGGGATGTCACCTAGTGGGCTGAAAGGATTTAGACTCATGTTTTGCGTTGGAAAAGGTAATTCATATTGGCTCAAATTTTCCACATTATTGTCATGCAGAGAGCATAAAAAATAAATTCTATCAATTTCTTAAAGTTTGTTTCTTTTCCCCTTTTTGCTAGCTCATGCTCAAAATGTCTTGAGGTTTTCATGACTCGTCTGTCCTCTTTAATAATGTTGGCTATTAATGAAGGGTTTCCTGGAGAACAGATGAGTTCAAAGTTTAAAAAAATCCTCTTTTCCATTGAAGTTTAATTTCTAGAACAATTTTCCACTTTCAGCAAGAATGAGACTGAAAAGCAGAGAACATTTTCCATTAAAGTCTGCAGAGAAATTTCCTCTAGTTTCTCACAGAGGGCTGCAGGGCTTGAAACAGCCTCCACTTTCACCACCACTACCAGGACAAGAGCCAACATCTTCTGCTTTGCTCTTCTGCCTTAAATTAGGCCTGAAAGAAACACTGAATTCTCCATTTCTAGGCATTACTTCTACTTTTTCTCATCTACCCATGCTACTTGTGACAGTCATATTCCAGTCCTCACTTTTTTCAACTTGTGTGGAGTTGCCTCCATATACTTGGCCCTACTGAAGGAGATGAGAATAATCTCTTTATCTGACAGGGGGTTAAGTGAAGTTATCTTGCCCAGGAAGGGCTAAGACCATGGTAAGTGACTTTATACATCCCTATATCTCCTCAAGCTGATGATATCCTTTCTCAGTTTCCACTCCTCTCCTATACATTCTCCATACTGAAGACTCTCCAAAAGGTTTTGTAGCAGCCTAGGCATGAATTTAGCCTATTTTTTAAAAAAATGCCAGTCCTGTTTGGACTATTTAAATATTAATAATAAAAAAATAAATATAAAATTCCATAGATATTGAGATTAGGAGTTTAGGGACACATGACGAGAGTAGAGTTTCTTTGTCCACCAAAAAAAATTTCAAAACTACAAGACGTAGTTTTCAAAAACACGAATTTTGGTGAAGGAAAAATAAGTAGTTTAGGGAAAAACATTGGGTTTCAAAAAATATCTTCAGTTAAAATTTTAAAAACCAAGCCATACTTTTTACTAAACACTGAGAATGGTTGCAGAAAGCTTTTTCATTAGTTAAGTTTTCACTGAAAACGACCCAGCCAAATATGCTGGCTCAAACCCACTTTCCTCCACAGTTTGTCACCAGGGTGGATCTGAACCAAACCACAGGTAACACATGGCAACTTCTCCCACCATGGGCACAATCTGTGCCCCAGGCAGTGGGAGGGCAAGGTTTATTTCTTCTGCCCATGTCATATTTGCCAACATTGAAGCAGCCTGATTTAAACCCACGGATAAGGGCTGGGGTTGTAGATGGGAAGTGATGCAGGAATCCCTCTTTATTTATTATCTTGGTAAGAGCAAGGCTGCCTTTAAAGTCTGACTGATATGCTTGTGAGCAGATCCATGGTTGTTAGAAGGGGATCATTGTCCTTTTGGGAGACACAGGCAGCAAAAGGCTCTTTTGACGAAACCACAAAGCTAAAATGTTAATCTGATGAATTCTACCCTCTATGGCTCTGGAGTAAGAGGTTAACAAAATACTTTCTGTGCCAAAAAGCTGTAAAATAAGCTTCATTTTAGATGTGATAGGGGAATATCTTCTTACTAATTGTACCAAGGTGTCTGCTGAATTAGCTGAGATATATCAGCAGTCACTGTAAAACCTCTGTGTGAAAACATCTAACAGAGTCAAAGAAACCAGCAGTGGAACAGACCCCAAGGCAGATCAGCTGTGCCTAAACCTAAACCAGGCTCAGCAATGTCCAGTCATCCTATACAAACCCCCTGAATGAAAGGAGAAGGGCTGCAATTACGTTTGTTCCTATTAACCTCTGCCAGGTCTGACTTCCAGCAGCAGGCTCAATCACAGCCTCTAGATTCCCATCCCTGACTGAATCCACTGATGCTGTTATTGGTACAGAGACAAAGCTGAGGCCAAAACCTCATTAAAATTTCACCTTTCCCTAGGCTCTGCTCTAAAAACCACACAGAGAGAAGCAGCTGAAAGTACTGTTATCCCCATTCTACAGGTAAGTGTGGAATAGTACAATTATCCTTGCAGTTGTCCCGTGGAGATATCACGACCAATGCTGTCTGCATTTAAGAGAGTGATGAAATATTCAAACTGAGCCTGGATTCTCTACAGCCCTGGAAAGACACAACCACAAGGTCCCAAGTAAGGTCCAAACAGGACCCTGGCTTAGATCCCAATGTCATATGGAAATCTGTGATGGAGGTAGGAAGGGAGCTCCCATGTCCCATCCCCCAGGTCCATGCTGCTGTCACACTTCTCTTGCCATTTTGTTTTAGGTACATTATAGCATAGACTTATTTTTCATGTCTGTGTTTTATCTTCAATATTTGGGTCTGCTTTGGAAGTGTGTGTGGGCCTTTCCTTTTGGCTCTCTAAATAAAGGGTCATTTGCAATACTCTGCATCTTAGTAGAAGTGATTTTATAGCAGCAGAGTGTTCTAAAGTATGTTGTTTTTGCCTCAGACACCAGTAATACAAGGTAATTTATATGTCCAGTGAAAGCCAGCACTTATTTTCAGTAATTTCTCCCAATTATGTTTATCAATAGGTATCTCTCAGAAAAATGCCAAATCTCACAAGCATGTTTGGAAAGTCAAATATGTTTGTGTAATGCAAACCTATGTCATGTCAGGAATTAGTTTGACTAATGGGTCTTTAATTAAATCCTTGTGGGGTCTTGGTGTGAAGAATGGACCCAGTTTCCAAAAAATTTAATTTATAAGATAAATTCACAAATATATCTGTCTAATAAATCTTTCCTACATCCAATATTTGTCCTAGAAACAATAACAGGACAGACAATTTATTAGACTGTTTCCTATTGCATTATTATGACTAAGCTTGATACTTTAAATGTACTCTTCAGAGCACTGGAATTATGAAGGCTATAACTAATGAAGATGAAGATTTCCAGGGAGCACTGATCCAGGAGAGACATACTTAGTGTAATTTTCAGACCTATATGTAATCACATCAATATTTCCCTGGAGAATACAAGTTATAGATGACTCTAAGGTAATACCCAACTGCCACTGGAGATATTTTGCAGAAACCACAACAGGAAATGTTTATTTTCTCAACCTTAATAACCCTTTCAATACAAATTATTTTGGATTTTTGAGAAATTACATTAATTTCCAATATTATTTTTTTCTTGTGACGTACTTCCCATTTGTATAAATAGCCATGTTTTCCTTCACTGCCTTTCCTTCAGTCAGCTCCTTGATTTCTGACTTAAATGACTGTTGTGTAGAAAAAAAAAAAAGCCACCTAAAGTATCTTCATTTCCCTTCCCTCAGAGAACAGCATGCTAGCAATACTGACGAGCACATCAAAAGGTCAATTCCACCCTGGCATAAATGCCTGGGAATCTTAATAGCAGAGAACAGAATGGAAGCGCCAGGTCTAAGATGTACTAAGATCATACTAAGATGTAGTCCCAGAAATACCATTCTGGTGTTTGTAAATACATTTCAGACAGTTAGATCTATCCCTAATCTCTCAGGCTTACCCCTCCCTGAAATTCAGAGAGATCAGAGGAAACCTGCCCTTGGTGCCCTTCTCCTACAGCACATCTGGTTGGAGCATCCTCTTGCTCCAGTGGCAGAGGTCCTAGGCTTTGTTTTCTTTACAGTCTATTTATTTTAGTTGATATTGATGATAACATTATTGGTAGTTTTTCATACCAAATAAGCCAGTTCCAAGTAAATCAAGTGAGAGACCACATGTCTGGCATGGAATTGCACAGCCCTTCTCCTCCTCATGTGAACCAACGGATGGCTTCACTTAACTCAGGGTGAGTGGGTGGAAAAGGAGTGGAAGACAAGAGCTGAGGAAGGAGATGTGTTCTGTTTTAATCAAGCTTGTTGGAAGACTCAGACGTGCTTGATTTATTCCTAACTGTACTGGATGGAGTTCAGCTTTTCCTGTCCTCTATCCACTATCACTCCTGCTCCATGTGCAGGTCTGTTCAGGTACAGCCTTTGCCACAAGCATCTGAGGTCAGGCAGCTGCTCCAAAGGCTACCAAGCTGAAATCAAGATAGCCACCTTCCCAAGAGTTTAAGAAATTAAATGCATCAAAAAGAAAATGCCAGCTTGGGATGCTGCTAATGATTTTCAGAGGAAACTCTGATTTGCAACCTATGGTTTGGTTTATGGTGGTTTGTGTGCATGGATTTCATAGCTGTGGAAACGAAGCACTTAGTAACCTTGGCCTCAATCTGGGCAGGTGCTTCCCCAAAGAAGTCCCATGTCCTCAGTCCAAATACCACTTCTGCAAACTCTTTGGATGGGATTGCAGGCAGAGATCCTTGGGCAACAGCACAACTATTCAACACCAAGGAGAGTTTTGAAGAGCAAGGAACAGGAATAAGATGGTAAAGCTGCTTCTCACTGGTTTAGAAAAACCATCAGGCCTGAGGACTTGTTCTCATCCCTAATCCAAAGAACAGAGTGTGCCTTTGGTTTTTCACGTTTTCACACACAACACTAAGCCCCCAGCACCACAACAGTCAGTGTTTCTGTATCACACTGATCCATTTCCTACTGCAAAGTACATCTCTACCTAGGAACAGAGGCACAAAATGAGATAAAGTCCCCTGCAACTGCAAGAACGATGGAGATGTGAGATATACACCACTTCTGCTCCTGTTTCCCTTCTTGTACACACAGAGGAAGCTGCAAAACATTTTCCCCAAACTTGTAACAAGCTTAAAACAAGCTGCAGAAAAGACCAAAAGCCACAAATTACAACATAAAGCAGGAGGAGAGCAGGGAAGCTGACAGGCACTGAGATGCCCTGCAAGCAGCAAGGGAATGAGTTGGGTGCTAATTCCCAGGTGAGCCCCAGCAGTGGGCTGTGCTCTGTGCTGCTGCTAAAGGCAAAGAAGAGATGACAGGTCCCAGCCTCTGTCATCTGATAATAAACTTATGCTTGACCTTAAGCTTGATGATTTAATGCTGGTCATGTGAGCAGGACTCCCAGACTAAGGCACCAGAGGAATTGCTGACACCAGCTGGAGAGCCAACACAACCAGCTCAGCATCCTGCCTCCAGCTGTGGCCAACTTTCAGGGCTCCAGAAGAAGGCAAGAAGAACTCTCAGAAGCCAAGTTACGTAACATTTACACAGTATTATAAACTAACACAGTTCTGGTTTGTTATTTTGTTCCCATGAACGTAGTATTACTGAATGGAAACTACTCTGGGTGAAATAGGTGGCACATTTTGAATCTTAAGCTTCCAGAAATAAGATGCTGCTCAAAAGAATTTGGAAACAGTGTACCTGGTGGAGGGATGAGCCCAGCTCAAAACCTCAAGTTTGGGAACAGTTGAAAAAAAAACAAACAACAAACAAGTCATCTTTCATCTGATCTGACTGTTGCAAACATGGTAGCACTGGACTGAACCCAAGCTGTGCATCTATGTAAGCCAGGTATCAATATAACAGCATTCATGCTTAGCTGGCAACTAAACAGAATAACCCTGTGGTGGGACTTTTGTTTCTTCTTTCTTTCTACTTCTAAACATTTGTAACAGTATTTCATAAATCTTATTTTATCTGCTGCTTATAATCCTAAAGTGGTACTTGAAATCTGTCTCTGAATTTCAGGGTGTGAAGCCAACTTGAATCTCTTGCCTCCCCATCAGCTCTCCTGACAAGGATATAGGAGGATAAAATGTTATGCAAACTTGTTGACAGAGGTGAAAGTCAGTGGTTGCCAAAGATGGTTTCTGGAAACAGTGCAGACCCTCCACTGAAACCTTACTGGCATGCAAGACAGTCTTTGCTTTTTACTAGTAGGCCCAAAACTAACATTTTCATAATAATTTTCCAGTATCAAAGTGATAGTTTTTATCCAAGACAGCTGAATACTACAGAACTGTGTAACAACAATTCAGTGCCAAACATATGCTATGTATGTATTTTAACACCTTTGATAATAATAAAAAATGCATGTTCCTAGCAGTTTTCTCAACTTTCATTCAATAACAACATCCTCGAGTTGATGCTTTTTGTTTTCCTTTCATATTATTACAAACCTGTGTTTAATTCTCAGTGCCAGTTTGGCTTTTTAACCTTTCTTTCTACATTCCACTAGTAATGTCTGATTAAGAAATTAGCCTTTCAAGTGCTATAAAAAAATCCAAGAAATACAGTAACACAATACCATGGAAAACTGATATAATCTTTTCAAAACTATAAAAATTGGTCACCCAAAGGAACATCTGCATGGTAAAAATTTTAAACAAACTGGAAGGGAATCAGATAGCTCATAAAGAATCAAGCAGCTAGAAGAGCCATTGGTCGTTTACATATTTTGCTGTCATCCTGACTTGGAGAAGACTATCATTTTGAAGCATGTTACTTCAGTTTTAGTTACCAGCATCTGGAATGAATTCCAGGATGGAACACTGAAAGTTTTTAAAAGGAAACTCAACCTTACAATAATTATTCCTTAAATCATTAATATGCTGAAAGTGCCAGATGTAAAAATATGAACAAAATAAAAGAAAATGTGCTCCCAGGTATCACTCAAATCCCTAATGTACATCTGTCTGTTTTCTCAGTTCATTAATATCTGTTGTAATCTCAGATATTTTCTTTTATGTAAAAATTTCCACTTGCTTGTTATGTCTTCTGTCTTGCATTAGAGTTATTGCTTTACCTCTCAGAATAACTCTGGCTATGTACATTGCAGGGCTAGGAATCTACCCAGCAAAAGATAACAGAGCATTCATCTTCTATCCACCAGCATGGGAATTTTTTTGTTTTATGGAAATTCAGGAGGGACACCATCCTGAAAGTGTGGGTTTGTGGTGACACCAGGGCTTTGCCAGCATGGAGCACCTCATAAGTTCTAGGTTTCATTCACAGGCACAAGATACGGTGCAATGAAACCTGGGTGTGAGGGACTGCCGGGCTTGGGACAGGACCAAGAACCTGAAGACTTGGCAATTCAGTCCTGTTCACACCTTCAAAGCAGCAGGATGGAGGCAGCAGAGGGAGGGATGAATGTCACTGCAGATTAATACGAATTCTTTGATGGTCTGCTCTTTTTGGGGCGATGATGCAAATCACAAGGCCAAAAAAAAATTCCCTTTTGTAAGTGAATTCTCTCAGGATGACCCATTTCATTGACAACTCCAGGAACACCTAACTAGACCTCACCAAAGCCCCTAGTCATTGATTTGTTTCCACTGATGTCCTCCCTCCCCAGAGAAGTTGTCTCCCCAGAGCTCCACTGAATATTCCCAGCACTGTTAAGTGTTTCTGCAGATTAATGCTTGTCTGAATGTTACTAATTAGGCCAGGCGACTATATAATGAGATGCTTACAAAGTTTATTTGTCACTAAAAATAAATGTTAAGCATCTGGTTTGCAGGCTATTCCCATGTGCCATTCAGGTCCTCATGCTGTAGAACCAGATGGAGCTGGAGGGAGACCAATCACAGCACAGAGGGATTACATGTCTTAAAACCATGGTTAACTTAAATAAGCAAGTTGCCATCCCTCCATAAATCCCACATCTACCACCAGATGTGTGACAAGACTATTGCAAGGGGGTTTCTAGCTCAGGCTGCCCTGCTCCAAAGAGGCAGAGGAGAAAGCTGGAGGCTCATGGCAAGGGGCATCTCTCCACTGTACCCACCCCATTTGTCAGCAGAGCCACACTCTGGTGCTGACGATCTGAAAAGAAAGCCCTGATGACTCACAAAGCAGAAAACCATCAGATGGGCCTACACTAAGTAAACTTTCCCTCTGTCCCAGGCCGTGGTGGGAATGACTCATCTCTCTGTAAGCTTGGGGGAGAGCTTCCTTCTGCCATGTTAAACAAATGTTCAATGGGTTTCTCAACATAGTTCTTTGCAGTAAAGCCATTGGTGATGTTTGCTTACAAGCCATGTTTTAAGTAGTCAGAGTAACAGTAAACAAGGACACTGTGTCTCTTTAAAGCATTTAACAGCCTGTGTCATGCTGACAGAGTAGGTGGGATCGACTGGATCCTTTATTTTCCTTTTTTATTCCAGAGCAGTGCTGTGCAAGAGGCAGCACTTTTCTGGTGTGATGAGCCTCACATTGTCTGGGTAAGCAAGATCTGGGATATGCCAGGTTCTGGGGAATGGGAGGTCAGTCCTCATCCAAGAGAAACAAGAAGGAAAGGGGAAGAACCCAATCCAACATTAGCAGAGAGAAGGGAACAAGTCAGCTTTACCCAGAGATGCCTGAATCAAACCCTGTAGAGAAGAGGAACATGTAAGCTGTATTTCTCTTTTTGGATGGTGCTTAGAGGTTGGGAGCTTTGTTTTGCTGAGTGCTGCTGAGCAAAAAGAGTTGATTTCTCATTGTTCTCAGAGAGCCTGCCATCCAAGGATGTAATGCACAAAGGCAGAGCTGACAGAGTAGATGACTTTAACCATGAAGGTAATTTTTCAGCACTTGTAATTTGTTACTAGAAAGGAACGTAAGGTGATAAATTCATATCTGCATTTCAAGCTCCTCAAAATTCAGAGTCTTCAGATTCTATTTTGTTTTGTGTTTTATTTTATTCAGTACCATCCATTGCTAGGGAAACAATCAAGTACATTGCTTCCAGGAACCACAGGGTACAAGTAAACTATGTAGATGAGACTATTAGCATAAGAAAAATACTCTTTTCCACTGAAATGAGAAATCTGCAAAGTTTTCTGAGCATGAGAAACTAGCAGTGAACCTGTTAGCTGACTGCTGTTTAAACACTGTTTACTGTTGTGCTCTGTCACATTTACCACTTTGCCTAGAAATACCAAATGACCAGACAAAATTCTTCAACTTGTCTGACCCCCCAAAACCTTGGTAAGAAAACCTTTGGCAGAGAAGAAGCCCACAGCTTCCCAACCTTGGACAACAGTAAATCCAACCACAAGACAGAAAGCTGCAGGACATGTGGTTCCTGAGCCCCCACTGCTCACTGAACAGGCTGAAGTTACATGATCAAGATTTCCCTTCTATCTGCTGCCACCTCCAAGATTGCAGAGTCCTTGATGTGGGGTGGGGCAAGTTAGGGAGAGCTGCACAGGGCCGCAGTGGATGTGATCCTTGCTCACCCGTGTGATGATAAGCAGCGGCACAACAGAGTGGCAGGAAGGGTGGTTTTGTGGTTCACCCACTACCCAGAAAAATCAGTCTCCACCGTAACATTTTTGCTTTGTCGCAAGCAAGTCCTTTCATGTGGCTGTGAAATACTGAGAGCACCAGGCAGCTCAGGGCTGTGCTGGGGGGAAATACAGGCACAGGGAGGTGAGAGGCACTTGGTCAGGAAAACTATGACAATTTCATCAAATTTCCCTGTGTTAGAGCCAGGTTAGACAAAAGGGGATGGATTATGGAAAGTTACAGCAAAGTTGAAAAACATTTGGGGAGGTTTAGTAGCACTGGATCAAAGGTGCTCATCTTGGAAGGGACAGGAGCATGAACACACTCTAGTTATGGGCACCATCCCCAACTAGCTGGAAGCAGTGGAGATTACTTATTTAAAAATCACTCGTTGCAGGAAGAGAAGCCAGGAAAACTGTAGCTTGAAGGTAGAGATGGAGAAAAGTGCAGGTCATAGAAACAAGGTCTTGTGGGGCCAAGTATGAACAGGTGGTGAGAAGAAGACTAAACCCAGGTGGTATTGCAGCAGAAAAAGAGGCAAATGGCAGCAGGGAGGTTGGGAAGCAGGTTCAACCAATGCCTGGAGAGCCAGGTGTAATTCTCACAGCCTATCTGACCAGAAAGTACCAAACTACCTTCATACATAGACCCAGAAGCACAATCAACTATCCATATATAGCTATTTTAATACTTCATTCTGGTTGGAACAAGTCTGAAATTGCAACAGAAGAAAGGGGTTGTGGGAGGTGAGTTACAGGACCCTGCTTTGGAGTGTTTGATTTGGATCCATGGTTTCCCAAGGATGAAAGTTGAAAAACTGATGAGAGTAAATAAAACAGCTGATGAAAATAAGGACTGGCCAAAGGAGAGGAATATTAAGTAACAGGCATAATGCACCCCCTTGCCTGTGTTCTATTTTCAATAGATTTCCTATATTCAATATATGTTCTGTATTTCACATTGCAAATCACACACACATACATCTGTGGGGAAGTAATGGCACAGAACTAGAGTATGAGTGCAACTCCACATCAGTGCCCCAGGCAGGATGTTCCCTATTCTGGTTTAGGTTAACCCATCCCTAAAGCAGGATTAAGTTAAACCATTTCAGAGCAGGCTTAGGACAAAAATGCATGTTCTCATGGGGAACAACTGCCTGATGCCACAACTGAGGCCACTACTCCATTGCTACAAGACCTCTTGAAAAAACTGAAGGAAAAAACAAGTGATAATTGAGACACGAGGTGAGGACTGCACAACAGTGTGGTTGGCACTACTTTAGAGAAGGTCACAGGGCTCCGAGCAAAAATATTTTGTGGGTGGGCATGAAAATACTCCTGCTGGCTTGTGTCCATTTTTACTGACAGAACCATCCGTTGCTATCACCTGGGAATTTTGTTCCCTTTTTTTAGTTATGATTTACGGGGTAAGTCTAAAAAACTCAGAACCAATAAATACATTACATTAGTGCTTAGGTATAGAAAAAAAATCCTTCCTGACAGCACTAAAGGTTTTTACCCATTGCTGTTCCTGAATCCTTGAAATACAGCTTTTTATGCTCTGGCTACAGGGAAGGTTTGAGGCTCGAATCCTTCCTTTTAGTCCAAAGGAAAGCAATCCCTCAGAGTCAGGGTCTCATGTCCAGTACCTAACAAATGGAAGGGGAATGGGAGCGAGACAGAGCACATTCCACAGCCTGGTGTGTTTAAGGAAAGGGGTATAGCTTTCACTCTCCTGCTGTTAGACAATAATGCGCTGACTGAAAATGTCAAGCTTCAGTTTAAACAAAATAGAAGACTGGAGGGCCCAGAGCAGAGAATTTAAACACGTATTAATTAGGGCTGGTAATAGTCTGACATTTGCTGGATTTTTAATAAACTGATTAGTATTTCTCCTTCATATTTCAGTGACACGAAATCGGCGCAGCACAATTAATTTCAATAAGTTTCGGTCAAGGGGTGCTGAAGGAAACTGAACATGCAGGGTCACAAGATTTGAATTAGAAGTACTCTCACTTTGAGCAAGTAATGTGGAAACCCATTGCCCTCTGCATGAAGAAATTGAAGGTCAGGACCTTGAGAAGAATTTATTTACTTGGAGTAACGTATTTACTTCAATAATAGTACTTCCACAAAAAGAATAGGAAGGTAGAGACAAGACATTATTAAAGCCCCCTCAAAAATGCAACTGAATGGAGTAAAAGATCTCAAAATGTGGAAGCACAACACTTATTTTAGCATGAAAACTCAGCTTTATATATTTTAACAAACCAAGGAATAGAAAGAACGTGTTCTAGAAGACATTGAAGGTTCTGTTGTTATTGCAGCAATGAGCACTAGAGAAACACCTCTTTACTAGGAAATAATCCCTTCAGTGGCAATTATACGAGTGGTTCAGAAGGTACCAGTATCTAACCAGAGCAATAACACCACCACACAACTAGCCATTGAATGCTGCAGGTTGTCAGAAATGTTCCCAACCTCTTTGGGATAGTACCTTCCTCTTTTGTTACCTACAGCAATATTTCTCTACATGATGAGAGGCTCCAGTCTTAGACTGGGTCCCTGCTGTGCAAGCTTTGAAACAACCAAGAAGCCAAAGTTTGGCCCAGGGCCACCTGGGAAGACTAAGCTTAGGACAAAATGGCACTGCAATAACATAAACCCCTACACTGGTACAAATTGATATGCAGAACACAACTTCAGTGTCTGAATAAAGGCAACTGGACAACTCTTGCATCACTTCATGTGTCATAGCACACGTACTCAATCATGGCGATACTGGAAAAGCCACATACACATGACCATGCTCTGCTGCTAGTGAGTGAAATTTGGAGGGGGGAGGATTTAGCTTTGCTAATAGAAACCCTGGGGTGCAGTTATCACAGAACAAAATGGACTGAGATTGTACATTCTGTAATAATTCTGAGAACTTTTTTAGCATTTAAAATGTTAGCTCTCTCACTAAGCGCAAGGCATTCAAATCTTACACATAAGAAATTTCAAGCAGAGAACAGAGCTGGACACCCTCTTTCCAGATTCTAGTGACATTTTAGATTTTGAAAATGCAGCATTCACATTTCTCCATGTTTTTTTTTTCAAACTATCAGCCTATGAAATTTTGAAATAAAAACCCGAGAATCCTGAAATCTAAATAAACTGCAGCTTAACAAAAGTGAAACATATTTAAAATAAACATTAAAAGGGGATTTTTTAAAAAGTAATTTGGATTCAAAATGACAGCAAGTGGTTTCGTGTTATGTAGTGGCTGTTATTATTCTTATTATTATTATACTCTTGTTATTGCCAGTATTAATAAAATACTTGTCTCCACTAACACCTAAGAATGTCCATCAGAGACCCAAGTGCTGGGTATTATACTGATGTTTATTTGAAAGACTGTCCTTGCCTCAAAGAACCTCTAATTTACTGCTGCACCCAGGGGAACAGAGAACAGAAATAGTTGTTTAACACAGGAACTGGATTATCACATATTCCAGTGTCACGAGGTACATCAAAACCCAGTCCATCATCATCAAGAGTAACACAGGAGGCCTGAGGTGACCCAGGCGAGTTCAAAACACCACTGCATCTCTTAGTGAAAAGGAGACCTGACCTGTACAGCTGGCAGACTAAATAGATGCAGAAACAGCTGGCATGAGAAGAAAAGAGAGAGGAAAATACTGATTCAATCTTACAAACCATGAGGTAAGAAACTTCAGCACAGAGCTAGGATAGCATGGAATGGTGGAAGAGCTTCTCAAAGTCACCCCCACACAGTAGATCCCCAGTGTCCTAGACTGGAGTTAAAAGTACAAGGACATTCTCTGCAGATAGCACAGCATGCTGCAGGAAGGGTTTCTGAAGAAAATGCTTCAAAGGAGTCATTACAGCATCAGGTAGCTATTACATGTTAGAATGATGTTCAGTTAGCACGGCTCAAGGAGCTACCACCACCTGGCTGGATGATGGTCATAATTAAATGGATGTCCTTGCTGGAAGCTTTACACCTGCAGAAATTGTCTTCCTTGGGGCCTAGGTTAAGGGTCCTTCACCCACCACTAGTGCAGTCAAGGGGCTTTGGTACCTGCCCTGGTACCTGCAGACTCTTGTCCCACCCACCCCTCCCCTGGAAGCTGTGCTCCCTCCAGAAGAGGCTGGTTGACAAGCGACCTATTTGCTTTTACACCTCCAGAGCTTGCTGCTCAGCACTGTAACATCAACAACGGTGATT
Source organism: Apus apus (assembly GCF_020740795.1). NCBI lineage: Eukaryota > Metazoa > Chordata > Aves > Apodiformes > Apodidae > Apus > Apus apus. Next base: position 23,094,237 of record NC_067288.1, on the reverse strand, counting down.
TCAATTACTGCATCAGGTGAGGGACTACAACAGGACAGATCTGCTGCAGGATGCCTCTCAGGCATCTGCTCCAAGCTCTGAGGGCAGTAACTGCATTTGCCACCATGGCTACCTTCAAAAGGGAGCCCAAATCAGTCCTAACAAGCACCCACAGTTTGAGGGGGATGTGGGGCTGCTAACAGCTCCTCATGCCACCACAGATGATGGAGATCGCCACCCCCCAGACCCTCAGACCACACCCATACCCTGATATTTCTTGAGGCACACAAGAAGGAAGATTAAGAAAGTTTGGAGCTTATGGAACCCATGTTTCCTCTTGCTCTGTATAATCAGAGTGTGGGGGAAACTTCAGCTCTGCAGGTGGCAAATTATGATGATTCCTCTCCCCACAGCCAAACAGGCATGACCAGGTGAGAACTTTTTTACAACCAGGCTCATCATTTAGGTTTCATCCAGCCCCCACAAGCCCACAGAGGATGTGCAGAGAGACTCCTTTCGATCCCTCTTGGGCAATACCAGCGTCAATCCCAGTGCACAAACTAGAACCTCCCTGTCTCCACTTTAAATTAAGCCTTAAAATATGGGCCAAATATGATGGATTTGTAGACAGTTGCTTAGGGAAGGAAGTGCTGTAGTGGATTCATTACACTACAGGCTGACAGCCGATGCCAAAGCATTGCAAAACCCATGGGGTTTCCAGAAGGAGCTTGACATGAAATATGTGGTGAAGGAGCAGTACGGGCTGCAGAAGCCACAGTCTCCTGCAGAGACAGATATGAAATGGAAATTACTGAAGCCAGTGATGGCCACAAAAAGTATAGGCAGCTGGGAAATACCCAGGCCAGTTGGAAGAGATCTGGGATGGGGAGGAGATCCCAAATAAGAGGAATTCAGATCCTTTGCTTCCTTTCTACAGCAGTCCTCCCTATAATCTGTGCAGCTCGAGAGATAAGCTCTTTGTGATGGATTTTGGTGATTTTGGCATTAAAATTATAGCCTGTTTTACAGGAATGCGAGCCTGGAAACTTGGATTCTTATATCTCAACTCTACTATCAATTTCCTGGATAACCTTAGTGAGCTGTACAGGCCCACCCTTTCAGATGTGGCAGCCTGAAGTTCAGTGTACAACCCTGAGGTCAGTCCCACAGCAGATCTCTCCTGCAACCTCTAAGGCCACGTTGTAAATTGGGAAGTTGGCCTCAATTCCGTGAGCCTCCACTTCCCAAATTGTTGCTAACAGTATTATCCATCTGCACGGTCCCCCCAGAGGCTCCATTTATTCATGCTCACAAAGAACAACAAATGCAGGGACAGAGGAGGTATAGAAAAGGGAGATGGATAAAAGCACTGTCTGAAAACTGCATCACCACCTCAGCAAGTGGAGCTGTACCAGAGGGAGCAGAGGAAATTGTTGTTTCCCCTTCCTCCCTCCAGTTCTTCACTCACATCCACCCCTACAGAGACCTGACCAGAGAGAGACTCAATTGATACAAAAAACCAGAAAACAGCAACCCTGCAGGATTATCTGGGACTACCCCAAATAAACCCACACAAAAAAAGGCTCATAAGTACTTGGTACTCATTCAGCACATGTCATCTGATAATCTTGGGGCAGCTTATAATGTCTGGCTGGGGAGCAGCAGGCCCAGGCATTTCTGAATAGCAGACAAAGTTAGATGACTAAATATGGTATTTTTTTATGAACTTGGAGCACCCACTTTGCAGTGCTTGGCCCAGGACCGATTCCTTTTGAGACCTAGGCCTTTGATCTCGCTGCTAGACAAAATAATTAAAGGAACTGAAATACAATCGAGGCTTCTTCCCAGCTTAAAAAAAAAAATAATAAAAAAATAATAATACTTGGATATCTTTTTTGGACTCTTCAGATAAAACATCACGTAGAAAAACATAATGATATTTCTTGAGTTTATTCCATCAGCTCCCTTCTTGTAAGTTCACATGTGAAACTGCTCAGATCTTTTATCGGGAGGGAGTAAAACTGGAAGCATCAGGTAAGCCCAGGGGGTTATGCTTGACTTTAAACCAGACACATTTCCTCCAAGGGCTGTTACCTAAAATGCTCTTTTCATACTGAATGCCCCTGCTGAGGGATTTTGCTTTGAAAGGGGCCTCTCTTTGGAAAGAGGGTTTTCTTTGTTGTTGAGCACACAGACTTGGTAATTTGGGTGGTGCTTCCTTTTTCCTGACCCTGGCTACTCATCAGCCTGCTTGATGGCTCCACATTAGTGACAAAGATGATCTGCTCCTTCACAAAGCACACAGGAGCTTCCATGGTGGGAGCAGAATGGAGAAGTGTACCATATCATGAGGCTGGGGATTGATCTGATGGGTTCCTGTTAGCTCCTGACACACAGTCTGATGTCTCAGGACTAGGTCAGAACAGCCCAGTGGAGCTTTTTCTCCTAGGTGAGAAAAGAGTGGCAGGGTGGTTGAGAGGGTTTCCTACAGGTCTAAAGGTGCCAACTGAAGCCTCACTTGGATGTTATGCTATAAACTGTTTCAAATTTACTGTAGTGGTAATTAACCTAATCTGGTAATTTGGAGTAAGGAGTCAAAAGCACATATGACATAGTAACTTCAGTCACCTCCCTGGAGACCTTAGGTTCTTCAAGTAGACTACATCACTCCTGAGGACTAGAAAAGTCACCTCTAGGTGTTTCAGCAGCAAATTTTGATACCTACAGAGCGAGGGCTGAGTAAAGTTTCTAATGCTATCAATAATCTAACTTTGATTCTTGGCTTAAGCTAGTTTTTAACACCATAAACTGGTGTTCAAAAACAAGTGCCTGGAAGTTTAGTGAAAAATCAATGTTTACCTAAAGGGGTACTGGTTACCCCCTTCACATTCACCTTCTACCTTGAAGCACCTTTCTCACGCCTACCTGTCTTTTTCTCTTGCTTTGCTTTTCTCCCCTTCAGTCTGAGACCTTGACAAGGTAGGAAGGCAGAAGACTGGGTTTTCTTGTCACTGAGCCAGTTAATATGGATATTTTGGTAATGTTCCCAGCTTTGGAAAGGTTGCCAGCACCAAGACAAACCCAGTGTGATCACACAGTGATCCTGGGCTGGCTCTGAAACCCTTTGGAGCAAGGACATCCCACTCCTTTCAAGTGTTTCATATGAAATTTGTCCTCTTTTACATTTTGTTCAGTGGGAGTACATTTGTTATTAATCACTGCCTTGCACATTAATGCAGTGCTTTCTAACAGTTAAACCAGATATTCCATCCTAGCAACTCAAATTAATATTTGTTTGAATAATAATGAGATGATGTCTGGCCAGCAGTGTGGTCTGGCTGGCAGCACTTTCCTCTCCCAAGCGGACGTTTTCATTTGGTTTGTTCCATATTTTCTTCCTCTGCTCTTATTTTATATCATCCCCCAAAATCTTCCATTCAAGTGCCTTTCTCCAGCAATGGTGCCTCTTGCATTCAATCCATGTAGGTCAAAGTACTTTTTTCATTCCTTGTCTTAATTCCATTGGACAAATGGCTCTACTGAAACCAAATATTTTTGAGGAACTCACTTCTGGTCTTCTTGCATTATTCAAGATTAAAGTTTAGATTCATATACTGAGTGCAAAATATATATGATACATGAAACTAAATATGCTGTTTGCATGTTCATCTCTATTTGCTATTTTGCAGCATAGACATTGATTACATTTATCATCACATTGATGATGCTTTAAGGATTGTCTTCCACAAAATCAAAGTTCTGTCTTAATTTCTACCATGATAACAATGATAAAAAGCTTGAGAATATTTAGACACTGAGTCGGGATGGGTATAAATGCTCTACTTTTTTTAAAGATTCAAAGCCTGAAGCCAGCTTTCACAGTTTAAACCTCTCTCTAGAAAACACAAATGAGCAGCAACTCATGTCCAGTAGCAATTTCTCCACTGAATCATACTCAGACTCTGATCCAAAGTCCTTCTGTGTTTTGAGGAAGTATGAAGCTTTTCTGGCTTGGGTTGACCACAAACTGCCTTAGAGAGAAAAATTTTCAGAGCTGTTCATTTTCAGAATGTTGCACTGGCAGAAATTTCCTTTGACAACACCCCTCTGAGGTACAGGGATCAGTGTAATGTGCTCTGACTTCACAAGATGCTGTGAACACAACCTGTGTGGTGGGACTCAACTTTGCTCAGTCAGCTCTGGACCAGATCCACAGAGAACGAATGTATGGAAAGAAGGAAGAATACAAGTTATCCAGACCTCGGTATTTTTAAAAGCCTAAGGTATGTATATGTTGTGGGGCACTACTGTTGGGTCAAGTATGTTTTCAGAAATTTATTTCAATCAATTCTGATTGTAAAAAAATGGCTGCAATTGACTGCTTCCCAACGACATATGCACAAGGAAAATTATTATATTGTATCATATAAAATTATCCCATCATCTAAAGAAGTGTTTTCTGTAACATTTTTCACTGAGATTAAAAGACACTCTTCCTTCTGCTAGAAGAACTAACTATTTTTCTCTGGCTGCAAAACAGCAGGTAAACAACAATGATCTAAGATTCCTTCTCAAGCAAGGGAAATCAAGGTAGGTTTCTAAAAAATATACTCAGTTGAGATAAATGGATAACTTCCCCCCAAAACCTACATCTAAACTGATAACCACAATGGATTCGAAGAATAAGTTTCACAAATATTTCCCTCACAGATGATTTATCTTTAGCTGAAGCCTCAAGAGAAAAGTGAGAATACTGGAATTATGTATGTTTTGGTCCTTATTTAATTTTAGTCATATAATCATTGCTAGAAGAAAACAGCAGAAAACATAAAAGTGTTCTGCCTTTTTGCTGTATAACAGTTGCCTTATCAAATTCCAGAGTGGGATATTTATTCTTGGAGACATAGCATATATCCATGCTACATATATTTACATTAACCTACAATTACATTAATCCAAACACACACTGTGTAATTGTTGCCATTTATATGTCACTTTATAACCATAAAGTAAAAAGCATTAATAAATTTGCAAGATCCTTGACCTCACGACCATCTCTTTAAAAAATCCATTGCCATGTTCTCTCAGGTATTCCCAAGAAAGAAGAAGGTTTAGTTTGACAAACCAGGCACTCCCCTTTGTGAGCACCTCCCCAAGAAGCTCCAAGCATGCTGGACACAGGGAACCCTCCCCTGTGCCAGCACCTCCCATGTGTTCCTCCACAGGAAGATGTTACATGGGGAATGCAGGTTTTGCCCCATTAGGGATGCACTAAGGTCAAAAGGCCTACTGAGATCTAGCCCACTTTGCCAGGGTTCCAGGAGGATATGAGAAAGGACACAGAGTTCCTTTCCTGCTCAAGACAACCTAATAACTGTTGACTGAGAGGGGCTCATCAAAACCTACACTGCAGCACAAACTAGCAATTGTTCTGCAAGCAGAACCTCCTACAGACATGATAAAGAACAATGTAAAACTCTTCTGCTCCAAAACCAGATGGGTTTGGAGCTTATGGATAATTTGTTCCAAAAATATATCAGCCCAAAAGAAGTCACTTCAGGACATCTGGTGACAATTTCACACTGGAAAAGCTCTTTTCTACCTGAGGCAACACTTTTCCTATTTTGACATCTTGCCATCTCCAAGTTCAGCTAGACAAAACTGTGGTGGCCAGAACAAAGATACCCATGAAAGAAACAAATCTTTTACACAGAAGCCAAATCCACACTATGAAATTCTTCCCCACAAGGGTGAACAACTACTGGAAGGTCTCAGCTCTCACAGAACCAAATAAGAAATCAGCCTCTTTAAAACTGACCAACGTTCAACAATTTCTGCATCCATACACATTTCACTCAATCAAAAAATGATTGCCTACAATTCATATACCAGCCAAGATACTTTCTCCTAACGGCCAGAAAAGAGGTCTAGGAACTAGAAATATGTTGTTAACACTGTATCCATCTGTAGATATGCAGAAGAGCTACAGATACTGCAGTGCTGTAAGACAAGTAGGGAGGTTCAACCAGATATTGACAGGTTGGTAGATCAATGAACGTAGAACATCTTTACTAGAACACAACCAGATTTTACATGAAAGAGACACCTTTAAACACTTGCAGCCTCTTTCTGTGCACAGCAGATAGTACAATATATCAATTTTATTATTCTGTGCTTATTTGCAAGACCTTATCTTTGCTTGAGATTAGTCCAAACAACAAACCCTTTCTATCACCTCACTTCATAGAAATCTATTGCAATCACATCTGCTCAGAATAAAAGCCAATATACAATACTTACTTTAAAAGCTCCTTTTGTCATTGACCTTGGTGTAAAAGCATCATACTCCATTGCTATTTTTTCTCCTCTAGTGTTTATCTTGAAAAGTAGCCAGTTCTTTATTAATATCTCGCTATTTGACTCAAAGGCAGAGTATTTTAACTCTCTTCAGAATTATTGTAACTCCTCTTCTATCAGACCCTTCTCCCTTGACCTCATTCCCACCCTCTCTACCTCCAGAAGATTTCCAGGAAGGCTAGAATGGTGATTTTCAAAACAAAAATGGGGTAGGATTCTCAGTCTGCATCACTAGATGGCAAATCCTAATTTTTAGTGGGGCCAAGATATACACAGTACTGGCTGAGCTCATAAAAATGTATTAATCACTGATTTATGGAACTGGGGGGAGAGAAAAGAAAGGAGAGATTTTTCATGAGCAAACAGAAGCATTTTTTTGCTGGTTTGATTTGTTTTTAATAAAAATGTTGGAAAGAAGGAATGGGGACAAATGTTTCAGTTTTTTGGTATTAACATTAAAAAGTTCCAGTATTTGTTAAAACCACCTCTAACACTGAGCCCCTGGAGCTCCCCTTTAAGTCCATGGGAACTGGGAGGCTTTCCAGGACTGGACCTTCTAAATGCTGCTTTGCTGTAACTGACTTCACATACAGCCAATTCCTGAGACTCTCTCCAGGTTTTACACAGCCTTTACTCAATCAAAGCTCCCACTTAGGGGCAGTAAATAAGGACTTTAGGAACTGGCCCAATGGGTAGGTTCCACAGCATGTAAGACAACTATTATTAAGCGTGGGCGTTAGTCAGCAATAAGCCCTCCTCCACCTCTTAAACTTTTGGTGTTCCCACAAGGGAAGCTATTGAAAGCTTGTGCTTTGTAAGTTCAATTCCCTTTGCTGGCTTATAACACAGCTGCTATATATTATCTTATACATTTGACCACAAAGGTGCATTCTATAGGCAAGATCCATCCACTCCTGCCATCCCTCTTTATTCATTCCCTGCTTTTCAGTGTAATGTTTGGGGACCCTGTTCTCAGCCACTTGTACATTTCAGCACTTGAAACACACCAAGAGGGACAATCGCTTGACTGATATCTCCATCTTAGTATCTATACCCGTCTCTCTGTTTCTCTAGCTTTCTACCCAAGCCATTGTGCAAGCCAATTGTGCTATCATAAAGCAGAGTGTTGGGCTGTTTTGTGATGATGAAGAACCATGCAATCACAAGCTTTATTGCATACCATCCCATCCAGTGACCCCTGTTCTTATCATGAGAGCCCATTCAAGGGGAAATTACACCAGACTTCAACGGGAAAGTGTCCCTCTGTTTCCAGGCTACTCAGGACAAAAGGTGAGAACCACAGAATGAGCCTCTTCTGCTTTAATTGTGAAATGTTTCAAGCAATTGGAGGGAGGGGGTGGGGGGTGGGAAGAGGGGTTAAGGGGAATGGGGAGGAAAAAAAAAAAAAAAAAAAAGAAAAACTCTATTGAGATCAGGTGGTCCCATTTCCCAGAGATAAACAAGTTCAATAATATACTGGTCAACAGAGTTACCCTATCCTCCACAAGCTTTTGTTTTTTTAAAAAAGGACTAAAACAACCACTTGGAAATGTTAAACCAAGGCATGGCATTTTAATATGAAAATGGAGGCCTAGTATATTTTTGGTCCCTCTGACAACGATTGCCCTCAATTAGATCACTTAGACTCACAAAATTGGTTGCTGCGAGGGGTTTGTGATCATAAAAATAATCCATGCATGGCAAGTTGTTTTCAGACCTGGAGGGGTTTTTTTGCAATTGTTGTTGGTTTTTTCTCTGCTTTTTGCTTATTGCCATAGGAACGACAAGTGCATATTTTGGCCTGCTTCCAAAATAATATTCAAGAATGTTCTTTTCGTCCATTTTTAAGAGGAATCATTATGAATATTTGAATTAGATTTTCCAATTAGGTGAACTGAAGTGTTTTCCAGCAACCCTGTTTTTTTTTTTTTTTGCTCCTCATTTATAGAAAATGTGAAATTTTTATTACACCAAGGACTTTCAAGACAATAGCTCCAGAGACTGTTTTTCAGTACTGTTTGTAATATCTAATTCAGAGCTAATTTTTAATGGACAGGGTTCCATGGGGATTTGTTTGCAAATTTCATCAACTTGAGTTCCTGCTTCATTTGCTGAAATGCAGTACTTGGAATTGACCCAGTGAGCAGCAATGCTCTTGTTCCTTTTAAAACATTACTGCATATTACAATAAACAGTGACTGGTTATCAAAAATAAAAGGCTTGATTGTCTACAGATTTAGAGCACACATTTTTTGTCTTGGATGAACTACTGGGTTAGATTCAGCACTGAAACAGCTTAAACAAACACACACATTTTATTTTAAGCCTTGCATTTCTTCAGAAGCCAATAGGATGTGCTCAGTTCAGAACAAAAGCAATTCCACGAGGAAATGCTTCTGTGATGGACACATTTTGTGCTTAACTTTCTTTGCTAAAAAGCATAGCTGACTGAACCTCAGTACCTTCTCTCTGCTTAGCAAAACATCATCATTACAACTCGTTTAGCACCTCCAATGATATCAGTGCTTTGGTGCCTGTTTTTAGTATCATTTTATATTTTCTCATCTCACAGGCTCTTTTATATTTGCCCTGGTAATACACTCCTCAGCCAGGGCCCTGAAAGGACGAAAGCTGATCCAACTTGCCAAACCCACACTTTCACCCTCCTTCAGCAGCAAAGTGCCTGTCACGTAAAAAGGAATCCAAAGGGCTCAAATCATTATGGGGTTGCTTAAGAAGGGCTTGATACACTCCTGTCTCTGGACTCCTCTCCAAAATATCTGCTGTTGGGGTTTTCCTAATGGGTAGCAATGGCCATTTCAGATGAAATTAGTAAACACAAAATAGAAAAAAAGCATTTTTAAGCCCAGGAATTCATTTTAGCAGAGCCTGCTTCTAGGGACTGTATCATAGATACCCATGACATGCTTGTCAACGGAAACGACACCTGCAGACTCTCCAGGGTGCATATGTCAGGACTCACTGCAAAATCAGCCTGTGTTTTCCACCTCTAACAGCATCAAAATCAGCCTGTTTTCTCCACCTCTAACAGCACCAACACAGTCAACCTGCTCTGTACTTCTGCATGGGGGTAGAAATAGCCTCTTTCCCAAAATGGCTTGCAGGTGAAAAAGGTCCTGAAACTTCTGAAGTGTTACCCAGGGCCTCTCAACTTCCCTTCCAGTCTTGGCCTTGATATAGGATTGAGTCAGCCTCAAAAGCCTTTGAATATTTGAAAAGCTGTATCTACTCATCATTGTTTGTGCCTTGCAGAAGCACCTTGTCCCAAGAAACCACTAAGATGAAACACAGCAGAAATGTCAAAACCATAAAGCATCGTTGAGGTGGCACTGGGGGAAGGAGCAGGAGAGGAGGAGGGAGATGCAATGAAAGGGAGTTTTACAATACCAAAGCGTGTTGGGATTTCTGCAAACAAGGGTGAAGGTCTGAGTCTGCTGGGTTCCTTCCATCTCAGACTACAGCAAATTAGACCTACAGGCTCTGTTTTGTAGTGTTTCAGACTAAACAGGCAAACCAACCCACTGGGTTATATTCATACACTCATTGCAGCATGGAACAAGCAATTAAAATAAAAACAAACAACTCAAACATGTTTGATCAGAAAGCACTTAACACAGAAGGAATCCACAGCTTTTGATATTACATTAATACACTAATATCTTAATCCTTTACCAGTGACAGACTACATGCTTAAATCCCTAATGGGACCTGGTTTCCAAATTACATTATTTAATGTTTATTCAGCGAATAATCCAAATAGCATTTAACACCACTGAAGAAAAAAACACATACCCCCTGGGCAGATTGTCTGCTTTTCCTTTGCTTCACAATTACCCAACCAAGGACCCTATTAAATAACTTCATTTTTTATGATCTTAAAGCAAAATGAACCCACTATTTGAACAGTGCACAGAAGAAACACTTCAGGCACACATGAACACTGTAAAATCCAGATCCATGTCTAAAACCTTCCTCTGATCAAGATTGTTTCAGGGATCCATTTGGGGACTTTCTAGCTAGATGCATTTAATACCAGAGGGCCTGATCCTGACCTCATCCTGAAAAGAGAACAAAAGCAAACACGAAGGGAGTGTCAAAGAAATGGAAATGGCTTGTCAATTAAATCTCTGCATGTGGAAGAGGGGAAGTTAATTGCCTGTAAAGTTATAATATAATTAGGACACATTCAATAGGATTTCTGCCACCCACCTGTGGACACAGCTAGTGGGACTGTAATCACCCAAGCTCCCTCATTACCCAGCAGAAAGGCTCTTCTCCTTCTCTATGGTGGGGGCTTAGGCAGCCATGAGGCTCTGATGGGGCTGTTGTTGGGTAGCAAGAAAATAAGCATCTCTGCACTGCAACAGTATGTCCTGCTGCTTCCTTGCCTCATCCCCATGGTGCTCCCCTCCAAGCCTTGCCCAGCAGAATCCCACTCCTGTGGACCCCCAGGGATGGAATAACCCATTCAGTCCTTTGGGAAAGTCAGTCTCATGGTCAGTAGAAGTTACTTATTTTCCCAGGAAGTGTACTTGGTTCCTTTAATGAACAGAACACAATCCCTTCATGGCCAAAGATAAGCCCCTTCGCATTTCTAAAAGGCAAAGTGTGTTGCTCTGTTGTACTTCTCAAGTGGAGAAAATCACCTCAGATGTACGATACCTGCAACAATCTGCTCTCATCTCTGTCCCCACATTTCTTTCCAAACTTCCTTAAATAAAAGTCAAGCTTCTTTCTTCTTTTATCCAACATCTCTAATTGAAACCTTCAGTCTTTGATACAGAAACCAGTGGATCCTGAGTTGAGTAAAGCATGTGTGAAAGTGAAGCTGGAGACATGAAGGAAAAATGGTTTTGTCCCTTTCTGGAGTGAAGAGCAATTTGTGGATTCATTTGTAACTACAACAAAACCAAGGCTTTTCAAAGATCTCCTCATTCAGGATCTGCTTTGTCTTTGTTACAAATAGCCAGTGGTGCTCGATTCCAGCATTTAACTGTTTCAATCTTCACAGTTAAAATACTCAGCACAGTTCTAGACACATCTTTTGACATCAGTGTTCATAGTAACCTGTCAACATTTCCATTAAAAGCCCTGCTTAAAGAGCTGGACATACAGCTGCAGGAGCTCATGACTTGCAACAGGAGGCAGAGATCTTACTACCAGTTTGAATGTACATGGCTAGATTCAGGGACGCATGGACAGGCAGCCAGACAGGTCCTAGTAAACCATCAGCTTCTGAAATGTGAAGTTCTGTGTTATCTTCTGCTGTCCCAGCTCATTAGTAGTTTCTCCTAAAAAAGAAGCTGTTTCATACTGGGTGGCCCAGCAGCATCCTAAATGTGCTGCAGAGTAATGGGGCTGGTCCTCCCTGTCAGTCCACAGCCAGATTGGGAAGAGGGGTCAATGGAAGGCTGCCCACCCCACACACCAGTGCAGGGGCTGTTGGAGGGATGCTGATTGAAAGATTGCATTATAAGTGCATAGCACCCAGAGTGCAGAGTATTTGGTCTCAGCATGAGTCATTCGACCTTCCTACCTTAATAATACAAGGAGATTTTGTTCCCAGCATTATCCCTTACATTTTTATGACATGATTGGCTGAAGGAATTATAGGTGTTTTCTGCAGACCAAGGCAAATATCCCCAAAACTTATACTTTTGAGAGGGTTTGGAAGATAGTTTTTGGACTGTTGCCCATGGGGTATATTACCAGAAGCAGAGAAAAGAAGAAATAGCACCTGATTCCCTTCCTTGTAGAATAAGGAACTTCAGTTATTACAAGTTCTATGAGGTGATTCTTACAGAGGTCTCACTGTAACAACACCCCTCATAATCACCAGTGGATTTCATCCTACCTTTATATGAGGCAGTGAATATTTAACCTCACTACACCAAGGGGGACCTCCAGCACTGTGGAAGTGGCTCCTCCACAGACTCCCCAGTGGGGCTGGGAACCTGACCTGTGCCTCCTGCATCCCAGTCCAACCCGCTCTCCTTTAAGCAGCAGGGTGTGTCAGCAAGTGATGCTGGGAACCAACATGGGGTGGTGTGGACATTGCAAAAGGAAAAAAAGAAGCCAAAACGTGCTGCACAGTCTGAAATCTGAATTTACCGGCAGGGTCAGGGAGCTATTTTACTTGCTACCACTGTGAACTCCAGGAATGGAATCAATTAGTATTAGTTTAAAACATCATCTGTTTCAGTTTAAGAGAAAGCTTCTGTTCAATGAAATACAGGGTTAGTAAATGAAAAATAAAAGTTGGTCTGATTTTAGGAACTCCTAAGGTACTATTTTCGGTGTGGCAAAGAGGTAATATTGTACATCTGCCCAAATGTGGGGGACACTACATCACTCTTATTTTTCATGGCTTCACAGAAGAATATCCCTGCGAGTCATGCATGAGTGAAAATCACAAATCTGTGCTTAGCAGGAAGTTTCAACAGTGACTTCACAGATGTGTGACAGCATTTTCATCAACTACAGTGTTAGGTGATAAACCAGCTACTTTTAAATGGATGTTTGCCCAGGTAATCAAAACCATCTTTAAAATCATGATGGAAGAATTCTTTTCCAGGCATCATTTCTATCTTTGGAGAGATAAACTTTGTCTGAGCTTTATTTTACTGTAGATTTTGACAGGCTACGGTAGGAGGATTCATTAGAGAGCTACAAAATACAAAAGTTTTCCCAGGCAATGAACTTATTCCAAGTAATACTGCATTTTATTCACAAAATGTTTTGAAAACACTGTCATCTCTTCCAATTCAAAAGAGTCACAACACATTTCAGTTCCCTCAGGGACACCACCAGCTTGCTCTTGATGTGTGTTAAAGGCTGAGTGTATATTGCTTGATAGGTAAAACCATGTTACTGAAAACTAAATTTAGTGTGATCTTACCTAAAGAAAAGGAAACCCATTGGCTGCTGTTGCACCTTTTGTTTCATTCCCAGAATTATAAGATCAGAGCCAAAGGACACCACAGAGACAATTCAGCTTAATGTTACTGTTCCAGCATTACTGCTAAACTGCTTGAATTTCTCATCCCAATTCTTGTTTTCTAAATGTCCTTTCCCTCTTTTAATACTGTTTTTTTCTTTTCTCACTTTCATTTTTGGAGAAAAAAATTATAAAAAACCTCAGAGGAGGGAGGGGTACTGAGAAGATTTTTTTCTTTCCTGTTTCCTAAATTGTTTTAGAAATAGAATGAAGGGAAAACCAAGGGAGAAAAAGCAGAATATTTCTAATATTCCCATCCCAAAGAAAGCAACCCAAAGCAGAAAATTATCTGTGACAAATACCATCGTAGTACAACCAGTTGTTCAAGGTTCCATGAGTCCCCCAAGTCCCTCAGCCAGCAGAATAACCCTCTCCCTGCATCACTTTCACGCCACCACAGCTGGAACAAGTAATGGTACCACTGCTCATCCTGCACAGTACACTTTAACTTAGTCTACTGGTTCAGCAACCCTGCTAAGAAACCACCAGAAAGACAGGGAAAGCAGCGATGAGCAAGCTTCATTTCAGTGGGAACAACTCAGCCCTGGGCATGTGATGAATTACTGGTGGAGCCCCAGAGGCCAGGGCAGCTCAGCTGCCCCAGGAACACAGCACAGGGCAGGAGGCAGCAGAAAAAGCCACGGAAAGGACCAGGGAGGGAGTGTGGGGCGAGAAGAAACAGCTGCTGGGCTTCCTAATTGGTGGAAAATGGCATCACAGCCCACAGCGCACTGCAGTGAGGAAATACAAAAGTGGAAATTTATAGATATATTTTTACATGGTGATAATGATTTTAGCATCTGCATAATGTGTGTGAGCCAGGGCCTGGATCCCTTCTCACTTAAATCACTTAAAATCCTGTTCTGCCTGAAAGTAATAATCTGTTTGCTTTTATTGCTGTCTTATAAACTTTCCATCCCAATGTACTAATGAAATGAAGTGACACGAGGACTGTCAAATAAATTCTGCAAGGGGGGTGGGAGAGGAAAGAGTTTTGGGCTTGGTGAAGGCAGGGCAGCAGGAGTACATTGAAAATGTGACGTCCAGAAGAACAGGCTGGCCACTGGTTGGGAAAGTGGTTCTTCGGGGCTTCTGAACTTTTCTTAGCCCACAAAACCCACCCCTGAAGCACAACTACGAGCTACCAATAGACCTCACTGAAGGAAGACCACTTTATGAAGAGCTGAGACCTCCAGTGATGAAGTATTAAGAAGCTATTCCCTTTCCAGATGGTGTAACTGATGCTGTTTAACCTAAATTATGTCATGCAGTGAACAGTATCAGCCCATGCTGTGTGCACCATCTCAGATTGCAAGAGAACAATGGGGAGCAGAGAAGGAGACAATGGAGGCCACAGGAGCCTGGCACATGGCAGGGTCACAAGGTACAAAGTAGAAGAGTAAACCAGATCTTTTTAACGTGCATTTTCCTTTGCTGTGGATCTGCTCTGCTTCGTGCTGCAGGAAAGAACAGCATGGCAGCCTCCTGGATTAAACATGTTCTGAAGTAAATGGGAAAGCAGAGGTGTGCTCTCCCTTGTTTTATCATTATTACTTCTTGCTGTTCTTTTTAATAACATTTTTTAAAGATGTGGACCAAATCTATCCTGGATCTGACCAACACCACACAAGACTGGGTCTGGATTTGCAGAAGTGGGAATTTGTATTCTCCACATTGGCTCATCCATTTTGCCATTCCCTGAAATAACCTGATACACATTTTCATATGTTTATAACACACATGAGAAAAGTTAGGGTTTTTTAATTACAAAGACAGTGTTTTTCACAATTCTCAGTAATTCCTGCAGAACAATAAATTCATTTTAAGTTCCTCCACACCCTTCTATCTGAATGGATATCTGGGGAGAGAAAGAAGAAACAGAAATCTGTTTGAGACTTTAGAATGTTTGATCTCTCTAGGGGTAAGTCCTTATGTATCTTTAGGTCTGTTGTTTATCATAGGATTATCTTCTGCAAAATGACAAACCTGGGAGAAGGACAGAGGATAAACAATAAAATGAGCTAAATTATCTGCTCAGACCTGGATGTAAATGAATGACATGGCCCATCTCTGCATGAAATCTACTATTATTGCATTATTGTTTAGGTATCTAATATATTTAATTGGAAAGCCTTCAAGTATTTAATCTCAGCTCTAGTCCTGTGGGGACCAATTGGTCCATTAGACACTGAATATGAAGTGGAGAATACCAAATATACTGCTGATCGACATAACCAAAGTGAAAACATCACTTGGTTAAACCAGAAAAGAAGAAACTCTTAATGCTTGTGATTTCAAAAGTCCGATTTTTAAATCCCTCTCCTAGAGCAGACCTGGTAAGTGAGGAACCCATGACAGAACAGCAAAAAACTGGGGCATTCACAGATCGGAGACCCAGCCTTTGAGGAAGAAATCCACTCTTTTGATTTACATGGTCCTAAATCATCCAGGATGTCAGGATAAGTTTTAGCTTCCAACAAGCCTAAAATATAAAAAGCTGATTTTAGACATAATAGCCTTTTTCCTCATGTCTTGCACCAAGTCCACACACAGCCATCACAGCTCTGTTTGTTGCATTCCCATGATAAACCATAACATTGACCGAGGCTAAATTAATCTATTTGTCAGCATCTGCTGACCTGTGCACCTGCGTTGGAGTTTGTAACAAAATCCTAAACTAGCATCACTGGGCTTCAGGTTCTGGCAAAAAAATGGCTCACAGAATACATGCTGCACTTCTTGAGACTTCCCCGGGGGAAGTGACTCATTGGAGAGATGGATGAACACTTATACAAATGTATCCAGATCAGTTTAACCTAGAAATGTCAGGAGATCAGGTTGCCCAAGAGATTCCTTCGGTTGTTAAAATGTATTTTATCATTTTTCCCCGTTACAGCCTGTTGTTGATTTTCCATGAAAAAGTCACTGTAGTGCAATTGGTTCTCAGAGAACAAAGCAGTACAGACATTATGAAAAAGAAGGAAAGAAAACAAAACCAAATAATTGAAGGAGACTGTTTCAAATAACTCTCAAACTGTAGCAAGATCACAGAATTCATTTACGAGGCTGAAGAGAAGGGGGGAGCTAATTTTCTCTGTAAAAAAAATGTGTGATCCTTTCTCTATGTTATGCCACTCTGAATTTTTCATCTGCAAGTGTTACTGAAGACTACGTACACGTGTCAATATTCATATTAAAAATATTCCTCTAGAAACAGCAGGTGTGAAAGAGAAATTATGGAAAGGAGGCTGGATGAATACCAGAGCGGAGATGGGATTTGGACCTAGTAAGACCTCGGTGTGCTCTGTGCCCAACATGCAGGCTTTCCCTTTTCCCTTTTTCCTGGTCTTTGCTCCAGCTGGGACCCAAGATCTTTCTGAGATGGACAGACTAGTGATGAAATTACTTGAAGACCAAAGAAATGTAAGGAATTCACTTTGCCTAGCATATCAAAAAGTTCAAAAGTTACCACCGCTTCAGTCTCTAAGCAGCAGCAAAGTCAGGTGTTAAAATATTTTTTTAAAGAAAATGAGAAAGGCAAAAGAACCACCAAAGGCTGGGTACAAGGTCCAAGATAACTCAAAGAGAATTCACACACATTTTTGACACACCAGGCTATTTTCCATCAGACTAAAATAGCAAGAGAAACTCTATATTCTCCCTTAAGTGTTCCTATAAAAAAAATCTGTATCAAAAATGTGATAAATATTTGAGCTGCCTGTTTTCATTCACCAGAAAATGCTAATCCAGGGGAACTTCTTTAGTAACACATTGGTGAGAATATTTGACTTTTTGACCACAACCACCTGTATTAGATGGTACACAGCAAGAACATAAAAGGAGCCAGATTAGAAGCTGGAGATGCATAGATTCTCTTCAAAGGAATATAACATATAATTATATCCAGTAAGATGAAATATAATATCATTTTTATGCACTTCTCTTACAGGCTTTTTAAAGATCCAACATTAACAATGGTTAAAAAATGAAGAAATCTAACCTTTTCTTTTTTTCCTTTTAAAAAAATATCTAGGAACTTTGAAGTGTTCCTCAACATATGATGAAAACAGGTTGTTCTTTTCTAATTAATTCCATCATACCTTTATATTAATAAAGGTGCCCCCACTTTTATTGGTGGGGGCTTTCCATGTGGATGAAAAGAAAAAAGCAGTAGACTAGACACAAAGTTATATTCTGAGCCAATCATTGGCATTTTTGGGCCAAAATACTTCATTTAAAAACCCAAATAAACATATTTTACAAATAATACAGTAGGCTTTCATGAAGCACTGATGCAAGTAGGAGACCTGGCAGGAAAAGTAGGGAGCAGAACTAAGGCAAAATGTTGTCAAAACATAACTGAAAAAATCCACATCCCAAAAAAACTGTCAGGGGAGAACAGAAAGCATTGGCTTGCTTTGAAAAGCCACATCTTGGAAGATGTTTGAGATCCCCGAGGGGTGTAACAGACAGAGAGAGATGCTTCCAAAGAAAGAAGGTTCAACTTTTATCAATTTCCAGAAAATCTTAATACATGGATATAGGAACTGCAAGGAGGACAGTATCTGCCTGATAGCAAAGCAAGCTGAAATTTTATGTTGGAAAAGCCTAACCCGTAAAAGCTGTGAGAAAATTAGAAACCTTCATTTCAGCTATTTTTAAGAACATGCTTTTATTTTTCTTTTGGGAGAAATTCTATTTCTCCTTTTTAAATTTGCTCATTAGATAATATACAATACAACAAATAATTTGAAATCAAACATTAAAATCAAGCAACATGTTTTAAATTTATTTGCTTTAAAAAAAGTTAAATAAGCTAAAAAAAGTGACAAAAGGGATTTAGAAACCTCCTTTAGTGAGAAATTTGAAAGTTGAGGACTTCTTTTTCAGAAGCAGAATAAAGCCAGACCTGGAGTTTCAAATTTTTGCCAGGCAGAAGACCTGTCCTTTCCAGAGTACCAAATAATGTTCTGATAAGGCTGTACTACTGAAAACCTGATACTTCATTAAAACTGAATCTTTACCAGGCCCCTCAAAAAAAGAAAGGGAAAACTGGACTTGCCTTTCCAACAATATTTCCTTTATTCCTGGTGGTCTCTGACATTCTTAGAGGCACATTTTTGCTAAGCAAACAAACTGGCATGAAAAGAAAAGCTTTTCTCATCCACAGATCGATTAGATTAGATCATAACAGATCCCTGTCAGTCTGCTGAAATCCATGGGGTGCTTTTGCTCTCGGCCAGCTGAGACTGTAGCTGATTAATTGTGGTACCAAAAAGATTTTTAAATTAAAAAAAATAAAAATAAGAATCAATAACAACTTTCTTTTCTTTCTCTCCCTGTCTAAATATATTCAGTCGCATGTTGGAGAACACAAATACATAGAGCAACATAATTATTTCAAACAAGCTTTCCTACCAGACAGAAGTTTTCTTAGAGACACAGGACCTTTTCCATAAAAAGTGTAATTTCTATTTATTTTCCCTGAAATTATTTTCCATCTATTTATTTTCCTTGAAAATAAAATAGCAGCAGCAACAACAACAAAAAAGCCTGCCATTAGGAATGTCTTTAATTTTACTTTACTTTTCCCATCTGTATTCTTTCTATAGAAGTAAACCTCAACTCCAAGATGGTTTTTGAGCTTTACATGTTTATTTCATTTTGCTTAATACCCTAATCGGTTCACAGTAAATGTGACCACACACACATACACAGTGATCCCAGCTGGTTGAATGTGGAAATCCAAGCCAAAGACATACTCAAAAATACAGCCGTGCTGCTGGAAACTTTACAAAATTATTAACGAGACCTTTGAAATTACAGCTTGGCATCACACTGTGATGATAACACTGTATACAGGAAAACAAGCTGAAAGCAGTTCCCTGATCCTCAGTGCTTAAAGGGTTACAGTAAAGGAAAAACTTGCATTTAAATACTGTTGATGTATAGGTTTGCTCCTGATTTGGCCCAGTGTTGTGGCTTTCACAAGCAGTTCTGATGATGCTGTGTTTCTCTCACAGGTAGGAGAGTGACTGAAGTTAATATATGAATGAATTCCTCCACTGTCTTAACCCTCTTGCCTCTCTCCCCCCCCCCCCCCCGAGTTAATTCATTATCTCTTGCTGTTCCCTTCATTGTAAAGCCCAAAACAAACAAACTCAAGGGCTCACTTGTAGCCTTTGGGGCTGTTTGATGGGAAAACATGGAGGGGGTGAAAGCTGAGCCTGATCTTCAAAAGCATAAAAGCCCCCAGTTTTGAAGGCATTTGGTCTGCCCTGATCTGTGCCACACTCCATCCATCAAAACCCAGACTAGAGCAAAAAGGTCCCCAGTGGAAACACCCAGGACACCAGGGTTGGGAGCCTCCAGATGCAGCTGTGAGAGCTGGTTCCCAGGCGTGAGCCACAGCCTGGGCACCCTGCAGGAGGAGCAGCCCAGGGTCTGCTGCTGGCCTGGGAAACACTGCCTCTTTTCCTGAGGTTTTACATAGAAAAGGCTTACTGGTGCTAGTACTTGAGTTCCTCTCCCCAAGCACAACTCAAAGCACTAAAATGTGGAGACTGATGCAGTGATACTCAGGCAATCTGGACAAGCTACCTGCTTGTGGTTCCTGAGACACCGCCTTTAGCTTTTATTATGTTAGAAGTTCCAGTAAAGCCAACAGAAATTCAATGTACATCTGTAAATTCAGTGGAGGAAAAAGAGGCAGAAATTATTATTATTTTTTTTAATAATAATAAAAAAATGTGAACCCCCTTCTTCTTAAGAAAGGCCCTGGGAAACAGAGCCTGACCATAGCAGGATGGACACAGCTACACCCTCTGTGTTACTAAGCAGCCTGGGCTGTCTGCAGGACGTGGGTGCTCTTTATGGGAGACCTGGATGAGCAAGGGCGAGATCACAGGGTGCAAAGATCAAATACACCCACGATCAGAGCCGGATAATGACTTCAGGCCATGGAGGCAGTTTGTGCTGCCTGCAGCTCTCCTCACTCAGCCTGTGAAGCTAATCACAAGCCCAGCCGCCTTGCCCTATAAAGCTCCTTATCAACGTTTCACATCTGGCCTGCACATCTTAATTTAATGATGATATAGCAGCATCCCCTCTCATCTGCACAGCACAGATTATCACATTGCTTTCTGAGGACATAAATCTCATTTAGCATTTCTTCCACTTCAGGGAGCTTTACAGGCCAGAGAGCAGGAAAAAGATATCCACCCGGATGCGCATAAGGAACTTCTTATGTGGGTGGTGAGTCTGAAAAGCCACTGGCCACTGACAGATGCTACAGTTCTGCATGCTTAGCACCTTTCCCTAAACTCCCCATGCCAGGCTATAGGCTGGCAGAAGACCACAGAGGTCGATGGGCACCAGCTGGGAATGTGGTTCATCCTGTGCAGAGCCCCTCAAACCACCCACCGGTCACTTGGACTCCTTGTTTCCTGGGGGTTTTTTGCAACAGGGTCTTAAGAAGGAAAAACTCCTCTTGCTGGAGACCCTCCCTAGTTGGAGCACTCCGCTCCAGGCAGCGGGCACGGGATAAACCTATGCCAGAGGCTGGTGGGGCCAGCCCATGGTTGAGGCAGAGCTGAGCTTCTCAGCCACCCCAAAACAGTCTGGGTCCTGCCATCTTGGTTTGGTGCTCAGCCTAAATTCACAGGAAAAGCAGTTTTCTGGCTAGATGAGTTAAAACAATTAAGAAAAGAAGAAATTCCCAGCACCATAACAGGGACAGTGGTGTCCATAGCTCCATTCTTTCTCAAAACTTTGTTATTATGGGATGGAGTGTTAAGGATCTGTCAGCATTTCTATTACAAACCTCAGTCTTTAGAGGTTTATAAATACAGCCATTTAAAATAACACTGCATTAAAAAGTAGGTATGTGAGTTGTCAGCAGTGGTGTTTCTGTTTTCTTTAAGATGGCTTAAAGACGTTTTAGCAGATTATTAGCTTTAGAGAGGTCAAAAATAATCAGAGGTGGTTTTTCGGCTACATTTTTGGCTACCTCTGGATAAATAATGGTTTAATTTGAAAAACACTGAGTACATAATATGAACTGTCTTTAAGCAACAACAACAAGGGAAGGAAAAGCCTCAGTTAA
The DNA here is from genome assembly GCF_020740795.1 of Apus apus. Lineage (NCBI taxonomy): Eukaryota > Metazoa > Chordata > Aves > Apodiformes > Apodidae > Apus > Apus apus. The sequence goes on along the minus strand of NC_067288.1, from coordinate 23,072,779 downwards.
TGGTCATGCTATTTATGTTTTAGAAACAGCTCCTGCACATGCACAATGAATGCTCAGCTTTTAAAACTTTCCCTATGATGTGGGTAACGTGATACAACAATAGTGACATGGATGGGGAGGTTGTTCTTGTGTCCCCAGATCACTCCTCACAACCCCAAATCACCTCTGGGAGACAGGCCACCCCTGACTGGGGACTGGCCCAGAGCAAGACATGGAGGATCAGATACCAGAGGCTCAAGGAGGGAACTTAAGGGTACCCCAGCCCCATCTTATGTCAGCCCAACCTCTACCAGCTGCTACTGAAAAAGCAAGCTCTGATCCTGCTTCACAGCCTGGGATGAGTTGGTCCATGAGATGGTGCCCTCCTGCTTCCTGGCAGGCACCTCCTCCCAAGTGAGGAATCCCCAACCATGGGTGGGCTAACATCCAGCAGTGTGAACAGAAAACATGGATGACAGACATTTAGACCTTCAACTAGGTGAGCATTTGGATTATTTCATCTCAGGTGAGCAAGGGGCACACCTAAATTCATGGCCAGAATAATTGTGGTTTTGGGCTGGATATCAACCAGCCAAGGACAAGTCCTGGAGACCTCACAGTCAGAGAAATTGAGGGGGGAAAGACTGGAGGGGGAGGGAGAAACTGCCTGTGTGCCATTAAATACTGTTACCAGCAAAAAGTAAAAATTATTTTTTTTTTCTTTCCCTCCATGAAGAAAATTGCAGGCCTGATATTTTGTTACAGCAATAATTGCCCCTAAGACTGCCTTGCAATTATTTTGGTGAGTCTGACCCTCCAAAGTGAAATGACATGAACAACACAGTATCCATGAGCCCAGGTAACAGCTAGCTTAACAGCTTCTAATTATTTCCCATCAAGTCTTGATCTTCTTTACCTGATTGTTGCTTCAAAGTATTTCAGCAAAGAGGAGATGGCCTCAGCACTCTCTATTTATCTCCATGTCTTGGTGAAAGTTGTGGAGCACTTTCCTTGGGCAGAGAGTAGAAACTGCCTGTGATGCTTGAAACTAATTTTTAACTGACAAAGCAATGATTCAGGGATAAACTATGTTACTCAGACAAGACATTCGGGATTTTTTTATACTTATTAATGTACTCGCCAGAATATCTATTTTGAAGGTTGTTCATACACAGGAGCTTAATGAATATCATGACTGTGGACGAGTTATTTTAGAGTAATTATGTCAATGTAAACTTTATAGTGGGTCTTTCTTATTCTGAAATAATAACCAATTTCAGAGCTGGAAATAAATAAATGTAATCAAGACTAAGTTATGGACAAAATAAAGAACATGCTTTGCTTACCCTTCCCTTTCCAGAACCCATCACTCAGTAGTGATGCCCAGAGCAAGTGCTACTGCTTCCTGAAGTCTTTTACTGAGATCCCACCACTTCAGCCCCCACAGGCTGAGAGCTGACCAGATCCACTATAGAAAGGACCAGGTGATATTTCCTCCTCCACCAGCTCCAGGCACATGCCAGGTACTGCCCTTATTCCCATTACTACTCTCCCTTTCTCTCCTGTTCCTTATATAAAACTTATTTCCTCTCTCTCTCTAGCCTACATTAAAAAAGAAAACCTGACCTGATCTGGCCAGCCAAGATTATATAACTTCTTCTATTTATTTATGTAGCTGTATTTCTGTGAGCCCTCAACCAGAAAGGTAACAAAAAGCAATTCCTTAAATAGGCTGCCCATGCTGGAGCTCCCCCAGCCTTAAATAGGCTGCCCCTCTCCAGCCCCAAGTCCTCACCATCACTCAGCTCCAGAAGCTGTTTTCTAGCTTTTCTTTTATCTTTCCTTTTCATACGTTCTTGTCTTTGGGATTTGGTGTTGCTTTCTCCCTCCAAAAAGCAGAATCGGACTCCAGCATTAGCAACAGCTGAAAAGGCCCCACTCCGTTTTCATTAAAACTTCTTTTCCCAGAAAAGACAGTTGCACCATCTCTAAATTGTCTAAACAAGGTCAGAAAGGGGTTTCTTCATGACAATGGATCAGTATTAAGGGAGATCATTCAAAAGCAAAATCTTTAATATTTTGCATTTCGGACGCTTTCATGTCTTCTATTCTGCTCACTGGAGTCAGAGATCTTTGTATTCAAAGCCCCAAAGATTATTTATAGCACTTTATGGAGACAGACCCATCATCACTCTGCCACTCCAGACCCCTTCATCCGATTTCAGTTAGCACTTTACCACGAGCCCGGGACGTTTAGAAAATGAGAAACCGAGATGCAGAGGCACAACAACACTGCACCAAAACAAGCCTATATCTTTGCAAACCCCACACAAGCATCCCAGCCACTCATACAGCCTTCCTCCCTCAGAGGAACTACAGATTCATTTATTAGCAAAAGGCCAGTTGTGCTATCTCCTTGCAGTCATCCACAGCATCTTCTTCCTACCCACCACTGGGGGTTGCTATAGGTTTTTGCCCTTTACCCCACTGGAAGAGCAGATTTTGGCTTGTTTCATTTCTTGTTGGTACCCAGGGTCCCTCTCTCACCCTCAGCCCTGAAGAACAACATTAACCCTTCAACACTCCAAGGCAGCGATTGCACAGGACAAGAGAAATTATAGGGATTATAAACTCTGCAACAGGGGATGAGTAAGTGTTCTCACCCCTTCACCCTACTGATTTCTTCTTTGGCCTTGGATAAGCTCTCACCTTCTCCCTTGTGCCCCTGCACCCAGTCTCAATAGACACTGGATCATCGAGACCACAACCCACCACCCACCTTCTGTAAGCGGATACATTTTGTATTTAATACCACACTAAATTAAAATATGGCAACCCACATCAAGCTTTTATTTCGCCTACAATAAAAGGGCTTCCTCAGCCATTAAAAAATAAAAGAGGGCAAGGAGAGGGGGAAGAGGCCACCACACAACAAATTCCTTCCTCAAAGTCTAGAGAATTTGTGGGGGCGGATTAGGGGGGGAAATTTGCCAGTTAATAAAATGTCGTGTATGAATTATACATCAGGACTAGCCCCAAACGTGAAGCAGATATGGTTTGGTGTGCTGGGATCAGAGCACTGGCACAGTGCAGGATCACGTCCAGTTCTGCAAAGACTTCCATACATGCTTATCTCCAAGGTTTAAGCTCCTCCTGCCTCAGTTAAACAACGAAGGACACGTGTAAGTATTCACATGCTGAAGAACTTAGTTTTACAAAGAGAGCTTTGTTCTGCAAAGGTTTCCTACGCTGGGAGAAATACTAAAACAATAGAAAATATCACAACTGTTTATCCTCTTGGTACAAAAAAAAAAATAATGGAAGTGTCCAAATACACTGGCCTTATAAGTATACTCAGATTTTGTCCCACCGTTTTTTTTGGATCAACTGGATGCAGATGTTAATATTAAATTTCTGCACCCAAAAAATCACACACATCGGTGGAAGAAAATACGTTGACTTGAAGGGGATGTTGCAGCAGCTCAGAAAAGCAGCTCTGCCACTCTCCCAAACTGAAACCAAAACTGATTTAAACTTACTGCAGCAAAGATGTTGCCTTTGTAACAGCTCTGGCATTAAACCCCCTTATCATTGGCAAATAAAGGATTTGTGTATTCTGCATATTGCTCACATTACTACCAGCCCCTAGGACAGTGCCAGACACTCTGTGAACAGCAAGAGATTCACAACCCTAGTCCCAAAGCCCCTGCAAGGCAGTACAAAAGCCCAGCCAGGTGGCCACAGACCTGCAGATAAGCTCCTAGGAAAATCAAACAACTCTAGTCAAGATGGAAAGCAAGGTATTTCTACATCCCCGCTGACTAACCATTTAACTTTATCCCACTATATTTATCAGCCACTTGTAACAGTTTGCTTTATAACTTTTTTTTTGTTTAGCTCCCGTAGCCTTCCAGATTTAGGCAAGGAGAGGAGCAGGGGCTTGCAATGACCACGTCTGCCACGCTCACACGCAGTCCCATTTTGCTGCTTCACCTTCCAGCCGGGACAGCTTGGGGACCACCACATGTAGTCACCTTTTTATCATTCCTATTTCTCTTTTTCACGGCGTAGCAGAGCTCTGTGGAAGCCTTGCTGTGTTAGTGTGGTTGTGGTAATATTAACCCAGGGTTACAGCAGAACAGGGACAGTTACTGCTGCGCTGCACAGACAGCACGTCATGAGTGGAGCACACCAAGGACTCCCACAACTTCCAGACCACATACCTCCCATGCAGCCATCCTGATAAATACTTTGGGGGGGGGGGGGGGGGGGGGAAGGAAAGAAAAAAAAAAAGGGGGTGGGAACAGGATATTTTAATTGACTTGACACTAAATTCCACTCCCCGCACTGAATCAACCAAGCATTAAATTAATGTGTCTATTATGGTATGTGCAGATGTGTCGGGTACACACGTAAATGTTTCCAGTTGCTCGCTGAGTTATTTTCTTGTTGAATAAAAATAATGTGAAACCCATTAAAGAAAAGACCAAGAGGATTTGATAACAAGATGCAACAGCTATCAAAGGTTTTTGAACAATCCCAACAATTGCACATGAGAAATATAACTTTTCAACACTTCTTCCTAACATTCACCAGGGGTGAAGAATTTCCTGGGGTGGATCTGAGGGGTTTTTTGGGGATTGGTTTGTTGTTGTTTTGTTGGTGTCTGGTTTGTGTTGTTTTGTTGTTTTTGTTTTTTTAATGTTACTCTACTAGCTTAGAGGGGTTTTTTTACAAAATAAGATTAAGAAAAAATAAAAATCAAATTTTGCTTTGTTTTGTAAATAAGATCTTTAAAAATGATGGAGCAAAATATTTTTTCAAATAATTTTCTGCCTTAAAATATCTTCAGTTTAGAATTATATTAAAAGAACAAAATTGAAAGGCCTCAAAGTGTTTTAAACAATTAATTTTAGTTGATTGAACGGAGGATTTTTTCCAATTTTTTGTACTTATGAAATTAAGATATTTTAATTTAAAAAATATATAACATTTTTTGAAAGCCATGTTGATGGACAGAGGAACCACAACGCCATCACTCCTGTTCAAAAACAAGAGAGGGCCAAATTCCCTGCTGGCCTAATCCTAGTAAAGCAAAGAGCATTAGAAAAGGAGAGGATTTGTCCTCTAGAAAGAAAACAATTATTTTCTTGTAGGTATTGCATCCTCTGGGCTAGTGTAAGTCACCAGGATAAAGTAGAGGATGTGGCCTCATGCTTTTTAAATGATTCCCATCAAAACGATGGTGGGAACCAGTGGGGCTTCATGACAGCAGGGCCCTTTTCTAGCCCAGGGGTTTGTACAGACCAGGTTTTGTACTGGAATGAGAGCAGCCAGTCCCTTTCAGGCGACCGAAGTCACTGCATTTGTTTGCATCGTGCCCAGGATTTCTAAGCTGTTCCCTGTATTATTATTTTTTTCCTTAAAAATAGGATTTAAACTGGTCAGGGGGAAAATGCTGCTGGGCTGCCTATCCTTCACCATGTGGGAGCTGGGGAGCGATGGAGAGGAGCAGCAAGAGCAGTGGGACCTTCCAAACACAGCACCCGGTCCAACCTATTGTTATCTAACTCACCCATGGAAAATAGACTCTGATATTTCCCTTGAATCCAAAATGATCTACCACAGCAATTTTCATTACTCCAAGAAAAAGGGGGGGGGGGGGGAATTAAAAAAAAAAAAAAGACATTACTTCTCTGAATTACACGCCACTTTCATAATTCTCCCTGAAGTACCACACAGGGACTGTGTTGAAGGGAGGAAAATGAAAACAGCTGTGGAGGTTTTGGGTTACACTGCAGCTCCTCGCTGCCTTTGGCCCTTGCCCACCAGTGCAGTTTGCTCTAATCCTGGTCGTGAATGTCCGTACTTGTTACTGCTCGCTAAGGCAAGTCTTCTGCCTCTTGGAATAATAAAAACTGTTGTGTGCTTATCTGCTAAGCTGCTTCGACAGTTGCAAAAAGTTACCGAGTCAGCATCGCGCCCCAGGCTGTCGCTCAAAGGGGCTGCCCACGGCTGCCGGAGGATGGGGCTGGTGTGCGGGCTAGGACCACTGGGCTGGGGAAAACCAGCGTGCTCCACTCCGGGTACAGCTGGCATTGCCCTTACAGCCAGGAACTCCCTTTTCTCCTCCTTTTTATTTGTTTTGAATTCCTGCCACTCACGCCTCAAAACAAAGAAGGCGTCTCTATCAATAAACCAACTCCTAAAATAGGTTGCGTTGTGTTCGGAAGTGATTTTGGCTCCCGAGGCCGATTTTGACGAACTCGAGGTGGTTTGCTTTCAGCAGGGCTGTGATCTAGAGTGGTGCAGCCCTCCCCTTCCTCGGTCTCAGCCCTGCCATGCCAGCCAGGTCTCCCCTCCATCCTCTGTCCTCCCTTCAGGTCCACTGCTCTGCCACACTATTTCCTGCTGCTGGGCTCCTATTTTCTCCCTAATCCCTGACTTCCTCCACACTCTCCATATAGTTCTCCTCGGCCTCAACTTTATTAACTTAAGCTGTTTATTCTTCTGCCACTAGAAAGTAATTCTGCGCGTTCCCTTTTCTCCTACTCCCTGTGCCCCCCTACCCCCATCCCCAGCCCCACTGCACGCTGAGAAGCCATTTGCCCCTTTAGAGAACTGTGGATATTTTTTCTCCCCAATGCATTTGGGAGAGACAAGTTGCGGGGCAGGGGGTGAGTTCCTGGCAGCTCCCCCACCAGAGGATTGTATCTGGTTTTAATTTAGATAGTTAAAAATCGCAGCCCCGCTGGAATCTGGAAGAGGAGCATGTGTGCGTCCCTGCGTGTGTGGTTATAAAGGAGCACATTGTGTTTGTCTGCATGGAAGCAGGGTGACATGTTTATTGTGTGTGTGCACGCGTGTTGTTTTTTGCTCATGTGGAAATGGCGCGGCGCGTTGTTTGCGGCCTGCGAGATGCTCGTGTCTGCGTTACATCCGCTGAGCCTGACTTCTCTATCCGTGTGGGAAAGGCCGAGAGAGAGCAGCCAACTGGGATATCCACTAAGTATTGACCAGCTCCCCCCACTGTAGCCTGAAAATGTCCCTCAGGAAAGCTGGCCCACAGCACCTGGGGAGGAGCAGAGAGAGCAGGAGCTCAGCCACAGCCACGGCTTCGGAAACACAAGCACCTGTGCATAAGTACCTCTGGTCCTGCCCAGAGCAACAGCAGCACAGTGTGCACCAGGCTTACACCTCCACAGGACAGACAAGATGGGCAGCACTGGACCTTCAGTCCAGTCATGACCATGGAAAACCAGCAAGCAACAGGTTTCTATTGGTACATCTTTCCTTAGCAGCAACATTAGAGAGCTCAGCTGTATTTTTTTCTCCTCAGCCCCAAAAACCTGAGCATTCTTATTTCCACACAGTACACACACAAATCTATATATTAAAAAGCATGTATAGGACTATATGTGTATCCATAGTCATGCACATGCACAGAGTCTTCCATATACTCCTCCAAGTACATATTCCTGGGCTATGGAAAGCACAGTGTGAAGATCCCAGGGCAGCACAGAGTAGGCTGGGGTAGGGCCTCTGCCTCTAATGCAGTTCACTTCCTCTCCAGATCCCAGCAGAAGTGACTTATTACAGGTGCTTATAAAAATTTCCCTCAAGAATAATTGCAAAATGAAACAAATTGCACTAAGTGGTGGCCAATAATTTCACCGGGGATGGAGGCTAATAGACCAGCCAGGAAGGTCCGTGTCTCCTCTCCACCCTCCAGCAGCTGGACAAGCCTTCTCTAAGAACCAATATAGTTGGAGCCTATTTTTAGGGAGTCATTAATTCTGTCTCATCAAAGGTGAACAAAAATCACCGTCTGCCCAGAGCTGCTCTTGGCAATGGGCATAACCCAGCAGCAGGGCTCATCCATGAGCAGACAGACAGACACCCATGAGCCTGCTTCCAGCATTTCACCATCAGTTCAGTTAAAAACTTTCCCAATGGATACAAAGCCACCTTTCTCCTGCCCAAGCCTGCCACTCCATATGTTACCCACAGCAGGCGGGGAGCACAGGTTATTCACTTGGCAGCTGCTGCTCCTTTGGGATATGAGAAGAACATTCTCACATCTCCTCCAGTCTCTAAACTACAGAGCACACTTCATCTGTCCACTCCTCTTTGGCCACCTCTGGAAACCTCAGCTCCTTCTTGTTGCTTTCTCTGTGCTTCTGAATTGCCAAGGGAGCAAATTCCCCATAGCATTAATCAGTATTTTTGGCCTCTGCTCAACAGCTGACCCAAGAGATCATCTTTTGAGACCAAAAAAAAAAGAGTAAAAAAAAAAAATATATAGAGTCCAGCATTTTCCCTCCCCCTTTTCTTCTTCCTCCAAAAAAATAAAATAATCACACAAGTGATGAAAAATGGGCCATGTGTAAAGAACTGCAGACCCCGGGGGCAGCTCTGGATTGAACTCCCTATTTATACACGGTTTTACATTATTATTTACTACAGTAATCAATGTAAAAACACTGCCTACCCTAGCAACCCCTGTGTCATATGGTGTGTATACATCACCTCTGGGAAGCAGGTCAGCTCTATAAAGAAAATCAGCCATATTTAACGTGGAGCTCTGTAGTTTTTACAATGTTTTTAAAAATGTTTTACAACATGTAGAAATGCTTCCATAAAAGCAGACTTATTAATCCCAGTTTTAAGCTGTCTTTTAAAGTGTAGTTTTCTTACACAAATATTTTCTTTGTCTCCCCACTGCTCCCTGCCCCCCCTTTTCAATAATGTTATGATAGAAAAGGAGCCAGGTACTCAGACATGGAAGGGAGCTCAGCATCAGTCACCTCCATAGACCGCTAATTTCACCCCAGAAGACAGAGGGAGAAGAGGGTGCTTGCCTACCCTGGAGGAGATAACATCCCTGGGCACTATCAGCAGTGGGATATCTGCAGGGTTTAGTGTGTTCTCTTACACTTCTACCAGGACAGAGTTTTTGCACCCACCGTGAGGTTCTCAATCAAGAAGCCTAAATTAGAAGCCTAACTGGGCCTCCTTCCCCACCAAGGGTGAGCTACAGACAACTTACATCTGAATTGCCCCCTCTGGAGATGTCTGTCCCTTATTAATGCTGGAAAGAGTCGAGTGTAATTACACGCCTAATTGAGGAACAAGATGCAAACCAAACCCAGGCTCTTTTCTTGGAGATGCCTCCCTACTTGGTACCCACCATCTCTCCTCCCTGGAGCCCTGGGAGGGTTGCCCACCCCACCCACAGCCCTGCCATCCCCATGGTGGGGGTGAGTCACCCACCATGGTGCCAGAGGTACCACAGGTCCAACCCAGCAGCATCAGGGTTGCACAAAAGAGATAACATCAACACATCATGGGTCCAACTGTTGTTTAAACCTGCCTGGCAACATCTCCGAGGAACAACACAGATCAGAAAAGCACAACTGACAGCTCTGCTTTAGTGATGACCAATATATTAAAAAAAATCCATTGAGTTGGCATTTAAAGTTTCCACCAGATGGATCAATAAAAATTAGCTCTTGGGTAAGACAAGGTGCCCTGTCCACCCTTATTTCTAATCCTCACAACAATTCCCATTTTCCAGGTAGCAAAACTGAGACATGGAGGACTTGCTAACCTGCCCAAGGTAATATTTTTTTTTCTAATTCCTGACAAGCACTGGTCAAAATCATCACATATGTAAGGTAAGGACTGGATGGTGCAACATCTCAGTGACAGGGGACAAGATTGTTGGTCCCTGCTATCTGACTCAATCTGTTCATGCTCACCACTGGCCTCATCTCTGTAATAAGCTTGACCACTGCTATGGGGGGATGCTGTTTATCTTTCCCCAACTTGTGACCCCATTCTGCAACTTCCCTCACTGGCCCTTCATTGGACCCAGATTTTCACCCTGCCTGCTGTTTTTCCAGCAGTAGCATTTTGGCTCCTGGCAGACTGGAGAGACATTTCTGTCGGCAGCTCAGGAATTCCCTTTGTCTTTCCTGCGTTTAGGCTCACCTTGATGCTAGTCTCTGACCCCTCTTTAATGCAGAGGAATGTGTGAAAAATTTATTCCCCTTTTCATTAAGATCTCATTTAAATTCACCAAAAGGTGACCCGGCTCCCTCCACTGTGGCTGTATTGTTCTCTGCAAAGCTGTTTTATTTCTGATTTTGAGTTCAACAGGAAAGCGAGATCGCACTTCCAGTGATCCAATAGTTTAATAATTTGGCACCAATGATGAACAGAAAACTGTAGAGACACATTTGAGGTGCATTTCTCATGCTTATAAAAAGTCTGAATAGCTATGAGGAAAGGCTGCATGTCCCTGGGTGTAGCATCCTCTTCTTAGTTTGCTTAATTACCAACTGCGGTGAGAACGGGTATTTTATTTTCCATTAAAAACTTAGAAAAATATTTGTTTTGTTTACTTGTTCTTCACAACACACAAAGCAAAAGCCAAACCCACCATTTCTACTCTAGTTTATTTTGGTTTTTTGACAAGCGAATAATCTAAAATCCTAGACTTGAAGTATTTTGGGGGGCTGATCTGGAAAAGGTGCCAATGCAAATAGTGTCATCATTTGAGCAAGACTTCATCCAAAAACCATAAATTTTAAAATCAGCTATTTTTCATCCAAAAAAACACTTTGGAAAATCAAAGCCTAATTGTCATCTGACTTTATTCTCAGCCTGATTCTTAATAATGTCCCTTAATCTCCTGTGTGCTGAGAGCTGGACTCCCTGCAGCAATGTCTGCAGCAGTGGCATGGCAGTCTAGGGGGACACCATGGACACGTGTGGAGCTGGATGCAGCACCAGAAATAGCAAAGCCCAGAGGACCTTATCATCTGCAGCGACATAAGGGGAAGATAGGACAACAGCTTGTCACCCTTCCTAGCTGGACGGTGAGGCAGGGGTAGGGAGGAAAAAGGACATGGGGTTGTACTACTCCCCTCTACCCTACAAGCCTTTACTGATCCCATACCCAGCCAAGGCACGTTCACCAATCTAGTCAACATCATCCCTCTCCAGTGCACTGACCACGAAATTACCATCCATTTCTCCCAGCACAGAGCAATATTTTGGTATAGACACCCCTGGCCACCCTCAGCATGCCAGGAGAACCTGGATACCCAGAATAAACCACAAGCAGCTGCAGTTTTCCTTATTGGTGTCACTTGTGTGTTTGGTCTGTAGGGGCGGGGGAGGAAAAGGCCCTAATACAATTTATTTTTTAGATGAACCTATTTAAAACTATGGATGCCGACTTTTCACTAGTCTTCTGGGGGCTGTTACAAAGGGGCCCTGGCTGAAATCTATCTGAAGGGAGTTAACCACAGCCCTTTGCTCACACATGTGGTATAATGTAGGCTCTTTATTGCTTTTCTTTACTCCCCACACACACACATTTAAGATACACAGAGTAGAGCTTTACTAAATATCTTACAAGTGTGTTTGTGTGTATGCTGGATTTATGGCAGAAAAGGGAACCTACTTCTGCCCTCAATTAAGGAAATGCGTAAGCAAGCAGGACTCAACACCAAGCTCCACACAAGAGCCAGGAGAGAGCTGCTGGAGGAGAGTGTAACAAAGCCTAGTGACACTTTGAGATGACAAACACTCCAGTCTTATCAGCAGTGCTCACTGCTGAACCAACAGGATTTCTGGAGAAACGGAACCAGTGCACCAGAGAAAGATGCCAGACTCAAAACTCATGCATCTCCCTCCAGAGAGAGAGATGCTGGTCTCACCCTCCATACCTCAAGGTCAGTCCTGTAAAGAGCCAAGACCTGGATTCAGCTCCTCTACCTTTTGGGCAGCCAGCTGAGGCACACAAATGGGGACCATGGTCCCCTGAGACTCCCTCTGTCATCAAAGGACAGAAACCAGCCCCCTCAGGGGCTGCGTTAAGGCCTTAGACCATGCCCAAAACACCTGTTGGAAGTGTTTCTGTCTCTCTGGTGCCTGCCCTACTGCCTGGACTCAGGCTGGGTGTTTGCAAGCCTACTGCATGTCCTCCCCTCCTGCAGTAACTGCTGCAATTGCAGAGCTTTGGGCTGTGGGTGGGATGAGCCAGACTTCGTCTATCACAGCCAAAGCCAGTGCACCAGGGAAGGAATATTTGGACCACCTATCATAGCACCCAGGACAAACACAGGCATCAGTGATGACATCTGTGTTCAAGAGTGATTAACAGCTCAGGCCACTTACCACCTGGCAACGCCACATCCTAGCTCCTTAACTAGAGGGAAAAAACAGAGAGCTGTGTTTCAGTCACCTGATACTGGCACCTATTTCCCCACTTGTCCACCAGAAGCAGCCAAGATCCAGGATCACTGGATGGAGATCAGCTGAATATCTCCTCCCTGTCTTATCAGGTGCTCTGAAAGAGTCCTAGACCCTCTCTAGGCACCTCTCACCTTAGTGGCAAGCTTTCCACCCATTTTCTGCATTTGCAGACACCTGGAGATGTCACACATTGGGTGGCATCACAAAGGGACAGAAGCCCAGCTGGTATAGCTCAGCCCTGATGGGCTGAAGTCACCACCTGAAGACTTTAGCCCCCAGTTGGCTTCCCAACCTTTAAGATTTCACAAAGTGCAAATCCAACTCCATTTTTAACCTTGGGGGTTTTTTGGAGCTCTTGCTTTGCTGAGCTAATGTGCTTTTGACATGGTTTCTTCCCTGGTATGCATGTTATATTAGCACACACGCGCACCCTGTATACACAGAAAGTCTATAAAACAGGGCACTCATATAATTTTAAAATAGACAAATCAGTTTAAAGCATTAAAGTAAATCTGGTAAAAGAAAATCTCTCCTGGGTTGACGTTGTGTTTGCCAAGTTTTAGCTTGGAATGAATTTTTATGACTGAGTTATAAACCCTCGAAAATAGTGGTTTATAATGGAAATCTTGACAAATCCTTAACACAGGCCCCATTGTAACATATTCTGTACATGTCCCATTGATCTATGGTAATAACAAGTTATATATAAAACATTTTAACCATGTGAGCAACGTGGTTATCTTCAGGCTTCCAAAAATATTTTTCAAATAAATAGATGGCTTTTTCAATTGGGCAAAATCAAGGAACTGAGTATCAAAAATGACATCTAAATGTTCATCTGGATTAAAAAAAAAAAAAAAAACAAAAAAAAAGAAAACCCACCAAAATACAATAATCCAGAACTCATGATGTTTCTTTGGCTCGAAAGCAGCCACTGACTAAGCAGCCATTCTACTCTGATATAACTCTCAGTGCAGGATGAGGTATTAGCCACAAGCAACAGAAATGACTTTCTTAGAGGATTAGCTGTAGGCCTGAAACAATAAGCAACTTAAAAAGCGAGCTATTCCCTGAGCAGGCAAGCTGATAAAACCAGGATTCAAAGGATTTGCATGCTTGGTCCCCAAACCTCCTTCTCTCCCACCAGACAGCCACTGCCTTTACCCCTGCAGCTCCCCACCACTGCCCTGTATTTGGTTTAGCCCAGGCTCGGGCTACCTGGCATGTGCCGCCAGGTACCACACGCTGGACACATGACAATGTAGGGTTGAGGAGCAGCCAGAGCTGTGCATTTTATCCCTGCCCTCAGCATTGCAGTGGTGGTGAAGGGTGCTTCAGGGATGGGACCAGGTGAGAGGCAGGACAGGTGTCTTTTCCTAACACCTTCCACCCTCAGACCTGTGTTTGACAGCCACACTTGATCCCAGGCCCATAACCCACAAAGTGTCCGCCCTAGACTGCAAACCATGGGAGTCTTTAGATGGGAAGCCTCCCTGAGGATGGAGAAAAGCAAACAGTCATTTTCAAGGCAATTACATCTGCAGAAGTACTTCTGTCCATTGACAAACAAATGCTGAGACTGCAGGCCCATGAACCCAAGCAGCAATAAAAATGTTGCCCTTTATTTTTTCCCTGGTGATGTAGGAAAATCTGTCTCCAAAGTCTTTTTCAGTCATGAATTTTCCTAATATCTGAAAAATTTGCAGTCCTCATTATATAGCTTTACACTGTTCTCACCAGATAAGAAGGTTCAAGTTCACCAATGAGAAACTGAGACATAATTATGAGGAACTAGGGGTATTTTGGGCTTCTTAAAGATATTTATATATTGAACAATCAAGATGCCAAGTGCTTTTTGTGAGCTGGAGTGCAAAGGTAATGTGGATTTATTTGCTTTAAGGTGACATTTCTTGGCTAAGTAAGTTGCCAGGTTCTCTTTTGAATCAGTTGAAGAAGGCACCTTCATGAAATGATTCAGACCACTTTATAACAGTCAAGATGAATCACTGCCTGGACATATTTATCTCTCTTGTCCCAATTACAGAGTGAACCTAAATGAGCAGCCTCAGTAAGTCCCCTGAAGAGAGTCAAATGGCTAGTCTTGGTAAAGCAAGAATTTGGACTTGCACCTCCATTGCCCTCAACAAGCCTGAAACTACTTCATTACATCCAACCAAAGGGCAAAAATGGCTAATTTGAGTGTACATGAACGGGCACATGACCTAAAGCTGCTTCCACACAAGGAGATGCATGTGCACACAGAGAAGTAGAGTCGCCACCAGCCTGATTTACTCTCACTGATCAAAGCAACTTCCTCTTCATGCATTCACCTCAGATCGTAGGCCTGAATTTTCCTGCCCTTGCATCTAAGGGAGCAAGCCATTTCCATCTCTGATGCATTCCTCTTCCTTCCACTCAAACTGATTACTACACTGCTGCTTTAGCATGAACATAAATTTTTCCGACTTAACATGTTGCTTTAGGACTCGGTTCCACTCCCTAGTAGACTTCCATATGTGCTGTAATGTTTGTGTTTCTAAGCAATGCCTCGACAACCACATCAGGGTTGCCAAAAGACAAAAATGAAAAGCCTGCTTTTTAATTTTCTTTTTCTCAGTTGAAAACTCCAAGTAAAAGGTCCTCTCTCTTTCCCCAGAAGAAACATAGCCTATAGGGCCAACTCTGTTACCACACACCGAAACCATTTCGGTGACATGCATCTAGTTTTGAAAATAAATAGATAAATACATTTCACTGGATTAGCTTGGAAGGAAAAAAAAAAAACAACACACAAGAGTTTGCTGACATGTGAGAGGCATAGCAAAATATCTTGTCCTTATGGAAAATGCCAGCAGGTGTTGTCTAGGGATGTTGGTTTTTTTTCTTTTTAAATGCCAGAGCATTTCCACACACGCAGTTCTAGCAACATCTTTTTGCATATTTGTTGAGCTGTTAACAAATTAGCTGCATAAACTCACATGAATTCCATTCTCCACCTATTCATGAGCAAGCAACAGCTTATTCAGATGCCTTGACCAGAGAGGATAATAGCTTTGCTTTTCTTTTCCTTTGTATTTTGTTTTTTTAAGGGAAAGATCTAAACTTCTAGAAGTCTATTGAGAGATGCAGAGGTTTTAGGATCATTATCAAAATCTGGTCTGTCATGTGGAATAGAATTCCACTGTGCTGTTCTTGTAGCACACCCCAGAATTTATGCTCAACTGAAAACCAGCCTCATTATTTTGCTGGGCTTTGAGAATCAAGCTTTTATGCCTTAGCTCTAGAAAGCATTTAAACACATGCTTAAGTCCCTCCCAAGTCAATAAAAGCACTTAAACACTTACTTTGTTCCTGCTGAAGTCAACTGGATGTTGACACAGCAAGTAGCTGGCTGAGCAGAACAGGCTGCTAACGGGGAACCTCAGTGACCTGCATTACTGTACTTTAGAGCTTAGAATTGGGGATGCATTTCTTCCTTTTTATAGCAATCAAACCATGGATTTTCCATCCCATGTGATGTTTGAGGATGCTAAGACTTGGCCTTGCCTGGAGCTGGGGTGCAAAGTCAAAAACATCTATATATATGCATGCACTTTTAACGAAGCGCAAATGTTCTCAAATATTTCACATCACTCTTTTAACAGCGTGTCTCAGCCAGGCCAGAGCAAACCTTTTCAAGGCTTCTGTTGAGCTACATATACCTGCAATGCAGCCCATGCCAGTGCCAAATTGGCCACGTCCCCCTACTCCTCCCCACAACTGACACAGAACAGCCCATGGCAAAGGGCACCGAAATTCCCACGACATCTGATTCCACAGCACTGCTCCAGTGGAAAACATTCCCCCTGGTCCTTTCTATGTCAAACCGTGCTCGTCTCCCTGTTGAGCAGACCACCCTAAAGCAAAGCTTCAGCTCCTCATCCCACCACCCTCGGAGCTGCCTCCCACCACTCGGAGCCGGCTCCTCTGTGTCTTGGAGAGGCTGTGGGACTTGCTGGCTGCATCTGCCTTTCCTCCTCCCCATTTAGAAATTTATTCTAACCTCAGTGAAGTGGTTAGGGGCACTTAAGAGCCAGCTATGGCTCATTAGATGCTGTGCTAGGTTGGTGGGAGTGAGGAAGACATCGAGAGATGCTATGGCCAGGTTTAACAGCATTTGCCTTCCCCCTACCCCCACGATGGGACTTGGATTCAAGGCGACAGGAAGACCCCTGGGAAAGAATCTAAAAAGAAGCAGTCAGTTGTTTTTTCCCTGGTCCACAGCAAACTCTGACATCCCACCTTTGAAGCTCAGTAGCAACACTCCAAACCCCAAATGCTGTTCCCCTGCCCCAGTGCTGGTGGGGAGGGGGTTCTATGCACCACCTCCCACTCCCCAGCACCCACGTTCAGGGTGAGCAGGACTTGCTCTGCCCATGCCACAGGGCATAGTCCCATAGAAATGGAAGTTACTGTAATTACAGCTTGCCTCAACATATGGTTTCAAGGCTCTTTCAGCATGTAAAATGCATGAATATGCATCATAAGTAGATGTCACCACTTAAGTTACATAATCCTGCACAAACATATATTTAAGAAGGACCCAACGTCCTCTGTTTTTTAAGGGGCTTTAGCAGTGATTAATTCTCTGAGCTTATTAATCACAACATGTGTTAGTGTTTGATAAATTGCCCAAAAGTTGCATTAGCTAATAAGTATAAGAACAAAACGAAATAGTTTCATCTGTTTTTATAATAAGACAAAGAGCATCATGGGAGCATACACGGTGGTCATGAATAAAAGAGAAACATTCATTTATGATAATTGGTTTCAGCTCCCCGTTTGGCTGGTTCTTGTGACCTAAATGTATCCAGTTGTTTCCTTTCTTTCCCGTTGGTTTTTGGGTCACTCCTAATGGTTTAATTCAACAAAAAATGTCTACCATTTCCTGTAACCTCTGTCTTTTTTCATTCCTCTTTCCAAAATGTTTTTTTCTGTGCAGCATCTAGAGAAATCTCCCCCTCTCTCTCTCTCTCCTTCCTAGTGAACAAAGTCAATATTGTTGACAGAGAAAAGGTTTAACTTCAGGCAAAATGGGGAAAAAAAAAAGTAATAGTCATTTATTTGTCTCCACTTTTGAGTTCACAAGGGTTTTTTGTTTGATCCTGGCGGTCAAGACTTTGACACGGAACATGCCCCCTCTGACCATGAACAATTTATGGAGGGAGAAAGAGACAAAAATCCTCATTCATGTTTAAGAAAGCAAAGGAAATGGCTGTAGATTAATATTTGTGCATTTGTAGCAAATTTTCTGATAGGTCTGTAACACATTCAACCACCCTGGTTGAGAAACACAAGAGGCAAAACTCAGCCCTGGAGACTTGAGTTTTGTTACTCTTGGACACCTTTCAAAACATCAGCCCTCATTCTGCTTTTCTTAGGGCAGCTTTTTCTTCCAGCAGAGAGTGAAAAATATTGTATGGCATTTGCAAGGAGGCGGCGCACACTGGCTGGGGTTACCTTGAAGCACAAGCAGGGAGCTCTTGCCATCATCCTCCCATTTGCGCTCACGCCTGATGCTCCCTGAATGTCACAAAGTGGTTTTACATCTTCGCTTTGTTCTCCTCAAAGCCACAAGTACTGGATTTGCTACCACAAGCTCCTGAGTTGAAGCTGGTGGGGGACACGGCGCAGCACCGGGATGCCAGAAGCCTGTTAGCACTCAGCAGAGATACTCTAACATATGCCATCAGGAGTCTCTGTTCCCAGTTAAATTCACCACATTAAAACTATTTGGGCTGAAATTCTCCTTTGCCAGGTGTCTGCCTCCAGCAGAATTTTCTAGGAAATTACAAGGAGGGTGGGAGAGGGGAAGGCCTGGCAGTTTTCCAACACAAGATTAGAGAAAAGTACTTAGTTGATGTAAAAACAAATTCTAACTATTTTTATTTTTATTTTTTTGCCTCCATCCTCTGGAAAGAGAACTGGAAATTTGGTGTCACCCAGGGAACAGGGATGTGCCTTTTGCATCCAAATTCGGTGAAGTGAAAAGCCTTTGAAAACATCTCACTGAAGATTTATTAACCTTTGGGAGAAAAACCTCTGCAGACTGTCTGCCTTGATCTCACTCCATTCTGGGGCTTGCTCAGGACTTTCCTTCCTATGATTCCCCTTCTTGGATGTCAGACACGGCTGTGGCTCCAGGCACAAGAAAAGAGAACCAGAAAACCACCCCTGTCATCTCAGCCCCTGGGCTCCCCATGTAGTGAGTGCCTCGCTGCCCAAATCACATGAAGGGAAAAGCAACAAAACTGCCACACAGGAGAAACGGGGGAAGGACCACGGAGAAGTCAGGAGCAAACACCTGCGGGAGAGACTGAACTGGGCAGGACACTTGCTACAGCACCAGGGAATTGAGACCAGGCAGAAGAATGAGGCAGGATAGTCTGGCAATGATAGATAATAAAAGCATAGATACAAGAATTGCACAAGGCAGTGGATGACAGCCACAGATACGGCCTCAGTTCTTATTTTTTAAGGTTCTTTATTTTCAGCCTTAAATTTCTCATGCATAGTAGTTTATATCTTTTATCATCTCTGGAGCACTCAGAGCTCTCCACCAGACCAGGACTTCAAACAACAAAGCATCTCACTGCTACATAAACCATCCACTCAAACAGCTGACAGACTAAAAAGATGCAGCAGGAAGATGTAATGAGAGGGCAAAGTTTGACTAAAACATGACAGGATTTTGAGTATACTGATGGTACACATGAGGTATACTGAA
The DNA here is from genome assembly GCF_020740795.1 of Apus apus. Lineage (NCBI taxonomy): Eukaryota > Metazoa > Chordata > Aves > Apodiformes > Apodidae > Apus > Apus apus. The sequence goes on along the minus strand of NC_067288.1, from coordinate 23,053,767 downwards.
CTACAGGAGTAAATCAAGATCTGCTCTTCAAACTCTCATATGGCTGTTATCCAGAGACCCTCTGACTGAAAATCAGCTCCCCACAAAATCATGAGTGTGACATAAAGGCTCATGTGATTTTGACCAAACAATATCTAGGATATTTTTAGTCCTTAAGAATCACACCATTCCTTGTGACCCTGAGTAGCAAAAATTCTAATTTTCTGTTACTGAAACCTCTCTTTGCCCATTGGATTTCACTCTCAGAGGCTGAGGCTTCTGGAAAACAAATCAAACCTGGAGAAACTCCAGCTAAAATCATGGGCATCACCAACACTCTAAACTGGCAGTGCTCATTCCTAAGCCTGTGGTAGAGGCTGAGAGTAAATGTGGGTTCAAGATATGATGGGACACATTTGGCCAAGATAACTCCAACTACTGCTAGTGAATAGAGAGGTCCAAGCACAAATCACACCATGAGCAATTGCTGGAGGATGCTTCAGGGAAGACTTCAAGCTATATTGGCCCTGTTCCTGGGGCTGCATTAAAGACTACTATTGGCAACTGGGTCCTGGATACATGGACATCTCCATTAGGGCAGTTTTCCTCCTCTCTAGAAGGGCTGTGCACAGCAAAGCTCCTAGTCACAGCCTGGACCTGAGTTGACAAACCCTTAGATCTTGGGAATCACAACTCACCTGTGCCAACACCAAGGGTCACGCAAGGACTTCCCTGCCCATGATGAAAGAACAGCCACTACCTCCCTGAGATGGTCCCACCTCGGCTGCTCTGGCTTGGGGATGTATTTCACCCAATACAGCCACAGGCTGGATCGTCCGTGTCCTCCTCCACAGCATTCACCAGCAGAGGTGCAGCCTCAGAGAATTCAGCTGCAAACTCAACATACCTCCCCCCGTGAGTGCAGCAGAGCTCATGACTGCAGGCAAAATAGCACATGGAGGGGCCAGAAAACTCCTTTCCCATCAGAACATTAAAGCTGTGTAGACAAGAGATCAGGAAATAGCTTCATTTCCAAGCAGTGATAATTGACCAAGGGGAAGAGGAAGGAAAAAAAAAGGAGAAAGGCTTTGTTAACAAGAGATTGATTCTTGTGGGGTATGCCATACCAGTAAGAGGAAACTTTGATTTCAGTGTCACCATGCTACTAAAGGCTCACGGCAGCAGTTTTCTTCCCAATTCTGCACTTTTCTATCAAGGCAAACCCACGCATTTCAGCAATACAGTCCTAGTGCCAAAACCTTCAAAGACAACAGGCTTGTTCCTGCACAAGACACCTGCTTTGTGTCTATCTGCATCAGTCATGACATCTTAAATGATGACAGGAATTAGAATGTTATTGTATCCTCTCGACAGCTACAGGAAGCTGGTTTTCTCTACTCTTATCAAACCAGGGGAGATGGCGAAGCCAAATTCCATAGGATAACCACACAAAAACAACTACAGCACAGGCTTCCCGACAGAGCATAATGAGTAGCTTTGTGGGGAAAACTAGCTCATTACTTAACACTCAAATTCTCTGTGCATAAAAAAAATAATAATTAAAAAAATCTGCATTATATTAGAAGTTTCCAATAATCTCCAAAATAATATACCATAATCACTTTACGTACTTCTTAAGCATAAGCACTTAGGTACTTCATAATCACTTCACACTGCTGAAGATTTGGGGGCACAAACCTGCACAAAATGAGCCACTCCCCTTGCTCATCTCTTTTAATGATCTTAAATCATCAGTGGGAGTTTCTGATCTTCTCTCCTTTGCCTTACACCTCTCCTCACCCTCCTCCACAGTTGTAGCTCAAAGATGCTGGGACATGCTTTGTCACAAACCAGCTGACAAATAACAAGCAGGCAGCACAACCAGTTTTTCATTTGACATTTCAGGCAATGGCATTTAAGAAACTCAGAACACTTTGCTTTTGTCACAATACCAGAATCAGGACATAGAGAGTAGGAAGAGTCACATTTTTCTGTAGCAAGCTTCACAATATTCAGTAACAGCATTCAGCAAAGAACCTCCAGCAACAAAACCATTTGGTAGGACAAATGCATCTCTAGTTTCTTTTGGAGGCAGCAGGTTAACTTAATACTGGGTGTCCCCACAGAAGACTGGAAATCTTGCAGGGTGCTCTCTCTTTCCAGATTTGCACACCAATTGTATCTGCAGCTACTCCAGAAATACAAAGACATACCTTTAGCAATACACCCCAATTACCTCAAATAATCTGCAATTGTACACAAAAGCAGGTGTGACAGCCAGTTTTGCATTACACAGCATCTCTGCTCCTCCTTTAGGTGAGCACTTCTCACTCTTGAGGGGAACTTGTACACATCTCTCAGCAGCTGGTGAGTGGGTTTTACTGTGAGAAGTAACTGGCTCTAAATCCTAACAAATCAATTCTGTGAATTAAGCAAAGATTTATACTACTGTAAATAAGATGTGGGCTGGATCCCTAACTGCACAGGGCTCTGCACAGTAACTTGCATCTTCAACTTACTTTACAAACATTGAGTGTGGCAACAGCTGTGCCTTTTTTGGATGTCATTTCACCCAGCTTTTTAATGGTTCCATTTCATTATATCCCCCAGATAAGTTTTCTCCTCTTTCTGCTAGCCATTACACCAAATTAAAGCTATATCTAATTAAAAAAAAAATAATAAAAGTGACTCTTGCATTGAAGTATGAGCACTTCCTACCATTTGCTTCTTATATTCCTCATTTCATGACGTCTCCTCTTCCCTGTGCTACCTGCTTCACTGAAGGGTACCTTAGCATGTGCAGCATGTCAGTATATTAACACTGTGTTGGGATTTTCTGCATGGTTTTGCATAGAATAGGAGTTGCTTGCCTTGCAAGCTGTGCAGACAACAGGCTTCCCATGACAATAGGGTGAGAGCAGACCTGTCCCATCCCCAGCCACAGGCTGCTCCAAGTGTACTTTTCCTTCCTCCTACCAGGGCCTGAAGCTTCTTTCACAGATGACAAATGGCAGTTTGGGGGGGGCTCACCTGATCACCAGGTAAGCAGGAGGGACTGTCCCCCAGCTCCCCCCACCAGTTGCAGGTGCTGCACTGGCTCAACCCAGAAATGGGATCAGAGCAGAGAGCAAAGTCCTGGCCTCGCATCTTCATGAGTTTTGCTCTAAAGGTCTGCAGTGTTTCACATTTTAACCCAGCCAGGCAGGCAACAATGCCAAAAGATGGCTGAGCAAAGTCCTTGTGCCTGCTGTATGGAAGAACTGGGATAACCACAGCACAGGCTACCAAACTGTCCCAGAGTCCTATGGGTGAAGGGCAAGATGGAGGTGAAGTCCCAGAAATAGTGTTTAATGCCACCCTACTAACCTCAAATCAGACTTAAAAACATATTCTAAAGACCAATGATAAAGCAAAAAGCTTCTGCCAAAAATACAGGCAGACCATCACTGCCAAATATATGTTAGAGAAAGACACAATTATTTTTTAGAGTTGCTGGCACAGTGCTCTCAGGAAACCTTTCCCTTTTAAACACCAAAATTAAACAAACATATGAAACACAGGGAGAAATGTAATTACTTTATAGCTTGACTTTGGTCTATTGCCTCAGGTATCCAGTTCCTTTTCTTACTGATGTGGAAACTCAAATTCCCCCCCTAACAGTGTTATTAATTCCTTGGCCTGGGGAGCCCAGCTTTCCTGCTGCATTTTGCATCAGGAAATCCCAGCTGCCCGCACCTTGCTCTGAGAACAGCTCTGCAGGTGCCAGTGGAGCTCCCACCCCACTCCCAGCACAGCAAAGGGGCAGGAGGGCTCCCCTCTCCCCCCGGGAAGGAGGAGGGAGTAAAACAATCGAGTTGACAAAAAACAATTTAAGACCCAGGCAAAGATCTAGCTCCTCTAACCTCTAGCCTTCCCAAAACTCCCCTTGCCTGCCAAAAAAAATGACAAAGAGTGTCTATTTCTGCTTGCCTTTTTCCTAAGAAAAACACCTTCCCTTCTCCCTCCTCATCCCCCCTGCAGCTCTTCCCTCCCCCGCCCCCCCCCCCCCCTGCATCCCGGCTGGGGCTGCCTAAGACTGAAGTTAAATGAACACCCACAGTCCTAAAACACACCCAGGACACAGTCCAAAGGCTGCCAGAGGTTGTTGAGAGACTCCCACTGACATGGGTGCCTCCATAGACCACCCACCCCAGGGTCAAAAGCAGTTTTGGTGCCCTGTAGGGAAAGCAAACAGGTCTGGAGGAGTGCTGGGAGCCCCACAGGAGAAGTGTCTCTCCTGGGCTTACCTTCCTGCTGCCCTGCCTTCAGGATGCTGATGGGATCCTCACTGCCATGTGCCAGCCCGGCCAGGTGGCCACCCCAGCTCCTTCCCTGTGCCCAGGCAGCTGAAAACACTTTCCTAGGCACTGTGCAGAACCTCCCAGCTCTTTTCAGTGAGAAATCTTTAGAGGTCTGTCCTGCAAGCAGTCGGGTAGCAGCCTGCCCTTTGCAAGCTGTCGTGTCATTTAGGAGGAACCAAGACGGACTCTGTGAGTATATATAATACCCCTGTGACACACACTCACACAGAGAATGTGCCTGGCATCTGAAGCAGCCGATGCTGGATTTATCCCTTCCCTTTTTGCCAGTGACTGACATAAGTGCCGGGAACTCTTGGTGGAAAACTGCTTATGAGCTTTGGGCCTGATCCAAACCCCACTGAAGACAAAGGCAAGGCTTGCGATTGCCTCGGAGCTGGCTTTGGATCAGTCCCATTATCTCTGCTCAGACAGCAGTGTACAAACAAAGCAGGAGAAAGGCTGGAGTGTGGTAAGGCTGTGTCCAGAGGCCCATCTGATCTGAGGAAGAGAGCAGCAGAGAAGTACATCTGAGCCTTTCTTAAAACATCCATCCGCAGCCCTCCTGGGAGGGAACAAGCCTCGGGAACAGCACATGATCACATCCCCCAGTGCTCACTCCTGGATGGAGATACCCTGCTCAGGAGCTGACACCCAGATTCCTCTGCTCAAGGTCGGTATCAGCTATGTGAAACCTTCAAAGCCAAACTTACCTCTAGACTTAAACTTTGCAAATCACCCACCTCACAGCCTGCATCTACTTTTATCCATAAAACACTATCGGTTTGGGGACACCTGTGTGTCTCCAAGAGAACACAATAAGCTCTTTACATTCCAAGACCAAAAGAGTTCCATTCACAGACAAACTCCCACCTAAAATCCACAAAACCATTTGTTTTGTCAACAATTAAGCAACAATTTGCATTCTTCCTGGGTAAGAAGCAGCCTGCAGAACTGAAAAATTGTTTGACTGTTTCATTCCCCTTCTCCTGGCAGCACTACCTCTCTCTTCATTTACTAAAAGAAAAAAAAATGCTGAACAAATAAATTGTTAAGTCATGCTTTCCTATTTTAAGGCATGTGTTGTAACTATACAAGGCTTTTTTTTTTTCCCATGGGGAGAATAAATGAAAACCATGAATCACACCAAACTTACCTAAGCAAAGTGCAAAACAATTCCCTACCCTGGGATTACCAAGCTGCAGACTCCTGACCCTTACTTTGTAGAGTTTAGGCTACACAACGTTTGTAGCAGGGAACTTACTTCCATTGGATATAAGGGGGGTTTTAACCAATGCTTTTCTACTCATGACAATCCTTAGTGTGGATACAGTTACGCTACATCATGACAACTCTTCTTGGGAAACTGGCGGAAAGCTGCCTTGCATCCCAAGTTTAAAAACATGTTTCAATTCCCATATTTTAGCAGACTACCACGTGTCAGCTGAACAACAACAAACAGCAACGTGTGTGTCCTTTAAAATTACTTACTCTCAGCTCTTCTTGCTGAGGCTGAAGTCTGGTTTGCATCTGGGATGGGCTACAACCCTGCACACAATTACCTGGGCTCAGTGGCTGGTGGGAAGGTGTGACAATGCACCAACCTGCCTTGGAGCTCACCCCAGGCAGTGCAAGCTTAAGAAAGGCTGGCACAGCTTAAAGTATGCTCAGATACCCCAAAGGGAGCAACTCCAGGGAGCACCTACAAGTTCCAAAGTCTGTTGACATTTCTGTGATGCCAGACTCTGAAAGTCACAGCTGGTGTTGAGGGTCAAATACTCTTGAGCTTGAAACATGCAACATTTAAGTTACATTTTAGTCCTGACTTGAACTATACCCTTGAAAAAGCTAAAGTCTCTAAGATTTCCCACCCCTCAGTCCGAGGAAGTAGAGAAGAGAAAGCGAGGATTTAAAGGGAAATAAGTTAAACCTCATAGCATGCAAAATTAATTCCCTAACCAGAAGGGTCTTGCCACATCCTCTGTATGGTGTCACAGCTTGAAAGCATGCCTTGTTTTCTAAGCTCATTTATTTGCTAGAAAAACTCAGCAACTAAATATGTCTTAAAGAAATCCCTAGAAAGGCATCTGCAAACTGTTGCACTGAAACTTCAATTCCTGCTGAACGTAATTCACGGCAGAGCGAAACCCTGGAATCTCTGTGAGCAGGGGGCACAAACAGCTCAAGGAGGTGTTTGGTACGAAGGAAATGGGGATGCTTCTTCCATTTCCCATGAATATCATATGCACAGCTCCAGCCATATGTTGTGTTGAATCTGCCACATTCTTCAGTGGTGGGCACAGATGTGGACAGATCTGACAGATCAGGGTCTTAGGGTCACACAGGAGTAAATTGGGGGCAGATTATTTGAGAGTCACAGCTTATTTTTAGAAAAAAGGCAGGGGGGGAAGATTGCTAAGAATCACTTCTACCATGTGTCTGAACAAGAAAACCATTTATCTCACTTTAAAAAAAAAAGTGTTTCTCTCAAATAAGGAGTTTCAGAGGCTAACAAAGATTTTTCTATGCACTCTCCAGATCACAGGTGCTGTAGAAAAACTTACATTTTGCCATGTATTTCTGTGCTTTTTGACACATAAGCCACGTTTCTTCCCAATTGCCTGACTTCCACTGTTCTCTTATTAATGCTGTTTTGCTTACACGTGCACTGTGGGTGAAAAAAGATGTCAAGGCAATGGAAAACCCTTTCCCAAGAATCTAATCACTACCACAGGATGGAACAGAAAACAAGGGAAAAGCAAATCAATGCTAATTCAATCCCTTCAGACCACCAAAACACAACAAATTGTAGCAGATACACTCCTGAACATCTATTATTTATGCTCCTAAAAACATACTACACACACACATATTCTGCCTCCTGCTGTACAAAGTTTAACAGCAGAGAGAGAAGATGGAGTGTCACATTACTTCATTAGTCCAGCAAAATTTGCTGCTGAACATTTACCCTCAGGCTGTAAGGCTCAGCAAAACTAAGGCAGAATTCAAACTCTAAGAGCATTTGCCAAAGAAGGACAAGGAGAGTGTGTCAACATGCTGCCTGCCACAGCTCACAGACCTCTGTTTCCAAGGCTGCTTTGAGAAGGAAAACAGAGAAACCCTGGAGTAATTGGGATGGGGAGGACAAGATGCTGACAGTAGGACTGTCCCAGCCAACCTGGTCACCTGAGCCTTTACATTATGGTTGTGCCCGGGCATTTACAGTGGATTTTTCCAAGCCACCAGCTCAAATTACTGATGACCAGCCTGGGACACTTTTATTTGCATCCAGCTTACCCTGGAATGTGCCACGGGTACAAGCATCCCAACCCAGGCCCCAGACACATTGGAAACTCCTCAGAGAGCAACATCACCCCTTTGCCCCCCAAGCCAAGTGCTCTCCTGGGCCCAGGCACGAGTGGGGTGAAGCTGCTCCTGAAAGTATAGCTGGAGCTTTTCCATTTCCTCTTATGAGTCCCTGAGGAGCTGCAGGTGTGATCAGTCATATTTTTTTTCTTACGGGTTTGTTTGGTTTTTTTCCTGTCTGTTTGGCTAAGAATAAAAGGCCTGGCTTGACACAGCCTAAACTCTACCTGTGGACCTGTGCCTTGAGGTTTCTCGCAGGCTGCTTCTGGGTCTCCAGAGGGGTCACACCAACTGGCAGAAGGATTCAGATGGGATTAAAGCTGTGCAATGCTGAGCCAAACTGTATGAAGTGTAGCTTAGTGATTAACTTGTTGGAACAGGGATTGGCTTGTTCAGCAAATATGGATATTTCAGCCCAGCCATCCAAGCTCTGGGCAGGGATTATGCCACTTAAAACCTTCTGCCAATTGTCTGAGGTCCACAGAGCCAGGAAGAGTGCCAGGCAGATGGAGAGGATGGCATTTTGTTGCTCCCATGCTTTGGGGTCTCTTTGAGCTCATCAGAGCTGTGTTTTGCTTGAACACCAAGCACTGAGCGTGGCAGCTTAACCAACACTGCTGAGAGAGACTGACAGAAGATGAGATGCTACAGGAGCTGCACTCACTTCAAACCAGCTTTTCTTTGCTGTGGGATTTGTTTTCAGCTGTCCATACTTCAGTATGTCTCAGTTTGGGTCAATCCGCTACTTAAAAAGGAATAATTTTGCTTCCTAGGATGGTTTGAAGCTTAAATGAATATTTGCAGAGCTCTAGGAGAAATGGGGTGAAGGGTCCTTTCAGAGAGACAAAGCATTATCATCATGATGTGCAACACTAATGCTTTTTATGGGCAAGCATCAGCTTCCAGCAGTCACCTTTAAAGCAATGTCCATTACCCAGAAAATCAGCTTTCAGCTAATGGTCTGTTAGAAGTCACACTTAGGAAGAAAATAAGCATGGAGTTTTACCTTTTTTTTCTAAAAGCACTAGGAAATCCTGCAACAGCTGCCTGAGGGCAACAACAGACCCCAGCTGGCTGCCAGCATAGAGAGATGAGGAGGAGCTGTAGGCCAGGCAAGCCTCCAGCCTGTGCACCACGAAAGCTTGAGATGCCTCCAACAGGGCAGAAATCTCCCCCAGCCACATCTCCTCCAGCCCGAGGGGCTGGTTTGGGACTAAGCACTCTGAGACAAGACTCTGGTTGGAGATGAGGGTCTGCCTCAGACACCTCCTTACCAGGAAACAGGCAGCAGAAGAGGTTGGTATTCTCCTAAATGGATTTCTTTCAGTTGAGACTCCCTGGAGAACCACGTTGCGCAAAAAAGCCTGAGCCAAAGCGCCCACCAGAGTGGGGACAAAATCCTACTTAGCCAGTCTGAGCACCTCAGCATCCTCATGCATTAACTGCTCATCTTTCTAGAGACCATGTTCCTTCAGGTGAGGAAGCCTGTGGGGATCACAAAAAAGGTCTAATGGGAGCAGAAAGCATCAAGTCTTTGAAACACCATCTCTCAGCCAGCAATGCATAGCTCAAAGAGCACAGTCACTGATGGGAAAGCAGGAACTTCCTCACCATGGCCACATGGGTCTGGGACTCAGCTGAAGAATCTTTCTTCTTTCTCGGTGAAGAATATGGATAAAATGGAAAAACAAAAACAAAATTGCACCTAATCTTAATTTTTTTGCCATTTTATGCCAACCAGCCATTTTAAGGTTTTGGTTGCCAACAGGAAGCAAAGAGGGATTTTTTTCATCTTTTTAAAACCAAAGCCTATTGTGGAAAAATTAACATTTTCACTGCTAATTTTTCCCATGTATTTACTTTCCTTAAAAATAACTTTCTACTGGGAAAGTGATAAAAATGAAAAATAATCTTTATGCAGTCCCACATCCAGTCTTTTCCTGGATTTGCTGGAAATGCAGCAGAAATAAAAATCTCACTCATACCATGACAGGTCTTCACATTTTTCTGAAAGTTCATGGCACAGCAGCAGGGCTGGCTTGGTTTTTAAAACAAGCAGCAGCTAAATTCTGGGTTTGCAGCCAGTTGATAGATGCTCTCAGAGGAAACACCACCATTTTTGTGAAGTGCTATTTTGCTTCCTCCCTCCAAGTTTGGATCTAGTGGTTTATTTACAATATGAAGGAGTCCAGTGCTTTTACTTCTTCTAATGATCAGCAAAATCCTGGCTACAGAGTGAAGGTAACCTCGTTTCTTCCCAGCTCTCCCAAGGATTATTTGGGTAGAGTGGGAGAAGGTTTTGCTCCATAGCCCAAGACTCCCTGAAGCAATAACAAGGTGAAGACAACACCCCTCTCCCCCCAGGCATCATGGGGAAATCCACACACAACATCAGGGTAGATCTGAAGGTCAAAAATGAAAAATATTTTCCAGATTACATCCCATTCCAGGCTGCAGCACCTCTGGGTCCTAACCACAAAACCCACTGCCTCATAAACTTTGCAAGCAGCCTGTGAACAAGTAGAGATCTGCAACTTGACCTCCTAAAATAGAGTAATCCCAAAATCCCAGTTAAAATGTAATCTAGTGTCTACCATGGCTTCTGGAGACACTGGAAAATCAAAATGGAAGGGAAACACCTAAGACATTTCCAGCTTTTGTCTGGCCAAGGAATTTCCAGTTGCTTCACGCAAAGCCTCTGAGTGTCAGGGACTTGATCTGGCATCCTAGTGCCTGTTCTGTCCAAGGACCAAGGAGAGAGGAATAAAACAGCCAAGGATTTCACTACAAGGAGTGACCAAGCAGGTCCCTGGCTGTAAAAGTGATGCACAAGGGGAAATACAATTTGGTTGTACAAAATCTTAGGCTTGGGCAACAACTAGTTGTTCATCATCTCTCCCAACACCAGAATTGGAGTTGCTGGAGTAGGAGCATCAGAAAAAACTAGCCTGTGGCAGGTTCAAAGCAAATGCAAGGAAATAGGTTGGTGGTTTGAATGCAACCTGGAGTTAAGGTGTGGGACTGCCACAGGTGAGTTTCATCTGATCATACAAGTTAAAGGGAGAACTTCACAAGTTCAAGAACAAAAAAAAAGCAGACACTGAGACTAATTTAAAAAAACTAAACCACGTCTAGCTCAGGAGGTTCATGGAGAGCACTTGAAAGATAGAGAACATTTTTAAATATCTTACATGCTTGCCCTACACCTTTCCTCTTTTATTTGTACCCCACTTGCAGCCTTAGTCAGAGGCCAGATCCTGAATTAGAGGGACTCTCAGGGTGGCCACTTCTACTTTCTGAGACCAAAAGCCCAAAATGATCCATGGAGGCATGCCCAGGGCTCAGCTGCTCTCACACCTGGAGATCCTCTCACCACCTCCAGAGAAGCTGCCTGACTCCAAACAAAGTGTGATGGAGAGCTGATGTGTTGAAGGCATACAGCTGCCATGACCTGCTTCTCTGGCAGACATGGACCTGCACAGAGCCAAACACCAGTTTCCTGACTGACAGCTTGACAAACAAAAAACCATTTAAAAAGAACTGATCCAACTATTGAACTTTCCACATAGTAGAAGGAGCTCCTTTTGTCGTTGTTGGTTTTTTGTTTGTTTGGGGTTTTTTCTGTTTGTTTGGTTTTCGGCTTGTTTGGTTGGTTTTTGGCTTGTTTGTTTTGAAAGGGCAGCAAGAAAATAGCCCTGGGTAAGAAGACAACACTCAGTTCATAGAAGCACTCTCTGCTAAAAAATTCTGTCCACTGGCACACACACCCCTGCCTCTCCAGGGTCCTTTCAGGTCTTATACGTCACCATGAAACATTTCAGGACCACACTGGGGACCATGAGGATTGAAGTTTTCACTGTCTCTGTGTATCAGTTGGAAGGAGAAGCAGATGAGATTAAAGTTTTGACTTCTTTCCAGTTTCAGGTTTCCTACCGCAATTACAAAGCTAGCTTAGCAGGCTTAGTATACAGGTGACCCACACAACACTCCAGAAGCATCTCAGATGCCATTTTTAGCTACAGATTGTTATCCCCATTGCTCCAGGACCCAGTGCTTTCCTCAAGATCCTATTCCCCAAGCCCCACCAGAGGGGCTTCCCAGCACTCCTGGATTCAGTGCTGATGCAGTTATCCCATGCTTTGTCCAGCACATGGGCAGAGGAGAAGCAGCTTACACACAACACAGCATCCAACAAGGCTCAGCCATGGAAGACACATAAAACAATATTAGCAACAACTCAGTAAAAAGGAGCCATGTTGGTGTCATTTAACACAATGAAAAGCATAATTGGTTACAGCTGACAAACACAGAATTGCATTAAACAGAACATTGGATGCTGGGCCATGGTTTACATCAAATTGTCAATCTCAATATGGCAGTCCCCTAAAAAAGCAGATCTTTCTGTAAACCCTCAGGAAACATAGCAAATCATGGCAACATGTTTATAGTCCTCAAATGCCACACAAGGAACCTGATACATATCTTTATGGTGGAATACACTGGAGGGCGTTTCAGCGCGTCCACAGTCATTTTCCAAACACACTGCACAGCTTCCTTAAGCCTTTCTGAATCTCTGAGACTGACTTCTAGATGAAGCTGTCGAGTGGACGCTCCTCAAGGCCAAACTCACTCAATAAAAGTGAGATCACTTCCCTTATCTCCATGTTGTTTTCTGTCTTCAAGTCTGGCAATTCAGGCTGGAAACGGCAGCGATGACACGCTGATCTTTACAGCCTGCCCCTGAACTTCACCGTCTGCTGCTGCCATAAACCCATGGCTGCTCTTGGACTTTGGCACTAACTTGGCACCAGCAACCACAGGAGTAGGGAGATATTATTTACTGCCAAACAAAATTTTGTTTCTGTGCTTACTGTGGCTGGGATTCAAGTTATTCCAAGATGGTTTGGGGTTCCTGCACCTATTTACACACCAGGTCCTTTGGAGAACGGGCAGGTTTGCACAGCCAAGTCCTGGTACTAACTGCACCCTCCATCTCCTGCAGCCCCCAAAAGCAGTGGAGCAAGGGGAGAGGACACCCAGGGTGGGTTAAACCAAGAAAGCACCTTCAACACCCTCAACGACTCAGAGAGGGAGATATACCAGGTCTTGCTACACTTAGAGCACACCCAGGCATTTTAGGAAGTTCCATGAACTGCAGGAAGAGCTTATGAAAGCTGGTGTCCTGGAAGGTTTGTGGTTTAGCTTCTCTGGTTTCTAATACTCAGGCTGAGTTCAAGCCAAAGATCTTCCAGGGAGGATAACAGAGTCCTTTTTCCTTCACCCAGCTTTAGATTTTCATGAGTCTAGTAAGCAGCTGGTCTTTTTAAGACCTCCAGCTCTGTGCCAGTTTTTCTATCAAATCTAAAAGGTCAGTGGAAATGAGGACAAATGGATAGACTGCAGACTTGTACAAGGAAAGGAAAATTCACACAGTTTAATTTTCAACTTCAGAAGGACAGAATTACAGCAGGAAAAAAAATTAGAATTAAAAACTCAAACAAGCTTTTTAAAATGATGATCCCAAATACTCCGTAGATGACCTACTATATCAGCAAATCTTCAAGGTTTCAAGATAAGGAACTACAACACAAGGTAGATATTTACAGCAGGATGGCAGCACCCTGATTTCATTCAAAGTCCTAGTTTACTACCATGAGTACTCCATCAGCCTTGCAGAAAATAGCTTTGAGCCAACTTTATTAAAGAACAAACAAGAGGAAGAGTCAACAAAACTGTTCTCTAAGTTTTAAATACCAGGAGGGGTGGAAGCTTTATTGCTTTATGCTACTACATTACACAGATACAACAACAGCTGTCAACAATAATATTATCTGTATTACAACAGAGATCCCAACTGAGACTAAGGTCTCATTGTGCTGGACATTTGTAAAAAAACAACAAGAAATACACAGTAAGAAACCACCCCCTACAGAAACTCAATACCAAATAGGCAAGAGGGAAAGAAGGGAGGGAAAATGAAACAACCTCTTGCTTTTACAGACGGGAAACTGAGAAATGCAAAGGATAAGTGACCTGCCAGAGGCTGCAATAAGTCTATGGCACAACTATAACCGAGCCCAGATTTTCCAAATCCAACTCCAATACCATCCAAATCCAGTAGCAGACTTGCCTTTAAATCAGCCCTAATAACATTATGATTGGATCTCACTTGCAATCTAACTGGAGGAATCAGAAGCGGATACACATTTCTTTCTTTCTTTTTTTTTTTGAGAGTTCTTATTTAGTCCACTCCACATTTTGCTCAGAACCATAAATTCTTCATAAAATGGGTCCTTTGTGTCTAATTTTCTCCACTTAACCTAGAGGCAGCATTTTTAGGTGCTGTGCCAGACACAAACTTGTTCCAGCAACTGGGCACCCCGTTTCTTCTTAATTCTCCTTTACACGCTCAAAGCGAACAAACCTGCTGCCTTCCTGCTCCCTCCACAACATCTGTGGGAGACACTGGAACATTTAACACAACTCACACATTCCCAGCACTCTGCTGCCAATGGGAAACTCCAGAACAAATGCCACCACCCCACAACGCAACACGTTGGGTGACCGCTTAAACTTATGTGGTTAACGAGAGTCAACATGATAATTCGGTGTTAGTCAGAATTACCATGGTTGGATTACCCATTTTTCAGCTTCTCCTGTTCTAAGCTGTCTTAGTGGCCTTGATTCCTAAAAGACGCAGATCTACCCATTCCAAATTGCCCCTTCATGTAAATACTGTCAGTACAAATAAAGGAATTACTGTCAAACCATCTGAAAATGATCAACACACTTTGCTGCGAAGTAAGCAAAGTCCGTAACAAGATAGTGATTTGCACCTTTTGTTTTTTTTTAATTTGAGGAGAAATTCACTTTCTTTGGTGCATAAGTTAAGCATGGAACATATTATTTAATCCTAATGCAAATCACACCAGCAGGAAATGTCGTAAAGAAAAAAGTAATCTTCTGAAGGAAAAATAAATTATCGACCACATTACAAACGAAAGAAACATTCTCAGATAATTTCTTTCTTTGTTGGTATTGGCTGGTAGCATAATCCTTCCAAGTAAATTGTAATTTCCAAATTAGATTATACATTATGTCATATTAGTTTTATATTAGAAAAACAAACCGACTGAAAGGAAAAATGCCAAAGTCGACTTGCTCAGTAATGTAAAATTTTTGTATTTCTACTGTGAAATGCTTAGTGTTTCTTGCTTCTTTTTTTAAAAAAAAAAAGTTTTACAGCAAAAGTAAAACCTAAATTAAGGCAAGATATTTACTTTACCTAACCAAGCCCTGTTTAAACCATAAATAGGGAAAGAAACACTGAGTATTTTCAGGACAGCACACAACCATAGCAACAGCTATCTCTGTGTATAAATACAGGTACCGCCACGGAAAGTTTTATGAGTTTTGCATCAGTCAAGAACATAAGCATCTACTGCACTCAAAAATAACTTACATACAGAAAAAAAATTAAACCTGCACAGGTGAAGCAATCTCAAGTCCCAAAAGGCCAGAATTGAGATGCCTGTAACTTTTGCACAGCTCCTTGGCTGCCTGTGTTACGCAAGAGCCTTCAAATACACCACCTGTGATTTATTTCACACAACCCCTGGTCACTGACCAGGTTGGATGGAGTTTTCTGGATACTGCCTTGTTCAATGTGTCTTTATAATCTTCTAGAGATGATACTTGGCCTAAGCCTCCTTTGCAATGTACTTCCCAAATCCTGCATCCGGGAGGGAGTGCAAGCCTGCTTTTCACTCTCTTGGTTTGTGCTTCAGAAGACCTTGAAATGTCACTAAGCAGAGACAATGTTTTAGCTTCAACATACATCAGATAAGGTGCAGAGGCACGGGGTCACCTAGGAATAAGGCCATATGGCATCAGGGAAGAAAGTAAGGTGGGCACAGGGCCACAGGGAAAATGAGACTGAGGATGTCTCAGCACATGAATTGCTGAGAGCAAGGAGTTGCAGAATGTTTTGAAGACAACTGTTCAGGTGTAAACATGGAAATACTGTCATTTCTTCATCACCAGACTCTCCCAAGAGCCAAGATAACTTACTCTTACTACAACTTCTCAGTAAGTTTAGACAGTTGAAAACAAATTGCAAAAACAATTAAACCTGGGTGCTGCAGGAACCAGAAGCTCACCAAACTGAGCTGGCTGCAGATGCTCAGGAAAGTGGACCACCTACAACTGAGCCTTTACTCCTCACCTGCGCTGCTCTTCCCTTCCTACACAAGGCTACCTGACTCCTTTTCCACTCCCTTCTCACCCAGGTGTGAGGGCACCAAAACGCGGGGGAGACTCTCTCATCTCAGTCTCCTAAGCTCAACAGTCCAGCAGAAGAGTCCAGCTTGGACTTTGGGAAGGGAAGATGTTCATACTCCCCTTTGGGGACTGATTTTCATAAATGGAGGCAACAGGGCAAAAATCATTCCCTATTTATCAAATTTCCACTGAGCTCATGTAAACTTTGATTTTTACTCTTCAGTGGCTTTTTCCTGGCCAAACACACATGGTCCCTCAAAGATACAGCAAAATCCTTCCTACCTTCTCACAAGAATGGAGCAGTTCAGACTGCTCCCTAGGGAGCAGTAACAGCCCTTGGAGCAGCACTTCCTTTCTCTCAAATGATGGTATCATTTTGGATGCAATTTTCTTGGGGGACAATTCTAATTAGCATGGAAAACTTCAGACTGAAAAGAGTAAGTTTGGGAAATTTGGAGGCGATGAAAGCAAGGATCTTACTGAGGAGATTTCTGACAACTGTTCCATGAGCATAAGTTCCTGAGTAAGTTTTAGTGTGTGATTTCTTGCATACATACACAAACACTTTGCTGAAAGCTGTCACTACCAACTATGAAGTTCTGGAGATAAATGAAAGGAAAATGAAGTGGGTTTTGGGTTGTTTTTGGGTTTTTTTAGGGCAATTCCAAGTTTAGATCAGCTGATGAGTAGAAAATATTTTTGTATTAGTTAAGAAACCAAACAACAGAGAATATGAAGTGCATTTTTATACATACAAAGGGAAAATAACCTGTAATGGGGAAGGAGGTGTACAAAAGATAGACCAATCTGTGCACCCCAAACAAGGAGATTCGCAGTGCCCAAGAGCTCAAACAGCAGTTACTTTGAAATAATGTATGCTCAGCATCCTAAGGTTACCTTTGCCAACAGACTTTTGCCAAATAACCAGACTACTGAAACACTCTATGTGCCCGAAGGAATGCCTGGACATGGAATAATCTTAGATGGTTTTTTATATATATATATAGAGAGAGACATCTGGCCTCTAAAGACCATTTTGAGCTCAAGCTTTAAATGAACCAGAACAGAGGCTTAAATGTATGTTCCCACTTCATCTCAGCTACATTCTCACCACTTCCATAATATACTACTATAAAATACAACAGGGTGGTTTTAACTCTAATATATTTTTATATCATCACAGCTACAGCAACTTTACCTTTATAAAACAGATACACAGACATGTGTATCTTGCTTCCTGCAAAGGTTACCCTCAGAAGTTTTTTTAAAAGGAGTCAGGAGATTATTATTAGTAGACACACTAATGTGGCAGTGAACATGAGCACTGTGGGGCACAGGCCCTTACAAAGCCCTTAGGAAAAAGCAGCTGTAAACTGTGATTCTACACAACCTGTGTGCTTCTGTAACAACATGTAATCTTTCAGAAACAACTATTCATCACTTGCTAATCCATTGCAAACATTTCTAAGTGGGTTTTTCGTAAGAAGAAACACACACACTCATAATCTTGAGATTTTGTGTGAAATTGTCATTGAGCAAGTAGGAGCCAAGCTCCATGCTATGTAGCCATATTTAATTTCTGTATTTGATCATATTGGATCATGGGTGTCATTGTGCACTTATTTGGATATTTCCAATTTGGTCTTATTGTGCTAAACTACTAACAATTTGCATGGCCCTGTTGGTTTCACTTAATCCAATATACACATTGTTTGCATTTAGCTGGCTAGAAATTGCTTACTAAGGTGTAATCCTGTGATTATGTAATAGCATGAAGGGCCAGGGATATTACTTTTATCTAAACCTCATCAGAATGATGTACAGACCCGATAAGAGAGTTTATCAGTCACTTGGTGTGGGTCCAATCTTCCCTAGCTTCACCCATCTTGAACTTGCTCAGCCAGCCTGAACTTCTCACCTGGACCAACAGAGAGGGACTTCATGGAACACAAATAAGAAATGTTGGCTTTGCATTGACTCTTTTCCATCACACTTTAAAAGAAGGGAAGCTGATCAGCATCCAGGTCTGCAAGATGCTTTCTTTCTTAACTCCTTACTCTGCTAACCCATGCAAATTCCTCTCCCATGACATCACCAGGACCAAGAGTCCTACTGGATATGAAAAAGGGTGATATTCTGATGGAAATTACAAGAACTTCCTCCCTCAAGTGGCAAAAGCACAAAACACAAGAATATAATCCTTCAATCTTCTATAAAGAAATCTCTAACATATGTGAGCAAGAATTTTATTTCTTTCCCTGACATCTTGTTACAAAATTATCTGCTATAGATTTTTGAACTTTACCTCTAATCTTGGTCTTAGAGAAAGGTAATTATTTCATATGGTGGGTCCCTCTAACCCACCTGGTCTTGCGCAGGAAATCAGTACTTGGCTTTGGTGTGAAGTATCTTTTAATGTTTTCCCTCCCAGGCCTGGCCCTAGATATTCCTTTCTCCTAAGACATTCCCAGAGAGGGAACTAATGCCAGACCTGGTTTATGTGCATTCATCAAAATGGTTTTTTTCATCTTTTTTTTTTTTCTTTTCTTTCCCCGCCCCCCTCCCCCCCCCCGCCTCTATTTTTTTGGACAGAGCTAACAGGGATTTTGATGGAGGACCAAAATGCAAGTTCATGTTCTAAACTCCATACTCAGAGCACAGCCCTTTACAAAACTTATTGTGACACAAAATGCAACCAGCGGCTAAGGAGGGGGGAAAGAATAAAAGCAACAATTCTGAAAACCAAAGGCTCTCAACAATGTCCATAAAACAGTAGTTTCAAGAGAGTAAGAGTCCCAGCCAAAAGGGACAAGACACACATACAAAGAGAGTCCTAGAGACCACGTCCAGAATGATATAATTGGTTTGCAGGCACACTTCAATCTCTCCTTCATTTTGTAGACTGCTATTATTTTGCTTAATAGGAACTCAAAGAAAGGAAGGCGGAAGTTAAATGAAGTAACCTCCCACCCAGCCCTGATGTATTATATTGGCTTCCTTTATGCCAGCTCATTTGTACCTATAGAAACTGTTCTCAATGACACTGGGACCAGGGATTATTATCAATGAAGAATCTGACTTGATCATAGTCACCCATTACCACGAACGCTACTCAACAGTGTCTTCTATTTCAAAATAAATAGATAACTAGACAAAAAATCCTTTTTAAACACAATACGTGTTGCCACTGAACTCCACTGGAAGCAAACATACTGCAAACATCTGCTTTTACACACAGCCCTTGTGCTGTGATTTCAGAGGAAGACTGAAAGGCTCATTCCAAAGTTATCTTGGGACACATTATTTAAATGAAGGTCTTTAATACACCATGTCAGAAGGTCATCGTCATCTCTGTGATTGCAGGGAAAAGAAGGCACTTCACTGTGAAGAATCTGGCTTCTTACTCACGTAAAATAAACAGCTTCAATGCCTGTAGGTCTCAAAAATAGTAGTAAGGGGTTTTTTTTAATAATCCTCAGTCTACTATTTCAATAGCTAGACTACACACTGCATCTCCCAGCACGTATAATACAGCTGCTTTATGTTGGCCTTCTAACTGTTCATTATTTTTGTTTTTATAATAAGAAATGTATGGAAACAAATGATCCTTTCAAAGTGCCGATCTGTTAAAAGAAACAGCAAACAATCCCAAAGCCACAGAGACTCTTGTATTGGCACAAGAATGGTGGCCCTTAGTCATTTCAGGCCCCAAATGAGATAACACTTTGAAGCAACATTCATTAATGTTTGAAATCCCAATACAGAGCGATTTAATTCAGCCAGCTTTGTTCTTTAGAAGAAACCTAAAGGGGAAGGCGGGAAGGGTAAAAAGACAGCTTAAGTCATATAAACTTTCACCAAAGAACAAATCAAAACATCTGAGGTTCATTCAATAGGGCTGACTGGCCTCGGCGAGAAGACGACAAACAAAGAAGCATTGTATTGTTCGGCAGAGTGAGGTTTTTCCAGGAACATCCCCTCAGATGCTTTCCAAGCAAACACCATGCAGCTGAGAGTAGGTGGATTTGAAACAGCATAAGATCAATAAAAATGCAGCTTTCCATTTCACAGGAAGTCGACTGTTAAAACAGTAAAGTGCTTGTCCCTAGCATGTAAAACAGAAAGGCCACACAGAGGTTGGGTGTCAGGTTACTGCTCAACACGTCTTAGTAACATGGTACATACATACTGAACATCTTCCCTACCCCACCCTGAGAGCTTCAAGAGCCAAAGAGGCCAAGCCTTTTAATCAAATTAACATGGACAATCTCTGATAAAAAAAAATCCAATCATCTTTTCCAAAATAACAAATAATCCCACTTCCTCTGCTAGCCTTGTACAGAGTTGTTTAATCCTGTATTTTGTCACCCTGTCTTTAATTCCCAGGGCTCACATACAAGGGAGCAGAGGAGATCAGTGAAGAGAGAAGTTGCTGACTATGCACTGGTCAATGCGAAAAGGAAAAGATGGAGAGGGCATCAGTGTGAAACTAAGCATTCTGCTAGTCTTAGATGTCTACTGCTCTGTTTTTCCATGTGACTTGTTCTTCAAAGTTACGAGTGGAAGCAAATCCAAATAAAAAGCCCTGATTAAAATGGCCTTTGCTTGCACCCATATTTGGACCAGCAACATGACAAGACTGATCCAAGCTCTCAAATGGCTACTGCATGGGCCATGATTCAGTAGAGAAGGATTTCTCAGACTGGAAGAGATGACTGAGTTGGGTTGTGGCAGAGATCGGTAGGACTCTGGCCACAGTGAATAGAGGTGAGTTGTTTACTCTCCTGTCCAGGACGAGGCCTGGGAAAAAGAGAAGAAAAAAGCAATGAGCAGACTCAGAATAAATAGAAGCAAACAGCTCTTCTGCCAGAACCTGATGAAACTAAGGAACTCCTTGCTTGGAATGCTATGAAATGTATGTGGGTTCAAAAAGTGATCATCCAAAATCAACAGGGAAAAAAACCCTCCTTTTATACAAAACACTAACTTTGTCTGATGTCTTTGAGCCATAAAATGCTGAAGGTTAAAAGAGCGATGCTGGAAAAACAGCACCAGATTCTTGCCCTGTTCTTGTAGTTCTTCTTTAGAGTACCCTGTTGACCACCATCAATGGCAGAGCACCAGGTTAGAGAGACCCTTGGCATTACCTGGTATAACCAATCTTACATTATGTGAACCACCACAGCAGCTGCCTGTGTGTGTTCCTAGCCCACAGCAACCATGAGGTAGTTTGGATTCATTTCACCCACCCAGAAAGAGGTTTAAGCTAAGCTGAATCACCTCACATTTGCCAGTGGCCAAAACACATATGCACAAAGTTATCTCAAGCTTGTCACCAGGACCCAAGGTACTGCCAAGCCCCTGGGACTGACCATTGGCTTTGCATGTTACTGAGTTCACTTCAATCCCAGAGGATGAGTCCATGTCTAAGTTTGCTTGTCTGTTTGAGCCTTCCACAGTTTCCACCCTACCAACCAAGTTTCAGTCATAATGTGATCTTTGGGGTGTACCTTCCAGCCAAGAAAACACAGATATCCTACTCAATGCTGTCAGGGTTCTGACTGGTTGAAATCTTAGCCACACCATTGGTTTGAGAATTAAATACATTCCCAGGGAGGTAAAAGCAGAAATAAAGTGAAGCAATTCAGTTTTGCCTTATTGGCTGGACAAACCTAGAGGCTTTCCAGGTGAATTTCTAGTTTAATATTTACAGATCCCAGCTTAGACATCAAGTTCATGGTGAACATAAACTCTCATCTCCATATGAATGTTCAGCATTGCTGCAGCCACTTCTCAAAGATATTCCTAGCCCAGATTACCAGGTTTGCTACATGAGTTCTCACTTCTGAGGGAGTAATCAGACCCTCTCCAGAACTTCAGGGCAGCTTTTCTTGCTCTGGTAACACTGCTGCAAGGAATCCATGCTGACGTCGATAGTCTCCCACAGGAATGCTGCTGTGGGAGCATCTGCAAGTGATTAATAACTGGGAAAGAGCAAGACAAAAAGGTTCCAGTTGGTGATGAGGCTCCAATGGGTGCTTCTGGGATGTCAGAAGTGTTAAGATGATTCTTAGTCTTCTTATCACCATTTGCCAGCCTTTCCAGAATATAGACGTGAAGAACAGCCTGGAGGCACGAGTGGGAAAGATCAGCAGCCCTGGCAAGAGGAGATGAAGTGACTGATCCTTCTGTATCAACAGCCAGGTCTGCAAGATCTTGCCTGTGAGTCGCATGGATCTTCTTATTGGTAAGGGGAACCAGATGCTCATTAAATCAAAGATGTGGCTAACATTCAACCAATAGCTTGCTGGTCTATCTTTTAACGAGTGGGTTTGGCTGCCTTCAAAATGGCAATGGGAACAACTAGCAGGGTTGTGTGGGAGTTAGTGATTTCAGCAAAGATGGATTTGTGTAAACTTCCTATTAGAATGACTCCTGGGCTCTACAAGTCAGCTTGGAGCCTCACCTGAGGGCAACAGAGCAGTTCAGCTGGCTAACGTAGAATCAGGCTAACTTAGACCAGAGGAGGTGGTGAGGAATTGAAATAAAACCAACATTTAAAGCAACCAAAGACCAGAGTTTCTCATAAGGATGGATCATCCAGGGTCTCTATGGAGGGAATTCCCATTGACTTCAACACATAAGGAGTGCTGAGAAGAGCAGACCCCTGAACCTGGGTCAAAGCAATGAACGATACCCAGGTCTGCTGCAAAAGACATAAATCAGCCACATTCATTCCAAACCAGGCTTTGCAGCATGACCCTTAACCAACCTTTCAGTGAACCTGAGATATGGTTTTCAAATTTGTAATGAAACCTGAAACTAAGTGATTTTCACCTGGCTCTGGCTTTCACAGAAAACATTTCACAGCAAGCTTTATTCCCTAGGTGTGATCCCTTAATTTCTTTGTTAAATTCAACCAGTTCTTTGAATTGAGAGAGCTGAAGAATAACCTGGTGACAATTGCCTGAAAGGCATTAAATTTTGTGTATGAATATGACTTCATCAAAGTGGGTGCTGTCCATGGAGCTCCCTAGGGAATTTTCAAGATAAAGTTTCAGAACCATGTGCCTCAAAATAAATAAATAAATAAATAAAACCTGTGCTAGATTTTCCTGTAAAGTTTTCCACAACCAATAGCACCTCAGAGTTGCATCCCTAGGCAAGGAACTACAAGGAAAGATAACAGTAGTTAGTGCAGCCATCAATCATCTGGAAAACCAGTCCCACCAGGACAGTACTAGTCTGCAGAAGGGCTTCCATAGCATAGGGAAACATGAATCTGGAGTAGGCTGTGTGCCATTAATGTAGGCAGCTCTACTTCAGATTGTCTGCTAGCAAAGACTTCCTGAAATTTCTTCTGAAGAACTGAAAGGTCCTGCCTAGTCAAAGCCCATTAACTATTTGTGTGTCTGAAGACAAAATGGATCTGCAGAGATCTAACCTGGATTAACTTGTTTAAACACCTAAATGAGTCAGGATGCACAGCAATGAACCAAGGAAATACTCAACAGCTGGAGCAATATCCTGATTGCAGACGAAGAAGGATAAAACTCAGAAAAATTCACCAACCCTAAGAACAGGTGCTACAGAGCTCTGGGAGCCTGTGCTCAGTCCCCCACTAGACTTCTAGCTCAGATTGGGCACGCAACATGTCCCAGAGCATCAGTGTGTCTGAGTCCTCAGAGGTTAATTCCAAACCTCTAATGTCCAAGCAGGTGCTCCATTATTCCTGCACATGTGGAGGAAGAGGGGCCATAGGTTAGCAAGTAACATGTTGAATAAAGCCACTGTTTGCACTGCTGCTCTGACCCTCCTGACAGAGCAATCCTTGATGGAGGAGCACAGAGCAGAGAGGAGGCCACTCAGAGGAAGGGTGTGTGACTAAATGCCCCTTTACAGCTCTGCTCACCCCAAAACTATCACTCTGGGCAGTTGTTTGGCTGGAAATCTAACATCTGATGCTACAGCCACACATGAATTGAGTTGCCAGCAAGAGAGCTCATATCCTGGTGCACGGGGTGCATCAATAGCCACTGGAGAGTAGAGATGCTCAAGAGTTCCCAAAGCTTTGCATCCCACTTGCTCTCCAAAGATTTGCTCAACAGACATGATCCAATCAACCACCCTTTGAACCAAGGACCAGTGTATGTTTTCTTTTACACTGCATTTCTGGACAGGTAGCATTGCCACAACGTTTGATAATACCTTTGTTAGAAAGGACACAAACTCATTATTTACTCTGCAAAAAGCATAACACTAACTGAAAATAGCCTAGGAAGGATATAGCGTCATACCTAACACTACATTAAATGCAAACTGAGAACCTGATATATTTTAGGAAAATTCAGCACACTCTAGACTAATAAACATTTTACAATATTATTGCACATGTTCATTTCACTTTGTACAAATAATCATTCCCTTCACATCTAATAAGTCTGCTTGACACATTTGTGGCCTTATAAAAACACCTTCAAGGGTCTTGTTTTGAGGAATTGATCATTTATTTATACGAATCTCAAAGACAATGACTAATGATTTTGATGGTATAAGACTTCAGTTGTGATCTTTGTCTGCTGTTTGTTATCTCAGAACTTCAAATAATTTAAAGATGATTTCATTATAATGAATGAAAAAACAGCTTTTTTTTTCCTCTGGCAGCAACATCAAATCAATCAAGGTGAAGGAAAAGACCAGAACTGTTTGCCTTTTAGTGTGTTTCCAGGGCTGAAAACAGAGCCCAATTTGGAGTCCTTATTTGCAGTTTATGCTGTCTACACAATCACCGGAGGTGCCAGAGGCTGGGAAAGCACGTACTGAAAATCAGGCTTCCAACCATCACCTGTGGGGACATTTGGAGCTGACTTTACCCATTCTCAAGATACAGAGCTCAGGTTGACCTCACCATAAATCAGAAATAACCAGTGTTGATGGAACTAGAAGAGTGTCAAAGTCGTAAGTGCTTGCAAAGCGGGGTACCCCAAAGCTGGTGCACATTTCCAACCTCACTCCTCATGACAATACCACCTTCTTGCACCTGAAAGCAAACCCCAGCTGCCTGTCTCCAGTGAGCCAGATCCTTAGGGACTGGAAATGAGAGCAGTGTTGCATGCACCTAAGAAGTCACATGGATTCAGGGTAGTTTAGATGCAATGGTGATAGCTCTGTGGCACGTTATGACACAGCAGTCCTGTGATGACAGAAGACAAGTCACCAAATGTGGCATTGCTTTTCTAGGTGGTTTGTTTTTTTCCTAGCAAGCCACTAAAATGACAACATTTTCATTAAACTCATGATAGCTGATCTATGCTCCAGAGTTAACCAAAAGCAGAACCTCCACTCCAGTTATGACCTCAGATACATGTAAATTCAAATGAGGTGCCAGGGAAATATGATAGAAATCAGAGAATTATAAGCACTTACGTAACAATACAAGCATTCTGAAAGTTGGTGTACAATTAAAATGGATATGTAATTAACTGGAGTTTACTAGGCCCAGATTATATTCAAAGCCCACTCAAGTAGATTAGCAGATTTATGGAAACACATGTTAACTAGTTGTACAAGACTAGGTTTCCCCCAAGCTAGCCCTCCCTCATGCTTTGTTGTCATTGCTTTTAACATCACGTGATACCCAACAGCACAATACAAAAATTAAAGGCCAGAAACTAAAACAGGTGCTAATCTTAGGAGATCTCTGAAAAAAATCCATGGCCTCTGTTTAAGACATGGCAGTTGGGTCATGTTATTCTTAACTCAGCTGTCACTTTCACCCAGCCCCAGGAGACCCACCCAATTGCTCCAGGTGCATCTCCAAGGGATAAGGCAGCACCACCTCCAAAAGGAGGTTAGGAAGAAACTTCTCCCTAATAAAGTATCTCTGAGGATACCCCTAAGGCTGCACAGGCATTCAGCTTTGTTCCTGTCCCCATCTTCTTGGAGACAGTTGCCATGAGAGAGCTTGGGCCATACTGTGACCAGATGGGTCCACTCCAGGGGTGCAACAGACCTTCTCCAGGTGGTGCTGGGCTGATGATCTGGTCCCTCAAACTCCCTCACCTCATTGTGCACTTGCAAAGGTTTACAGGCCAGTTCTAGCAAATTACAGTGGATCTGTTGAGGATCTGCTCTCATCATGTTTGCTCAGCCTCCTTTTTTTGTAGCTGTACCCACTTTCATTTCTATTGGAAATTTACCAGAAAATGTACAAAACCTGTAAATCATACTAAAGCCCATTAAACCTGAGATTAATTTAGTCTTAAAGGTTAGCTCCATTTTCTTGCCACTATTTCTGTCTGCAATCTGTCTTCATCAGACACTAATTAATAAGCAGACGTAGCTTTGGAAAACTGCCTTTAATCTTAGGAAAGTGTAAATACTCATGGTTACTAATGCAAAATCTCACTACACAATTCATCAGGAGATTGGAACATATAATTTTCCTTTACAACAGCTTACTGATTTAAAGGACTAAAAGCACAGGTGAAGCTGAAAAGATATATTACATTAGAAGTCCAAAGTATTTTGCTTTATTTTTTCTCCCAGCAGTGCCAAAGCAGTTGTATTTTCCTAAGACATTTTAATTTTTTTCTCAGGCAACAGGATTAGATCCTTCTGTGATTTACACCAAGAGCCTTTGCTTGAAGTCAGGGTTTGTTACCCCTGATTTACAATGGTGCAAGTCATTTGGGGATTAACCCTGTCCAGAACTCTGTGCAGAAAGGAGGGGCCTTGTGACAACTAGGAGGTAAAATATGGCTCTCCAAATTATATTTTTAATGATCACTTCCTTTCATAATGATGCAAGATTATATATTGACTGTGAAGAGCTATTTATGTGCCATGGCTAAGATACATTTTCATCAAACATTTCTTTCTCATGCCTAAAAACTAATTTGTATTTGATTAAAGGTTTTCTACACATTTACAGGAAAGGATTATTCACATTGAATTGCTTTTCTCAACAAAACAAAAAAGTCTGCAAGTACTGCCAAAATAGTGGTTTAAAATACATCTCTTTTTACTCTGTGCATCACAGTAGGGATTTCTTAATCGATACCACCCTGGCTAGTGCAGATACTCTGGTGGTTGAGCTAGGCCAGAGCAGGCACCATGGCAGCAGATGACATGGTGATCCCTCATTGGAATCACAACCTTTACCAAACCAGAAATTGTCATCTGTGGGGTACACTGAGATCTGCAGATCCACAGCATAGAAATGGGAAGATATTTTAGGATACATTTCATTGCCAAAATGTAGGAAAAATTCTTGTATCACTGCTGCTGTGTCTTGAAGACCTCCAGTGACAGCCACTCCATCTCTTCCCCAGGCAAGGTATCCTGATAGGTACTAGTTTGACTTTCAGTCTCTTTCTGCATTTTCCTGGATAAACAAACTAGGCTGGAACAGTTTTTTTCTCCCTTCAAAATCACAAAGATGCATGAAGCTAGAAGTGGCTCATTCAAATCACATCTGTCTGCCTGGGCCATGCAGAAAGCATCACTGCTTTCCTTCACCCAGAGCAGATTGCCAGCTTGTAGACTTATCTGTGCAGTCTTCACGGAGCCTGGCATAAATCCCAAATCACTCTCACATGCTGCATTCAGAGGCACAATACCTGACTGAGCCCCAGGTCTCAGATCCATCTGCTTTCCATCATTTTCCCCAAGGAAGGAGGGGAAAGTGGGATTTGTCTCAACTGACTCCAGCCATTCAAAGCAGAGGTGTCTAACCCAAACTAGTCATTCAGGATCCCACAATAGCCAGTAGAGAGAAATATGTCCCTCAAAGCAACTTCAGTGCTCACATCAGGATAAGAAGGTGGTGAACCCTGTGGAGCTACAATCTTTACCCACTGACTATAGGGGAACCTAGACTAACCAGGACCAGACGCCCTCTGTTAAGAAGTGTCTAAACATTCATGAGACCATTCCCACTGTAAACCCTTCTGTGCCTCAGTTCCTCAGACAAGATATCTTTGAAGACCAGAAAGATTTAAAAAAGCAAAACATCCAAGGCAGTGATGTACCCATAACCCAAAGGGCATCAATAAATGCTGATCCATGCCAAAACCCCATGACATAGTCAAGTCCCATCATTTTTCCACCTCATGCTTTCCCATTCTTTTTCCCCCCCGCCTCTTCTCACCATCTCTATCATCACTTCTGCTCTGTGCTGAAGCAAAGCTGCAATATGTTAGGCACATGGGGAAGAAATCTCTACAGCAGCATTAGGCAGGGAAAAAAAAAAAAGGAGGAAAAACTCCTCTGAAAACCATTTTAGTTATTAAGACACTTGAATTTTTCTGTATAAATAAATTTATTCGTGAGAGCACTTAAGACAAGTTCTAAGGTTAACAAACACTGCACTATGCAACTCACAGCTGTGACAAATATTTAAGAAATCTGATACAGCATGCCTAAAAATTATTCATTTGCAGGCCTCGTTGCTTTTGAAGATCAACTGTTTTATTTGTAATTTTTGACATTTTCCTTCTTTTCCTGTTTGGCCTGTGAATTTGAAAGGGTTGTAAACACGTACTCCAGCTCTCTGCCTGAGGCACTGGGCTGTTGTCAGCATGCCAAAAGGAAAAGGAAGCTGATAGGTCCTTTGGTACATACCAATATGAAGGGCTTGTAAAGATAGTATTTGTTTGGTTTTTTTGATCTGACTTTGAATCTGGCTGTAGTACCTATCCTTCAGGGAAAAGCAACTTTTAAATAAATGCTTCAAGATTGTGCAAACATTTCAGTAGTTTCAGAGTCCTGGTGTTCTGGGTCAGGGAAGGAAGAAAATACATGTCAGTCAATAGAGATGGAAATGATAAGAAATGGTTAGAGCTACAGTCATAATTTTTTTCCTGGGCTGGGTGACGGGTTCTTTCGATGGCTCCATCACGTGCTCTTTCACTCATGTGCCTTTTGGCCAGCCTATAAAATGCACTGTGGGTTTTATACATGTGTATATACACACACACTTGGAAACAAACTAAAAATGCACAGCTCTTTCAAACTCGTTGTCCTTCAATACCCTGAAGAGCTAACATTGCAGGATTAAGAAACAACGATTGCTAGTTTTTCTGCTAGTCCTCTGAGAGCTCAAATTATTTCCCTTCATTTCTTCATTCTACCCACATTTCTGCATTTTTTAAAACAACCTTTATATATTACCCAGCCCTTGAGAAACCCAGGTCTGTAATGTGAAGTGTGGTGCCAACACGTGGGTCACACTGGTGCATAAGCGGGGCAGGAGCAGATTCTGCTCACTTTGGAGATTTAATAAGCTCCAGGGCCAAAGAGCAGGAGGAGAAGCAGAGACATAACGAATTGAAGTAGCTCATTCAAGGCCATGCAGCCAACCAGTGATAAATCTGGGAACAGGAGCCACATCTTCTGGACCTGTACCACACCAGAATAAATCAGCAGTTTCTCATTTGCCTTCTGTACTTGCCTGTTATTTTCTGTCCATAACTCTTTAATCTCTCAGCCAGCTGCAAGGTATTTTTACAGAGGGTTGTATTTTTCAAGGCAAAAAACCTGCTTTTCTCATAGGTCATTAAGGAAGCTGGGAAGGACTGGGGGTCTCAGGGAAAAGGGAGCTGCAAGAATAGATCCCATTTCTTAGACACTCAGCAAGGAACCAGGGCTAACACATACCTGGGGAAACACAGGTCCCAAACTGACATAAAACCAGCCATCCATTCCTTGTTTACACAACTTGATCAGTATTTCTTGAAGAGGATCTAAATTTTTGCTGCTGATTTTTATTACCGAGAAATTAGAAGGATTTTATTTGTTGGTTGTGTCTTTTGCTAGAGGGTTTGTTGGGGTAGATCTTTACAAAAAACAGCCCTGAAGGTTACACACCCAGGTTAAATCCTAACAAACACAGGAAAGCTGTGAGTTTTGATCAAGGTAGCAAGCCAAGTTGAAGAACTGGAGTCGGTGGGAGCTCACAGTCACCTCATACTAAAGATAAAACATGCCTGGTCATCTCCCAGATTTCATCTGATGCTAAGTCCCTCACGTTAACAACACATGCTTTTCCCAAGAGGCCCAAGAAATGCTCCAGAGCAGAAGCACATCACAGAGGGATCTGCCCCATCTCCACAGCTCAGGAGGAAGACAACTTGCAACTGAGAAGGAAAATCTGCAATAGTACCAGGGTGAATTGAGATGCAACAGAGCATAACCAGAAAGAATTGGGGAGAGCCACAACAGTTAACAAGTTCCCAAAAGACAGAGGGATGGCAGGGTGAGGATTTTGCAGCCCTGGGGCTGCAGATCTCCCTTCTTTCCTTCAGCAGAAGGCAAAAGACCCTTGCAGGCAAGCTGCAGACAACGGTCAGCTCTGGGGCGCATTTTCCCCCTTGCTGGCAGCTTCTGAGTGTGAAGACACTGGAGACTTGGGCAAGGAAAGAGAACAAGATGAGGAAGGAGGAGAGTTTATGCATCCAGTACATTTTTATGCAGCTGGAAAGCACTCTGGAGGGGCCAGCCCAACAGGCAGGACTGGCCAGCCCTAAGGTCAACTCTCGGGCCCTGCCACCTTCCAGCCAACCCCAGCCACAAAATCCAAAGCAGCCCAGGTTGTTATGCTGTTGCTGGACCACCAGGCCAGCTTGGTGGTGTGTTTGAAGGGAATCTTTCCATGCAATAAAACCCTCAGGCCGTTATTCCTCAGATGCTTGGCAGCAGGCTGCTGTCACGTTTTCATGGCAATAGCAGCCCGCAGGAGGTGGGATCCCAAGTGGAGACAGTTATGAGGCTATTATACATTTGTGGCACAAGCAGGGGTGAGGTTTTGTTATCCAGCATCTAACAGGATAACATGTCTTCTCCTCGGCCTGTAACTGCCCCACAGAAAGCACTGTTCCGTTCTCTCCCTGCTTCCTTTACTCCCACTGCTGCACACCCACCAGTGGCTGGGGTTTGGGGGAATTTGTCTCCAAATGGGAACCAGATTGGAAAACGGATTAGCAGGAATAAGATAAAGAATTAAACCCAATCAGCAGGCAACCACATTTTTAAAAGGGCCAGATGCACGCGATTAGCTTGCCCCATGTGTTCCAGTCAGATCACAACATCAGAGATGGGCTTGGAGAAAACCTCAAATCCCCCAAGAGCCACTGGGCCCTGGAGTGCGCCTTTGCACAGCAAAGGCTGCACAAATCCCTGCAGCCATGCCTGGGAAGCGCAGGGACTCAGTCCTTTGGGTCCTCATCCCCCTGAATCCATCCCCTTCAATCCCCTGGGGAGGAAGAGGGCATCCCTCTCTGCTCACTCCAGCAGCAGGCAGGCATTTCCATGCCCCCAGCACTGGATGCAAGCTAAAGAGGAGACCAAAGTTAATCCCAGTATCACAAAGCCTGAATAGTCCTAGACTGTGTTTGGGAAGGGAGGTGGAAGGGAGAAACAGCCTTTTTTTCTCCTCCACACCCAGGTCACAGAGTGAGTCAGGGGTCGAGGAACAAGGGTGCTGGTCCAGCTCCACCCTCTCCCCAAGGAGGGCCAAGGAGGGTGAGAAAAGTTAGGGAAAGGCTTCCCACCTCCAGCTGGAGGAGGTGATAGCCATTTCATCACATTGAGAAATGCTCATGTCTTCTGGCCTCACGCTTACTTAAGACCCATCTGAAAAGTAAATATTGCCAAGAGACAGAGCAGCATCTGCACACTATCAAGTTTTCCTGGATCTCAGGCAGCACTTGGGGTCACCAGCTTCAAGGGGTGGTTTTCAATGAGGGCAACAGGGATGGGATGAGGGGGAGGGTGAGGAGAGGGGGGAGAGAGATTGAATTCAATGGTCAGAGAGCTCTGATTTTTGGGAAGCCCTTCCTCACTGGCAGAGCATCACCATCAAGTTCTTGTTGCTTTGACATTCGATACAAGTTCATGAGTTCAGTAGAAAAACATGAAACCAAAAAGGGCTGAATCCTGACCCCAAACAGGCAGGGAAAGCACTGGCCCAGCCCAGGGAGTGCTGTAATTTAGCAGCCAGACCACCCTACCATTCCTAGAACAATAATCTCACTTCTATAGGACTAAATCGCAAGGCCAGCATGGCTGTTTCCAACTGGTGACAGCAGAGTCAAGCTGTGTGGTTTGCACCACCATCAGACAGGGAGTTCCGAGTATTTTACACATATTAATTAATTCAGAGGCAAAAGTCAACCACGAGAGAAGGGACATTTCTTTCACTGCTTCACAGCTGCAGAAGCAGAAGCAAACAACAACCTGAGTTCATGTGTGCTAAGCCAGAATTTGCTGCTGCACCTCACCTGGGCAGTGCTTGATTACAGCCCAAAGGGCTTTGTTCAGGTGATTGTGGCAATTGTGAGAACAGGTTCACCAAGCATGTGCCCACCCTTTTCCCAGCCTCCTGCCCCTGCCCAGGGTTGAGGGCCACTTGTCCGAAAGGACAATGCAAAAAGAAGTGGCCCAGAAGTGGTGTATGTGAGACCACTCACCTGCATGACAGTCCCCCATGCTCTGGAACAGGACTTGAGTAAAGGAGGGGTTATTCTAATGCAGTGGGCCACAAAGCCAGTGAGAAAGAGAGCAACACTGCAGTAAGTTGCAACGCTTTGTCTGGCAAATTTGGCAAAGTTTTGCCGTGTTTGGTCATGGGTGACTTGAGTCCTCCCCCTTGAAAATCAAAGGTTTTTAGAGCCTTCTTTCGGGAGGTCTATGTGGCCATACATGCATGCAGCCATCTCTAGTGGATTTTGGGTTAGTGGCTGATCACAAACACACCCCTACTTTGGGAAAGAGACCCAGGACTTACTTGGTGTCTTCTCCTCGACTGTTTTTAATCAGTTAATGTAAACAGATATTATTGGGTATGTTTTAAAGAAACGCTGAGCTGAATCACATGAGTTACATATGGAAGGTGCCTGTCTCCCACCATGAAAGAGGTGGTGCTGACTAGCTCCACAGACATGTTTTCCTTGTAATCAACTCAGTTCAGAGATGAATCACACCTTCAATTACTGTAAATTTTCTAAAAGTCTTCTTGGAAGAACGAGAGGGCCCTTGAGAGGTTAAGGCTCATCCCCCAGCAGGCACCAGAGATGCCCCTTGGGTGCTGACCCTGGGGCACCAGCCTCTAGGACTTCAGGTCTATCTGGTTTTGTTGCTCATGAAACAACTTTCTGGCACTGACAACTGGTGTGCTGCAGCAACAGCAAAATTGCACACATGGTGGTCTAAGGAGATAAGCAAGGCCAGTTTTGAAGGGAGATGGAATAACATTTGTGAAGAGGGTTTGACTGGGAAGAAAAACACAGCAGCCTCATTCTAACTCTGGATATTCCCAGAGAGCTGCACAAACACTTGCTTTCCCTTCCCTCCCTGCAGTGAGTCCCAAGGCTGATCCCCTGACAGCAGCAGGGTTGAGTCCTGCATTCATGATTTTGTTACCCTCTTCACTTCACCCAGCCCACCCTCACTCCTGACATGACAACCACAGAGTCCCTAGCACAAACAGCCTTGCTTAAACTCACCAGTGTGAGGCAGAAGACAGAGGTCGGCTGCCCTTTTCCTCCTTCTCCACCCCACAGCCACCCCAGCTGCCAACCCCAGGGAAAATGCTCCATCTCCTGTAGCCCACACGGCTACTCCAGCCCCAGCTGGTCCTATCCAAGAAAAAGATTTGTTTAAGCTCTTTCCAGCGTGTGTTTTACTGCAGACATTGCTTTTAATAAAGGCTGCACCACAATCCTTTTCATAATGGCACCGAGCAATCTAGCAATATCCTCATGCACTTAGAGAGTGAGTTAATGAAGGAATAGGTTAATTGAAATC